>NC_091092.1:8771492-9389658 GCF_032405125.1 Capricornis sumatraensis
GCAATTGGTTCCATGAAGAGGCTAGTGATCTAGGCTCCCAGAATTCACTGTGGTGAGGCAATTCATGGCATTTCTACGTGTCTTATGACAACTTTGGTCTAGAAATATCATTTTCAAGGCAGTCAGCCTTGAAAGATGAGATAGCATCTGCCCCCAGGTCCAAGAACAGACTTGACTCCTGGACAGGATAGTAAAGATAATGCCTCTCTCCTGGGCACAGCTTGGTCAGATTCGCCAGCCGTCTCCTTATGAGATCAGAGTGTGCCTAAGCTCAGTGTTTCTTTGCTGTGATGCAGATCCAGTGGGTGCACAGTGTCAACCTGGCTGCTCCCCGTCATCCCTGTGAGACTTAGACGGCAAGGGAAAACGACCCGACCATGAAATTTACGCTACCTGCTGTGCCAGAAGTAAACAGTGATCTAAATCCATTTAGACAGTTGTCTCTCTGCCTTCTCACCTAACCTATGAAAGTGGACCCAGCTCCCACGGCAGTTGCAGTAACTTCTGCTCTACAGGAACTGATTGGCCACTTGAAACTCACCATACTGTCACACGTGGTGTCTGGCCCTCACCCTCATGATTGAAGTGACATCATCCACCCCATAAGGATGGAGGAAAGTGAGAAAAAAGGGCAGTGGCACATGCCACCAAGGTACTTGAAAGTTGGAGTTGCCACACAATGTTTTCACTTACAACCAATTAGCCCAAATTATCAGCATAAATATGCAAGCAAAACATATCAAACTCTCATTAAAAAAAAATGAGGATATGGGAGTGGGGTGTGTTTTTTCACTATTTACATTTTCTATTACATGTTTAAGTTGAAATGTTTACAGCACACATGTTTAGTATTACCTTCCTACCCTGCAAAACTGTTGGCATTAAGCCCTTTAAAAATGTTTGGGAACTTGAGGAAAGGGAAATAACATCATTGCAGGGATGGCTTTCCAAAGCTTTTTCAGATATACGTGTGTTCCTGAATCTCTATCAGTCTGAAATGTGTGGTTACATGGTTAGAAATGGATAATTCCATTTTCACCTCAAATTTTTCTTTCCTGGATTAGAACTACCTAAGAAAAAGGAGGAGACGTGAGAAGCCAGCAGCAACCTCAGAATTGGCAGTTAAAATTGCATGGAGTGGGAGGGGAGATAGCAGAGTCCTTCCGCTGGAGATGTTGCAGAAATGGATAGGGCCTCGTGGACTGGCGTCAAGACTCCAATGCCATTCTATTTCCTTTTCTCCTCTTCTTTCTCCAACAAGAACGTACTCATTTCTGATCTCACATTAATATATTGCTCCAAGAAACAAAGATCACTTCCACTGGCAATCCTAGATGTACAGTCTTAAAGACTCTCTGATAAAGAAACACTAATATAAACAAGCAAGCAAACAAAAAGATTTCTTTTCAATCCGTGGGGTGGAAAACCCCATGAGGGGCCGTACTTACAGCTTAGCTCGTCACTCGCTTGCTTTGCTTCAGTTTACAACTCTGTAAGTCTAGGGACTGTAACCTTCAAGGCTCCTCAATCCGTGGGATTCTCCAGGCAAGAATACTGGAGTGGGCAGCCATTTCCTTCTCCAGGGAATCTTCTCGACCCAGGGATCAAACCCATGTCTTTTACGTCTCCTGCACTGGCAGGCAGGTTCTTTACCACTAACGCCATCTGGGAGGCCGGCAGTAGGGGAGAGTCAAAAGTTTTATTGGCTGAGCCTCTGGACAGTGCAGTGTGCCCTGCTCTTATTGATCCGCTATTTTTCCTTCCATACCATAGTTTAGGAAGAGCTTCACTGGTAGCTCAGTTGGTAAAGAATCTGTCTACAATGCAGGAGACCTGGGTTCGATTTCTGAGTCTGCAAGATACCCTATAGAAGGGCATGGCAACCCACTCCAGTATTCTTGCCTGGAGAATTCCATGGACAGAGGAGCCTGGCAGATAACAGTCCGTGGAATTGTAGAATCCAACATGACTCAGGGACTAACACACACACACACACACACACACACACACACACATACACACACACACACACAGGTTAAGAAACACTTGTTAGTCAGAAATAGCATATTGGAAAAAAAAGAAATTCAATAGTGGAGAAAATAATGTAACAGAATGAAATGCAGTAAGATTGAAGATTAATCTCAAAGTGCATTGCTCATATTAAAGTTCATGTTCTTTCAATACTTTGTTTAGCTGTTTTATGCAGTGTGTATTTCTCTGTGCTGCCTGGGTCTGTTGAAAAATGTTTTTCTTATTATGAGTAGTGGTAAATAAAAGCTTGAAAACCTCTGAAACTGAAATCTGAAGATTTCGGTGCTGTCAGTGGAACCTTTTCAAAATGCTCTGTGAAGTAATATTTTATTGGCCTGAATCTGTTATTTCTGCTTCCTCCCCACCCCCACCCCCCACCAGGGTTTTCAAGGCATGTGGTAGATTCAGCTTGAAAATGCCTTTGGTGTCATCATTATGTAATTCCTTTTCTCGCTAGATGCATTTTCTAATATTGCAGAGGAATCACAATTAATATTGGGTACAGGGAACTTCCTTGACTTGCTCCTAGTGTCAGGGACACTGGTTGTGAAAATTAATGTTAGGGTTGCTTTTTCCCTTTAGAACCAATTCATTGAGTTAAAAATTATTTTAAAACTTCCAGTTTTCTAAGAGTAATTAACATAAAATATTGAATATTAGCAAATATTTTTTCACATCTGCTTTTTTTTCTCGACTTATTAAATGTTGAATTTACATTCCTGGGACGAATACTAAAACCATTGTAAAGTACCTCTGCATATAATTTAAATAAGCAGGGTGACAATATACAGCCTCGACGTACTCCTTTTCCTATTTGGAACCAGTCTGTTGTTCCATGTCCAGTTCTAACTGTTGCTTCCTGAGATGCATACAGGTTTCTCAAGAGGCAGGTCAGGTGGTCTTGTATTCCCATCTCTTTCAGAATTTTCCACAGTGTATTGTGATCCACATAGTCAAAGGCTTTGGCATAGTCAATAAAGCAGAAGTAGATGTTTTTCTGGAACTCTCTTGCTTTTTTGATGATCCAGCGGATGTTGGCAATTTCATCTCTGGTTCCTCTGCCTTTTCTAAAACCAGCTTGAACATCTGGAAGTTCATGGTTCACGTATTGCTGGAAGAAGCACAAGCTGGAATCAAGATTGCTGGGATGCTGGGAGAAATTTCAATAACCTCAGATATGCAGATGACACCACCCTTATGGCAGAAAGTGAAGAGGAACTAAAAAGCCTCTTGATGAAAGTGAAAGAGGAGAGCGAAAATTTGGCTTAAAGCTCAACATTCAGAAAACGAAGATCATGGCATCCGGTCCCATCACTTCATGGGAAATAGATGGGGAAACAGTGGAAACAGTGTCAGACTTTATTTGGGGGGGGGCTCCAAAATCACTGCAGATGGTGACTGCAGCCATTAAATTAAAAGACGCTTACTCCTGGGAAGAAAAGTTATGACCAACCTAGATAGCATATTCAAAAGCAAAGACATTACTTTGCCGACTAAGGTCCATCTAGTCAAGGCTATGGTTTTTCCAGTAGTCATGTATGGATGTGAGTTGGACTGTGAAGAAAGCTGAGTGCCAAAGAATTGATGCTTTTGAACTGTGGTGTTGGAGAAGACTCTTGAGGGTCTCTTGGACTGCAAGGAAATCCAACCAGTCCATCCTAAAGGAGATCAGTCTTGGGTGTTCATTGGAAAGACTGATGCTGAAGCTGAAACTCCAGTACTTTGGCCACCTGATGAGAAGAGTTGACTCATTGGAAAAGATTCTGATGCTGGGAGGGATTGGGGGCAGGAGGAGAAAGGGATGACAGAGATGGCTGGATGGCATCACCGACTCGATGGACATGAGTTTGAGAGAACTCTGGGAGTTGGTGAAGGATAGGGCGGCCTGGCGTGCTGCAGTCCATGGGGTCGCAAAGAGTCGGACACGACTGAGCAACTGAACTGAACTGGACTGAACTGAAAGTACCTCTACCACAAGGGGGCAGCATATCAACTGACTCCAAAAACAAACAAATTAAAAACCAAAATAAGTTTCCAGAATAAGTGCTACAGTCAACTTAAGTTTCTTTTTTTGTGTGTAAATTGTGCAGCAAGTCAGAAACCAATATAGTATCACAAAGGATGCTTGTCATTTTTGTGTCCTGGCTTGTAACATGACTTTTTTAGTAAGCATTAGCTTATTCTCTGATGAACCAGTTTTAATTTCAGTGATATCTCTTTATCTTTTAGAAGCTTACAGAGATGGACTTTATCCTTGTTTAGGAACTGGAGTTAAGCAGGCACTTTTCCTCCAAGTTTCACTTTATCAACTTCTGAAAGAGCATTCTGTTCCACTGCAACATTTTTATGAAATCTTGTGGGAATTACCACATAGATAGGAGTGGCCAAAAGGAAGAGGGATCTTCACAGACAATCCTATAAGTGTCCCCGAATTGCCCATATGGGTATTTCATTAGTAATACTCTTTTTAACAGGAGTGCAGCATCTTTAGGACTGAGTCTGCATTTTTAAGAAGAGATCCAGGCTGTGTCACTTACTATTGGGATATAACGAAGCCTGAGAATGCCAAGAGCTGAGGACCTAGGGAAGCTGAGCATGTAAGTATTATGCAGGCTTTGCTCCATCTCTAGCCAGCTGTAAGCTATGAAAAGAAGTTCTTCCCATAGTCCAGACAACTCCACTCAGGACAAAAATATGGGACTTGGGTCCTAAAATTTAGTAGCAATGAGGAGTCCTTTGGTGGCACAGATGAATGATTTATTGAGGGCAGGGTAATATATGTGCAGGTCAGAATTTTTCAAGGGCTGAAACTGACATCTCTACAGTGTTGATACTATAAAAGCATCATTTCAAAGTTCTTTTGGTGGAGTTCACAGGAAGCTCCTAGGATTCTTGCCTTCTAATTGACATGAGCCAATTAGCGGGACTACTTAGTCACATCTAACATGTGTGGTTTATTGACAGGCTTTCCTGCATAGCATTTTATCCAACTAAGTTATTGAGTTTACCCAAGATCTCATTTTAATGTGGGACCTGTATATGACACCCATCCTGTCACTAACAGTCATTCTTTTTTCCACGGCACTGGGAAGATGTTAACATCATGCCTGAGCTTTCCACTAACTTTTTCACTTTTAGCAAAAAGTGTTCCAAGAAAGTGGCCTCTAAAACCCAGTAAGAAAGAAAAGTGAATGAGACACTGCCACTGAGTTACTCCACTTATGTTTACAAGGTTCTGAAGCAGGTTTGCACTGACATGGGCATTTCGTTAAAGGCCATGAGCATCATGAATTCTTCCCTTTACCACACACTCAAGTCTGTCTCAGACAAGGCCTTCCACCTGACCTATTGCACAAGGTGCTCAAATGTCAACCCCAGGGAGATCTAAATAGCCTTGTGCTTGCTGCCCATAAGGGCGGTTGATTACAGTGGGTCTGAGGACACTAAGGCTATCACCAAGTACATCAGCCACAAGTTAATTGCCC
Source organism: Capricornis sumatraensis (assembly GCF_032405125.1). Classification (NCBI taxonomy): domain Eukaryota; kingdom Metazoa; phylum Chordata; class Mammalia; order Artiodactyla; family Bovidae; genus Capricornis; species Capricornis sumatraensis. Next base: position 8,777,009 of record NC_091092.1, read on the forward strand.
TCAGGAGGGTTTGAGTAGCAAACACTAAAAGTTTTTCCAGATCCATATATTTCTTAAAAATAGTAATAACTATAGCTCAGTAAAGTTTAATCTATTTTATTTTTTGACCTTGTAGCATGATGCTTATTTTAAGATGTCATTCTTATAATGAGCTAAATATTTTCTGATCTCAAGTTTAATATATCTAGTGAAATTTGTTCAGAAGAAAAAAGTGGATTGCCTCCAATAATATTCCATTTTACTGCTTTACTGAAAAGGCAGTTCTGGTAGTTATTTTTCTAGGTAAGCCTTTAAGGAGTTCTGCAAAACCCAAGCTATTTTTCATAATGATGACTTGTTTTTTCACCCCCATCCTTCCATGCTTATACAGTAGAATTTCCAGGGGTACCTTATGTGCCTGATGTGAATTAAGTCAAAAGTAAACAGAAAAAAACAGACATCTCAAGTTAATGATTTTATTACTTCTTTGTATGCTGCTGCTGCTAAGTCACTTCAGCCGTGTCCGACTCTGTGTGACCCCATAGATGTCAGCCCACCAGGCTCCCCCGTCCCTGGGATTCTCCAGGCAAGAACACTGGAGTGGGTCGCCATTGCCTTCTCCAATGCATGAAAGTGAAAACTGAAAGTCAAGTCGCTCAGTCGTGTCCGACCCTCAGCGACCCCATGGACTGCAGCCTACCAGGCTCCTCCGTCCATGGGATTTTCCAGGCAGGAGTACTGGAATGGGGTGCCATTGCCTTCTCCCAAGGCAATATTCCATTTTACTGGAATATCTTCTTCCCATCTTTGTATGGTAAGATGCAAAAATCTGAGCTCACTGAAATTATTCCTGAGATATGAATCTTAAATATCTAGGGCAAAGATCCAGCATACAGAATGTTTCATTTGTCTCCATCCTGAATTCCCCTCAGGGCACACCTGTGGGGGAAAGTTGCAAGTGGCTGATGGCTTGATGGTTGACAACATTTGTTGTTTACTGAAATGGCAGGCAGCATTTTTAACCTACACATTTTTCATATGAACTTGCATTTCATGTTTGCCAGATTTAGAAAATAAACATACACAATACCCAGTAAACTTCAAATAATGAATAATTTTTTTAGCATCGGTATGTTGTATGAAATATTTAGGCTAAATATTTTGTTACTGAACCAAATTTGTCCTCACCTTGCATGCAATAAACCCAATCTACTGACACCAGCTTGTGGTGAAGGAAAATGCAGCATTTATTGCGAAGTGTCAGACAGGAGTAGGAGGCAGCTAATATTCAGAATAATCTGAACTCTTCCTCACTGGGTTTCAAGGAAGCATTTTTAAAGGTCAGGTGGGAGGGAGTGGGACTTGGGGTGAGTGTTCATCTTGTGCACAGTTCTTGGATTTATTGATGGTGAGGCAACAAGGCAGTTTACGGGGGTTAGCTTTGTCAGTCCTTTCTGGTTCCAGGAGGTCTGGGGATACATGCTCATGGTCGTAAAGTAGTTAACTTCTTCCATTTGGTGGAGTTTTAGCATCTGGAAAACAACTTAGATGCTGAGTTATCTACATACTTCAGAGAGGAGCTAAAGATTCTCAGACTGCCATATGACTGATGTGTTGTTTAAATTCTTACCAGTTCTCCTGACCCAACTGCTGGTTTTATCTCTACATCGTCACATCCTTTCAATCATTCATTCTTGAGTCAGGTTACTGTGACTCGGGGGAACCCTGGGAGACTACAGCTATTCTACAAACAAGAGGCAAGCAGAGGCCATTGGGGTGGAGGTCTGTCCTCAAAAGGCCCCACGGGGTCCTACTTGGTTACATTTTCAGTTGATCCAATTGCATTGTAAGTACCTAGGGCTTTTCTTTTTGTCTTTTAGCGGTCAAAGCTTTTTAAACATCACTTTTTAAATGCTTTGTATACTTTCAAATAATAATGCTAATGTAAATCTTTGTCATCACGTTAACTCTAAAGTGATGACATTAGCAGCATTGCTCCAACAAATGTGATATTGGGCTTTTTTGAGATCTGTTTAAAATAACGTTTTTACATTTCTAAGCATTGTAGGTTATATAAAAAAAAACAGTAAACATTAACGTATGCTCTTTCAGCAACGTTTGAGAATGAACATTTTTAATCTTTTAGTTTATTCAAATAAATTATGCTTCAGTTCAGTTCAGTTCAGTCACTCAGTCGTGTCTGACTCTTTGCGACCCCAGGAATTGCAGCACGCCAGGCCTCCCTGTTTTGGAGATTTGTATCAGTTGACTTTGGTAAAAATAGCTACAAAAACAATATTGATTATGATGATTATTTAACTCAAGTTTCAGTTAATTTTCAATTGGTCAAAATCTTTAAACAATAATAGTATCAATTCAGAGCCATTTTTTCCAGTTTGCCAAATCCAAAATCATAATTTGCCTCTATTTTTTTCTAATAGTTTTATAGTTTTAGCTCTTATATTTAGGTTGTTGATCTATTTTGAGTTAATTTTTGTATATGGGTTCAGGGTAAAGGCAGAGAAGGCAACGGCAACCCACTCCAGTACTCTTGCCTGGAAAATCCCATGGACGGAGGAGCCTGGTAGGCTGCAGTCCATGAGGTCACTAAGAGTCAGACACAACTGAGCGACTTGACTTTCACTTTTCACTTTCATGCATTGGAGAAGGAAATGGCAACCCACTCCCATGTTCTTGCCTGGAGAATCTCAGGGACGGGGGAGCCTGGTGGGCTGCTGTCTATGGAGTCGCACAGAGTTGGACACGACTGAAGCGACTTAGCTACAGCAGCAGGGTAAAGGTCCAAGTTTGTTATTTTGCATGTGGATAGCCAGTTGTTCCAGTGCCATTTGTTCAAGAGAATGTTCTTTCCTCTTTAAATGCTCCTGCACTTATAAAAAATCAATTGGACATAGATGTGTGGATTTTTTTCTGAAATCTCAATTAGATTCCATTGGTCTATATGTCTTTCATGTAATCAGAACCACACTGTTTTGATTACTGTAGCTGTGTAGTAAATTTTGAAATTGCAAAATATGTGTCCTTCAACTTTATACTATTTCAAGACTGTCCTCACTGTTCAGGGCCCTTTGCAATACCATATGAATTTGAGAATAGGCTCTTCCATTTCTGCAAAACAAATTATTGGGATTTGATAAAGATTGCATTGAACCTTTAGATTGCTTTCATAGTATTTTCACCATAGCAGTATTGTTTCTAATCTATGAACGCACAATGTCTTCCCATTTATTTAGATCTTCTTTAATTTCATTCACAAATGTTTTATAGTTTTCAGTGTGCAAGTCTTTCCTCTCCTTGGTTAAATTTATTTCCATGGTTTGTTTTCTTTTTTTTGGATGCTATAATATTATAAATGAAACTGTTTTCTTAACTTCACTTTAGGATTGTTCATTGCTGGTGTATAGAAACACGATGGATTTTTTAGTGTACCTTGAAAATTTACTGAATTTGTTTATTAGCTCTAGTAGACTTTTTCTTGGATGTTTTGCAGTTTTCTGCATATAGGTTCATGTTATCTGTGAGTATAGATAAGTTCAGCCATGTCAGACTCTTTGCAACCCCATGGACTATATAGTCCATGGAATTCTGTAGGCCAGCATACTGGAGTGGGTAGCCGTTCCCTTCTCCAGGGGATCTTCCCAGCCCAGGAATCGAGCTGGGATCTCCTGCATTGCAGGAAGATTCTTTACCAACTGAGCTACCAGGGAAGCCCTGTGAGTATAGGTAATTTCACTTTTTTTCTTTCCAATTTGAATGCCTTTTATTTATTTTTCTTGCTTAATTGCTCTGGCTAGAACTTCTACTGCAATATCCAGTAGCAGTGATGAAAATGGGTGTACTTATCTTGTCCTGATCTTAGAGGGAAAGCTTATATTCCTTCACCATTTATTATGATGTTAATTGTGTTATGAACTGTATTTAAATGTTAGGAATGATGTAAGGGAAGTATAGTCTCTCCCATGCTGTTAGTGAAATTTAAATATAAATATTTTAATGTTCTTCAGTCATCAAGTCATGTCCAACTCTCTGCAACCCCATAAACTGCAGCATGCCAGCTTTCTGTGTCCTTGACTATCTCCCTGAGTTTGGTCAAACTCATGTCCATTGAGTCAGTGATGCCATCCAACCATCTTATCTTCTGTCACCCCTTTCTCTCACCCTCAGTCATTTCAGCATCAAGGCCTTATTCAGTGAATCGGCTCTCCACATCAGGTGGCCAAAGTATTGGAGCTTCAGTTTCAGCATCAGTCCTTCCAATGAATATTCAGGGTTGATATCCTTTGGGATTGACTGGTTTGATTTTAATGCTTTCTATTGGCAAAAAAATCTTAAAACATAAATAAGTGCATATACTTTGCCTGAAAAATTCAACTTTTAATCATTTATCTTCATGAAAAGGTGGACATAACTGCAAAGAGTGTATTCATGTTTATGTCCATAGTTCCTTGCTTTTCATTCTCTTTTTTTCAGGTGTTAGTGTGGTGGAATTATGAACCTCTTCCAATTTTACTATCATAAAAATATTTTTTTAATGCTCTTAGAGATGATGTTTTCAATACTGTAAGGAAAGCAACAGATAATAATAGTTTCTGTGTCTACAGTCACTAGCTTTCATTTCAAAGGCATGACACTGATAGTGGAGATTTTGGCAATGAGGACACCATCCAGGCAGACAGGTACTTTTTCCAGGGCTTACATTTTGCCTGAAAGGAAGAATCAATTGCTCTTGGTTGCTGTAAGTTCTTCCTAATGCATCACTTAAATTAAGCAGTGGATGTGGTGGCTCATCCCTGGATAAGGAGTCAAGTGATGGGTTCGAGTATTTCTTAGGTACCTGACTTGCTATGCAATACTTGCATCACTTTTCTCATCTGTGAAAAGCATAGGTCTAAAATGGCTTTGGAAGGGCATAGAAAAGTATTGATGGCAACAGGAACTTTCATACATAGCTGGTAGCAATATAAAATGGTACAGCCACTTTGGAAGACAGTTCGGCAGTTTCTTAAAAAACTAAACATACTCTTACCATATGGTCCAGCAATCACATTTCTTGATGTTTACCTCAGAGTTGAAAACTTTTTTCTACAAAAATGAAAACTCTGCACAAGAATTTTTATAGCAGCTCTATTTATGATTCCCCAAACTTGGAAGCAACCAAGATGTCCCTCAGTAGGTGAATAAACTGTGTACATTCAAACAATGAAATATACTTTAGTGCTAAAAAGAAATGAGCTATCAAGCCACAAAAAGCCACGGAGGAAACTTAAATGTGTATTACTAAGTGAAAGAAGCCAATCTAAAAGACTACTGTGTGACTGCAACTAATATGATGTTCTGAAAAAAGGTAAAACTTGGAGACTTGCCACAAAGATCAGTGGCTTCCAGGGGTGTGTGTCAGGGGAAGAGATGAAAAGACAGAGCGAGCGCGTGCGCGCACATGCGCACGCGCACACACACACACACACACACACACACACACACACGCAGAGCACAGAGGATTTTTAGGGCAGTGAAAATACTCTGTATGATATTATAGTGATGGATATATGTCATTATACTTTTGTTCAAACCCACAGAATGTACAACACCAAGAGTGAACCCTAATGTAAACTATGGACTTTGGGTGATTATAAGTTAACGTAAGTTCATCCATTGTTTTAAAAAAGCGTTCTAGTGAGTAGTGTTAATAATGGGGTGCCTATGCACCCCATGTGTTGGGGGCAGGGGTACACTTCTCTTTCAATTTTATTGTAAACTAAAACTGCCTTTAAAAAATCTTAAAAAAAAAAAAGTAGAGATGTGAGCTGCAGGCATGCCTAATAACCACTCTGTTCTGTTGATTTAAGTCAGAAAAGCCTCTGTCCTTGGTCTCCATGAGGCATGCTTCAGAAATATCTATATTCATGATGAAAACCTTCCCACTGCATTATTTTTGACAGCATCTTCATGGAAAAATTGAAGGGGTTCTCAGTCCTGTAGAGTTTATTTAAAGTCATATTCCTGGGCCCCATCACAGACCCTTTCGGATTATTTGAAGATTCTGCCAAGGATCCCAGATGATTCTGATGTGGCAAGACTTTCAGTATTTGAGAACCATTCATTGGAGAGGGCAATGGCACCCCACTCCAGTACTCTTGCCTGGAGAATCCCATAGATAGAGGAGCCTGGTGGGCTGCAGTCCATGGGGTCGCTAAGAGTCGGACATGACTGAGCGACTTCACTTTCACTTTTCACTTTCACCCTTTGGAGAAGGAAATGGCAACCCACTCCAGTGTTCTTGCCTGGAGAATCCCAGGGACGGGGGAGCCTGGTGGGCTGCCATCTATGGGGTCGCACAGAGTCAGACATGACTGAAGCGAGTTAGCAGCAGCAGCAGCAGCAGCATCTAAGCCATAGTCTTCATATGCTGGATTTGAATCCAGGCAGTTTGACTCTAGAGTACAGGCTCTTAAACCACTATACACTATTTTCTAAATTACCGAATGTCAGGAGCTTTTCATGGAAGACATGTTTCTTTAGAGATAAAAATGTGAGGCCTACCCACAGAGGTGGCAGATGTAAGACACAGATAAAGGGAAACCTGACTCCACCTCTTTATAAGAGCTAGCAGGATGTTTGCTCTTCCAGAATATTATCTCAGGTGTGTGGTTAAGAAAAAAAAATCACTCAAAGTATTTTAGGTAGAGAGATTTAATGCAGAGAAGTGGTTACAGAGATGTTATAAAGGGTTGTGTTCAGTATCTCAGTCATGTCTGACTCTGCAAGCCTATGGACTGTAGCCCGCCAGGCTCCTCTGTCCATGGGATTTCCCAGGCAGAACACTGGAGTGCGTAGCCATTTCCTTCTCCAGGGGATTTCCATTTCCAGTCCGGTAATGTAACCAGGGTTTCCTACATTGCAGGCAGATTCTTTAGAGATTGAGCCAGGGCTATTGTAGCAAAAAGGAGAAAGGGGTGTTACCCAGAGATAAGGAAGCTGTTAACACTCTGTTGTTGAGCTCTGAGTGTGGTGAGCTCTGGTATTTTCCTATTGTTATCTTATCACAACATGTTTCACTATTTCATATTGTATAATTTCTGTATACTTATTAGCTTATATTTATTCTTTATTTGCTTCTCTCTGTTATCTGTAAAAAGTACCAAATTACTTGCTTAGCTCTCTGTTATCTATTCTCCACCTCCATCTACAGTAACAAGGATTGAGGACAATGACTTTGTTTCATCCACCTCTGCATTCTCATGTTTAGAGATGACCTTGACACAGAGCAAGTTGCTATAATTTTGAATAAGTGATGAAAAATGTAATAAAATTAATGTCTGCATTTCACAGCAAGTATGTTCACACAAATATTGCCTGTAACAATGAATAAATGATGTATACTCTTGATCTTGAATGAGACCGGTGAACATATGAATCTTCTCTAGTATCCCTATCAGGGACTAACATATGAACTAGTTGGATGTGTTAATTAAGAGAGTTCATTTAAAGAGACAGAAACCAACTTGAGCTGGTGTGGTCAGGATATATTCTCTCTGCTGACCCAGTTTTGAGAGGCTCAGGTCTCTGTAATCCAACTTCCAAGATTCAGAGCTAGAGCTCAGTCTTACCACGTTGACAGTGTCCCCTTTGCTCTGAGATTTGTCCCTGAGGAAACCCCTTTTTGTGACAACCAGATGGACAGAGGCAAAGGCATTGGCTGGACAGGGTACTGGATGCATAGATGGTGCATTCCTGTGAGGACAGGCAAGACCTATGTTGCAGACAGTGTGAGGGCTCCAGTCATGTGAAAACAAGAAAGTAGGTGGCAGGGATTCTGATCCATCTGATACTACTGCTGATATGTGTGTGTGTGTGTGTGTGTGTGTGTGTGTGTTAGTCACTCAGTCATGTCCGACTCTTTGTGACCCCATGGACTGTAGCCCACCGGGCTCCTCTTAAATTCAGACGTATGTAGCAGTAAGCAGCAGCTTGCAGCAAGCAGCAGCGAGCAGTAGCTGGCATCAGGGTCTTTGTTTCCCAGACCAAGAATCCTAACCACTGGGCCCCAAGAGCCAGCAGGTGTGGCTATGGTCCCTAGTCTTTGCCTGCCTAGTTAAGAGTGAATTCAGGTGGTTAAGTAAAAAGTTTATAGAAAAGTACTTGTGGAAATGTGTACAGGAGAATTCAGAGAGTTGTACCTTTGGGAAATTTAAATCCTTTATAAAAGGGCAGTTTTCTGGTTCTTTGTCTTCCCTCAGGCCAATCATCTTGCTTTGTTTCCCCCTTGGTTAATTTGTCTCAGTATCCTCCCCCTGGGAGCACAGGCACACCTTAGCCAGTTCAGTTCAGTTCAGTCGCTCAGTTGTGTCCGACTCTTTGCGACCCCGTGAATCGCAGCACGCCAGGCCTCCCTGTCCATCACCAACTCCCAGAGTTCTCTCAAACTCACGTCCATCGAGTCAGTGATACCATCCAGACATCTCATCCTCTGTCGTCCCCTTCTCCTCCTGCCCCCAATCCCTCCCAGCATCAGAGTCTTTTCCAATGAGTCAACTCTTCGCATGAGGTGGCCAAAGTACTGGAGTTTCAGCTTTAGCATCATTCCTTCCAAAGAACACCCAGGACTGATCTCCTTTAGAATGGACTGGTTGGATCTCCTTGCAGTCCAAGGGACTCTCAAGAGTCTTCTCCAACACCACAGTTCAAAAGCATCAATTCTTTGGCACTCAGCTTTCTTCACAGTCCAACTCTCACATCCATACATGACTACTGGAAAAACCATAGCCATGACTAGACGGACCTTTGTTGGCAAAGTAATGTCTGTGCTTTTGAATATGCTATCTAGGTTGGTCATAACTTTTCTTCCAAGGAGTAAGCGTCTTTTAATTTCATGGTTGCAGTCACCATCTGCAGTGATTTTGGAGCCCAGAAAAATAATGTCTGACACTGTTTCCACTGTTTCCCCATCTATTTCCCATGAAGTGATGGGACCAGATGCCATGATATTCGTTTTCTGAATGTTGTGCTTAGCCGAGATGAATCTAAAAGTGAAGGCTTCCAGGAGGAGCAAGACTCATTATGGCCTGGAGTTATTCTCTGAGTTTTGACTCCAAGGAGCCTTTCTGCACATGTGTGGTATTTCCCTTATCCTTTACTCAGACACTGTTTTTGCCTCTCTTTGTCCTGGCCATGATTATTCCTTGAGATGTTTACAAGAGACAAAGATTCTCTGTTTACCCTGTTTCTGTTGTTATTTCCATTTCCAAGAGCAAATAGGGGGCTGGTTGTAAATTTTTCAACTGGAGGCCACCATCTCTTGCCTCAGGAAATACAAAGAGGAATCTGGCTGATTGTAAATGTCCAAACTGGAGCCAGTCTATCTCTTATCTCACTCTGTCCATGGAATTCTCCAGGCAAAAATACTGGAGTAGGTAGCCATTCCCTTCTCTAGGGGATCTTCCCAACCCAGGGGTTGAAGCTGGATCTCCTGCATTGCAGGCAGATTCTTTACCATCTGAGCCTCCAGGGGAGCCCACTATTGCTGGTACTTGAGCTTATTGCATGGATTTGATTCAGTAGGGAGCAAACAGAAAGCAACTTTTTCTTTCTCCCTTTGAACCTTTAAATTTCCTTAAGGGAATTATTTTCTCGTCCTTAAAAAATCTTGGGGATATCTCACAGATGTGGGTGTTCCTTTCACATGTAATAACAGTTGATTTCTGTCACACAAAAGTTAATACATCAAATGTAATGTGAAAACTCAAATTTTTAGTTTGAAACTTCATTCTCTTAGCTCTGGCCCAAACCCACGATTGATGGGGGGAGGGATAACACTGACGTCTTCACTCTTTCCTTTCTAGACTTTGTTACCTGTTCACTAAGTACTCCTTTGAGCACCTACAGTAATGGATAGGAAAGTGGAAGGAGAATTAAGAGCAGAATTTGCTGGTTGGTGTGGTTGCCATCCGACATCAGGACCTTCAACAGAGTGGGTAAGAAGTTGGTGACTCCTCTCACAGGACATTTTAACAAGTTCCTTGGCAATCCCTGGGTTCGATCTCTGAGTTGCAAAGATACCCTGGAGAAGGGAATGGCTACCCACTCCAGTATTCTGGCCTGGAGAATTCCATGGACAGAGGAGATTGGCAGGCTATAGTCCATGGGGTTGCAAAGAGTCAAACACAACTGAGTGACTTTTACCTTTTGGCGATCCCTAGTGGAAACGTCTGACTATGGGCTGTGCCCCCTTCAGCTGTTATTTTTGAGTCCTGTTTCAGCCCCTGAGCTTCTCATGGTCTTCTTTTCTGCCGGACTCTTGGTGCTCTCTGGGCAGTCTTCTTGGATGGAGTCCATTGTAAGATGACCACAGAAGAGTCCTCTTTGTCTTGCTTTCATTCAATGTGCAGTTTGTTCCCAGCACAGCTATAGTATCATTTTGGCTCCAGGCTGAAGCCACCTTAAGCACAACTTCTTCCCTTCCATCTTCCACAAGCAGGACTCAAATATTGATCTCTTTCAGTGTTAAAGCTCCACAGATCTGGGTTAAGATTTTCAGGTGGGGATATTTTGAAAGCTGCCCTGTGAGCAGGAGTGGATGAAAACTCTCCTTACCAACACTCATTGCAAGCCTTTTTATCTTGGTTTTTCCACATCCTTGAAGTGCATGATCAGCTAAAAATGCTAGGGAGTCAAACTGACTGCACACCCTGTACTTGTGGCTAGAATCTCCTACAGGGAGTGGTCATACTTGATAACCATTGTATGTTTCTTGGCTTAGGCAGGTATGCTTAGCTGAGATGTAACATCCATGCTGCTTCTCAGCTTATCTGGCATTTCCTAAGCAGTGCCCAAGCTTTGCTGGCCCAGGTGCCCCCTACCTTAAGCTGCTCCATCTTCTTCCCCTTTCCCCACTTTCTCTCATCTCCATTACCCAGACACACAAAAGAAAGATCCTGGATGTTTTAACACTACAAATCATTAATAACAACATCTTCCTCTTTTTTGAGGGAAAGAAGGCTCCTCCACTGATACTTGATTGCCCAGCTTGAGTCATATCAAGTCAGCCCTGACTAGGTAGGCAAAGTTACTTACTGTGCAGAACAGTTCTCAGGGGCCCATTACTCTGAGAGGTGAGGGTCAGCTATCAGATAAAGGGAAGGGTCATGGATTGGACACTACAGTGGGTCATAGATAATAACCAGAGGGGACTTCTAATTTCCATAGCTACCTCCTTAGTTCAAGTGCCCTATCCCTCCCAAGGTACAAGGTAGCAATTTACCATATCATATTAAGTTTTTTGCTTCTTCACTCCTGCTCTCAAACAATTTTTTTGATATAATAAAATCACAAAGCAAGTAGTCCTGGGAAAGATGGTAGAATCCCAGACATAGAAGTCATCTCAGACTGCACATAAAGCCGAGTTTTCTGACCTGAAGTATAGTATGACTAAGTTATCTCAGTACTCTGACTTGTAGTCTAGGAAAACGTAAGAGCAAGGAGGGGACAAGAATGGTTGAGCTTCAAACTACAGAGAATAAGCAAAGATTTAAGAGAGAGGGTAAATCTATGTCCCTGTATACTCTTCAGGAAGCCCAGGCATGCCTTGGAGATTCTGCAGGTTCTGTTCCAGACCACCTCAATAAAGTGAATATCACAAGAAAGCAAATCACAAGAATTTTTTGGTTTCCTGATGCATATTAAAGATCTGTTTATACTATATTGTAGTATAGTGGCTGATGACTTGATGGCAGTTGCTTACAGAAATGACAGGCAACATTTTTTGTCCACAAATCTCTTCATTTGGGGCTTCAGGTCTCATTCATAAAAGGAGAAAGTTGCACTAACTTATCAGTTCCTTCAGGCAATGACAATCTATGGTGTCACTCATTGCCTTTCTTATTCTTATGATTTATCCCACCCTGAAAATGAAAATATTTTTGACTCATTCAAAATCTTAAATTGGCATCAATTTTTCCCCTAAACTTCTTTACATATGTGCATGTAAATATAGATGTGGTAAATAATTTTAGTTTGTCCTCTGTGTGTTAAGGCCATTTGTGGTTTTTTTCTATTTGTGTCAAGCTTCCACCTATGCCTTCCGCATGTGCAACCTCCTCCAAGTTGAAAAATCAACCTTCTTCCTCCTTCTTTGGCTTCTCCCCCACTCCTTTTTGATTCCAGTTCCCCACCTCCCTGTTTTCCTTCTATTAGTTTTGAGGCTCCTGGTCAGAGTCCAGTTATCACTGCCTGAACCCTTTAAATCATGTCCATGCATCAGAAGAAATGTTACCCCTTACTCTAGTTCAAACCTGGAGCAAACTAGAGGAGTCCTGTCATCTTAGAGAAGGAGCCTGTTTTGTATAATCTATGTAAAGTATGCTTCTTTATCTGTTAATAACAACCACTCAGCTAGGTTGTTTGAAACATCAGCAATTGACTTGTTTCATTTTTTTTAAACTCAAGCTGGTATAAAATAGTCAAAAATAATGAATTTCGTTTCCTTCCAAGGAGTAAGCATCTGTTAATTTAATGCAAATTAATTAGCCTCCAATTAAAACAAATTAATTTAAAAAATAAAATAAAGTAAACATTTAGACTGTCAGATTTGAAGAGCATTTCTGGAATACCAACCATAACACTCTGCATGATCTCTTTTGACAAAGGCCTTAATACAAATGAACTTAGGAAAGCAAAAACACTCACTGTCTGAAACAAAAAAGGCTGAATCCTTCAGCTTTTCGCCTGAAGCTACTGTAACATTGTTAATGTTATATTCCAATACAAAGTAAAAAGTTTAAACTTTGGGGGAAGAAAAGAAATGATCCAAGTTAACAGAAAGCTAAATCAATACTCTGTTGAGTGAATTTACTTTTTTTCCCCCTGTGGACATTAGCCAGTTTCCAGTAGTTCGTTGCCTTAGGAGCATGAACGAATTCTCTAACACCGGTGGAAAGTAGGTAGCTCCTAGACTTGTGTGTCCCCCGGGGTGCTGTGAGAACTTAGGAGCACTCTTACTAGCGCTCAGTGATTTATTAAAATGATGAGGTTTCCTGAGTCTTTTCAGCTCGATGCTGCCTTTTAGACAGCTCCCATCACTACTCTTTGAAATCCCAGTGTTGTCAATGACAGAGCTAAATTTAAGAGTAAATAAAAATAATTGTGCCTGTTTTTAATGGACAAATAGATCATTTGCCCTCTCCTTCTAAGACTCTTTCTTTGGGAGACCCAATCCAACCAGAGTCCTTAATCTAACATTTGGAATGTAAATAACTCTCTTCACGGGTCTGGATTTCATCACCTTTGAAATGTAAACGTCTAGGAGTCTTCCTGGCACCTAGATAGTTTAACTAGCTGTCTGTCTTAGGCTGTAATCATTTGCTTATAGAAGAGATAAGAGAGGATTTACTATTCCCATGGGTGACGGCAATTAACTAGCGCAAATAGCTATCTCAATTCTTAAGTGAACTTAGGATGAACTATACAGAAAAAATATATATACACAAATTGTTCTGTTATGTCCTCTTGTAGGGAACACAAAAATACCATAAAAGTTGAAGGATGTGTGTTTTGCATGGCTGCAAACTGTCTATATAAATGTGTGTGAAAATGGCCTGACTTTTAAAGTTTTATACAAACTGCCTATGTGCACATAACATGAATAGCATGTGTTTATTTAAAAATCAACCATCATTCTTTCCTTTCTACACTTTGTGGTGAATTCTCTGCATTATTAGGATTTTTATTTCCACAGTACTACAGACATCCACAGGTAAAGAATGGGCTTGAAGTCAAGGGTACAGGCTATGGCGATCCAGGCAGGAAAGTAGCTAGAAACCGGAAATCACCCCCAAATCACAGAGCAAAGATCAAATCAGAAGCTAGCAAGCAAAAGACATAGGACTTGTAGATGTGTATGATGGGGTAATCCTGAGGACAGGTACAGTCACGCTGAAGAAATTTACGGAGGCTCAGAATACAGGAAGACAAGGTAAAGAGGGTGGTTAGAATGTCAAGCACAGTGAAGAAGTTTCTAGAAGCCAAAATGGGTGGGATGAGCTGAAGAGCAAATATATTGCCCCGACGTTCAGAGACCTGGCACCAAGGCAAGCTGTCTTGATCAAAAGATTCACATATTTTCTGCTCGATGAATCCCAATTATAGGGCTGGCCTACAGCAGCTAGAAAAAAAAATGTGAGAGAAGATTTTTATTTCCTCTACAAAGTAATATTCTTTCTATTCTATTGGAACTAATGCCTGCTCTTTTGTTACTTTTTGGTAGTTTGGAGAGAGTGAACTTTAAAAGCAATGTGTGTAGCAAATCTAAAAAGAACTATTGAGTTCAATTCTAATAAAAAATTAAGGGACATAAGCCTGGCTCTGTCATTTACTCTTCCTGTGACAGTGGGCAAAAGAATTAACCTCTTTTAGTTTTTTTCACCTGTTAAAAAAAATAAGAATTTTAGTAGCATCTAATTCTTAAGGTTGTTGTGGGATTACCACACACACACAAACACACATTTTTTTATAAAGTGGTACAAAGTATGCTTAATAGAGTTTGTTACTATTATTATGTCAATTCATTTTTTAAAACATGGCACTTATCATATCTCTCAGAAACCATTCCATATCTCCCTACTGCATCCTGGACTGCATGAAAACTCCTTACCCTGACATTTTAGCTTCATCTCTCCTTTTATTTCACATATACTATATCTTAGTTGGGGCTTCCCTGGTGGCTCAGTAGTAAAGAATTGCCTGCCCATTCAGGAGACGCAGGTTCGAACCCCAATCAGGGAAGATACTCTACAGAAGGAAATGGCAACCCACTCCAGTATTTTTGCCTGGGAAATCCCATTGACAGAGGAGCCTGGCCGGCTACAATCCATGGGGTCACAAAAGAGTCAGAAATGACTTTGGGACTAAACAACAGCAATACATCTTAGTTAAATAAAAGTAGGAATTTCCAGACCCTTTCAGAACATTGCCACATGTAAAACAAGATGAGTGCTGCATGTCATCATGATGCTCAAATATGCTCAGATAGACATTTGCCCCAGAACAATAGCAGATCAGACTGATGACTCATCTGGGTTGTGAAATTATGTTAGAAGTTCCCGCTGACACAGGAGCCAGTATTTTGCCACCCAAACATCTATATGCTACCTATCCTGAGCATTGTTCCTGAGGGCTTCTCTTACCTCCAGGCATTGAGAAGGTCTCAGACTATACCAAGAAGATGATAGATGTGTCTATGAAAATAATCAGTAAATAGTCAATAATAAGAATAGAAAGGAATTTTATTTGAGCCAAATAGGGCTTGCACAGAAGCCTGCTCCAGAAAAGCAGAGTTTTTGGCAGTTTTATATCTTGTCAGAACAAAGAACACTGAACAAATCAGGGATACATTTCTTCAATGTCTCTAAAAGACAGACCAGCACATACCCAGACAACACATATGGTATGGCCTTGGCAGCTAGGGAGGGAGTCTTATCATCACAGGAGTACCAGCATTAGCATCTCGGAAATGACATTTAATCTTTATTTTTAACATGGACATTCTTTACTTCTGATCGGTGTGGCCTTTTCTTTAATAATTAAAGCAGATGTACAATGTATGTTTGACAGACTATTTTAGTTAGCATAAAACTCAAGCTAACTCATGTATAAGCCAGAAAGACTTCCCTATGTCTTGGTATGTAAAATTTTCTTTTAACAGATAGTTTCATATAGGTGATGATCATAGGTCCTAGACAGTCACCTTTAAGTGTCTATCCTAGAGACAGCAACTGTATGACATCTGTATAGCACTTCTTCTTACACCCATAGTAGCATCAATAGTTGAAGGTGGTTCTCTTTACCACTGAGCCTTTTTTACCAGAGCCCCCTGAGCAGCTAGATCAAGTGACTATGGTACCAGAAAATATGGCAAACCACGCTTTATCTTTTCAATATCTGCAGCTCATCCATCATTTTGGTAACATCTTCTGCTTTGATTTCTTTATAGTGAGATCCAGCTTGATTTTAAAGGGTTGTAAAAGCTTTCTTCTCCCCTTAATAATCACATAGAAAGCCCTTTCATTTTCTAAAGGCCACATAAAACAATAGTACTTTCTTTTGCTTAAAAAGTATGAGCTGTCAGCCAGCAACGGTTCTAATTGTAAAATACAGCACTCATGTCTTCTGTCTTCCATTTTCCTCTGTTGCATTCCTGTACTCACAGCAGCCTGTGAACTTACATTCCAGCCAAATGTGTTATTAATAGTTGATACGAGAAGGTTCATTTCTTTGAGAGGTTATTAGATAAAGAGCTACAAGAAAGCACTGCCAAGGTAGCACTGAGAAGGCAAACATACAAATCTGTCCAAAAGTCTGGGGCCTCTTTTCCCACCAAGATTTCATCTGAATTTGGAAACAGCATGTTGGGAGCTCTCAGAAGCCTCTTAGCCCTCTCCTTGGAATATTTTCAGGGAAAACAATTGAAATTCAGAGTAAAATAACCTGAATATCTTTCTTAGGATGGAATTGTGATTTCACCTGCTTACCACCAACTAATAAGTGATTGAAACAGGATTCAAGTCCTGTCAGGCAGGCTCCAAAGTCCATTTTTGTCCCCCTATAAGACACAGCCTGCTGTCAAAACAGACACAACATTGCCCAACCTGATATAATCTCAAAATATCTTCAAGAATGGAAAGACAGAAGGAAAAGAAAAATAAAGCTAACATTTATTAAATGCCTACTAGAGGCAGATTCTGCAGGAACTGCTTTACATAAAGCACTTTGTAAATAGCAAAGCCTTTTTCAAATTTTATTCATGATATTAAAAGGTAGGTGAGATTTATTTTTACCATCCACGAGCGCTTTCCTCTATCAGCACCCTAGTACTCTCTTTAGTACCTCTTTAGATTTCATTTCTCCAGTTGTTCAACATCCCTCTTCTGTTCCCTAACTTTCAAGGCAGGAACTCTGCTATCTGCACTGGTCTGCCTTTCTCTAGTTGTAGATCTTTCCTTTCTTCCTCTACCTCATTGAAAATAACTTTCCTGTGTCTCATCAGATAATTGCTTAGCTAAAGCATTTTATAGCAGGATTTCTCTTTGTGCAAATGAATGATGGAGATAGATGACATAAACACCTGAAATTAGCACAACATTGTAAATCAACTATACTTCAGTAAAAGAGAAAAAAAGACATTGTTTAACACAAAACCCTATAGCAAAGGATGTTACTATTGATGCACTTCCACTCGCTGCAGTAGGCTACTGGAGGAAACAACTTGTGAATGTTTGTGAGATTTTGCAGTAGAGAAGACATGGGTTAGATTCTCAGTTCTGTCACTAATGAGCTTTATGTTATTGGACTAGTCATTTTTCCTCTGATAGTCTCATTTTCTCTGTCTATAAAAGGAGTGACAAAAAAGAATTGTCACTTTCTATTTTAACACTAAAATTGTGTGATTTTATTAGTAATGGATTGTCTTTAACAAAATGTTAGAAGTAGAAAGGGCATTATAAATGATATACTATGATGTCTTTTTGCAATTCCCATTAAAAGCAGGTAAAAAAAAGATTCTGTGGTATGGTAATTTAGGAGCTACAACCTGGATATCTGCATGAGAGTCTTGGATCCATCACTTAATAGTGTTACTTAGCTGTAGATTGATCTCTCAGTTTCCACACCTTAAAAAATGGGGATAAAGTACTTTTTAATGAAATTGTTGTATGATATAATGCATGGGAGACACCTAACAAATGCTAGCTACTACTGTTATAAAGCTCTATAGAAATTCCACTATCTTGATCCATGATAAGAATTCTTGAGAAAAGTAGAAACAACCATCAGAGAGAGGTAGTGTGAAAAAGGATGTATACGAATGTGTGTGTTGGGTGGAGTTAAAAAAGTGAAAGTGTAGTGACTGAGTCGTGTCTGAATCTTTGCAACTCCATGGTTGGTATTCTCTGTCCATGGAATTCTCCAGGCCGGAATACTGGAGTGGGTAGCCATTCCCTTCTCCAGGGGATCTTCCTGATCAAGGGATGAAAGCTGGGTCTCCTGCATTGCAGGCAGATTCTTTACCATCTGAGCCACCAGGGACAGATATTAAATCGTAATAATCCATAAGCTAAAAGTGACAGGGTAACGATGAGTCCAGAGTCATTCTCATCCATATCTTGTGTGTATTTAATGGACTGCTGGTCTTTCCTGTCTTTCACCCATTATCTTTTGCTAGTCTCTGTTTTGATTTGGGATTCCCAGGTGGCACTAGTGATAAAGAACCTGCCTGTCAATGCAGGAGACACTAAGAAACACAAGTTTGATCCCTGGGTTGGGAAGATCCCCTGGAGAAGGAAATGGTAGTCCACTCCAGTATTCTTGCCTGGGAAATCCCATGGACAAAGGGGCTTGGCAGGCTATAGTCCATAGAGTTACAAAGAGTCAGACACAACTGAAGCAACTTAGCACTAACACTTCGTGGAAAATTTGGTAGTTCTTTCAAGCCCCCTTACCACAGTCCTAGAGATGTCTCTGAAACCCAGTGGCCACTTCTAAAGCATTATTTTTATACCTCCATATAAAAACTTCCTCTCATACCATCTGATTGTACATAATCAGCTACCTTTCTTGATTACTCTCTACCAACCCCCTGATCATTTTCCTTATATTCGTGTCCTTACCATCTATCCTATATATCTTATCTTCCCTGCCTTCAATATCTTCTTACACAAGTCAACTAACTCCCTCGTATCATGGATTCTTGCGTTACTTGATTTCAGTTGTTTTCCCCTTTCTTCCATACCAGGAATACCCTCTCGTGGTTGCATTCTGGACACAGTCATAATTCATAACATTCATTCATACTTCCAACATTTTAAACTCTAGTGCTACTTTCTAATTACCACCTCCTACATTTTCACCTGTCTTTCCTTTTTTCCCCCACTAAAACTAGTGTATGATCTCATAGAGATCTCAAGTATTTGACATTCTATTTTCTCTAACTTGCCATTTCATAACTTTAACTACTTTCTTGCCAATACACTCAGCCTTCTGTACTTCTTGACCATCCTACCCCCTTGCTTGGACGCATTCAAACTCAATTTTATTTAGCTGTCTGTTTTTTTTTTTTCCTACTTCACCTAAGGGTGCTAATCATAGCTTTTCTTTGCTATTTTCCTTAGTAGCATATCTCCAAGCACATGTGCCTCTATAAGTTCTAGTTCTACAGTCTCAACTTGGCCTTCAGTGCTAGCCAGAGCTTCAATGGATTGATTTTTTAAAAGAAAAAAGAAATGCGCCTATGTGTCCCTTACTGGCTCTGTCTCTCCTTTCACTCGGTAGTTATTTCAGACATTCATTACTGTCCTTCAGTCTTCTGTTTTCATCAAATGACCTCATCTACTTGGCAGAGAAAACAGAGTCCAAAACATAGGAGTCCCTAAAGTTCCTCCTCCATCCCTCATGACAGTATCTATATCTGTAGTCACCCTTACCATCATCTGTAGAAATTTAGTAGAATGGGAAACCTTTTTCAAAACTCAATCCTACATCTGTGTTCTGAAACTCCCCTCCCCTCTCGTGACATTAGGACCTTCCTCCTTAAATTGTCCTTTCTCTTCCCTGGATCTTTGACATTTCACCATCTACTGGCTTTTTCATTGCAGTCAGTAAAAAGATGGCGGTTCTTTGGTCATTGTTTACACAATCAATATTTTTAAAAGGAATTGTCTCTTTTATAATTATCTGCACGTTTACTTCCTATTCCTTCTTGAACCTACTGTAGAATACAGCCCCCTTCCCCTTCAGTAAAATAGCTCTTACCAAAGCTAACTCCAGCAGATACTTTTTAGTCTTTATCTTATTTGAACTCTTCATCAACTGATACTTCCTACCTTTGATTGTGTGACATTATTTTCTTGAGATTCTCATGCAATGTAGTTAGTGTGTCTCAATCTCCCTTGCTGGTTTTCTTTCTCTAACTACCCCTAATATATTAACCTTTCCTGTGGTGAGCTTTATTTTTAGCCCATTTTCATTTCATTTTATATGAGTTTGTTACATGAGCCCAGTCAGGTTCTTAGCCTTAATTAATGGCCATCTATAGGCTGATGATTCAAACATCTCAGTGTCTTGATCTTGTTCCTAAACTGTAGACCCATACACTCAGTTGCTTCTAAGACACTCTTCAGAGATTATCAAACTGAATATACAATATAAAAGTCTTCCCCTTTCTTTCTTCCCTCTTCTTCCACGAAATGTTTCTCTCTCTCTCATATCTCCTGTCTTAACAATCAGCCACATAGTCCAAGTCAGAAATTTTGGAGTTATTTTTGGTCACTTCTTATTATTCTCCCTCATCCACTTAGCTGCCAGGTCCTACCTCCTAATTATCACTTGGTTTTGTTCTCCCTTCTTTACTCCTATTGTCAATGATTTAATTTTAGTACTGTTGCATCAATAAAACTGTGGAACAGGAATGTCACTCAGTTGTGTCCAACTCTTTGCAGCCCCATGGACTGTAGCCTACCAGGCTCCTCTGTCCATGGGATTTTCCAGGCAATAGTACTGGAGTGGATTGCCATTTCCGTCTCCAGCGGATCTTCCTGACCCAGGGATCGAACCCGGGTCTCCCGCATTTTAGACAGACGCTTTACCATCTGATAAAACTGTGGATTACTGCTAAATTCTTTTAACCAGCCTCTCCTTCTTGAATTGACCTCCACAGTGTTGTCAAAGTACTATATCTCAAAAACAACTTTGATTCTATTACTTCCTTGCTTTAAACTCTTTAGGAACTCCCACCAATCAAAGAATAAAATCCAGATCCCTGGACACATCATCCAAGACTTCATGATTTGACTCATGACATTTCTTTCTTTAGCTTCTTCTCTGTTTCCTCCCTATGGTGGTGGTGGTGGTTTAGTCGCTAAGTTGTATCTGACTCTTGCGACCTCATGGACCATAGCCTGCCAGGCTCCTCTGTCCTGGGATTTCCCAGGCGAGAACTCTGGAGTGGGTTGCCTCTTCCTCCTCCAGGAGATTTTGTCAGCCCAAGGATCGGACTTGCGTCTCTTGCATCGGCAGGCAGATTCTTTACCACTGAGCTACCTGGGAAGCTATTTAATCCCTATAGTTCAGCTAAATTCAATCACACACTGACCTTTGAATGGGTCACATTTTCCCATGTCTTCCTGACATCATACATGCTTGTCTGTTTTGAATTCTGAAATATTATATCTAAAATACCCTCAAACTCCTCCTCTCCTTTTCATCCTTAAACACAAATTTAGAAGTCACTTATTTGTGAAGCCTCAGTGAATCCCTTATATTCATTTAATCACCCAACAAGGATTGCTCCCCTTTCATCCTGGGATATCCTCATAGCACTCTTTACATGTATCAGAAGCCTGATTGCTCCATCAGATTACAAACTGTCTGAGGTCAAATAATATGTTCTCTTAGTCACCTTTATTTCTCCAACATCTAGTACCACTCCTGGAACTACATTTAGCAAGTGTGTATTGAATTAAACGAATGAATTTGCTTTTGGCTTTTGTCTCCAAAAGGACAGAATCCTCCCTTATTTGGTTTTCCTCTCCAAAAAGACAGATTTTTCAGATTATAACATTTTTATTATTTCTCAGAGTTCCCATCTCCTCTTCCTCCTCTGCCTTTGTGGCTTAAAGGGATGTGTATGTGAAATGATGGTGGTTTCCCTTTCCAGATTTGTAACACTGAATGAGATAGAAAGGAGCCTGGTGACAGTGGGTGGGAGCAGGGGCCCCTGGTAGGATTCAACAGGGCAAGTGCTCCTGCTTGCCTAGGCAGACTCAAACCAGTTGGAGGAAGGACAGGAGTATGGGTGTGGGAAGGGTGAGCCTTATTAGGATGCTGAAGGAGGCAACAGACACAAGTAGGAAATGTGGCCAAGAGAATGCTGGTACTAAATCACATATCAGTGAGGATACAAGTTTCTCCAGGGATCTTAAAAATGCATCCCTGATGTCTGAGTTAGCACAGCAATCTACCTCGTTTCTTGTAAATAAACTTATTGAGAGATCAAGTTTGTAAAACCAGCTCAAAATAAATCACTGTGGATGGTGACTGCAGCCATGAAATTAAAAGACGCTTGCTCCTTGGAAGAAAAGCAATGACAAACCTAGATAGTGTATTAAAATGCAGAGACATTGCTTGACCTACAAAGGTCCATATAATCAAAGTTATGGTTTTTCCAGTAGTCATATATGGATGTGATAGCTGGACAATTTAAAAAATGACTGAACACCAAAGAATTGATGCCTTCAAACTGTGGTGCTGAAGAAGACTCTTGAGAGTCCCTTGGACAGCCAGGAGATCAAATTAGTCAATCCTAAAGGAAATCAACTGCAAATATTCAATGAAAGGACTGATGCTGAAGCTGAAGCTCCAATACTTTGGCCACCTGATGTGAAGAGCTGACTCATTGGAAAAGACCCTGATGCTGGGAAAGATTGAAGGCAGGAGGAGAAGGGGACAACAGAGGAGAAGATGGTTGGATGGCATCACTGTCTCAATGGACGTGAGTTTAAGCAAGCTCTGGGAGATAGTGAAGGACAGGGAAGCCTTGCTTGCTGCAGTCCATGGGATCTCAAAGAGTCAGACATGACTGACCGACTGAAGAACAACAAGCAATTATTACAGCTCCCTGGAAGATAGTAGAGTATCGTCACTGTAGACAGAGACAGGAGAAGAAATCAACCAGGGCCCAGGGAATCTAAGTACTTTTGTAGTATTATTTATTATTTTGGTTTGTTCTATCTGTTGGAATATTCTGAAGACCTTTCCTGTACTATTGGCCCACATTTAAGGCCCAAACTTCACTTTGATATGGCAATAGGTAGTTCAGTGCTAACTTTTATTAGTTACCATAGCAGCTAGAGAGATTTATGCCATATTAAGGGCTTCTAAGGAAGTGATATCATTGTCTGGGTGGCCTATATGTATTAAGTTTGTGTTAATAAATTGAAAATACCTGAATTTGTGCCTCTTATACAAGTGATTGCAAAGAGGCCCAATATAATAGGTAGAAAGGTAATTTGCTGCTTCTTTTTGTGGGAAAACTAGATGAGAGAAATTAATTTTCTAGTTGGATGTAGGGAGATCAGAGACTAAATATGCATAAAACAAAGGTCAAATTTCATACCATGGAAGGGGGAGGAATGGAAGAATAGAATATGCTACCCTACTGAACAGGTGTGATACCACAGGAGAACAAGTAGCCCCAAGGGGCTTGGAGGATAGAGTTTCTGATGGGAAAGTTTAAATCAGTGTAGACATGTGAGGGTCAAATTGTCTTAATGAAGGGGCATGGCTGTCTATAATATTGATTGATGATGGGAGACAGGAGGGATATGGGGTCCATGAATGGAAATGTAATGAGGTTAAGAGAATGCTGGAAAGAAATGCAGGGGGCAGATAAGGAGAGAATGATGGGTAGTCAATATGGACATCAAACACCTCCAAGGGGATAGGGATTAGTTGCAGGAGTGGTTGTTCAGGCTGGAGCACCAGTTAGTATGCCCAGCATTGTTAGAGGGTCAGCTCTTAGGGAACATGTTACACAGATATTATCCAGCAAGTCACAGAAAGGAGGCCTTGGGTATGATGAGACTGCAAAATAGTGGAGCATGTAGTGTGGGGTTGTTGGACAAGGGAAAATCATAACTACTGCAGTTGTGGAGTTTACAATGGAAAATGATGTGGAAACAATTACAGGGACAGTAATCATGGCCAGCTACCAAATGAAATGCATAGTCGTAGGCAGAGTTTTAGGCCTTTGTGGAGAGATAGTGGACGTGAGGACCCCAACTCACGTTTTAGTTACCCAAGATTCGCTCATTTGCTCCCTCGGTCATGTCTGAGTCTTTGTGATCCTTTGGACTGTAGCCCTCCAGGCTCCTCTGTCGATGAGATTCTCCAGGCAAGAATACTGGAGTGGGTTGCCATGCCCCCCTCCAAGGGATCTTCCCAACCCAGGGATTGAACCTACATCTCCTGTGTCTTCTGTACTGCAGGTGGATCCATTACCACTGAGCCATCATTACTAATAGGTACCCAAGAGGAGAAACTAAATGAGGTGGCACCAATAGGAATATATCAGAAAGCATGTAGAGTGCTAGTTTACACCAAGAGGCAGTGCATGAAGATGGAAAAGAGTGGGTTAAGGACAAATATGAATAATCTATGGG
Organism: Capricornis sumatraensis; assembly: GCF_032405125.1. NCBI lineage: Eukaryota > Metazoa > Chordata > Mammalia > Artiodactyla > Bovidae > Capricornis > Capricornis sumatraensis. The sequence continues at coordinate 8,801,209 of NC_091092.1, forward strand.
GACTTCCTTGATGCAGCAGGATAGATACTGGGGCCTGCCAATAGGCTTTAGTTCCTTGCAAGCTGTCATTACATGGTATAAGAGAGGATATGAAATCTTAGAGATGCAGGTAAGTAGGATGGGTAGGATCTTCAGTTAAGTAGTGGACAGTAACCATGGTGCCACTGGCATCATCTGTGTAGGGAACAGAGGCCTGCATAGATTGAAACTGATCGATAAGGTACAGTTGGGGAAATTATAGGAAATTCAGGTAGAGTGGAAGAGTCAGGGATTGAGTCTCAGAACAGAGAAAATGAGTCTGGTCAGAATGTTTTGGGTGGGTTTTGGCATCGGACTGTGGTGATAGGACATCTGGCCGTGTCAGCATCAAGGCTTGGGCTGCTACATTGTGCTGAGATCATCATTTGCAATGTGTTCAACTCCTGGGCAGAGGTCATCATCTTGAAAGTGATAGGCTGCTGAGCTGAGGCCATCGTTTCTGAGATGATGGTTTGTAGTCTATGCTCTCATCTGTTGCCTGCTTGTGAGTGATACCTCTAAGGACCCTAATGGGGCAGAGGGACCAGGAGCTCTTGATATGAACCCTGAGCTACCTTCAAAACTTTAAAGCAAAGTTTGATAAAGTGAAGTGAAAGTCGCTCAGTTGTGTCTGACTCTTTGTGACTCCATGGACTGTATAGCCCTTGGAATTCTCCAGGCCAGCATACTGGAATGGGTAGCTTTTCCCTTCTCATGTATACATCTCTGGATGTATATTTGTCTTCTGCCCTCCAGGTGTTACAGAGTAATTTCTTATGGAGAAACTGGGAACTGATTGAATACTCCAAACAAGTAGTATAAAAAGGTGCTCAGTTTGACATTGAGCTGAAGTGGTGGAATCCCATATCCTAACCATGAGCTAAATAAAGAACAGCCAGAACTAGCAGAACTAGAATGTTCCACAACTTTGGACCTTCGGCCTATAGTCCCCGGTGTGCTGCGTATGCCTGTTTAATATGATGCGAGTCACGGGCATTGTCATCCCAGATCCTATAGTGACTCCTCATTCAGTATCACTGTAATGAAGTAAATCCAGAGTCGATATCCTATTTAACAATACTGGCCCAAGAACCAGGTCAAGATCTTTTTTCCTCACCAAAAGATCCACACAGTTGTAAGTATTGTATCAGGTGTGGAGATTTCTATTCCCTCTAGGGAAAGCGAAACCTCTAGTTAACCGAACTTTAAAACCACCATATTGGGAAAGGACAGCAGACTTGTGGAAAGCATTCTTGTGGCATACAGAATAAACTTTTGGGTAGGGACAGAAAATTTTTGGTGAGCCTCATTCTATTCTTTGCCCTTCATCCAGGACCCAATGCAGCATGATTTGTGCCAGGATAGAAAAGGGATAATAGAATGGGGACATGTCATTAATTTGAAGGTTACATTGGGTATTGTATACCTAGACCAATAAGTGAAATTAAAAGATGCTTATTCTTGGAAGGAAAGTTATGACCAACCTAGACAGCATATTAAAAAGCAGAGACATTATTTTGCAACAAAGGTCCATCTAGTCAAGGCTATGGTTTTTCCAGTAATTATGTATGGATGTGAGAGTTGGACTATAAAGAAGGCTGAGCACCGAAGAATTGATGCCTTTGAACTGTGGTGTTGGAGAAGACTCTTGAGAGTCCCTTGGACTGCAAGGAGATCCAACAAGTCCATTCTGAAGGAGATCAGCCCTGGGATTTCTTTGGAAGGAATGATGCTAAAGCTGAAACTCCAGTACTTTGGCCACCTCATGTGAACAGTTGACTCATTGGAAAAGACCCTGATGCTAGGAAAGATTTAGTGTGGGAGGAGAAGGGGACGATAGAGGATGAGATGGCTGGATGGCATCACGGACTCGATGGACGTGAGTCCGAGTGAACTCCGGGAGTTGGTGATGGACAGAGAGGCCTGGCGTGCTGCAATTCATGGGGTCGCAAAGAGTCAAACACGACTGAATGACTGAACTGAACTGAAGGGGTAAAGGAAATCAGGCAGAGCACCCAAACACTAAATCACTTGACAAAACATATACTTCAGATCCTCTCTCAGCTAACAACAAGAGAGAGGGGAGAGAGAGAGAGAGAGAGAGAGAGAGAGAGAGAGAGAGAGAGAGAGAGAGAGAGAGAGAGTGTGTGTGTGTGTGTGTGTGTGTGTGTATCCCAGGAAATGTAATTTAACTCCTGTAACTTAGGCATTGCCCATCTTTAAAACAGGAGCAATAGAACCTTCCTTCCTTGACCACTGGGAGGAGAAAATGAGAAAACCTAAGGTTTGTCACATTGGGCACATTCAGAAACTGTCTTCACTCTGCTTTCTCCCTCACATAACAAAGTCACTTTAATACCTACTGTTCAGGTTATTTATTGCTGTGTAACAAATTGTCATAGAATGTAATGGCATTAAATATTTCTTTTGCTCACTAACTCTGTGGGTCTGGAATCTGGACTGGACAGAACAGGGACAGCTTTTCTTTTTCCACAATATGTAAGGGCTCAGCTGTAAAAATTCAGAGGTTCATGGTGACTTGATGGCTGGGGCTGGTGTCATCTGAGCTCATCTAGTTGAGACTAGCTGTGGGATGGGACCTGAGCAGAAATTGCTGATCAGAACATCTGCATGTGGTATCTGCACTGACCTGAGCTTCTTCACAGCATGGCGACTAGGTTCCAAGTGCAAGTAACCCAAGATTTGTGCCCAGAAACTGTCACTGTCACTTCCGCCACATTCTAATGATTAAAAGTAGGTTATAAGTACGTCCAGGTTCAGGGAGAAGGACCACAAACCCCACCTCAAAGAGTTTGTGGACATGATTTAAAATCACCATGTTTCTTTTTGTTTCTTTCTATCCTACTGACTTTTCACAATAAATGCCAACAAGTAGTAGTATTTTAAAATTATTTTTGTTGTGGTGGTTGATCTTTAAATAAGTGCCCACTGGTGTTTGCAAGGGTTGAAGAAAGTTTACATGGTCCATATACTTTGGGAAAACCAGGGCACTCTACATGACTGCTCTATGCCAGGCACTGTGCTTGCTCCTTGACAAAAATCATCCCAGTTATTGCCTACAGCATAACAGTGATGTGAAGTATTAGCATTTCCCTTCATTAGATGAGGTCTTGGGTAACATAGTCACTGTATGAAAAAATATCATAATCCAGGTCTTTATGATATTATATTCAATGCTATTGCCTTTAGCTTGGCTCTATCTTTGAAGAGAACTCCTAAGGAACGAGCAATAAAAATTTGAGAATTAACTCCATAAGTCATCTGTGCCATATACATAAATGTCTAATATGGTGGTATATTAATAGAGAAAGGACTATGAAAAGGCATTGTGTTCTATAAATTATATGGGTTCTGGAAATGGAAAATACAGTTTGGTTTTGTGTTGGAAAAACAGTTGAAAAAAAGGTTGAGTGGATTAGCTATGTTTTTGTGATCCTGGTGCTCCTGTGTGGGTCACACACTGGTTGTCCTGGGATCAATGTCTTGATTAATGACAATTTTATTGCATGGGTGTGTGGTATCATGGGAATGGAAGCCTGCTTGGAAGAGCAATCTTGGTTTGCATGTTAAATTCTGGTGTTTGGTGAAGAAGGACAGAAATGCATTTCATTTTACTTCATTGTTACTTGAGTGTAGTGAAAGGGCTTCCAGCTGAAAGAAGGAAGATACCATATATAATCCAGGAGGGAAGCTGATGGCTCTTAAGGCAATGGACACTCATCATTTGATGGAGATTTGGGTGGACTCTCACTGGATACGATGCTAACTGGATTTCATTTTTGTAGGAAAATGATAACCAGTATGTTAATTCATGGTGCTTTAAACCAATTCCACATTTTTCTCATAAAGTGGAGCCCCTACCAGAGCTACTGAACCCAAGGCCTCTGCTCTTGGTAGTAATTGTTCCCTATCAGCCTCTTGGTGCCACCATGCTTCAATGTCATGAACTAGAGGCATTTAATTAAAATAATTCAACTAATTTTCATGTTCTTCTCCTGCACAAACCTGGATATATGAGAAGCATGACAAGTGAAATTCATACTGAGAGGTGAAGTAAGAAGAGAGGTGATGGGATTTATGCAAGGTTGTTAAAGAGTTACAAGGTGAGCTGCTGGTACCAGGAGCTAGAGAGGTCTCCTGAATTCACTCCAATGGCCTCTCCAGCAGCCAGTGTACTGGTTTTATTCTCTACTGGTTTTGTTCTTTGCTAAATGGTATCTCATCTCTCAAGGAAGTTGTGTGTGTGTGTGTGTGTGTGTGTGTGTGTGTGTGTGAGGGGGTGTGTGTGAAAAGACAGAGAGAAAACCTAGTGCAGTGGTTGAAGTCTCAGACTTTGAAGTCAGACAATTATGCATTCCAGTCCCAGTTCACATTATTTTCAACATTCAGTGGCTATAGGATAAATTACCTAATAGAGTTGGTAAAGAAAAGAATGATTTTTATCATTTTCTTTTCTTTCATATTTTTTCCTAACCCCTGATTTTATTGTATAGTATGATTTAGGAGAAAATTTCCCATTGATCTCCAAAAGCAAAAGATGGTGCAGAGAGACAGAGCATCATAGTGGGGCTGGTAAACAGAGAAATGGATTCAGGAGACAAATACTGTTGGGCCCATGCATAACCAACATCATTTTTATTAATGAACATTAACTATATTAATTGATTAATCTAATTCATTAATTATATTAATACCCCCTTCAAGTAACCATTTTGCCTTCACTATAGTAGGCTTCTAACAGGAACTGGCTAGGGCCAACTGGCTTGTTTATTCTGTCTACGTGATTGTTTAATATCTCTTCTGTGGTAGGTGCTGTTTGTGTTTGTGTGCATGCATGCTCAGTTGCTTCAGTCATGTCCGACTCTGTGAGACCACACGGACTGCAGGCTACCAGGCTTCTCTGTCCTTGGAATTCTCCAGGCAAGAACACTGAAGTGGGTTGCCATGCCCTCCTAGAGGGGATCTTTCCCACCCAGGGATTGAACCTGCATCTCCTATGTCTCCTGCATTAGGAGGCGGGTTCTTTACAACTAGCACCACTTGGTCTTCGTTGTTGTTGTTCGATTGCTCAGTTGTGTCCAACTCTCTGTGACCCCATGGACTGCAGCACGCCAGGCTTCCCTGTCCTTCACCACCTCCCAGAGCTTGCTCAAACTCATATCCATTGAGTCAGTGATGCCATGCAACCATCTCTTCCTCCCTCATCCCCTTCTCCTCCTGCCTTCAATCTTTCCCAGCATCAGGTCTTTTGTAATAAGTTGGCTCTTCATATCAGGTGGCCAAAGTATTTGGAGCTTCAGATTCAGCATCAGTCCCTCCAAGGAATATTCAGCATTGATTTCCTTTAGGACTGACTGGTTTGATCTCATTGCAGTCCAAGGGACTCTCTAGAGTCTTCTCCAACACCACAGTTCAAAAGCATCAATTCTTTGTGTTCAGCCTTCTTTATGGTCCAACTCTCATATCCATACATGACTACTAGAAAAACCATAGCTTTGACTAGATGGACCTTTGTTGGCAAAGTGATGTCTCTGTGTCTTAATCTGCTGTCTAGGTTTGTCATAGCTCTCTTTAGTGGGTGTTAATGTGCAATACAAAGAGGTTCACTTTGGGCCTGCTCCCATTCGTTCATCCATCATCCATATGCCCCCTCTCCAGAATTTCTTGTATTGGATATTCTATCTTTCTCCTTCCAGGACCCTGACCAACTTGACAAGTCATCTTCCACTGCCTCTGAGTTCATATATATTCTTACCCTGGGCCAATTCTCTTTAAACCAAGATGAATGACCAAGATACTCTCCCCATGGTGGTGCATATTGGGAAGCTTTACCCTTAAAATGCACATCTTTCAAGGCTACCTCAGAGCAAAGCACAGTGCAGAAGCATTCTATTTTCAGCTTCTACCCACATACTGGGCCAACCCATCCATGAATCAGTTTGTTTCTCCATCAAGCTGGTCATAAGGAATCTTCCATGGCCACAACTATGAATTGAGACTTGAGGCTCTGATGAAACAGTTTTGATAACTTGGGACCCTTGGCACCCACATCAGTAGTTTAACTATGCTTTTGTGAGCTGCCCATGCCTAATACCAGCCATACCACTTCCAATTTACAATGAATCATTGCTGCACCCACTCAAGTTTATGATTTTGTGGGCCTGACAGTATTCAGCTCATGATGGGAAATTCTAGCTGTATATTCACTTGGTGTCAAAGGGCCAGGTGCTATGTATCTATCAAGGCTCGATAACATGCCTGGGGTCTTTTTTGAATGGTATCTAATTCTTCATTGCAGGTGGCATGGCTTTGCTTCAGGACATTGAGATTATGTTGTAAATCTCCTGCCAAGGTTCGCCATAAATTACACATGTCATCTACTCCCTCTACATGTACCTACCTTTAATACAATAGGATCCATTGGGTCATATGGGCCAAGCAGCAAGGCTGCATACACACAAGCTTGGACCTACTACAGAGCCTTTTCTTAATTAAACCCCGCTCAAAGTTGGTATTCTTGCATTGCATTTACCATTCTTGGTAAATGGGTCAGAACAGTATTTCTAAGTTGGAATGTGCTGCCTCCATAGCCTGAAGAGGCCTATCAGGTGTCTCATCCATCCTACTTGACTGGTGGATGGCCAAAAATGCTCTAATGCATCCTGTGTGTTCATAAGATTGTCTGTGTATGTCCAAGATGACTAGATCCCTAAACACTTCACTGATGTGAATCTGTGATAGTTTTATCTCCCACTATGTGTTTTACTAAGGACTCAAATGTACCTTTCTCATCTGATCCAGTTAACATGATATCATCTATATAGTGGCCCAAAGCAATATTTTGCAGAATGTCCACATGTTTCATATCTCTTCAAACTATAACAGAATTGGAAAGTTAACATATCTCTGGGACAAAGCCACACATTAATTCGGTTGTCCAAATCATGTGAATGTGAACTGTGCCTGGGCGTTCTTCATGATAAGGTTGGAAAGAAGTCATTTGTTAGATTAGTGACCATGTCCTTTGTACTTAAAATCTATTCTAGCAAAGATACCACAACCAATATGGAAGCTGCAAATGGATCTAATACTTGTTTGAGTTTGTGGTGGTTTATTCTCGTCTTCTTTAATCCCTTTGGATTTTTTATGATTCAGACTGATGAGGGAAAATGATAGGCATTATTATCACTACATCCTCTAGGCCTTTAAGGATGGGACAAATTTCTGCCACTCCCCGCAGGATTTTTATGTTCTTTTTAAATTTACCCTCTTGGCCAGAGTGGTAGCGGTTTCAGAGGCTCCCACTTGGATTACCCCAGAATGATAGCTTTTTCCTTACAGGCTAAGGAACCAATATGGAGATTCTGTCACCTGCCATGTATGTCTATTCTATATTTGTGGATCAGGGAGATGACAAGCAGATTGTCTGATAGACTTATTAGAAATACAGTAAGTCAGATCTGGGATAACTTATATGCTCCCTCTCAGAGAGCCATGAATATACTTTAGGTTTTCAGGCATCAATGTCAAATAGACCTCAGTGTCCAAGAGGCTAAATATGCCTGGGTAATTGTTCCCCAATGTACAGTTAGCTAAGTAAAAGGCTATAGGTCCCTTTGGGGAAGGACTCTGTGAACTATTACCATATAAACTTGCTATAGAGTTGCAATATCCTTCCTTCTGGGGACCTCACATCTGTGCTGTCCCTAGAGGCTTACAAGACAAAATACTCAGGGGAGTAGGTCTGTTGGATTGAGTGTTAAAGTGAGAGTCAGCAGGTGTGTGTCCCATAGTCCAACCCATAAGTCTTTGTAGGACCTGAGGTAGGTCACATCCTCTGTCATGTCCAACACCCAGTAAATGTCAACTCAATATTTTAGTGAAGTAAATGTCCTATGGTGCTTTGAGTAGTTTTACAAGACGCTGTAAAGATATTCAGATCCTCATCCAAACACTCATACAATGTAGCTATTTTAAAAGAAAATCTTTCTTGAAGAAAAGACTTGTGGTGAGTGCCTCTGTTTAAGAGAAATTCAAAGACTGGATCTGGTCTATTTAGTACACACACAGACACATGCACGCATAGTAGGTATCATCAAGTAAATTCTCAGACACTTCCTGCAGCATAAAATCTCTCTGTAATAATACTAAATATTTTTTAAGTGCCCACATGGAATACCCCCTTTAGTAATAACAAAAAATGGCTAGCAGTGACATTTATTCTGACATTCTTTACATTCAGAAAACAACTATTGGCTGGCTGGTAAGATTAGTATTAAAATTTAAAAATTTGCTAGCATACACTATTAATATTACTTATGCAATTAATTTTTAAAAACTCCATTGTCATTTTAATCCTGAGATGTCTATAGCTGAAAGAACAACTCTAAATAGGACCTAAGAGGGCAGTGGATTGATGTCTCTTAAAGCAAGAACTGCATGGTAATGTAAAGAGGATGGATAACATAAAACGTAAAAATCAGAAGTCAGGAAAACACAGGAAACAAGTGGAGATGGGGTGCTGAAATTTGTCCCTGATTCCAAACTCCATTGTGTGGTTATGCGACCAACACTTAAGCTGCTCCTCCCTTAACCAATCACAGAAGATAAACTTGCTGCTGCTGCTGCTGCTAAGTCGCTTCAGTCGTGTCCGACTCTGTGCGACCCCAGAGACGGCAGCCCACCAGGGTCCCCCGTTCCTGGGATTCTCCAGGCGAGAACACTGGAGTGGGTTGCCATTTCCTTCTCCAATGCATGAAAGTGAAAAGTGAAAGTGAAGTCACTCAGTCGTGTCCGACTTCGCGACCCCATGGACTGCAGCCTACCAGGCTCCTCCATCTATGGGATTTTCCAGGCAAGAGTACTGCAGTGGGTTGCTGTTGCCTTCTCTGAAAGATACACTTAGGTTTAGGAAAACACTTCGCTATAGTTCTCAAACAGTGAGAATCTTCTGAAACTTTCTAGATGTTTATGTAACATAAAGAGCATTGTGTGATTCTGTTACATATCTGGACGCTGTCACATGGTAGGATGTTCCTCTCAGACCCTCTCTAGGCTGACAAGAAAGTTCCGTGTGTGTGTGTGTGTGTGTGTGTGTGTGTGTGTGTGTGTGTGTGTGTGTGTGCATCTATGTGATGGGGGTAAGGAGCAAAGAACAAGAATTAGAATACACAAAAGTGTATACTGTGAGACCAAGACATTAGACATAAACAGATATATTTTCTGTAAAGTCTCTGTATAACTTCCTTTTCATTTAACTGTATGGATATTTGACAACTTTCATGTTAATAAAAATACAATTCCATAACATCAATTCTTTTTAAAATTAATTTAATTGGAGGCTACTTTACAATTTTGTGGTGGTTTTTGTCATACATTGACATGAATCAGCCACAGGGGTACATGTGTCTCCCCCATCCCAAATCCCCCTCCCACCTCCCTCCCCATCCCATCCCTCTGGGTTGTCCCAGTGCATCAGCTTTGAGTGCCCTGTTCATGCATTGAACTTGGACTGGTCATCTATTTTACATATGGTAATATACATGTTTCAGTGCTATTCTCTCAAATCATCCCACCCTCGCTTTCTCACACACACACACACACACACACACACACACACACACACACTGTTCTTTACATCTGTGTCTCTTTTGCTGTCTCACACATAGGGTCGTCGTTACCTCTTTCTAAATTCCATATATATGAGTTAATATACTGTATTGGTGTTTTTCTTTCTGACTTACTTCACTCTGTATAATAGGCTCCAGTTTCATCGATCTCATTAGAACTGAAAAAATGCATTCTTTTTAATAGCTGAGTAATATTCCATTGTGTATATGTACCACAGTGTTCTTATCCATTCATCTACTGATGGACATCTAGGTTGCTTCCATGTCCTAGCTACTGTAAACAGTGCTGCAATGAACACTGGGGCATACAGGTCTCTTTCAATTCTGGTTTCCTCAGTGTGTATGCCCAGCAGTAGGATTGCTGGGTCATATGGCAATTTTTTAAGGAATCTCCACACTATTTTCCATAGTAGCTGTACTAGTTTGCATTCCCACCAACAGTGTAAGAGGGTTCCCTTTTCTCCACACCCTCTCCAGCATTTCTTGTTGGTAGACTTTTTGATAGCAGCCATTCTGACCAGCATGAGATGGTACCTCATTGTGGCTTTGATTTGCATTTCTCTGATAATGAGTGATGTTGAGCATCTTTTCATGTGCTTGTTAGCCATCTGTATGTCTTCTTTGGAGAAATGTCTGCTTAGTTCTTTGGCCCATTTTTTGATTGGATCATATAACATCAATTCTTAATGAGATACATCTTGTGCTGTCATAATTTTATCTATATTACTGCTTCAACAATGGAGAAATCTAAAATAATCAGTATTTTGCAGATACATTGTATGTGTGTTTGTATATAATTCAATTCTTATATCTGTATATTCATATGCATATATTTTTGTTTAAAACTTTGTTACATTATTCATGCTATTTTATGTCTCTCTTATGTGTAAATATCAATGTGTCTATTTGCTTTAATTTTACTGGTACTGAGCAACTTTGGATATTTGATTGCAATTGTTTTTCACCTTTGATTTATTTGTTGATAAATTTGAATATTACTGTTCTGAGTCACGTTCATTTTTATGTAAATCACATTAGTTATATGCCACCAAATTGTATTCTAATTATTTCTTCCATTTTATGATATCTTTAAGTGTATTGTGTTTGGCAATAGAATTTTTAATTTCCCCATATTATTCTAAACAATGCATATTATGTTTCACCATAGAAATAGTGAAATAACTATTGGTATGCTTTTCTTTATTAATTTCTCAAATATTCAAAGATATACTCCTTTATTTATTTTTTTTGGCAACTCTAACCTACACCTTAGACCCACTTCCACACCCCCACACCCCCATCTTCTGTCTGTGATTTTAGGAGTCAGTAGTTAAAACTCATTTCAGCCAATACTGTCCCCCTCCCTGTGGTCCAGTGATATAAGCAGACCATTTCAATCACTAAATTGAAAACCAGGGAAAAGTTAGTTATATCCATGAATCTGAGTGCATTCTTTAAATGAGGTTAATGAACCCAATTCAACATCACTGTTGTGAGATGACTGGGAAATTATGGGAAAAGTCTAGCCCATAGGAGGCTTTCATTAATTGTCACTCTGTTACATTCCACCTCCTCTCTCTTGTGAAAGAAATTATTTTGCCATTCACTTAATATCATAACAGTCATAGAGAACAATGAGAAGTGTAGAGGAAGACAGGAAAGTAGGTGCTTATTGTCATAGTGTATTACTCAGATTCGGTGGCATTTTTCTTTTCTGGCATGTCACCAAACAGAGTTGGGGAATGGGGAGAAAACTACTTTCTTTTATGTCATGCAATATCCTCTCCCCTCTTTTTACTGTTTGATTGAACAGAAAACACAAAAGTTTCCATTGTGCCTAAGAAGGAAGAAGTAACTGTATCTTAATTAGTATTTGTTGGCTGCTATAGTCCAAAGACAGGAAATTGTTAACTACCACACAGAGTTCAGCAGGTTCAAGTAAATCACTGCTAACCTTACAGGTCCTCCAAAGCCTTTGGGTATAAGCTGTGCAGAATGTTGAGACCACTACAAAAACTCATGTTTTAATCTATTTGAGTGCATGTAAAGAATGGCCTCCATTCTATTCTAAAATGTGTACCACTGGTGAGACCTAAACCATACTCAGAATCCTAAACCATATTCAGAATCCTGCTGACCAAAAAGTCTGGGAAATGTCCCGCTTCTGCAACACAGAGGAGAACACAGAAGAGGCTGGAAAGACTGTCCAAGACTAGTTGACAATATCTGGGAAAGTCATCTGAGTTTTATTACTCTAACCTTCCTGATTTTTTAAAAATACCTGATTCTCTATATTAAATAATTTCTGTTTGAAATACCTAGTGCAATTTCTCTTTTGCTGACTGAATCCTGAGGGATGCACACTCCCCAGATTCTGACTGAATAGTTCTTATACAGTTATATAGTTACATATGAACTGTGATTCATATTTTGAGAAACAATGCTTTTGAGGGATTCTCCCTCCCATACTGGAAGGGATATATTACACTCTTTTTTATGCATGCCTTGTCCTACTGGCTGTTTCAGCAGAATATTTCTTGTGTGTGATCTTTCCAGTAATTTCTTCAGTGAGTAAATGCTGCACTAACTTAGAGAAGGACAGGAAAGAACATTAGAGAAACCCAATGACTCAGGTAATCTTGGGTAAATTATTGAACCACAAAAACAACATAAAAATGTCCTTAAGAGCCTAGCACTCCAAGTCTCTGAGTTTGCTATTCAGCTCCAGCCAGTTGTTGGCAGTTAGGAATGCACAACAAATACTGCTAAATCTTCAAATGTTTTTAAGAGATTTTTTTTTCTTTTGTAAGGAATGCCAAATGTTTCAATTGTTGACAGGGAAGTAAATAAATAACTGTGCAGTTAAAACACATCTGTGGGCCAGACCTAAGGACTTAGGGTCCTAGGTTTAGGGACTATTGATTTTTGACCTTTGCCTAGGACTTCACTGTACTGGATCATGAGAAATCAGAAATAAACTATCTTTTGTTTCTAAATGGTCCCAGTCTATGGAGAAGAGAGGCACACATTCAAAATCTGCACATGATATAGGTGTAGCACAGAAGAGGTGGAATTAAGGCTAAGTAGGGACAGGACATGTTACCTGGGAGAAGTGATATATTATGTGGATTTCAAGGGGTGTATAGGGATTCAGTAGGAAGATGCCTCATTATAGGGGAAGGGGACATTTCAGGAAGAAGACGCAATACATACAATAGCATTACATCATGAAAGAACAGCTTTTATAGGAATCTGTAAGAAGATTTTAATACTGCTAAATAAATTAAAAGCAGTGTGAGGAGGTGGGGACAGTGGAAGGGGAAGAGAATAGGAAGTGAAGGGGGAGACTACTAGTCCAAAACTGTGTCCTTTGACTATCTAACAAGCAAAGGCGAGACAGTGATAAATGGCAGGAATATGGAACTAGATTGGAGGGCTTGAGATCAGAGGAAAGGAGACCAGTGAGGCAAATTCTACAGTTCTAACAAGAGACAATGAGGATTTGAAATAGGGCTGTGGAAGTGAAAATGCAAAGGAGAGCTTACCCAAGAGAAACTTTTGCACAGATGCACCATGACACATACCCACCAACAGAGAAATGGATGGATATTTTACAGCATTGACAGTGAGTGAACTACAGCTACATGGACGGATCTCAGAAACAAAATTTTAGCAAAAGTAACAAGCCCCAAAATGCTACCTAGAAAAATACATAAATTTTTGTCAAATTTGAAAACAAAACTAAACAACAAGGTTTAGGCATATATCTATGTCCTGGAACATATGTAAAAAGAGTATGGGAATAATAACTCATATGAATCAAGATAATTATTTCTTTGGAATTTGGGGGAAAGATGGTGAGGAGATTCAAATAGGTAATATTCTAGTTTTATGGTTGGGTCCTGGATTTCCAGTTTTTTAATTGTAATTTAGATGGGTAGATCCATAGTTAAGCAGGACTTTCGGGCTCGTGATGAAAATGCATCGTGACCAAGGCTTCTGCTATTTTTCTGTTCACGGAGGGCTATAAGAAAGGCGGGAGAAGATATATTTCAGAGCGATTTTGGTGATGGAGTAAATTGGTTTTAGATTAGCTTCTCCAACGGAAAAGACATCACTGTGTGAAGACCACGTGCTTTTACATCCCGCGCTTTTTGCCCTTTGCCCTTGGCCGCTGTCGCTTCCCCTCCTAAGGGAGGTTGGTTACGCCAAGCCGTGGGGGGAAGGGAGGGGTGGCCCGCGGGTCTGAACCGTTCCTATTGGTGGAGAGAAGGAGCGAGAAAGAGGCTTGAGCCGAAGCAAGGAAAAGAGGGGCTAAAGGGCGGGGCTAAGCGGGAGGCGGGGCAAGAGCTTAACCGGAGCGAGGCGCAAGGGCAATTGTCGGCGCCTCGCTGCGATGGCGGCGGCGCCGAGCGCTGTCACACCGCTGGCAGCGGAGTCTTCCCCTCAGGAAGCTACCGTCTCTGTCGCCTCCTCCTCCTCCTCCTCCTCCACCGCCACCGCCTGCGCGGCGGCGGCGGCGGCGGCGGCAGCGGCAGCGATTGTGCCTGCCTCCTCCGCCACCTCCACGTCTGCCTGCCCGCCTGCCGGTGACTGTGGCGGCGGCGGCGGCGGCGGCGGCGGCTTTGGCGGCTCCACTATGGCGGCGGCGGGGAGGGGGGGCAGTAGGTTTAAAGTAGACACCCGCCCTTGCCTGAGAGAAGGTGAGTTCCCGTCCCGGGGTGTGGGGGAGGCCCCGTCTCCTTTGCTGCCTCTCTTCCGCCTGTCCCGGAGCGGACTGGGCGCGGTCCGCCACCGCCCCACCCCCCACCTGCTGTGGCGCAGTAAAGGCCAAGCTCGCCCCGCCCCGCCCCGCCCCGCCGTTGTAGCCCCGAGTGTGCCAGAGGGACGGAGCAGAGAGGGCCTTCCCCACCTCCTTCTGCCCGAAAAGGATGGGGCCCCCCAGGAAAAGGAACGCAGGTACTCACAAGCCAGGAGTTCGAAGGGAAGGAAAAAAACCAAACACTTAATTTCTCTCCCAGCCAGGGCGCTTTAGTGTGCTCTCTCTAGGAATCCGAGGTGTGATTCGGTGAAAGAGGGCAAGGTAGGAAAGTGCGCTGAACTAGAAGGTCAGCGAAAGGGAAGGGGGACTGACGGCGAGAGGGGCCAGAGGCGACAGAGAAACGGCCAAAGAAACGAGAGGGAGGAAATTTCCCTTTGGGGAAATTCAGCATCCTTCAGTGTAGAAACTTAGAGTAGTGTATTTAAGGAGAGCCGGGATTAGACATTTGCGGAGGTTAGAGTGTATGTTGAGCTTTAAGGTAGGATCGGTTGGATTTTAGAGTCGTAGGGTCTGGTGGAGAGGGTTGTACTGAGGAAAGAAAAGTGGCAGAGGCACAGATTTCAGAATTTTCTCTGTTTGAGGGTGTAACCTTCTAAAGCAAGGTTTTCGTGCCCATCTTTAAGGTGGTTTTGGCTTTAGTAAATAATGTACATACCAACACACATTACTCCTAACATAAGATATTTCGTGACTATTTCGGCCGAAGTGGTATTTAGTTCACACGAAGTACTATATATTTGTGAACAGCCTACTAATAGCAAACTGTAAAATTTGCCATTGAATTGTGTTTTAAAGCAATTTTGGAAATGCTTCTTATCTGGATGAGACCGAGTCCACCACAGAAGATCTCTGTAAAGCATTTTGCCATCGTAAATTTCGTTATTAATTTCCAGTATATTCTGTGTTACCGTTTGCTGCGAATTTGCCTCCAAAGTGAAAGATCGTGGACCCCAAAATAGAGTAAAATAATCAAAGTTACTTTTTCCTAGAAGTAGAAATAAAAGTATTCCATAAAAATAATTTTCACATTCTTAAATGATGTATCCCGTAACCTATGACATCTTTCAGTTTGGAGGAATGGCAAAGCAGAAGAAAATCCCTTACAATGTTTGTCATAGGCACATTACATAAATGGCACTTACTAAATATAGAAGTTAGAAATACACTGTACATGATGTTTTTTAAATTTATGATCTCTTTTACTGAAGGCAGCTTTTGAAAGACTTTTATTTAGTGTCTTCAGTCATCCTGAACTTAAACACAATTGCTCAGGGATCAAAGTATGAAACCTCCTGGAATTTTTGTTTTTATACCAAAGTTTCTGTCTATAAGCAACACGAAGGAGAGAGCAGCTTTTCAGGAGTCAAGATCACAGTTCAGTTTGATTCACATGGCCTTTTCACAGTAAGGTTTAGGACCAGCATCTTATGGAAAAGATGGCTTTTTGCCTGGCTCTGTGACTGACTTGGTTGCAGTATCTTTGAATATATGCAGGTATTAATGACTTTAAGAGTTATAAATTAAGAAAGTAGTGGCAATACCCTGTCTATACTACTTCTAGCTGGTAAAAATGAGGAGAGCCCTAAAATAGGAGTCTGCTGAATCTAGGTTCTGGTGTTAGTTTATCTGCTAGATTTTTCTGACCCTGAACAGATCTCAAGCTTCCTGGATTTGGATCTTGACATTTATGAAATACAGGTATTGAACAAGCCAAACTCTAGATCAATTTCAGATCTGAAAGTATGAATTGTGGTTTTGCAGTTCTGCATTGATATTCTTTCCATAGCATTTCCATGGCTGTGCACTAGAACAGTGGTTCATAAACTATAGAAACCTTGACCAAGATTTACGACCTGACATTCAGTGAGTAATACAATCTTTGTTGTTAGTGTTGATAACAGTTTACTAGGATATGAGAAACCAAATATAATTGCTACCTAAAAATTATCTCTTACCATTTCATTTTGGGTAAATATCCTTCATTAACTGTTCAGTCCAAACCAAAACTCCTGATGTTTCACTTAAATGATACAGAGTTGATACACTGTCCAGAATGCTATTTAGATTTCAAGTTATTTTTGTTTAGATATTTATAGAGGCCATAAATTGTTACCAGTTATGATAGTGGATAAAGGAGAGGAGAGAAAAATGTTTCTTGGTGGTGTGCCAATATCTTTTGCTTGTTTTGTTTTTGAAGTCCTAGTTAGATGACTAACAAGTGGCAAAGAATTGTCAAGATTCAGATTGACTTAGCAGCTGCAGCAGATAATTACAAATCCACTACAGATAGGACCATTAAAAGTTATTTGATAAAACCTTTGTTGATCCATTTTCAACTATAGTCAATACTCCTGAGGCTTTCATCTGTCTTGGGGTTGGTAATGAGCAAATGTCAGTGGAGATTAGAAATTGCTAAGCAGGGAAGATTAGAAGCTTTGAAAGGCTCCAAGTGGGAAATTGGACAATCAGCTTAAAAACAAATCAACAAATAAATGCCAAGTGAACACGTATGAAAAAACACATACAAAGAAACAAATTCATGGAAAGGGGCAAGTCATGAGATTTTCTAGGACCCTTCATATTTCATTCAGTGAAGTTTTTTCAAAAATGTATGAATGGCTCAAAACAGTTTTCATCCAGTATTGATGTTACCATGTGATCATAGTAAAAATCTAAACGAAAATAAACAGAAACCCTCTTGTTTATTTCCCTCTTCCTTTTAAGAAAAAGAAATTATTAAATAGATTCTGTTTTAAATTGGAGGACATCCTGGCATTTTACTTAATGATCTGTTTGCATAGCAGTTACCTAACAAGGCTTTCCTTTGTCTTAATGTTCTTAAGTAAAGTTTCAAGGCCAGCATGAGAAAACCTAGTTAATAGCCTTTCTTTCATTTATTCAGGAATAATTTATTGAATGCTGTGTGTGTGTGTGTGTGTGTGTGTGTGTGTGTGTGTGTGTGTGTGTGCGGCCTGCGCCAAACGCTTGGCTCAGTGCCCAGAATATACAAGCAAACTAGACGTAGCTATATTATAGAGCCCTAGATGTAGCTATATTATAGAGCTCAATAGTAGTGCTTGATAGTAAAATTATAAAATAAAAATAAAATAATTGGGGAAAAGACAGTTTTAAGTGTAACTAGTCAGACTTCTAAGCTGTCAAGACTGTGCCATTGTTCATTGTAAATCTGTACTTTGCCCACATTGTCTCAAATATTATAGGCACACTAAAGCAAATCATATGATACATCTAATGTTGGTACTAAGGAAGAATAATTAGCCAACTGTTAGAATTAATTTTTAATTCTCTGCTTTTGGCAGGGTGGGAATATCTGGAGAGAGGTTAATGACCATTTCTAAGTTTCTGATCCTCTTCTTTAGTGTCAGTATGTGAAAATATTAACTAAGCATTTAGATTCATAAACATTTATTAATATTATATTCATCATATATATCTGTTAGGATATGAACTTTGATTCTTTTCCACCTGAAACCAGTCTTGCAGATCCATTCTCATTTACTAACCTATTGGAATGAGGGGCATGGTGACTTTCTGATGCAAAGTAGTTTTCATGGATCAAGTAAATTAGTGAATTTAGACAGGACTTGAATTCAGTTTCTAACTTCATAAGCATGACTGCTGGGCTAGCTAGCCACAGAGTGCTTATGATTTTGAAGGTCAAGAATTTAGTTTCAATATTCAATAAATATTAAACATACAACAAGCACTCCCAATTATTTTGTTAATTCCATTACATTTTATAATTGTTAATATGCCCTGAGAAAGCCTTCATTATTTTTTATTATGATAATCTGTGTAAATAAAACTTGCCAAACTTGCCACCCTTGCCAATAGGTCAGGTACTAATTTTATAATCTGAGAAAGTAAAGGTACTAGATAGCATTATAGCTATGAGTGTTCATAATGCTGACAGGTACAGATCTGCATTTCTGGCACAATTAATCTATCTGAAAACTCCTTAAATGGAGTGTGCCCTTTAGGGAAATAAAGAGTTAAAACTCCTTGGCAAGGTTAACATCAGTTCCCTGGTGTCCTACAACTTAGTGTTGAGCTCTGCTCATTCTTTCCTAAGATAATGATGGTATTTAAAGATTGCAAGGGTCAAGTCAGCTATTTCTTAAAAATCCATTTTAATCAAGAATGTTTGAGAAAGATTATTTCTAAAGGTACAGTCATGGAGAATATAGTGCATATACTCCTGGTAGAATTAAAATGTTTACTTCTTAGCTTTCTTAATGGCTCCTGATTTCAAATCTGTGACTTAAGAATGAGATATATGTTCGTAATATTGCAGCCAACCCTTTTGAGGTTTGCTGCATTCTTGTCCCTATTAAAATAGAACATGTTTGGGAACACATGTAAGAATTAAAGATTTTAAAATTAAAAAAAAATTAAATTAAAAAAATTTAAAAAAAGAAAGAAAAATTTGTAAAATATGCTTTCAAAGTACTAAGGAAACTAAGAAAAAAAATAAAATAAAATAAACATGTAAGGCATTCTTTACAATGCTGCTTTTTTTTTTTGCATCAAGATCAGTTGGACTATGAAATTCTTACTTCAGCAAAACATTAAAACAGTAGCTAGTTCTTGCCATAAACATCTGATGAATTGTCTTGAGGAAATTTGATGTTTTGTACAACTAAATCTATTGCCATGTAATAAATGCAGGTAAGATTCATTTTAGTAAATATAGCCAATTATAAATTAGTCACCTAATTTGAATAAGCATAAACTTCTTATCAATTGTGGTGTTGTTCAGTTGCTAAGACCTGTCTGACTCTGTGACCCCATGGACTGCAGCATGCCAGGCTTCCCTGCCCTTCACTGTCTTCCAGAGTTTGCTCAAATTCATGTCCATTGAGTCAGTTATGCCATCCAACCATCTCATCCTCTGCTGCCCCCTTTTCCTCCTGCCCTCAATCTTTCCCAAAATTAAGTTATTTTCCAATGAGTCAGCTCTTGGCACCAGGTGGCCAAAGTATTGGAGCTTCAGCATCATCCTTCCAAAGAATATTCAGGGTTGATTTCCTTTAGGATTAACTGGTTTGATCTCCTTGCTGTCCAAGGGACTCTCAAGAGTGTTCTCCAGCACCATAGTTTGAAAGCATCAATTCTTCGCTGCTCAGCCTTCTTTATGGTCCAGCTGTCACATCCATACATGACTACTGGAAAAACCTTTGTCAGCAGACCTTTGTTACTACAGACTTTGGTGAGCAAAGTGATGTCTCTGCTTTTTAATACGCTATCTAGGTTCATCATCGGAGAAGACAGTGGCACCCCACTCCAGTACTCTTGCCTGGAAAATTCCATGGACAGAGGAGCCTGGTAGGCTGCAGTCCATGGGGTCGCTAAGAGTCGGACACGACTGAGCAACTTCACTTTCACGTTTCACTTTCATGCATTGGAGAAGGAAATGGAAACCCACTCCAGTGTTCTTGCCTGGAGAATCCCAGGGACGGGGGACCTTGGTGGGCTGCTGTCTATGGGGTTGCACAGAGTCGGACACGACTGAAGTGACTTAGCAGCAGCAGCAGCAAGTTCATCATAGCTTTTCTTCCAGGAAGCAAGCATGTTTTAATTTCGTGGCTGCAGTCACCATCTACAGTGGTTCTGAAGCCCAGGAAAATAAAATCTGTCAGTTTCCACTTTTCTTCCATCTATTTGCCATGAAGTGATGAGATTAGATGCCATGATCTTAGTTTTTTGGATGTTGAGTTTTAAGCCAGCTTTTTCACTCCCCTCTTTCACCCTCATCACCAAAGAAAATTTAATTGGAGTGAACAAAGTTTCTCTTACCTAGAACTAAAGACATGTGATGATCTGGTTCTTTTCCTCAGAGGAAAGAGAAATTCTTTGCAAGGTTTTTAATTCCATTAGAGAGAATGAACCAAATTATAAGCACAGATTTCATTATTCTTTTCTGATTCAAGCCATATATGTTATTCTTTTGTCACAAAAAAATCTATTTCATCCTTAATTGTCTGGTGTTATCTAATAGTACTAGAAGGAAATTTCAAGTATGATCATTTGGATTTCACACTCAGTTGCATTTTGTATACAGGAACTTTAGCATAATATTGCAGCTATTTGGAGTAGACACAATCCAACAAAGTCCCTTTAAAAATGAGTTTCTGGCAAATGAATCCTCTTTGCTTTCCCCCCCCACAAAGGCAGATATTGGTGCAATCTAAATTGCATATATTTGTGTCAACACAGGGAATTTTAGTAATGCTCAAGTCCATGGTCCAAATGCACCTGTATCTAGAATCATATCTTTAAAATATTAACTTCTCCAGTCCTTTATTTCCTATAATCTTCCTGGGCCTTAGTTTCATCATTTAGAAATGAGGACATTAGACTAAATCAGTTATAAACTAGAGATAATTTTGCCCCACAAGGGACATGTGGCAATATCTGGAGATATTTTTGGTTGTGACAACTGGGGAATGCTACCAAATTCTATTATAGTTAATAGAGGCCAGAAAGGAAAGAAAGAAAGTGAAGTTGCTCAATCGTGTCTGACTCTTTGTGACCCTGTGGACTGTAGCCTACCAGGCTGCTCTGTCCATGGGATTCTCCAGGCAAGAACACTGGAGTGGGTTGCCATTTCCTTCTCCAGAGTAGAGGCCAGGGATGCTGCTAAATATCCTACAATGCATAGAACAGCCTCTCACAACAATGAATTATCTGGCCCAAAGTGAAAATAGTGCCAAGATAGAGAAACTCTAGACTAGATTATCTCTCAAATTACTCTGATCTGAAATAAAGCAATTATATGTAATATTAAGTAAAAGGTTCAAAGCTCCTGGAATAGTAAACAGGCATACTTTGAGTGCCTTTGTGTATTAAACACTTAAAATTTTTTTTATTTTATTTCATATTCATCACATCCTGAGAGAGGTAATATATTTCTAGATGAAAAAACTGGCTCAGAGTGACTAAATAATTTTCTCAAGTTTATATAGTTGTGGGTAGAGATAGGATTTGAATCTGTTTGACCAACTCAAAAGCTGTTTTCTTTTTTTTTATTACTACTACCCAATGCTCTACTACTTATTGTTTTCCTACTACCTAGTACTGTAGGTCATGGCTTTTTCTCCCATTCCAAGTTATTATGAAAGTTTTATTTTCTAAAGTCATGTAAACATTCCTTGTAGGAAGGAAGTAAAGAGATTAAGCACATTCATTAATAGAAAATTGGTTGATTCATTCTGTAACCAAAGGCTAAACTATACATAAATATAATAAAATTGTAGGCGCATCAAATACATGAACTCTTTTTAATAAGATCCCATTTATAATTTGTCACAAAATCACTGTTTCATTTAAAATAGCCTTCATAAATGTTATTCAGTAGAAGACCATTTGGGTCAAGAATCTGCCTGCAATGCAGAAAACCAGGATTCAGTCTCTGGGTTGGGAATATCCCCTGGAGAAGAGAATGGCAATCCACTCCAGTATTTTTGCCTGGAGAACCCCATGGACAGAGGAACCTGGCAGGGTTCAGTCCATGGGGTCACAAAGAGTCAGATATGACTGAGCGACTAACACTACGCTACACTTGCAGCACTAATGGTAAAGAATCCATCTGCCGATGCAGAAGACTTAATAAGAGACGTGGGTTCAATCCCTGGATCAGGAAGATTCCCCTGGAGGAGGGCCTGGCAATCCACTCTACTATTCTTACCTGGAGAATCCCATGGACAGAGGAGCCTGGCAGGCTACAGTCCATAGGGTCACAAAGAGTTGGACACGACTGAAGTGACTTAGCATGCAGGCACACTACTGCTAGCAAAACAAAGGTTTATTACTTGTTTATGCAGTTTCTTGAGTGACAGGTTGGCTCTGCAGGTTGTCAACTGCCTTTCATGCCATAGTTCAGGGAGAAGAAGGATGCTTTGAATTTTTTTCAATATTTTATTTTTTATTGTCATATGCATAATATAAAGGTTTCCATTTTGAGCATTTTCAAGTGTGCAATTCAGTGACATTCATGTTGTTATGCCACCTGCACCACTATCCATGTCCAGAACTTTTTCATTGCCCCAAACTGAAACTTTTTTTATGTGACTGTATTTCTACACTCTATAGAACTTGCTGATTCTGGAAAAAACAGATATTTAAAAGTTATTCTTAATCTTTTCCATATCTATGAGTTTAAGCTCTCACTCCATTATCAGACTTAGGTTCTCTTCCCATATTGAACCTAGTTTTTGACAGTACTTCTTTATTCCCCATTGCTTTTGTTTTATGTTAAAACACAAAGAAATGGTATCAGCATCAGAAATTCCTGTATGCTTCAAAGACACTATATCCCAGTCCATATTTGAGAGTATACCAGTATATCATTAACATCTCACTACCAATCTGCCCTAAGGTGTGCTTTGATTCAAAGTATAAATCTTACAAAGCTATGCTTTTTCCAGTAGTCATGTATGGATGTGAGGGTTGGACTATAAAGAAAACTGAGTACCAAAGAATTGATGCTTTTGAAATGTGGTGTTGGAGAAGACTCTTGAGAATCCCTTGGACAGCCAGGGGAGCAAACTGGTCAATCCTAAAAGAAATCAACCCTGAATATTCACTGGAAGGACTGATGCTGAAGCTGAAGCTCCAATACTTTGGCCACCTGATGCGAAGAGCCAACTCACTGGAAAAGACCTTGATACTGGGAAAGACTGAAGGAGGAGGAGAAGGGGACGATAGAGGATGAGGTGGTTGGATGGCATCACCGACTCGATGGACATGAGTTTGAGCAGGCTCCGGGAGTTGGTAATGGATAGGGAAGCCTGGTGTGCTGCAGTCCATGGGGTCGCAGAGTCAGACGTGACTGAGCGACTGAACTAATGCATATTTTTTCCAGGATTATGATAGCAGGCAAAATATGTCAGGGAATGAAGAACATCTCAGAAGTGCTATGTTAGGAATATTAAAACAGTATACTTGAGATTAACTGGGAGATGTTTACCATCTATGTTTAAAGCATCTTATTTGCTGCATACAAAAGAGGAAATCACATTTCACAGCATTCAGTATTTTTCATTTGATATTCTAATATGTAATCTATATATATTTTAATCCTTGCTCTCCAACCAAATTAGATTGAAAGATGCAGGACCATCTGCCATGAATATGGTGTGTTCTTTGTAATTGAAAACTGAGCCACTTATACCTAAATTATAACTAAAATAATACTTCAGTTTGCTAAGAAGATGTTTTCTTTCTGACACTAGCTATAATGACTAAGACCTTACACTCAGAAATATGTGTGTATTGCCAAGAAATATTTGAGAAAGAACCAGCTTTTGGGTTAGGACATAGACAAGGAGATGCTAATAATGGAGGATTAGGGGAAGAAATACTGGGACCTTTTGAAGTTTTAGACCCATAAAGTGTGTATGAACTGAATAGCTGCTTAATACTTCAAATCATCTTTTGTGCTTTCTTGGTAGGCTTATTATTTGGAAAAAGCTAAGATATTTGGGTCCTTCTGTAAGTACCCCACCAAAATTTTGCTTCTGTATGTATTCTAAAATACAGTCTTTTCCCTTGACCATCAACCCATGATATAGTCAAGTACAAAAGAAATTACAGAAATGGTAACCTGATACATGGTATGTCTGTGATATGTTCTTAGTTTATATGGCTAAGTTAGTCACAGGGTAAAGTCTGTAATACAGTCTCCCTCTTTCTAGTGCTTTTTACAATCTTATTGCTTTTGGAATTAAAAATTTATATAAGCCCATATTTTAGCAATCAACCAATAAAAATACATTTGTTTCCTATTCTAACCAGTTTAAAAAAGACATGGTGAGAGTATAATGAAGAAAAGAAAAAAAGAGGAAGATAGAAATCTCCAAGTTTCTTCAGTTATACCTTGGTCCTGCTTCCTATCAGAACCAGCTCTTGAAGTCTAGTTCTTTGAGATAACACTTCAGTTCCTGGCATGTAGTGATTGTTCAGTAAACATTAGTTTCTCTCTCAGTCATCTTCCTCACAGCCAATGTCATTTACTCATCTGACCCCTAATTTAACATCTGCTTCCTGAAGTTGGCCTTCCCCCTGAAAAACATCTGCACTATCACCAGTTTTCTCTCCTATTTTCAGAGCTGGCTATAGGCCGTTTTTTTCTGGATGTCCCAAAATCATGTCTCGAGTGGGGATTAGGGTAAAGCAGGGCCTAAAGGAATATTTATTTAGCATCCTGTGTGAATCAAACATATGTTTCTTATATATGCCAAACCTAGAGAGGAAGTTTCTCATTCAAGACTTCGGTCTTTTTAAGAGCCAGCTCTCAGGGAAATATTGGGCAGACTTAGGTTTGAATCCTGACTCACACTTACTGGCTGTGTGACTTTGTGACAATTGCTTGACTTCTCCAAGCCTCACATAGCACCTTTAGAAAGTAGATATTACATTCATGTCAGATTTAGGGGAAATGCAGCTTGAGGAGAATTGGTAGTATGGCATGACCTCTGAAAAACAATACCCTATCATTTGTAATTGCCCTCAGTAAAAAGCCACCTTCCACAATCCTCCTGAGATAAATCTGAATGTATACGGGATCTGTTTGGGGGTCCAGAAAAATTCCTATCTATATAACTATGTCCTGGAGGTACAGAGGTTATTCACTTTCAGGTGGAAAACAAGTTTGTATTTTAGTAAAAAATTAGCATGAGTTAACAGTATGATTTGACCACCCAAAGATGGTAAAGCAATATTAGGCTGAACTACTAGAAGAAATATTCAAAATAAGGAGCAGAATATACTTAATATTAGTGAATTGTACACTGAAGAATGATTAAGGTGGTAAAATTTATGTTATATGGGTTTTTTGTTACCACAGTTTAGAAGATTAAGGTGATTTCATTTTATTAGTTTGTTCTGAATGTTTGTGTTACACTTTATGAATGACATGGATTTAGTCAAACTAGTTAGAGATCTACAAATCATGCTGCATGACAGAACTGGGGCCAACTCACAGAGGCTCAAGAGGAAGGGAAGGAATAAAGATGTTATGATTCTCTAAAAATATTTAAGAAGAAAGTGTATGCTTTCAGTGACTTAAAGGAATAGAACTAGGACTAGTGGAAGCTCTAAGATAGTGATTCTCAAAGTGTGGTCCCCGGACCAGCAGCATCAGCATCACTAGGGAACTTTTTTAAAATGTACATCCTTGAGCCCCCTATCCTGGGACTATGGAATCAGAAATCCTAGAATGGGGTCCAACAATCTCTTTAAACAAGCTTTCCAGGTGATTCTGATAGCATACTAAAGTTTGAGAACCCCTACTGTAGGAAAACAGATTTCAGTTCAACAAAAAGAAGTAAAAATTTGGCTGCTAAAAAAGATAGCAGTGATTCTCAACCTTTGCTGTGCAACAGAGTCACACACAAAGCTTTGAAAAAACGAAACTATGGCTGGGAACCACTCCCAGAGATTTGAGTTAATTGGTCTGGGATGGAGCCTGGGCATTAGTGTGTTCTGAAAACAACCAAGGTGATTATAATGTGCAGCCTGGATTGAGAACTACCTTGGTGGAAGACTCAACAAGGATCCCTAGGTTGGCTGTTTAAAGATATTACTTAGGGATCCTGTTTACAAACACAGATTCTTGGTCCTCAATCCTAGAGATTTAAATAGATTTGAAGTAGTGCCAAAGAATATTTTCTTTTTATTTCCTCCCTCCCTTTATTAAAAAAAATCTCTTCATGTTACACTACAACTCTGTTAGCTTGATAAGTATTCTAGATGACCAACCTTTGTATAAATCATCTTATTTACTAAAAAGATATTGTACAGTCATTATGGGTAAGGATCTGAGCCTGTCCTCTCGAGCATGGTTGATCATGAGAATGGCTTGTGGGTGGATGGGACCACCCACAGAGAGCTTTATTTTGATTCAGCATGTTTGATTTTGAAGCTGTGCCTGTGAATTTGATGTGAAACCCTGATTCAGAATGATTCTTACCTGAAGGTTTGTTTCTGAAATTTTGAATGTAGATTTAATCATCTTTGAATTAGGAAAGTGTGCTATTTAAGTACACCTTTTAAGTACACTCTAATATGCAACATCACTCTGATGTCTTCTTTTTGAATTTTAGATTTTTTTGTGTTTTAATTTTTGATTCACTAAAGTTAACATATTCATTATATTATACCCAAAAGGAGAATTTGCTTTTGACAAGTAATTGTAGATGAATGAATTGGATAAAAGGTCAGAGGTCTACATCTTGGATCAGCAACAG
Source organism: Capricornis sumatraensis (assembly GCF_032405125.1). Taxonomy (NCBI): domain Eukaryota; kingdom Metazoa; phylum Chordata; class Mammalia; order Artiodactyla; family Bovidae; genus Capricornis; species Capricornis sumatraensis. The sequence goes on from NC_091092.1 coordinate 8,827,968, forward strand.
CATCACTTAAGCTTAAATGCAATAAACACTTATCATATTCATGGCAAGTTTTAAGCTCAGGCTATAATACCCTTTAGTTTCCCATAGATATGGGTGGCTCTAGTGGTAAAGAACACACCTGCCAGTGCAGCAGACATAAGAGATGCAGGTTTGATTCCTGGGTCGGGAAGATCCCCTGGAGAACATGGCAACCCACATCAGTACTCTTGCCTGGAGAATCCAATGAACAAAGGAGCCTGGCAGACTACAGTCCAGTTCAGTTCAGTTCAGTCGCCCAGTTGTGTCCGACTCTGCAACCCCATGCACTGCAGAACACGAGGCTTCCCTGTCCATCAACAAACTCCCAGAGCTTGCTCAAACTCAGGTCCATCGAGTTGGTGATGCCATCCAACCATCTCATTCTCTGCCATCCCCTTCTCCTGCCTTCAATCTTTCCCATCATCAGAGTCTTTTCCAAGGAGTCAGTTCTTTGCATCAGGTGGCCAAAGTATTGGAGCTTCAGTATCAGTCCTTCCAATGAATATTCAGGGCTGATTTCCTTTAGGGTTGGCTGGCTTGATCTCCTTGCAGTCCAAGGGACTCTCAAGAGACTTCTCCAACACCACAGTTCAAAAACATTGATTTGGCACTCAGCTTTCTTTATAGTCCAACTCTCATATCCATACATGACTACCGGAAAAACCATAGCTTTGACTAGACAGACCTTTGTTGGCAAATTAGTCTCTGCTTTTCAATCTGCTGTCTAGGTTGGTCATAGCTTTTCTTCCAAGGAATAAGTGTCTTTAATTTTGTGGTTGCAGTCCCCATCTGCAGTGATTTTGGAGCCCCCCGCAAAATAAATTCTGTCACTGTTTCCACTGTTTCCCCATCTATTTCCCATGAAGTGATGGGACCAGATGCCATGATCTTAGTTTTCTGAATGTTGAGTTTTAAGCCAACTTTTTCACACTCCTCTTTCACTTTCATCAAGAGGCTCTTTAGTTCTTCACTTTCTGCCATAAGGATGATGTCATCTGAGTATCTGAGGTTACTGATATTTCTCCCAGCAATCTTGACTCCAGCTTCTTCTTCATCCAGCCCAGCGTTTCTCATGATGTACACTGCATATAAGTTAAATAAGCATGGAGACAATATACAGCCTTGACATACTCCTTTTCCTATTTGGAACCAGTCTGTTGTTCCATGTCTGGTTCTAACTGTTGCTTCTTGACCTGCATACAGGTTTCTCAAGAGGCGGGTTAGGTGGTCTGGGATTCCCATCTCTTTCAGAATTTTCCACAGTTTTTTGTGATCCACACAGTGAAAGGATTTGGCGAAGTCAGAAAAGCAGAAGTAGACGTTTTACTGGAACTCTGTTGCTTTTTTAATGATCCAATGGATGTTGGCAATTTGATCTCTAGTTCCTCTGCTTTTTCTAAATCCAGCTTGAACATCTGGAAGTTCACAGTTCATGTACTGTTGAAGCCTCGCTTGGAATTTTGAGCATTACTTTGCTAGCCTGTGAGATGAGTGCAATTGTGTGATAGTTTGAGCATTCTTTGGCATTGCCTTTCTTGGGGATTGGAATGAAAACTGACCTTTTCCAGTCCTGTGGCCACTGCTGAGTTTTCCACATTTGCTGGCATATTGAGTGCAGCACTTTCACAGCATATTCTTTTAGGATTTGAAATAGCTCAACTGGAGTTCCATCACCTTCATTAGCTTTGTTCATAGTGATGCTTCCTAAGGCCCACTGGAATTTGCATTTCAGGATGTCTGGCTCTACATGAGTGATCACACCATCGTGGTTATCCAGATCGTGAAGATCTCTTTTGTATAGTTCTTCTGTGTATTATCTCCACCTCTTCTTAATATCTTCTACTTCTGTTAGGTCCATACCATTTCTGTCTTTTATTGTGCCCATCTTTGCATGAAATTTTCCCTTGGTGTCTCAGATTTTCTTGAAGAGATCTCTAGTCTTTCCCATTGTATTGTTTTCCTCTATTTTTTGCATTGATTACTGAGGAAGGCTTTCTTATCTCTCCTTGCTATTCTTTGGAACTCTGCATTCAGCTGGGTATATCTTTCCTTTTCTCCTTTGCTTTTTGCTTTTCTTTTCAGAGCTGTTTGCAAGGCCTGCTTAGACAACCATTTTGCCTGTTTGCATTTCTTTTCCATGGGGATGGTCTTGATCACTGCCTCCTATACAATGTCATGAACCTCCATCCATAGTTCTTCAGGCACTCTATCACAGCTAATCCCTTGAATCTGTCACTTCCACTGTATAGTTGTAAGGGAATTTGATTTAGGTCATACCTGAATGGTCTAGTGGTTTTCCCTACTTTCTTCAATTTAAGTCTGAATTTGGCAATAAAGTGCTCATGATCTGAGCCACAGTCAACTTCCAGTCTTGTTTTTGCTGACTGTATAGAGCTTCTCCATCTTTGGCTGCAAAGAATATAATCAATCTGATTTTGGTATTGACCATCTGGTGATGTCCATGTGTAGAGTCTTCTCTTATGTTGTTGGAAGAGGGCATTTGCTATGACCAGTGTGTTCTTTTGGCAAAACTCTGTTAGCCTTTGCCCTGCTTCATTTTGTACTCCAAGGCCAAATTTGCCTGTTACTCCAAGTATCTCTTGAGTTCCTACTTTTGCATTCCAGTCCCCTATAATGAAAAGGACATATCTTTGGGGTGTTAGTTCTAGAAGATCTTGTAGGTCTTCATAGAACTGTTCAGCTTCACCTTCTTCAGCATTACTGGTTGAGGCATAGACTTGGATTACTGTGATATTGAATGGTTTGCCTTGGAAACGAGCAGAGATCATTCTGCTGTTTTTGAGATTGCACCCAAGAACTACATTTTGGACTCTTTTGTTGACTGTGATGGCTGCTCCATTTCTTCTAAAGGATTCTTGCCCACAGTAGTAGATATAATGGTCATCTGAGTTAAATTCACTGATACCAGTCCATTTTAGCTCACTGATTCCTGAAATGTTGATGTTCTCTCTTGCCATCTCCTGTTTGACCAGTTCCAGTTCACCTCGATTCATGGACCTAACATTCCAGGTTCCTATGCAATATTGTTCTTTACAGCATCAGACTTTACTTCCATAACCAGTCACATCCACAACTGGGTGTTGTTTTTGCTTTGGCTCCATCTTTCTGGAGTTATTTCTCCACTCTCCTCCAGTAACATATCGGACACCTACCAACCTGGGGAGGTTATCTTTCAGTGTCATACCTTTTTGCCTTTTCATACTGTTCATGGGGTTCTCAAGTCAAGAATACTGAAGTGGTTTGCCATTCCCTTCTCCAGTAGACCACATTTTATCAGAACTCTCCACCATGATCCGTCCATCTTGGGTGGCCTACATGGCATGGCTCATGGTTTCATTGAGTTAGACAAGGCTGTGGCTACAGTCCATGGGGTCACAAAGAGTCATATGTGACTTAGCTTACATGCACCTCTTATATTCGCTTCTTCCTTTCTATGCCTACTGCCCACTTCTGGTTTAACTTCATGACCTTTTGCCTGTGACTGATTCCTAACTCATAGCCCTATTTTAAGTCACCTCTTTTCCCTTGTTGAATGCAGAATTAAGTCTAAATGCCTTAATGAAGCCATTTATGAGTTAGCCTCATTCCAAGCTTTGAATTATTGTCCTTCATATCCTTGTTGTTGTTCAGTTGCTCAGTTGTATTTGACTCTTCATGACTCCATGGACTGCGCACGCCAGGCTTCCCTGTTCTTCACTGTCTCCCAGAGTTTGCTCAAACTCATGTCCATTGAGTTGGTGATGCCATCCAACCATTTCATCCTCTGCTGCCCCCATCTCCTCCTGCCTTCAATCTTTCCCCAAATCAGGATCTTTTCCAATGAGTCAGCTGTTCGCATCAGGTGGCCAAAGTATTGGAGCTTCAGCTTCAGCATCAGTCCTTCCAATGAATATTCAAGGTTGATTTCCTTTAGGATTGGCTAGTTTGCTTTCCTGGCTGTCCAAGGGACTCTCAGGAGTCTTCTCCAGCACAGAGTTCGAATGCATCAGTTCTTTGCCGCTCAGTGTACTTTATGGTCCGACTCTCACATCCATACATGACTACTGGAAAAACCATAGTTTGAACTATATGGACCTTTGTCAGCAAAGTGATGTCTCTGCTTTTTGTTTATTATTTTTAATATAAATTTATTTATTTTAATTGGAGGCTAATTACTTTACAATATTGTATTGGTTTTCCCGTACATCAACATGAATCTCTTGTGGCTCAGCTGGTAAAGAATCCACCTGCTATTTGGGAGAACTGGGCTCAGTCCCTGGGTTTGGAAGATCCCCTGGAGAAGGGAAAGGCTACCCACTCTCAAGTATTCTGGCCTTGATAATTCCGTGAACTGTGTAGTTCATAGAATCTCAAAGAGTTGGACATGACTAAGTGTCTCTGCTTTTTAATTAGCTATCTAGATTTGTCATAGCTTTTCTTCCAAGGAGCAAGTGTCTTTTACTTTCATGGCTACAGTCACTGTCCACAGTGATTTTGGAGCTCAAGAAAATAAAATCTTTCACTGTCTCCATTTTTCCTCATCTATTTGCCATGAAGTCATGGGACTGTATGTCATGATCTTTGTTTTTTGAATGTTGAGTTTTAAGCCACTTTTTCAGTCTCCTCTTTCACTTTCATCAAAAAACTCTTTAGTTCCTTTTTGTTTTCTGCCATTAGGATGGTGTCATCTGCATATCTGAGGTTATTAATATTTCTCCTGCCAATCTTGAATCCAGCTAGAGCTTCATCCAGACCAGAATTTCACATCATGTACTCTGCATATAAGTTAAGTAAGCAGGGTGACAAAATACAACCTTCAAGTACTCCTTTTCCTATTTGGAACCAGTCCATTGTTCCATGTCCAGTTCTAACTGTTGCTTCTTGACCTGCATACAGGTTTCACAGGAGGCAGGTCAGGTGGTCTGGTATGTCCATCTCTTTCAGAATTTTCTACAATTTGTTGTGATCCACACAGTCAGAGTCTTTCAAGTAGTCAATGAAGCAGAAGCGGATTTTTTTCTGAAATTCCCTTCCTTTTTCTATGATCCAGAGGACATTGGCCATATGATCTCTGGTTCCTCTGCTTTTTCTACATCTAGCTTATACGTCTGCAGTTTGTTGATTCATGTACTATTGAAGCCTAGCTTGAAGGAGTTTGAGCATTACCTTGCTAGCATCTGAAATGAGCCCAGTTGTGCAGTAGTTTGAACATTCTTTGGCATTGACCTTCTCTGAGATTAGAATGAAAACTGACCTTTTCCAGTCCGGTAGCCACTGCTGAGTTTTCCAAATTTGCTAGCATATTGAATATTGCAACACTTTAATAGCATAATCTTTTAGGATTTGAAACATCCTAAAATATTTCAAAGAATGTCCAAATGACCACACAATTGCACTCATTTCACATGCTAGCATGGTAATGCTCAAAATCCTTCAAGGTGGGCTTCAATAGTACATAAACTGGAACTTCCAGATATTCAAGCTGAATTTAGAAAGGCAGAGCAATCAGAGATCAAATTGTTAACATCTGTTGGATAATAGAAGTAGCAAAGGGATTCCAGAAAAACATCTGCTTTATTGACTACATGAAAGCCTTCGACTATGTGGATCACAACAAACTGGAAAATGTGAAAGAGATGGGCATACCAGACCACCTTACCTGCCTTCTGAGAAACCAGTATGCAGGTCAAGAAGCAACAGTTAGAACCAGACATGAAACAAAGGACTGGTTCTAAAATGGGAAAGGAGTACGTCAAGGCTGTATTTTGTCACCCTGCTTATTTAACTTATATGCAGTGTACATCATGTGAAATGCCAGGCTGGATGAAGCTCAAGCTGGAATCAAGATCGCCAGGAGAAATAGCAATAACCTCAGATATGCTAATAACACCACGTTAATGGCAGAAAGCAAAGAGGAACTAAGCCTCTTGATGAAGGTGAAAGAGGAGACAGAAAGCTGGCTTAAAACTCAACATTCAAAAAACAAAGATCATGGCATCCAGTCCCATCACTTAATAGCAAATAGATGGGGAAAAATGGGAACAGTGACAGATTTTATTTTCTTGAGCTTCAAAATCACTGTGGATGGTGACTGCAGCCATGAAAGTAAAAGATGCTTGCTTCTTGGAAGAAAAGCTATGACAAACCTAGACAGCTTATTAAAAAGCAGAGACATCACTCTGCCAACAAGGGTTCGTCTAGTCCAAGCTATGTTTTTTCTGTAGTCATGTTTGGATGTGAGAGTTGGACTGTAAAGAAGGCTGAAGGCCAAAGAATTGATGCTTTCAAACTGTGGTGCTGGAGAAGACTCCTGAGAGTCCCTTGGACAGCCAGGAGATCAAACCAGTCAACCCTAAATGAAATCAACCCTGAATATTTATTGGAAGGACTGATGCTGAAGCTCCAATAGTTTGACCACCTGATGCGATGATGTTGGGAAAGATTGAGGGCAGGAGAAGGGAGCAGTAGAGGATGAAATTGTTGGACAGTGTCACCGACTCAATGGACATGAGTTTGTGCAATCTCTGGGAGATAGTGAAGGACTCGGAAGCCTGGTGTGCTGAAGTCCATGGGGTAGCAGAGTTGGACCCGACTGAGCAACTGAACAACAAAATATTTGAAATACGAAATCATATTCTTGACCCCCCCCAGTACCTTTATTCCACTCTTCTATCTGAATTTTATACATTGTTTAAAGCTAAGTTCAAAGCCTGTTTTCCTCTAGAAAGCTTTCCCCAAACTTCTCAGCAGGAATACATTGTACCTTATGTCTTATATCACTTATGACATTTTGATCTTTGGATCATAGTTCTTTCTATACACATCTTCCCTGATAAATTGTAAATTTCTTGAAATTAATAGTTATTCACTTGCTGCATCATTTCCAACATGTGGGACAGTTCTGTATGTATAATGGAAAAGGTCAAGATAAAAAGGTTAAATTCCAGCTCCAGGGAATAACACATGTGATAAGTTTTCTTGATTTCAGTGAATCCTAATTTCCTAACCTTCAGAATTTGGGAAATAACACTTACCTCGCAGATTTGTTTTAAGGACTAAAAGAGTAAGCTATTATCTTGTTTACACACACACAAAGGCCATCAATAAGTACTCTTTTTTTTTTCTTTATCTTTTTCCAAAATGTGTACCATAGTATTTTGAAACTAACCTCAGTAAATAACAATAAATCTTAATGATGCCCAAGACATTGAGGGCCTGCACTCGGGTAGTGTTATGGGAAATTTAAAGGAAGAGATGGATATTAAATAACATTATGAGTTAGAATGGACAAGAAACAGTGATTTGCTGTGGCGAATAATGGCTGAGATTTTGAGTCTGGGATATCATACCATTTAATAAAGAAATACCGACGAAGAACTTGTTTGAGAAAATGAGTCAAAGGCAGTAAGTTTAGGCAATACCATTCTAAAGGAAAAGTTGTAGGGGTACCAGTTATTTCATGGGCTTCGTGGAAATGATTTGGGTCACCAGTAATGAAAGACTATGTTTAAAAAACTCAGCCTTCATATTTCCCAACTTGACTGTCCGTATCAGACCTTGACTATTGGAAGTAGGGAAATCTGGAATTAAAGTTTGATCTAGGAAAGAAGTGAATGTTAAATCTTAGGAATTCTTAAACCTCTAAATTAGTAGTTTCCTTTTGCCTTCTTAATGGAAACTTCCCCTCTGTAACAAGTTATGTTGCCACCAAATGATAATATTTGCTTATTATTACAAATTTTAATAGGAAGTTCAAGATCTTATCACTGTGCTCATTGCATATAGTAGTTAAGGGAAGTCCTGAAATATATTTAACTCTTTACCTTGCTGACTTTACAGTCAAAATTAGAGAAATGATATATTTTAGAACAACCTAAAAATAATTCAGAGGGGATACTATACATTATAGGCATAAATTTATAACTGTTCAACTTGTTACAATTATTATTATCTTGAACATGCAATTTAAGTAAGCCTTTTTAGTCCATACAGTGGTACTAAAAACTAAAGCTCAGTTGAAGATATCCAATATAACTTTTAAAATAAATACTTTTAAAGGTTTTTAAATAGAAAGTCCTACATACTTCTTGCAAAAATTAAAACAGTTGTACAGAAATTAAAATGTTACATTTTCTCCCTTTCATCCTTTTCTGGCCCTCCTTCCCAAAGTTAATCATTTTTAAATTTAATTTATATCTTTCCACATATTTATATGTGGTGTATATTTAATTTTTTCTTAGTGTTGGAAATGAATGTATTATATTTATTGTTCTACAATTTTTTGTCCATTTGATATGTCATGGGCATTTCACCATGAAAGTATGTGTAGTATTGGTTTATTCATTTAAATAGCCAAACAGCAAGCAAAATTTTGATGTTTTGTGATTTATACCTTGTAGATACACTAATAAATTTTGGCAGAATACATTGTAGCTGTTAGGAAGCTTAGACCGAAATGTGGACCTCAAGTGTAAATACAGAAATTTTTGACTTGTGTTATTACAGTGAAAAATGCAGCATAAGTTGTGGATGTTATTAATAATACTTTGGGGCCTTGTGTGAGACTTGTTTGGCCAAATGAGTGTGCCAATGTTTGTATAACAATGTTTGCCTACTATGGACAAAGTTTTTCTGTGGTTCCGTGTGATTTTGTGTTAGTTGCTCAGTTGTGTCTGACTCTTTGTGATCCCATGGACTCTACCCCACCAGGCTCCTCTGTCCATGGAATTCTCCAGGCAAGAATACTGGAGTGGGTTGCTGTTCCCTTCTCCAGGGGATCTTCCCAACCCAGGGATCAAACCCGGGTCTCCTACATTGCAGGCAGATTCTTTACCGTATGAGCCACCAGGGAAATATGATAATATTGGAGCCATAGCTCCAGATAAGTGACAGTATTATAACAATGCCTTTTTAAGGATTATGTATGTGAGTGCTCAGTTGCTCAGTCTTGTCCAACTTTTTCAAGTCTTTGCGACCCTGTGGACTGTAGCCCACCAGGCTCCTCTGTCCATGGGATTTTCCATGCAAGAACACTGGAGTGGGTTGCCATTTCCTTCTCCAGGGGATCTTCCCGACCCAGGGATCAAACCCCACCTCCTGCATTGACAAATGGATTCTTTACCACTGAGCCACCAGGGAAGTTATGGGGGTACCAGTAACTTCGTGAGCTTCATAAAATGATTTGAGGCACCAATAATGAAAGGCAGGATTAAGAAACCAACCCTTGGAATTTTGTGTTTCACATGTGGCATAGTGATAAAGAAAATCTGCCTGCCAATGCAGGAGATGCAGAAGACAGGGTTTGATCTCTGGTTCAGGAAGATCCCTTGAAGTAGGAAATGGCAACCCACTCCAGTATTCTTGCCTGGAAAATTCCATGGACAGAGGAGGCTGTGAGCTACAGTCCATGGGGTCGCAAAAAGTCAGAAATGACTGATTGAGCATGCATGCACAAGTACCCATGTAATTGTTAAAAAGGCTTTGTTATAAACCAGTCACTTATCTGGAGCTATGGCTCCAATGTTACCTAAAAATCACACAGACTTATCATATTAAATAACTCTTGCTATATCCTACATTAGAGGCATGCTTATTATGCTCGTATTAAATTGCGTACTCAATAAGCAAAATGCTTTTACTGTGACCTCACAAGGACTCAGATTTGAAGTGGTGTTCGATCCCTGAGTTCGATCCCTGGGTTGGGAAGATCCCCTGGAGAAGGAAATGGCAACCCACTCCAGTATTCTTGCGTGGAAAATCCCATGGACAAAGGATCCTGGTGGGCTACAGTCCACGGGGTCGCAAAGAGTCGGACACAACTTGAGCGACTTAATCTCATCTCATCTCATCTCATGAAATGATATGTATTCTAATTATTCATTGATGTGATATGTCTCACTTCCCTTTATTTTATTCATAGATATGACTTGGAATGAACAGGAAAAGACTGAACTTTTTGCAGATAATTTTTGTAATGTATGTGGAGTGGTGCTTCAGTTTGAATCACAAAGGATTTCACATTATGAGGTAGGTTAAAAACAATGGGAATGGAGTATAAAATAGATTTTTAAATGCAGCAGATAAACTTCATATGTTATCTGGTTTTGATAGTTATGAGAATCCTGTGTATTATTTCCCTCTGATAGATGAAGAGCCTGGCTCAGTGAGGAACAGTCATTTACCAGCTTAAGTTTGGGAAATTTGGGTTTAAACTCAGTCTCTTTTGACTCCAAAGCATATTTTATTTTCTTCACGTCATTCTGCCTCCCTTTCTATCTATCAATTCACTGTATGCTTCATGTCCTTGTAGTAAATATAAGGAAAGTTTTATAAGGCTTGAATAGGAAACTATTAATGTGAATCAAGGGATCTCACTGAACTCCAGAATTTTCCTTTACAGTAAATGAAGGATAAAAACAAAATGAACTAGTCTTGCACTTGATTTAACTACATATTTTTAAGCCCAATACTATGGAATTCTAGAGCTAAAGGAAGGAATATTTAATGTTCTTACTTCTTTAGCTTATTGATTAGAAAGCTGAAACCCAGAGGAATAGTGATTAACCATAGCTAATCTTGGCATTACTAAGCTTAAAGATGATCTCCTCTGATTTCATATCTAGTATTCTTTCCTTTCATTTAGTGTTGTCTCCCATTTCTACATCATGTTATCAACTATTGGATTTTTTGTCATATGTGGTATCTGTATTAACAAAAGTACCAGATACATTTACTTAAATATAATGCCAGTTCTACTTTAAAGACTAGAAACACCTGATCTTGTTTTGCCCAGTACTAATCTTTTTGGCAATTATATCTCGGTCCTTATGTTGATTTGGATTCCACTATTAATACTATAATTATAGATGGTGAGATTGTGTTGGCTGTCGATTGAGAGGACCTAGGTTCACTCAGTCGGTAAAGAATCTGCCTGCAATGCAGGAGACCTGGGTTCGATTCCTGGGTTGGCAAAATCCCCTGGAGAAAGAAATGGCAACCCACTCCAGTATTCTTGCCTGGAGAATCCCATGAACAGAGGAGCATGGCAAGCTACAGCCCATGGGTTTGCAAGAGTCAGACGTGACTTAGTGAGTAAACCACCTCAACCAGGGTCAAGCCATTGTTGTGTAACCCTGGCCAAGTCACTTTACCTCTCTGAGCATGTTTCTTCAGGCTGCAAAATGGAAGCTAAAATCTCTCTTACTATTCTTGTGAAAATTAAATGAAATCAAACATCTGAGTGTGCCTAGCACATCCTGGCACCCCAAAGCTCAAAGAGTTAATAAAGAGAAACACATAATCAAGGAGCTCTGTGATAACCATGGTTGGAACCATTTGAATTTAAATTTGAAAAATAGCTTTTATGAGCTTATGAAGTACTTACTATTCAGTGCAGAAAATGTACAAAATTATGAGAAAATGCGAATCAATCATAAGTCTGTCACTTGTGGGTAAGCATCATTTAATTAACTTCTCTTTAGCTTATATGATTCCAGTATGCTTTCTAAACCCATATACATTTTTACAAAAGAGAATTGTATATGTTGTTTTGCCCTTGCTTTTTCATATAAGAACATATTCTGAACACTTTGCCCTATCATTACATCTTTTTACTTTTCTATAATAGTTTAATGACTATAAAGCATTATGTTATATAATGTTATAGCATATTTTTTATTTAAATTCCAGTGCCATCTATAAATTTAGTGTTTAAGCTTGTTAAATAACCAACTCAAACTATATATGACTTTCAAACTATATTTGAAAGCACTTCCTTACAGATATCCTACTTGTAAAGGTGATTTTTTTCTCTCTTTAATATACAGCTTGGTTAATATTGTCAGACTATCTCAGCATAGTATTTATTGTGCATGTAATATAAGATAGTACTGCAAAAATTTTGAATTTTAATAAGGTTGCACTTATTAATATTTCCTTTTGTATTTATGTTTATACATGTTTAAGAAACCATTCTCTGTATTTTTGCCAGACAAATATTTCCTTCTATTCTTTTCTAATACTGTTAAAAGTTTTATTTCTTGGGTTAATGTGTGTGATCCATCTAGTATTTATTTTCATATATGCAAGGTGATAACATTGTTTTCCATACAGATAGTAGGTGTTCCAGCACTATTTATTTAACAGTTCATTTTTGCCCCACTTATTTGTAGTGGCATCTCTGTCATAACTACTTTTCATATATACTTTATTCTCTTATTATGTTTTATTATATTACTCTGTTTGCCTGTCTCTAAAATAATTTCACCTTATTACTGTAGCTTTAAAATATATCGTGATACTTGATAGGGGAATTTATATGACAGATAACTCATTATAAAGTTAAAAGACAAGCCATAGATTGAATGGTATTTATATTCCAATAACTAACAAAAGATTAGTATCTGGACTATATAAAGAACTATATATCAAAACAAGGAACAACCCAATAGAAAAATGGGAAAATGATATGAACAGGCTAGAGTAGAGATACTTAACTTCAGAGGTGATCATATGGGAAATTCAGGTTAAAATGATAATGAACTATCTTATCAAAACCATCATACTTGCAAAAATTAAAACCTAATAGCACTGAACACTTAAGAAACTATAGGAAGTCAAAAACACTCATACGTGCTACATTTGGAGTTGTAAACTGCTTCAGCATCTTTGGAGATAAACTTTATAGTACCTATTAAAGCTGAAAACCCTCATATACACCAGATAGTCCATATCTATGTATCTACTTTAAAGAAACTCTTGGCCATTATATGAGGAGGTGCATTTACATATGTTCAGTGCAGAGCTGTTTGTAATAAGACAATAATCAGAAACATAACTGCTTCATTAGGGGATTTGATGGGTAGCATATGGAGTATAATGTTATGCAGCATGTAATATGAATGAACTAGAGCCATATGTATCAATATGGGCAAATCTTAGATAATATTGAGTTATAAAAAGTTGAAAGGATAGGAATAGGCTGATTCCATTTTCATAAAAAATTTTAAATGACAATAGTACATATCACTGTTTATAGGTGCATGCATATCTGCTGAAAGAGTAAGAGGAAGTGATACAAAACAACTTTAAGATAGTAGTCACCTGCTGGGGAGAGACCAAGGAGGAGGCGATTGTTGAAATGAGGAGCTAGGACTTTCTTGTGTAAAATTTTACCTCTTTTGAAAAGGAGATCTGAAAGAAATAGAGAAAAATGTTAAAATCTATTACAACTAGGCAGTGGGTATGTACTTCAGCTACATTCCTGCACACACTTCACAAGTTAAAATGCTGTAGATAGAGTAATTGCCTCACAGTATGTGCTCAGGCATATTAATGTGTCCCTTCTATTGACATCAACATTTTGGTTATTATGTGTTTTGTTATATATGTGTTCAGAGATTATTTTTTTAATATGCTTAACCTAGAAAGGTTAATTTCCTCACAGAAAAGAATTTGAGAGGTAAGCAATACAGGGCTGATGTGACTGCTTCATAACACTATCAGAGAGCTAGGCATTTTCTGTCTTTCTACTCAGATGAGCTAGCCTCTGTCCTCAAGAGCCCCCATTGTCCTAGATGACCTTTACATCTTAATTCCAGAAGGAGGAGAGAAGAAGATGAGACGAGTTCATCCCCCATTCTGTTAGGAGACTTCCAGAAGTTCTACCCAACATTTCAGATTACAACTTATTGGCTAGAATATAGTCACATGGTTACATCTTGCTGAAAGGGAAGCTGGAATATGCAGTCTTTTAGCTGGGTGTATGGCCTAAGATGTGTAACTAAGGAAGAAGAAAAATTTGATATTAGACAAAAACTAGGAGTTTCTGCAGAGAAAGCAATGGCACCCCTCTCCAGTACTCTTGCCTGGAAAATCCCATGGACAGAGGAACCTGGTAGGCTGAAGTCCATGGGGTCACGAAGAGTCAGACACGACTGAGCGACTTCCCTTTCACTTTTCACTTTCATGCCTTGGAGAAGGAAATGGCAACCCACTCCAGTGTTCTTGCCTGGAGAATCCCAGGGACGGAGGAGCCTGGTGGGCTGCCGTCTATGGGGTCGCACAGAGTTGGACATGACTGAAGCGACTTAGCTGCAGCAGCAGAAGGAGTTTCTGTCAAAAACTAAAAGTTATTGGTCTCTAAATTGTAGTGTTATTTTCATTTTAACTGAGATTTAGGGCCTTGAAAGCATGCAAAACCCTTTTATAAACTAGGTAGACACTAAATATATTCCAACTCACAGGTGCTGTCCTCAGAGTCAAAGAGGTATAAATTTGAGGTGCCTGTGTTGTTGAATAAACAAAGTCATATTGTATCTTTTTCCAGAGTGAAAAACATGCTCAAAATGTTAGGTTTTATTTTCAAATGCCTGGGGAACAAAATGAAGTGCCTGGTAAGAAAATGAAGATGGATGTGAGGAATTTTCAGGTGAGTGGCCTATGTTGGTGTTGCTATTCAAAACTTAGTTATTGAATCTTTCTAACAAGATTGTGCTTATTTCAGGAGCATAGAAGTGAAGTAGTGGACAGAAACAAATTTTGTGGTCTCTGCCACATGGTTTTTAGCTCCTCAGTTGTTGCTCAGTCTCACTATGTGGGGAAAGTCCATTCTAAAAAACTGAAGCAATTAATGGAGGAGCATGATCAGGTATCTCCATCAAGATTTCAGCCAGCAACGGGTAAGATGACATTCACCTCTTTAGCTTCAATACAGAGTCTCTCTGTAATTTTTTTCCCATCTCTGCTATCCATTTTTTATTGGAGAGAATTTTACTCTGCCACAATAACTTGGTTCTTCTGCTCAGTTAATCTCTTTCTGTGCCCTTGACATTTAATATAGAGATCATGATTGCTAGCTAAATTTTAAGAAATGTTGTGACCTCTCCTTTTCAGTTTATTAAATCCAAATAAAAACATATTTGCTATAAAGAAACAACAATAAGCAACCTGAGCTCTCCAGTTTCTAATCAAATTATTAAGTCATAGTTTCTTCTTACTTCTTCCCCTTGGCATTTATCTCATTCTTTTTTTTTTTTTTGCTTTAGTACTTTGCAAAACATTATCTCATAATGTGTGTTCAGACCAATGTCTCCGCCATAATATAGTTATGTTGCAGCATTTTCTGACTTTAACTGTAGACAAAAAAAAGTGGTATGGAATCTTCTTCTACCCTGATAGCTCATTCCTTTCTTCCCATGAATGTAAAGAAAAAGTACCATTAGCTATATCAATCATCAGTTATTGAAAACTTACTTTATGTTAGATCCAGAGATCCAGAGAACTATATAACATGTTGCTCTGTCCTCCTTCCAGTGATTTTGGGCCACCAGCACATGAGAGAACTGACCCACAGATCTCACTTTTGGCCTGAAGTGGCAGAGTATGCTCCAGCCTGTATTTTGAAAATGTTGTGTGCTAGAACAAAAAATAAAGATTAATCCTCTGGAGTAAATAATTTACCATATTCTCACTAGCGTCAACATTTTAGGAATAAAGTGTGCCTGGCATCACAATTTTACCTACATTAATTTCCAACTCATAGCGTAGGCCACATCAGCATTAAAACAGTTTTCTTAATAAATGAAATGAATTAATTTTAAATTTATTCTAGTCTCTCTGATTTTTTTATATTTGTTTTTCTGCTGTCAGTGGCAACACTCCAGTACTCTTGCCTGGAAAATCCCGTGGATGGAGGAGCCTGGTGGGCTGCCGTCTATGGGGTCGCACAAAGTCAGACACTACTGAAGTGGCTTAGCAGCAGCAGCTGTCAATCAAGAGGGACAGAATCAGTGTACCACACAAAAGAAAGCATCTTATAAAGCCTTATCTTTAGTCCCCCAAATTCATAAATTTGGGCTCAGAAAGGAGACTACATGAAAGAGCTCTGAAATAACTGTAATTGTGGGAACATATAATTGTACAGCCTTGAACAACTGCATAAACTGTATTTTGATATGAACGTCACTGAATAGATGATCTACTTACTATGCTACTCAAGAAAGACATCAACTTAGAAGTTGGTACCTGTCTCTTTTACCCTCACTAATTTCAAGGGCCATCCTAATACAGCTCTCATGCCTTCATTGATTGCTGAATATTGCTTCCTGTATCTTTGTTGGATACACTTGGTGACAGACTTATATTCAATAATTTTTAGCCTGAATACCTTTCTCCAACAGTGCTGTGTGGAAAAAGTCCAGAGACAGTAGGTTTTAAAGGAACTCTAACTTTCTCTAATACTTTATAATGAAAACATGTAGATCACTTTTCATTATGACTGTTTCAGCAGGTGTGCCTATTACTACCTCTACAGAGTCAACTTTTCTGAAGCCCCTTGCTGTCAAGCCTCCTCCAGGTGGGATTAAAGACAAGATTATGACTTCCTCTTCCAGCAGTGCTTTGGATTTGAATAATCCAAACAAGTATTGCAAGCTCTGTCCTGCTTCTTTTAATAGTCCATTAATGGCCCAACAACATTATGTTGGGAAAAAACACAAAAGAAATGAAGCTAGAAAGAAGTTTGTAGACAAGATAAGAGAGAAACCTCTTCCTGCAAAATCAGATGCAAATGGTAAACAGTAAGAATATCCCAAATTTCTTTCTTAGGAAGTTTATAGTTTATAAAACATACTGGCTTATATGTATACCATTTTACTTTTACTGAATAGGAGGTTGATAATACTCATGGGATCATAGAATTTTCAGTAAGTAAGGACTTTTGAGTCCATGTAGGTTTGTCTGTGGTTTTCTGGAAAATGAGACCCAGAAAGGTTTAAATGACTCTTATTTATCAAATATAGGAATTACCATGGTTTCATGTTATATTATAGGTACTTACAGGAAGTATTTTAAATTGGTATTATATAGTTATTTCATTCAATCACTAAGTATGGCTTAAGTGTCTCTTGGGTGCTAGGCTAGTCATTCTTGGGAATACAAATGAAGATACACCACTTTCCCTGATAAGGGCAAGTGTATAAACTACTTGGGTTAATAGCACTTCACTGCAAGAGGCTGCAGCCATTTATTTTTGTGTACATATTTTTGATAACTAGAGGAGTGAAATAAAATGACTCAAAAAATCTTTTTAAAGGAAATGTATGATTTGCATTGATAGAAGTGGGAAGGAGAGAGGATGAACAAAGGAACTTAGAAAGAGTGGCAAGAATTCCGGCACAATAAAGATTCTGATCCTGACTGGAGTGATCCACTTGCTTGTCTAACCTTTTTTTTTGTTTTTCATTTATCCCCCACAGGCACCTTCTCACTACTAGTGTTTTTTATTCCCTTTTCATATTCTCTCTTCCACCCACTTCTTTTTCTCTGCTCACTATTATTTTTCAATTCTTTCCTTACTAGACTTTTCTGCTTCATGCAAAAATGTTCATTACTCCCTCCTTGAAGCTCTATTCTGCTTTATGTAATTCTTTATGCATGTGTTCTTTTCTTGTGTTTCTCTTTCTTTTCTATTTTATTTGGGGGCTCTTTTAAAAATGTATTGCCTACATGTCAGTGTATGGCAAAACCCACTACAATATTGTGAAGTAATTAGCCTCCAATTAAATAAATTCTTTAAAATTAATTAATTTTAAAATATTATTGCCTAAATGTAGGCATTCCCATGATTCCATTCTTGACCTTAAAGTGTAAAATAATCTAATCCATTCCCTTGATCTCTTATCTCACCTATATGCTTATGACCTTTCTGTAAGGCTTTAGACTCATATATCCAAAGAGCAGCTACCTCTTCACCTGGACACCTCATAGCCATTTCAAATCCACTCAGTCATTCCAAGTAGAAACCTGTAGTTGACTTTAAATCCCCCAACACCATCTACTTCACTTTCTGTATCTAATGAAGCAGCAAGCCATGACTGTTTTACCTTCTGAATATCACTATTACCTTATCTCCTGCTCTTCTTTTCTTATACTAGTTCAAGCCCTCAATATCTTTCATAGAGCTTTGCTATTCAAAGTGTGGTTTGTAGTCAGCATCATCAGCACCCCTTCAGAGCTTATTAGAAAAAAGAATCTCAGGCTTTACTGCAGACCTACTGAATCTGAATCTGCATTTTATGCATTTTAACAAGATCCCTGGGTGGTTTGTACTCACAATAAATTTTGAGAAGCATTGTTCAAGAATATTGACACAGCCTCCTAACTATTCTCCATCCATCAATTTTGTCTCCCCAAATCCACCCTCAACTTAACCACTAGAGTATTTCACCTAAAGTGCATATCTTTCTATGTCACTTCCCTGCTTAAAAATCCTTATTTTTCTGTTTTCTAAGGATAATAATATAAGCTTCATAGTTCTCTACCATCTTGTCCCGTCTTCCTCCTCCAGGCTTATTCCCTGCTACTTCCTGCTGTGATCTATGTAGGTTAGAACCTGCAATATGCTTTTAGTTTCCAGAAACGATTACCCCATTTCTTGTCTCTGTGCTCTTCATGCTGCCATTTTGCCTGGAACATCTTCATGTCCCTCTTTTCTTGACCCAACTCTTACTCATACACTAACATGCTACTTCCCTGTAAGTCTTTTTACTTCCTTCAAGGCTTGTCTTCTCTGCTTCCTTAACCTGCATATATAATTATCTCTTCCTGTGTCTATCTCCCATTAGAATGTAAGGTCTTTGAGGAAGGGGATTTCATCTAACTCATCTGTATTTCCATTCCCAGATAGAAAGTGGCACAGAGTAGGCCTACCTCAATAGAGATTAGTTTAATGTATGAATCAGTGAACTATTCACCTTTATTTATTGAATGCTAACCCTGTGTTTGTATTATTAAGTTTGCTGCTTATTGTGATTCAACATCTCACCAAAAGTTACGTAGAAATCTGTGTTTTTATCTAGAATTTTAAAGAATGTCAATTTAGACAAATGTAGAAACAGAAGTGGTAGGGCTCCTGAAAGTCATGGAAGTTAGAAGATATGACAGACTTGATAGGTTATTTTTCCTGTTGCCATGCAGAGAGTTCTCTGAAATAAGTGGCTTCTAGTTTAGCGGCATTGGGTAAATTGGAACTGAAAAGTGTGTCAGCTCTGAGAGATATGTGTACTCTGGTCACTTCTGAAAGGAGGGTTATTTTAGACTCTGAAGTTGCAAGATTATTAGAATGAGAGAAAGAGGATTTTGGTGAAATTTTCATCTGGCCAGGGAGGGGGGCTGCTGATCATCAGCATAATTAAATCCAGTCATTGAAGTCATTTTACATTAGCCTCTGAAGCTGGAAGCTCAAAAGATTTTCAACCCTGCCTTGACTATTTCATTTTGATTACAGTAAACATTGAGGATTAAAAAATAGCTGGAGCACTGTTGTACAGCAGAAACTAACAACACTGTAGAGCAATTATATTCCAATTTTTTTTAAAAAAAATTAAAACTAGCTGGAGAATTTAAATTAGCCGATGAGAATTTCAAAGAACAGCAACAGCAGAAGCCCATATAAGTGAGCAAGCAGTAAGACAAAAGCAGTTTAACATGTGCCACTTTAAATATTTTTACCCTTCACCTATTTTCTCCCTTCTTGCTGTCTTTGCCTTCTGTCTGCTATTGTTTATATGTGTTTCTACTTATCTAATCTCTTTCTCTGTTTCTTCATCATTCTTACTGCTCTCTTCATGTCCTTCATCCAGCCCAGATCTTATTAGCACAGGAATGGCTACCATAATGATATGGAGCTAAAGTATGTCTGTATTTTTTATTTATTGTATTTGTTTTATTTTATTAATTTATAGCCCCATTGTTGTACTTACTTTCTCACCTTCACCTGTGACCTTTTAGTCCTACTTAGTACTTTTCCTTTTCCTTTCAGCAGTAGTTTTTAAACCTACACCACCTTCCAACACTTTCTTCTACTATTCAACACTCCCCCTCCTCACATCCTTCAGACAAGCTTATTCCTTATGCCATCAAGAAAAATGTGATCATCACATGTGGATACCAAGCATCTTACCCTAACCAAATAATCCTTTAACGTTGAGTTTCCCTTTCACTATGATACTTGCCCCTGTTTTCTTAGCCAAGGCTTTTGTTGTGTTCTTATTTTTCAGATATGCTCTTACTGTCCTCACTGATATTCGCTCCTCAACTCACTGCCATTTGTTGCCACACATCCCCCCAGCCCTCCACACCACCACTCTACTATTTCACTGAAACTGTTCCTCGCAGGGTTGTTGCAACTTCTAAATGCCTAAATCCAATAGACATCTTTGCTCCATTCACTAAACATTCCTCTTTAAAAATCTCTACTTCCTTAGCTCCTTTGACATCACTTTCTCCTGTTCATCCTTGCAACTCTGTGCTTTACTTCTTGACTTTTCATGGACCCCCTCCTCCTCTACCATCTAGTTTAAAGAGTGACACTATCC
This sequence comes from Capricornis sumatraensis, assembly GCF_032405125.1. Taxonomy (NCBI): domain Eukaryota; kingdom Metazoa; phylum Chordata; class Mammalia; order Artiodactyla; family Bovidae; genus Capricornis; species Capricornis sumatraensis. The sequence continues at coordinate 8,848,361 of NC_091092.1, forward strand.
AGGGTTTTTATCATTATGTTGCTATTCCTGTGCCCACCCATTGTCCTCAAGAGATCTTATCCACTCTGTGTTAACTACCCTTTATCCTCAGATTTCTCCAAAATCACTCTAAGCTATCCTTTCCCTTTCAAATTCCCATATCTAACTGCCTGTTGGACACCTGTATATGGAAATCTCAGAGATATAGCAGACTCTGTGTGTCCAAATTCAAACTCACCATTGATTATTCTCCCATGTCCTTAAACAGTATTCCTTATGAAATTCCAGTTCAGTTAGGATCACCACCCACTCAGTCATCAAACTATCCTGAGTTATTTTAGACCTCTCTAGATTCCTCCTTCTCCTTTATCTCTCATATTTAATCAGTCATTACATTTTGTTAGATTTAATGGTAAATATTTCACCAATATCTCTGCTCTTGTCAGTCCCTACTGTGACCTTTCTAGCCCATGCCTCCTTATCTCTTGCCTGCTCTGGTATATTTATGTAACTGTGGTCTCCTTACTTCCAGGCTTGCTCCTCTCAAAATTACCTTCCATACTGCAGTTAGAGAAGAGATTTCTCTAAAACACACAGTTGACCGTGTTACATGCTGGTTAAACCACCTGATGGGTTCCCAGCCAAAGAATAAAAAGTCTAAACTCTTGTGCTCTGTGTGCTCAGTTGCTCAGTCATGTCCAACTCTTTGCAACCCAATGGACTGTAGCCCGCCAGGCTTCCCTGTCCATGGAATTTTCCAGGCAAGAATACTGGAATGGGTTGCCATTTCCTACTCCAGGGGATGTGCCCAACCCAGGGACCAAAACTGCTCGTTCTCATATCTCCTGCATTGGCAAGCAGTTCTTTACCACTGCACCACCTGCTAGACTCCTTAGCATAATATGGAAGTCTCTTTGATCTGACACGTTCTTGCCTCTCCCATGCCGTCCCCTTATATTTTATTCTACAATTCCAAAGTTCAGTAAGTTCCTATAAATATTTCTATGCTCTTTTCAACTCCTTTCACCATTAACTATTTTTCTAAATTTAACTAAGGCCTCATCTCCTTCAGTAGCACTCTTCAGACTCCCGTATTATACTAAGTGTGTCTGCTTCCTTGAATTCCCATACCTCTTAAGCATACTTCTCTTCTCTTTTATGAAATGAGATTGAAACCCTCTCTTCATGTATCTGTTTCTCATTTGAATTTGTGAGCAACCTGCCCATTTTGTTCATCTTGTACCCCTAGCATCTAGCATGATACTTGGTGCCACAGAAGTGTTTAGTGTTTAGTGTTTGTTGAACAGATTATTTGAATTTAGCACACCATGCTCATTTCCCTGGTGGCTCAGACGGTAAAGCGTCTGTCTGCAATGCGGGAGACCTGGGTTTGATCCCTGGTCAGGAAGATCCACTGGAGAAGGAAATGGCAATCCACTCCAGTACTATTGCCTGGAAAATCCGATGGACAGAGGAGCCTGGTAGGCTACAGTCCATGGGGCCGCAAAGAGTCGGACACGACTGAGCGACATTCCTGTTCCTGTATGCTCATTTCTGTCTCTCCCATATCTGATATTATTTTCATCCCCTAGAATGCCCTACCTGCTTTCCCTATAATTCAAATCCTTTTCCTCCAAAGTCCATCACACCTTCCCTCACTGCTCTCACTCTTGGTGTTCTCCCCTTCCTCTGATTTCTCATAGGCTTCACTATTCATTGACAGTTGTGTTATAGTCTCTTAACTGAATTGGCCCCTTGAGATAGGGATTGTATTTTATTCTGAAATATATTTCTCAGTGCTTTATACTCCAATGAATATTTTTCCTCAATATTTGATAATTGTTTATTGAGAGGCAGAGTCGTGTAGTGGTATAAACATAGATTTGGAGAGGTGTTTGAGTCACTTGCCCAGTTGTATCTTAGATTCCTCAGGTATAAAATGAAAATAAAGCTACTTCACAGGATTGAAAAAAGGGTGAAATGAAGCAGTATATACCATACCCATCACAGAATAGATCCTCAACAAATGTTAGTTTTCTTAAAATACTGTTTCCCTGTCATAATTTTAAAACATATAAGTTGTACATTTTCTATTTTTCTTCATAAGCTAAATCCCATGTTAAGTTGCACTTTTGCTTACATGTAGCTCTCAATTGATTTTCCCCACTTAAGATATTAGACCAATGATTTTTATTCTTGACTACATACTAAAATCATGTAGGGATCTTTTAGAAATCCCAATGGTCAGGCCATCCCTCAAATCAATTAAATTAGAATCCCTGGGACTACATTAGTGTTTTCTTTTTCGTATTAACTCCCCAAGTGATTACAATATAGAGCCAAGATTGAGAACCATAATGTTAGACTATAAAGACATGCATTCCCCTAATCTCTCCTTTGAAATCAAAAACGTTAGTCCAGGGAGTTATAAGATAGGACTGTGATTAGGATAAAAGTCCACCCCTCATGTGTTAGGTTATGGATGATTTTGAAAGTTACCAGATACAAAGAAACTTGAGTTTCTGGGTGAAGTAGAAACAAGGAATCCTAGCAGGGCTGAGGGGAGCAAAATTTGACAGGCCAAAGGAACAGACTCGGATAGGAGAATGGACAGTATGAGAAATAGTAGAGGCAGGTTTCAGTAGGGTTAGACCAGGAATTTTTATCTTGAGACAAATACATAGGCTTCGTGTCTTCACAGAAAGGGTTTATACCATTTTCATATGTTATCTTCTCAGAAGACTGTATCCTAGAAAAAGAATATCAATGTGTTAAAAAGACAAGGGCTAAGGTAATAGAAGAAGACCATACTTTTCCAGAACTGCTTCTAGGTCTTTCATATGTGACCTGCAGCTCCTCTATACTACTATATCGCCTGTATTATAATCTTCTGATATAACTTGTGAAGAAACCAAGGAGGAACTGAAAAGAACATTATATATACTCTATAAGCACTAGACAAATGTGTAAAACCTCTGAAATATAATCTGTTTATAATCATTGGAGATCATCTAGGCAGTGGTGCTTAGCAGTGTCTGCACAGAAAAATCAACTAGAATGCTTTCAAAAAGTAAGAAAGCCTAGTTCTACCCCTAGAGATTCTGGTTAAATTGGTTTCATGTTGAGCTGTAACATGAATATTTTTAGAGTTCTCCACATGGTTCTAATGTGTAACTAACATTAAGAACCACTAGTCTAGGGGAAACCAAGAGTCCTACTTATCTTGCATAACTTGGGTGCCCTCAGAATACATATCCAAGTGAATCTGAGCCTTAATTTTCCCACTTGTAAATAACGTTAGCTATAATCTCTGGAAAGGGATTTTATAAGCATGCAGAGTCCTGGATTCAGTTCTCAGCTTTGCAAGAAGACCAGAATCTTCAAAGGTGATTAGCCTCAAATGAAGGACTTCCCAAACCAAAAACAAAATTGCAAGATGGTGATAAATAACGAAGGAACTGGAAAGACACTCCTTTAAGGTTTTTTCCACCCATTCTTTGACAATAATTAGCTGGGGTGTTGTTAAAATACAAATTCCCTGTCCCAATGTATCATATTCTCCAGAGGAAGGGGTCTGGGGATCTATATATTTTTTAATATAAATTTATTTAATTTAATTGGAGGTTAATTACTTTACAATATTGTGTTGGTTTTGCCATACATCAACATGAATCCGCCACAGGTATACACGTGTTCCCCATCCTGAAACCCCTCCCTCCTTCCTCCCCGTACCATCCCTCTGGGTCGTCCCAGTGCACCAGCCCCAAGCATCCAGTATCATGCATCGAACCTAGAATGGTGACTCATTTCATATATGATATTATACATGTTTCAATGCCTATATTTTTAACTCGCACTCCAATTGATTCTTTGCAGAGAAGTCTGGGAAACATTGCAATTTAATTCACTGTCTTCTGTTATTGATTTATGGTAGGAGCATAAATAGATATTTCAGTTCCCAGGTTTGTAAAAAAAATCATTTAGATTATCCTCTTTTTGGTATCAGTAATATAGGAAACCAAATTATAATCAGAAGTTGGCTTGGCAAGTGCAAAAGTCAGCACAGGAAGAGAGGATAGTTTTGAAGAATCATTTATTCAGACTTTGATGTAACTGGCTGAGCTCTCCTGGGCCCACCGCAGAGAATACATCAGTAGTGAACATAGTCGTCATGTGCTTCAAAGTCAGGATCTTTCTTTCCCTTTGACATTAGTTTCCTGTTTCTATGAATAATCTTTGCTTGGACATGGCCAATACACCTATTAATGATTAATTTAGTGTCCTTTAAATGATCAATTTGCTGTTTGATTTAAAAGGAGATAGCCTTGCTGGACCCTAAAATCTCTGCAGCCATGAATTTATTGCCTCTTCTTTAGAGTGAGATTGTTTTTATATTTAGCATAATGAAATTTATTAATTTGTATCTTCTGACTGAAGAGAAAGTGGAGGGATGATAAGATTAAGAAAATAAAACTTAACCTATCACCTGCTTCCAGTTCTATCAGTCAGAATAGAGAGGTAACTAGCATACCTATTCTAGAGTTCTTGACTCTTATGAAGTGGTAACTAAGTTTTATTTTAGAATTTTACTTTCAGCATTTATCTTGAGAGTGGGGCTCACTGAAACTCTCTAAAATCTGGCTATGGAAATCACTTTTGGTAAACTAATGCATTACAGTGATTTCAGGTAAGAGAGTAAACATTTGCCTTTATTCATCTTTAATATTTTGGGATGTTTCAAGTTTTAGTTGGGTAGAAAGAAAATTAGGGACAAACAAAAAGAGGTTGGTCAAGGGATTAAGAGGCAAAGATAGATTAGGCACACTACATTTGAAGTGTCTGTTGTGCTTTCACATAACAGAAATAAACAAACAGATAGCATTTTCTTAAAGAGACCAAGGCTGGAGCAGCAGTCTGGTGTAGTGTGAAGAATTTTGGACTTTAAGAGACATGGGCTCTGAGAAGCTATCTCTGTTACTAAGTGACTCTGACTTCAATCAAATCATTTACCTTCTCTAGGCCTTATCTTTAAATTGGGAAAGTTCAAGTAGATGATTTCTAGTAAACTGTCCAGCTATGTGATTCTAAGCATATTCCTATTGACCTTTTTAACTTGAACTCTGTTTTTTCCAGCATTTAGTATGAGAACCTACGATTGTCGTATTTGTAATATCACCTTTACATCTTTAGAAATGTTCCGGTCTCATATGCAAGGAAGTGAACATCAACTTAAGTAAGAATTTCTTACCAAAGTGCTTCTATGATACCAAAAAAACAGGGGTTCTGTCAAGTATCTTTACATGTATTTTACAAACTTTCTAGACATTTATTTCCCTAAGAGTTGATCCTGGGTATGATTGGTAGTATTTGTAACATATTGTATGCTAGTTCCATCTCCTAGGGGGTTCTCTAGCCATGATAGTGTGCTGAAAGAGCTGGCTCACAGGCAACCCTCCTGTCCAGACATCTTTGGAAAGATGCTAAAGGATCATTCTCAGGCTAGCCAGATAATTCAAATAATCCCTGTAATCCTTGGAAGGTTGGCTAGTTCCAGAGATTCAGCTATCCATTTGTCATCCTTCCAGTGAGGTATAGTGGTTAAGAAAAAAGGTCTTGCCTTTCGACTTCCGCTCCTGGTCCATGTGAGACAGGCTGCTGAGATGAACGCGAACCAGGCTGCGGAGAGCAACCTCCTGGCTTCGAACCAACAGAAAGAACTAGAGGATTTGCCAAAAGACTACCCCTTGAGCACCAGTGAAGATGAAGGGGACAATGATGGAGAAAGAAAGCATCAGAAGCTTCTGGAATCAATCAGTTCACTTAATGGAAAGGATAGGCAGAAATTGGCTGATAGGTCTGAGGCTAGTCTGAAGGTGTCAGAGTTCAGTGTAAGTTCTGAAGGATCAGGAGAAAAGCTGGTCCTTTCAGATCTGCTTGAGCCTGTTAAAACTTCATCTTCATTGGCTGCTGTGAAAAAGCAGCTGAATCGAGTGAAATCGAAGAAGACTGTGGAGTTACCACTTCACAGAGAAGAGATTGAGCGGATCCACAGAGAAGTGGCATTCAATAAAAGCTCCCAAATCCTCTCCAAATGGGATCCTGTCGTTCTGAAGAACCGGCAAGCAGAGCAGCTGGTTTTTCCCCTGAGCAAGCCCCAGTCAGCCTTTGCTCCCATCGAACATGTGGTCAATGGCTGGAAGGCAAGAACTCCCCTGGAGCAGGAGATTTTTAATCTTCTCCATAAGAACAAGCAGCCTGTGACGGACCCTTTACTGACTCCCATGGAAAAGGCCTCTCTCAAAGCTATGAGCCTGGAAGAGGTAAAGATGCGCCGAGCAGAGCTTCAAAGGGCCCGGGCCCTGCAATCCTACTATGAGGCCAGGGCTCGAAGAGAGAAGAGACTCAAAAGCAAAAAGTATCACAGAATTCTGAAGAAAGGAAAGGCCAAGCAAGCCTTAAAAGATTTTGAGAAGCTGCAGAAGGTCAATCCTGCTGCGGCACTAGAAGAACTAGAAAAACTCGATAAGGCCAGAATGATGGAGCGAATGAGCCTTAAGCACCAGAACAGTGGGAAATGGGCAAAATCAAAGGCAATTATGGCCAAATATGACATGGAGGCTCGCCAGGCTATGCAGGAACAGCTGGCCAGGAACAAAGAGCTGACGCAGAAGGTCCGGGCGGCCTCTGAGAGTGAGGAAGAGGAGGAAGGCCAGGAGGAAGAGGAAGAACCTCTAGTCCCTGACATGGTGAATGGGGTGCAGATAAAGGCAAATGGACTGAACCCCTGGATGGTCCAGAATCACTTCACTGATGCCAAAGAGGCTGAGATCCAGAAAGACCTGGAAGATCCTGCTGAGCCTGAAGCCCAGGAGACTTCTGAAAGTGAGGAAGAAAGAGCAGTGGTGGAGGAAGAAACTCTCTTGAAAGAATTTGAGGAAAGGCGATCACTTAGACAGAAGTCTGAGCTCAACCACATGGCGGAGCCAGTGCACAGCCGTGTAACAAAGGATCCTAGCAGCCAGGAGGTGCTGTCTGAATTGAGGGCACTGTGTCAGAAACTCATCACGGAGAACCATCAGTCAGGGAAGCAAGAACTGAGTTCAGCGAGGACAGCTCAGAGAGAGGAACCTGCCAGGGAGGAAGAGGAGCCCATGTTGCTGCAGAGGCCAAAGAGAGCTCGGACTCTGGACGAGCTGGAGGAGCTGGGCAGAGAAGAGTGTGTTGAAAACAAGGAGCTTCCCAGAACTGCAGTGGAAGGGCTGCAGTTGGAGAAGAATCTAAGTAATCATATTGGCGCCCCCAAGGAGAAGAAGAGGAAGGAGCAAATGATTGATCTCCAGAACCTCCTAACCACAAAATCGCCTTCCGTGAAGTCCTTGGCAGTTCCCACGACTGTACAGGAGTTGGAAGATGAAGAAGAGAGAGATCAAAGGCAGATAATAAAGGAAGCTTTTGCTGGGGATGATGTCATCAGAGACTTCTTGAAAGAGAAGAGGGAAGCTATGGAGGCGAGTAAGCCAAAGGACCTGGACCTGACTCTGCCTGGCTGGGGCGAGTGGGGTGGTATGGGCCTGAAGCCCAGTGCCAAGAAGAGACACAGGTTTCTCATTAAAGCCCCTGAGGGTCCTCCAAGGAAAGACAAGAATTTGCCAAACGTGATTATCAATGAGAAGCGGAACCCCCATGCAGCAGCTCATCAGGTGCAGGTGCTTCCACATCCATTCACACACCATCGACAATTTGAAAGGACCATCCAGACCCCCGTAGGATCTACATGGAACACCCAGAGGGCCTTCCAAAAGCTGACCATGCCCAAGGTTGTCACCAAGCCAGGCCATATCATTAAGCCTGTCAAAGCAGAGGATGTGGGCTACCGATCTTCCTCAAGGTCGGACCTCTCTGTCGTACAGAGGAATCCAAAACGACTCTCCATACGTCACAAAAAACATCTGGAGAATAACTGTGTGGATTGAATTGCTGAAGTAGTGACACCATGGTGCCGGGAACCAATAGCCCTGACTGTTCCTCCACTGGCCTGGTTTTACTTGGAGCTGCAAGATGATTCCAAAACAAGCTTAGTGCACCATGGGTGTAGTTAAGCCACATTTTAGAAATAAAGGCATTTTTATCTAACTGGAAAAAAAAAAAAAAAAAAGAAAAAAGGTCTTGCTGTTAAACAGAACCAAACTGGAATACCAGATCTTTCTACCAAGTAACTTTAGACAGCCCTGACATAAAGTGGTTATAATGAAGTATAAAAATATGGGCAAGGTCCCATTGTAGGAGCTTAATACACATTTATTCCAATTTGTTCTGTTATTTTAAGGAGGAGAAGATTGACTCTACAGTTGGGGACTGGATAAGTCAAGTAGTGGGACAGAGGGGCACTTAAGAATTGTATATTTATTTTGTTGCTTTTAGTATAACTTACATTATTCTGGTAGAAAATATTTGTATTATTGAGTCTGAATACTAGGTAGCTAAATTGTATAACTAACCAAATTAACCTTCATTTACACTCTTTGTAAAATTTCAGAGTTCCAGAATAAATAGCTGTCATGTTTATAGATCTATACAAGGAACTGATCATTAGAACTTTTTACAGCAATGTGACATGCAGATCAGACCACCTTTAGGGCATGAAATATTATTGGTCCTTTCCCACACATCCCAACATGCCTTACATTTTTAAGTACTACAACAGTATCAGATATGTCTGCTTCTTTGTACCTATCTTCCCTTTCATCCCAAGTGTGAAAATTTTTTATGTGTAAAAAATTGTGAGGTGCCTAGGAGATATGTGACTATTCCTGCTTCTTCTCTTTCACATACAAAGTCATGATTTATAGCTTTTATATTAAGGTAGGTTTTAAAATTTTGCTTGGGCTTCTGTTGTATTTGTTTTTTTCAAACTAGTATTTTTGAAAGCAAAGCAAATATTCCAAATAAAATAATCTAGTAACAAGAACTTTCTACTGTCTTATTTGCAGAGAATCCATTGTTATCAATCTAGTGAAGAAATCAAGGAAGCCACCAGACTCTTGCCAAGATGAATCTACAGATTACATCAAAGTACAGAAAGCCAGAGGATCAGAACCAAAGACTTGTTTTAGAAAGATGGAAGAAAGTTCTTTGGAAGCCCGTAGGTACAGAGAAGCAGTTGATTCCAGATCCAGACATAGAATGTTTGAACAAAGATCCCCATGTGAGACTTTCTGGACATATCCAGGACCATATAATACTCCACAAACAGTGGAAAACCAGTTACCTCATTGCTTACCAGCTCAATCAAAGAAAACATATGACTCTTTTCAAGATGAACTGGAAGATTATATCAAAGTGCAGAAAGCCAGAGGACTAGATCCAAAGACTTGTTTCAGAAAGGAAAGAGAGAGCTCTGTGGAAACCCATGGGTACAGAGAAATTTATTCTGGACCCAGACCAAGAATGTGTGAACGAAGATATTCATTTGAGACTTCTCAGACCTACCAACGACCATACACTGTTTCACCAGTGGAAAGCCAAGTATATCACTGGTTACCAGCTCCTTCGAAGAGGACATATAACTCTTTCCAAGATGAACTTGAGGATTATATCAAAGTGCAGAAAGCCAGAGGACTAGAGCCAAAGACTTCTTTCAGAAAGATAAGTGATAGCTCTGTAGAAACCCATAAGCACAGAGAAATGGTTGATTCCAGACCCAGACCTAGAATGTTTGAGCAAAAACTCCCATTTGAGACTTTCCATTTCCAGGCTTACCCAGGATCATACAGTATTTCACAGGCAGAAGAAAACCAGTTACCTCATCCTTTACCAACTCATGACAGCAAACAGAGATTAGACTCTGTGACCTACTGTCAACCCACCAGAGACTGTTTCCCAGAAAAACCAGTACCCCTGAGCCTTAGTCAGCAGGATAATAACTCTGGCACATACAGTGTAGAATCTGAAGTTTTTAAGCACCTCTCCTCAGAAAACGATACCAGTGAGCATCAAGTAGGTCATAAGCGGAAACATCAGAAGAGAAGAAGGCACATGGAGAAAGGTGAAGAAAGGCCAGAGAAGGAGCAGTCCAAGCATAAAAGAAAAAAGAGTTATGCAGATACAGATCTAGACAAGCACAAGGGCACTGGGGAAAGGAAAAGAGATGGAGATAAATTCAGAGTCAGTTCAGGAAGGCTCAAGCATCGAAAAAAGAAAAAAAGCCATGGTGTACCCTCTGAGAAGGAAGAACGTAAGCACAAGAAAGAGAAAAAAAAATCTGTTGAAGAAAAGACGGAAGAGGAAATGCTTTGGGATGAGTCTATTCTTGGATTTTAAACTTTTAGCCTTGTTTACCCCAAGAGAAATAGAATGGGGGAATTTAGACAAAGACAGAAACATCCAATGAAGAAAAAGAGAGGTGAGTACAGTCAGTGTCAGTTCAAGAAAGCTTAGTTTTTTGTGTGTAAACATTGAAATTGACTTGAAAGAAGAGACAAACAAGCCTAAACCTCACCTCTGAGAGAGAAGAACAAAAGAACACAGTAAGAACATAAGAGAAAAGGAAACCAGTTAAAAGATAAACATGTCAGTGCTTTAGGACGAGTCTTCTCTTGGATTTTGAACTTTTCAGTTGTGTTCCTTTAAGGTTGAATTTTTGGTTTCATGAAATTCATGTTATTTGAATTTCCCTAAGTGAACAGTTACTTTAACCGTTAACAAAAGCCAAGTGAAGTAAGAGTATTCAATATGCCTTTTCCTCAAGTTATGTTTCCTCATTTCTTAACATGAAAGAAAAATTACATATTTCCTGTGTATAAAGTAATTTATCTTAATGAGGCTATCTCTGCTCCTGTTCATCCAGTTGCTCTGATAGTGAATTATTTACCTATGGGGGAAAATTAATTTTAAATGAGAAAATCAGCAGGCATCAGAATCCATCCTCTGTTTGGGTTGTGTTAGTGTTGTTGGTATTTTTTATTGCTATTATGTTTGTTTATGTTTCTTGGTTTTCTCCAAGGAAAATACGTGAAGCAATTTAGATAGATTTTTTGTTCATTTGTTAAATATAATTTGCAGTGTATTTTTGTATTTTCTAGTTCTGAAAGTGGAAATGAAACAGTCTATAATAAATGTAGATGATATATAGTTTTAAAGAGTTCTCTCAAAAAGTACTGATAAAAAATCAGTCTATATTCTGTAAATGTTTATATTATATTAAAGTGTTTTAATTTCTATATATTGTTTTTTGTAAATAATTATTTCCAACCTGAATATTATTTTACTTTGGGAGTGAGAGGGGAAATAAACAATTTTCACCTCTGAGGAGATCACACTGTAAAGTTTTTTGTTTTGTTTTCCTTTCCAGTAAGGAAATATTTATTTATTTATTTATTTATTTATTCATTTTTTTTAACACCAAAAACATTTTTTATTGGGGTATAGCCGATTAACAATGGTTGTGATAGTTTCAGGTGAACAGTGAAGGGACTCAGCTGTACATATTCATGTATCCATTCTCCCCCAAACCACCTTCCCATCCAGGCTGGCACATAACATTGAGCAGAATTCTATGTGCTATACAATAGGTTTTTGTTGCTTATCCATTTAAAATATAGCAGTGTGTACATGGCCTTCCAAAATTCTCTAACTATCCCTTCCCCCTGGCAACCATGAGTTCCTTTTCTAAGTCTGTGAGTCTCTTCCTGTTGCATAAGTAAGTTAGTTTGTATCATTTCTTTTTAGATTCCATGGGATGTATATTCCATTAAAGGATGTCATATGATATTTCTCCTTCTCTAACATACTTCATTCAGTATAACACTCTCCAGGTCCATCCATATTGATGCAAATGGCCTTATTTCGTTCTTTTTAATGGCTGAGTAATATTCCATTGTATACATGTACCACATCTTCTTTATCCATTCCTCTGTCGATGGACATTTAGGTTGTTTCCATGTCGTAGCTATTGCAAACAGTGCTTCAATGAATATTGGGGTGCATGTATCTTTTCAGGCCATGTTTTTCTCTGGATATATGCCCAGGAGTGGGATTGCAGGGTCATATGGTAGCTCTATTTTCAGTTTTTTGCAGAGTCATATGGTAGCTCTATTTTTAGTTTTTTAAGAAATCTCTATACTGTTCTCCATAGTGGCTGTACCAATTTACATTCCCACCAACAGTGCAGGAGGGTTCCCTTCTCTCCACACCCTCTCCAGCATTTGTTGTTTGTGGAGTTTTTGATGATTGCCATTCTGACTGGTGTGAGGTGATATCTCATTGAAGTCATCAAAACAGTATGGTACTGGCACAAAAATGAAAATATATAGATTAATGGAACAGAATAGAAAACCCAGAAATAAGCCCTATAGTCTTATGATTGGTCTGTTCATATTTTCTATTTCTTCCTGGTTTCATCTAGGAAGACTGTACCTTTTCCATTTCTTCCAGGTTGTCCATTTTATTGGTATATAGTTGTTCATAGTAGTCTCTTATGATTCTTGGTATTTCTGTGGAGTCAGTTGTAACTCCTCATTTCTAATTTTACTGATTTGAGTCCTCTCCCTTTTTTTCTTGGTGAGTCTGGCTAAAGGTTTATCAATCTCATTTATCTGTTCAAAGAACCAACTTTTAGTTTCATTGATCTTTGCCATTGTTTTGTCTCTCATTTATTTCTGTTCTGATCTTTATGATTTCCTTCCTTCTACTAACTTTAGGATTTGTTTGTTCTTTCTATAGTTGCTTTAGGTGTAAGGTTAGGTTGTTTATTTGAAATTTTTCTTGTTTTTGGAGGTAAGATTGTATAGCTATAAACTTCTTTTTTAGAACTGCTTTTGCTGCATCCAGTAAGTTTTGGACCATTGTACTTTCATTTTCATTTGTGTCTAGGTATTTTTTAAATTTCTTCTTTGATTTATTCAGTAATCAAATGGTTGTTGAGTAGCATATTGTTTAGACACCATGTGTTTCTTAGAGTTTTCTTTGAAGTTTATTTCTAATCTCATAGTGTTATGATCAGAAAAGCTGCTTGATAAGATTTCGACTTTCTTAAATTTATCAAGGCTTGCCTTGTGGCCCAGCGTGTGGTCAGCCCTAGAGAATGTCCCATGTGCACTTTACAAAATGTGTAATTATTGATATGTATGATCCTATTACCATTTTGTTAATTGTTTGGGATTTATTTTTTGCAGATCTTTTCCTTCTCTTGTGGTTCTTGCCTAGAGAAGTTCTTTTAGCATTTGTTGTAAAACTGGTTTAGTGTGCTGAATTATCTTTTGCTTATGTGGAAAGCTTTTGATTTCTCCATCAAATCTGGACAGTCTTGCTGGGTAGAGTATTCTTGGTTGTAGGTTCTTCCCTTTCATAACTTGGAATATATTGTTCCATTCCCTTCTCATTTGTTGAGTTTCTGTTGAAAAATCAGTTGACAGTCTTATGGGTTTTCCCTTATATGTTGTCTTTTTACCTTGTTGTTTTTAATAATTTATCTTTGTCTTTAATTTTTGTCCATTTGATTACTATGTATCTTGGTGTATTCCTCCTTGGGTTTATCCTGCCTGGGATTCTCTTTGCTTCCTAGACATGGCCGACTATTTCCTTTCCCACACTGGGGAAGTGTTCAGCTATTATCTATTCAAATATTTTCTCAGGTCCTTTCTTTCTCTCTTCTCCTTCTGAGACACCTATACTGTGAATATTGGTGCATTTAATATTGTCCCAGAGGTCTATTAAGTTGCCTTCATTTCTTTTCATTCTTTTTTCTATATTCTGTTTTGCAGCACTGATTTTCATCATACTGTCTTCCAGGTCACTTATCCATTCTTCTGCCTCAGTTATTCTGCTATTGATTCCTTCTAGTGTATTGTTCATCTCTGCTTGTTTCTTCTTCAGTTCTTCTAGGTCTTTGGTAAGCATTTCTTGCATCTTTTCAATCTTTGCTTCCATTCTTTCTCCAAGATCCTGAATCATCTTCACTATCGTTATTCTGAATTCTTTTTCTGGGAGGTTGCCTATCTCCATTTCATTTAGTTGTTTTTCTTGGGATTTATCTTGCTCCTCCTTCTGGAACATAATTATATTTCTTTTTGTATCTTTCTATGATTGTGGTATTAGTTCTGGAGGCTAATGGGAATGTTGTTCTTACTTCCTCTGTCTGCCGTCTGGTAGATGAGGATAAGAGGCCTGTGCAAGCTTCCTGATGGGAGGGACTGGCTGTGGGGAAAACTGGGTCTTGCTCTGGGGCTCAGTAAAACTTTAATCAAATTGTCTGCTGATGAGTGGGGCTGTGCTCCCTGCCTGTTAGCTCTTTGGCTGGAGTCTATATGCTTCTGTTGTTACTGTTCAGTCACCCAGTCATGTCTGACTCTTTGCGACCCCATGGACTGCCACACACCAGGCTTCCCTGTTCTTCACCATCTCCCAGAGGATGCTCAAACTCATGTCCATTGAGTCGGTGATGCCATCCAGCCATCTTGTCCTCTGTCATCTCCTTCTCCCACCTTTAGTCTTTCCCAGCATCAGGGTTTTTTCCAATGAGTCAATACTTTGCATCAGGTGACCAAAGTACTGGAGTTTCAGCTTTAGCATCATTGCTTCCAAAGAACACCCAGGGCTGATCTCCTTTAGAATGGACTGGTTGGATCTCCTTGCAATCCAAAGGACTCTCAAGAGTCTTCTCCAACACCACAGTTCAAAAGCATCATTTCTTTGGTGCTCAGCCTTCTTTATGGTCCAGCTTTCACATCCATACTTGAACAGCATATAGGGCTATTGGTGACCTCCAAGAGGACTTATGCTGAGATGCATCTCCCAGGACTGCTGCTGCCAATACCCCCATCCCCATGGCAGGCCACTGCTGATCCAGACCTCTCCAAGAGACCTTCAAACAATCACAGGTAGGTCTGGCTCAGTCTCCTATAGGGTCACTGTACTTTTCCCCTGGGTTCTGGTGCACACAAGATTTTGTTTGTGTCCTCCAAGGGTCTCTGTTTCCCCCAGCCCTATGGAGGCTCTATAATCAAATCCTGCTGGTCTTCAAAGTCAGATTCTCTGGGGATTCCCAGTTCCTTGAGTAAATCCCCAGACTGGAGAGCCTGATGTGGGACGTAGAACCTTCACAACAGTGTGAGAACATCTTTTGTATTATTGTTCAGTTTGTGAGTTGGCCACCTCGTGTGTATAGGATTTTATTTTATTGTAATTGTGCCCCTCCTACTGTTTTGTTGTGGCTTCTCCATTGTACTTGGATGTGGAATATCTTTTTTTGGTGGGTTCCATTGTCTTTCTGTCAATGGTTGTTCAACAGCTAGTTGTTATTTTCATGCTCTGGCAGGAGAAGGTGAGCTCATGTCTTATTCCACCATCTTAAACTAATCTCTTTAAAAGTTTTAATAATTTCATTTCATCTACATCTTGCTTAGAAGAAGCTTATATTCAAACTTGAACTCAGTCCTAAGTTAAAAAAAAAAAAAAACATGACCAAGTAAATACTTGAAACTGAAGAAGGAAGAATTTATAATTAGGAGAGGACTATGATGAAACTTTAAATTGTTTCATCTTGATTTTTTTTTTTTTTTACTCTGGTGAAAAGTAATTTTTTTTACCCTTTTTTTTTCTTATTTATGTTTTATGATAAACACCACCTATAAGCATTTTAACATCACCATGGTACAGTAGAAAAAGTAATAGCTTGGGAATCTAAATACCAGGATTCTGGTCTCAGTAGTGCCATCAAGTTGCTATGTGACCTTGTAGAAATACCATCAAAATCCAACATGGAGTCATCAGGAATAGGAAAAATATGCTATAGTATTCCCTTGATATGTTAAAACATATCAAAGCAAAAACATCTATTAAATTTAGATGGTGATTTATCTGCACTTGTGCTGTGTGCTCAGTCACTTCATTTATGTCCAACTCTTTGTGACCATATGGACTTAGCTTGCCAGGCTCTTCTGTCCACCAGATTTTCTAAGCAAGAATACTGGAATGGGGATCTTCCTGACTCAGGGATCAAACCCACATCTCCTGCGTTGCAGGCAGATTCTTTATTGCTGAGCCACCAGGGAAGCCCTTATAGGCAAGGCATTTAATAGTTGCTTTTTTTCTTGAGATTTGAATAAAATGGTAAATATTAACCAAAGCATAATATGATTGGTTGGGCTCATACCTGACTGAATGAATAGTCCAAAAGGGAGTTAGATGGTCCCCAAACTAACTTTTTCCACAAGACTGTTAGTAAAGATTATTGGTGTTACAATATCACTTCCTCTCTTTTTGAAAAACATATCTGGTATACTGGTGAAAGGAGAGGGGAAAGAACAACCACAGTAGTGCAAATAGAATGTCAATTAGTCACAAAACAGCAAATTCTCTTTTCCAAACAAAAAAAGTAGCTTTTTTTTTCCACAGAAAGTACAAATCAGTTCAACTGAATTGTAAGCATTTTTAGAATTGGTAAATTCTTTTTCAGAAGTCCATTTTGTGTTTAAAGCTGCAGGGTTGGAATTCAAAGTATATATCATAAGAATATTCACAAAGATACCAAGTTACTCTGATATTTCCAAAATAGATAATTATTCATTAAAATTAGCTGCACACATTAAAAATTAAAATTTTAGTGAACACTGGGTAAATCATTTAAATTGCTGGTGTGGCAAGTTTGATGAGAGATAAGGATGTGGTGTTGATTGCATTCTTGGAGAAGTTATCGGTGACTTGCTCTAGTAAATGGTTTTGAAATCTTCTAGGTGGGTGTTTTTGGCCAAAAAAAAAGCTTTTTTGGCCGAAAATGAACTTTATCTTAACCCCACCATAAAATAAATTTTCTGTTACCTACTTTGGCACATTTGCTTTGCTTCCAGCTTCTGCAGCTGAACACTTGGAGGTAACAGTATTTTGAGATATTTAAATATATATTCAGGAATCAAAAATGATCTCGACTTCTGGAGTTGAGTGTTGAATATAGCAAGATAAAAGTTATTAGTATAAATATTAAATGCACATTTGGCTATGGAAGACAATACAAAAACATGTTTAAGGAGACATTGTTTTTAAGATATTACATGTTGGGGGAGAAAAAAGATAATACATGTGAAAATAATGTTGGGATTTTTATTAGGGCTTCCCTGGTGGCTCAGAGGTTAAAGCATCTGCCTGCAATGCGGGAGACCCGGGTTCGATTTCTGGGTTGGGAAGATCCCCTGGAGAAGGAAATGGCAACCCACTCCAGCACTCTTGCTTGGAAAATCCCATGGATGGAGGAGCCTGATAGGCTACAGTCCATGGGGTCGCAAAGGGTCGGACACGACTGAGCGACTTCATTTCACTTGGCTTGAAAGGCTAATATGCACATACACACACACACACACACACACACACACACACACACATGCTGCTGCTACTGCTGCTAAGTCGCTTCAGTCATGTCCGACTCTGTGCGACCCCATAGACGGCAGTCCACCAGGCTCCCCAGTCCCTGGGATTCTCCAGGCAAGAACACTGGAGTGGGTTTCCATTTCCTCCTCCAATGCATGAGAGTGAAAAGTGAAACTGAAGTCGCTCAGTCATGTCCGACTCCTAGTGACCCCATGGACCACAGCCTACCAGGCTCCTCCATCCATGGGATTTTCCAGGCAAGAGTACTGGAGTGGGGTGCCATTGCCTTCACATATGATTTAAGGCAACTTATTGAACTCAGTATTCAGACAAGTAAATTAATAACACTTAGCTTCATAGGTGTATCCTCAACTGAATAGAAAGTAAAAGGAGGCAAATTCTGACTGAATTTAGAAACTAATTTTCAATGATTGTAGCTATGGAGAAAAATGTAATTGGCTGCCTGGTTATATGCATGCATTGGACAAATAAGAACTGACTCATAGCATATATCCAGGAAAGAAATTTGAGAAAAAAAAGATGAAGAAGGTAAGTTCTGCTCCACAAAGAGCTCACATTCTAACAGAGAAAATGGACTAATACAGAAGAAACTGTAGTAGAAATTTGATAAAGGCTACAATGGGAGTGATGAAAGATGCTGTGGGTAGCAAGGGTAATGCTTCATGAAATGGGAAGTAGGTATTCAGGAAAGGCTTCCCAGAGGAAGTGACATCTAAACAAACCTTTTCCTCTCAGTTCAGACCTACTTCTTTGATATATCCACTTGGCTATCTAACAGGGACTTCAAATTTCACATAGCCAAATAGAGTGCCTGCTTGTTCCATTATCAGTCATTCATCTCCCGGTGTTCCCCATTTCTATAAAACCTTCATCCAGTTACCCAAGCCAAAAACCATTTTAGAGCACCTCTTCACTCCTACATTAGACCATAAGCAATTCCTCTTGATAATATCACCAAGATATCTCTCCTAATGTCCAATTCTCTTCATATTCAGTTACCACTGTCATCTAAGACATCATTATTTTTTGATCAAACTGAGAAAATAGGTTTGAGAGTAACTGAAACATTGAAAGAAGTCATTACAGGCCCTGAATTGCAAGTGAGTGGAAAAAACTGTATAGAATCAGCAAGAGATCATAGAGCACTCTGGTGAAATAAGCCCTGAGGACTTCAGAACTATCCAGCATAAAGTTTTCTCCAGAAAAAACAACGCAAATATAAAATGAAAACTCCTAGTTTCAAAAATCAAATATAACAGGCAGAAACATAATGGGTAAAGTAAAGGAAAAGTTCAGAGAATAGTAGAGGGGAGGAGTCTGAGAAAATAGATCCCAGGAAGTATGACAGCAAAATAAACTTAAATTGGAAGGAATACAAGAGAGAAGAGACTGTGGTAAAGATAGTAAAGGAAATAATAGAGAATAAAAGTTTCAAATTATATAGATTGACAGAATAGATAACAGCAATGGATATACAAAGAAATTTGTTGTAATAGGTGCAGTGTTGTGCTCCCCAGAATTGCCACACTTTTCAAGGCAGAGACCCTTATCTCCCCTTCTGGGAAATTGGCCTTGTCTAAAGGGAACTGCCTCTCCTTAGGTCATGCCCTCTCCTGGGCATAGCCCACATTGATGGGATAATGTAGGTATATAAACGTCAGGCTTCCTGTTTCAATTTTGGGCAACTCTGAAAGGCCATTGGAGCCACTGAGTCCTTTGTTGGGACTGTGCGAAGTCGCTTCAGTCGTGTCTGACTCCGTGCGACCCCACAGATGGCAGCCCACCAGGCTCCACCATCCCTGGGATTCTTCAGGCAAGAACACTGGAGTGGGTTGCCATTTCCTTCTCCAATGCATGAAAGTGAAAAGTGAAAGTGAAGTCGCTCAGTAAGTGTCTGACTCTTCATGACCCCATGGACTATAGCCCACCAGGCTCCTCCATCCATGGGATTTTCCAGGCAAGAGTACTGGAGTGGGTTGCCATTGCCTTCTCCGTTGGGACTGTATTACAGTTCAATTTCTCTGCTAATCCTGCTTCCCTCAGAAGTGTTCTTCTGAGCATGTCCCCTGTAAATTACCTACAAACAAATCTGTCGCCAATTTCCCCCAGAAATCTACCCCAGACAGGAGGTACTGGGAGTAGTCTTAAGGAACAGACTCTATTCTAGCGCAGACTATGAGATTCTGTCATGGGTAGTGAAAGAGGACAATGGAAAAGGTGACTTAAAATTCAACCTTCAAAAGACGAAGATCATGGCATCTGGTCTTATGACTTCATGGCAAATAGATGGGGAAACAATGGAAACAGTGAGAGACTATATTTTCTTGGGCTCCAATATCACTGCAGAGGGTGACTGCACCCATGAAATTAAAAGACCCTTGCTCCTTGGAAGAAAAGCTTTGACAAACCTAGACAGCATATTAAAAAGCAGAGACATTGCTTTGCCAGCAAAGGTCTGTGTAGTCAAAGCTATGGTTTTTCCCATAGTCATGTATGATTGAGAGAGTTGGACCATAAAGAATGCTGAGTGCCGAAGAATTGATGCTTTTGAACTGTGGTGTTGCAGTAGACTCTTGAGAGTCCCTTGGACTGCAAGAAGATCCAATCAGTCAATCCTAAAGGAAATTAGTTCTGAATATTCATTAGAAGGACTGATGCTGAAGCTGAAGCTCCAGTACTTTGACCACCTGATGTGAAGAGCTGACTCGTTAGAAAAGACCCTGATGCTAAGAAAGGTTGAGGAAAGAGTAGGGTTAGACCTGGAAGACTGACAGAGAGGGTTCTTGTCATTAACTGTTTAGGTAAAAGGGGTCATTGAGAGTTTCTAGGCAGAAAAAGGAAATGAGAGGGAGTTGAACTGGATGGAACTAAGTGAATATAAAATATAATGTTCTCATTAAAAAATTAGTGTGAAGCTGGAAAGGTAAACAGGAGAGATCAGACACAGGATGTGTGACATCAGAGACTAGGGTGGTATCAGAGGAAACTGGGAGTAAGAGACAGATGAAGTCTGTGAGGTTCTCTTGGCAAGACTCTGAAATGCCAGAGCTGGGTCATAGATTTCTGAGAAATATATGAGCTCAGAGGCAAGAAAGTGGGAAAGCAAAGCTCAGCTTCAGACAGGTGAATTTCACAGTGATATCAAGAAAGTGAAAGAAGCATCACGATGTCATTAGAGGAAAGAGGTAGCCTTAAGATTGAAAAAAAAAACCAACTAATTTTAAAACAGAGTGAAGTTTCTTGCGACCTTTTAATCAAGTCCAAAGAGAATTAAAAACTAAATATTAGGACTTACCTGGTGGTCCAGTGGTTAAGAATCTGCCTTGCAATGTAGGGGACACAAGTTTGATCCCTGGTCCGGGAAGATCCCACAAGCCATGGAGCAACTAAGCCAGTGTGCCTAAACTACTGAGTCCATGCTCTAGGGCCCACGAGCTGCAACTACTGAAGCCCATGCACCTAGATCCCATGCTCCACAACAAGAAAAGCACCATGAGGAGAGGCCACCACACTACGGTGAAGAGTGGCCCCCACTCGCTGCAACAGAGACAGCCCACGTGCAACAACAAAGACCCACCGTGGCTAAAAAAAATTAAAGTTTTAAAAAAGCTTTAAGTACTGACACATAACAATTGACCCATGAGACTTGGGGTAAGTAAAGTTTCACTCTGCACCTCAGTTTAAGATAGTCACTTGGAAAACAGGTGTTTGGGAGTGGCAACGATAAATCATATTCTGGAAAGATAGAAGAGGATTCCCCACAGATCTACTATTCTATAAACAAAATTAAATTATTAGCATAACCTCACTAGAGGTGAAAGTTCGTTGCTGAACCACAAAAGATGCTGGGATTCTTGGCCTCTGGAGAAGAATTCAGTCTGGGGCCAGTGACAAGGCTTGATTGCTCAGAGCTTTAGTGTAATAAAGTTTTATTAAAGTGTGAAAGAGATAGAGAAAGCTTCTGACCTAGACATCAGAAGGGAGTAGAAAGAGTGCCCCCCCCCGCCCCACCTCCCACCCTCCAGCTACTAGCATTCTGCTAATTAAGAGAAAAGAAATGTCTCAAAACTCAGAGGCTGGTACCAGGCCCCTCACCCACAATATGCATTTTGAGATAACATTGGCACAAGGTGAGTTGTCCAGTGCCATAAAATGACTGACAAGAATCTTGAAGAAAGGCAGTTTTCCAAGCAAATACAGTCTCATCAACATAGCTTAAGAGAACACTTGCGTGAGTAAAACATACTGGTTTGTCAAATCTGTTCTGAGTCTTAATTAATTCCCAAGGCTGAACAGACTTGAAGACAGAGTCTAAGGTAAATACATAGCTCATTAACATAGCTTAAGACAAACAATTCCATTAAGAAAAACACATTGGTTAGCTCAAGGTTTAAGAAAAGTTAAGTTCAGGTGGAGCCAGGTGTCATCATGGCAACACAGAATTTTAAGAGAAACCTCTTTTTAAATTTGTATAGAGAAGGGGGAAAAAAACTAACACTTGTTTACTTCCTCCTGCTGCTTCAAGTGAAAATGAAGTTGTTCAGTCATGTCCAACTCTTTGTGACCCCATGGACTGTAACCTACCAGGCTACTCCATCCATGGGATTTTCCAGGCAAGAATACTGGAGTGGGTTGCCATTTCCTTTTCCAGGGGATCTTCCTGTCCCAGGTATCAAACCCAGGTCTACCCACATTGCAGGCAGACGCTTTACCATCTGAGCCACCAGGGAATTCCTGCTGCCTAAGAGAGAGATAAAAAATGTCTGACACTTGTACCCTATTTCCTCCCTTTGGAGACCCTTGGCCTTCCTGCCTGTTACCATCTCAGAGGTTGGCTCCATTTATGTTTTCTTCCATTTGTTTTTGTACAATTTTGAAGTGTATTGTGGCAAGATTCCAGAGGAAGAGTTCATAAACTCTTTAATTGGCTTACTGAGGGTAGAACAATGGGTCAGGAAAATCTGTGTTGTATTTCTTTTCAAAAGATTAGCTGTACTTCAATCTTACCTCACCTAATATATATACAAGGAAGGAGATAAAGCATAAAATAACCAAGAAAGTAATCATTAATTTGGCATATATATATACTCCACATGTTTTTCTTTTCCAAAGCTGACAGAGCCCTAGTGGAACAGGGCTCATTCCTATCTCACTACATCCTATAGCCGTGAAGTCAGGAGGTGATTCCTGAGGATTTCCCTGAATTCACTTCAGTGTAATATTTGCTATTCAATGATTGGTAGCCACCTGTTATCGAGTACCCAGGTAGCTTATAGTGCAACAGGGGGAGAAAAAACCATACATTATGGGGAGATGACATGGAGTGGTGCAGGCATTGGATTCAGATTCAGAAGATCTATGTTAGGAAGAACATTTTAAGCTGACTGCCTTAAAGTAACTACGGGCAGGTCATTCAACCTCTGAAACCTTACTTTTCCTCATCTGTAAAATGAAGATTTAAAAACACTCACAGTGTTATTTAAAGATTAAATGAGATAATGTATCAACATAGTTTCTGATGCATATTGAACTCTCGGTGAATGTTAATTAAATTAGAATATCAGGTAGACAGTATTAGGGAGACCGTGACTAAGTGCTAAATTACATGGTGGTGATGCTAAGAAAAAGCCCTTTCTAGTGGTCACAGTTGTTCAACAGTAAACTGAGTTATATCAAGAAGTACTGAATACTGGCAGCGTTCAACAGCTGGATGATTATTATGCTAGATTTACAGGGTGCTCTGAAGGATTAAATATGGGGTTAAATACCAACCCTACCCTTATATTTCACTAACTTCACTCTTACTTTTTCTACTTTCTTTTATCTACAATTTCATCACTTAAAAATTTTTTTTACCATCAAACCCCTGTCTTTGTAAGCTGCCTTGACATTTTTTGGAAATGAAGCCTGATATAAACAAATAAATTTCACAAAAATTGTATGTGGAATTAGACCTGGGAATTAAAAATTCTGTGGTTTCATTTTTTGTACTAGGAGAGATTTGATAGAGAAAGTCTTCCTTTAAGAAGGCTAAAAATATGAGTATAAGTCACAAACTCTTTGCATTGACACTGTTTTCAGACTATTGCTTTGTGGGAAGGCACATTTTAAACTTTTTTTTTGGCTACTCTGGGTCTTTGTTGAAGCATGCGGGCTTCTCTTGTTGCAGTGCATGGGTTCTCTAGTTGTGGTGCGTGGATGGGTAGACATTTACTATTAGCTAAGATTTTATAACAGTGACTATATAAATGAATAATTACACTGCCTCACATTGGTTAAGTTTGAGTTTGTAAAACATTTGCATGTCAACTTCATTATCCTCAGTTCATAGATGAGCAAAGTAAGTTTTCCTGTGATGTGCCCCAAATCACACACCTCCCTATCTGTAGGCAGTTATTACATAATATCTGCGCATCCATCATAGTGTGTCTAATTTATCAAGCTTCATATCCTCTGCAAGAGTGGAACATCATCATCTACCAAATTAAAAACACATGCAAACACCCACAGTATCTGTAAAGGAGACTAGTCCCTCTTCCTAAACTGTGCTTCTCCCCCAAAGAGTTGACTTTTAATTCTATCAGAAAAGTTTAAATCCTATGGGCTGAAGAGTGTCCTTTATGAGAATGCAAATGCTCTTCAAAGAGTACCTTATCCAGCCATTACCAGCCACTAATTTCACCTGTGGAAAAGTGGCAAGAAAGAAAATAGACAGCTCGTGGAAGATTTGAATGTGAGAAGAGGAAACTGGAACTAGATTTAAGTATCAGTATTGGGCTAGGCAGGCTTCCCAGGTGGCGTTAGTGGGAAAGAATCCTGCCAATGCAGGAGATGGAAGAGACGTGGGTTTGATCCCTGGGTCTGGAAGATCCCCTGGAGAAGGAAATGGCTACCCACTCCAGTATTTTTGCTGGGAAATCCCATGGATGGAGGAGCCTGGAGAGCTACAGTCCATAGGGTCACAAAAAGTTGGACACGACAGAGTGACTTAGCACACATTTGTTATCTTTTTAATTTATTGCATTCATTCTGAGACCCAAATGGAAAAAAGAGGAAAAGTGAATCTCAGAGTAGTTAAGTCCATTAGTCCAGATCATAGAGGTAAAGGCAGAGCTGGGAACTGACTTCCCATGTTTGTGACTACTGAAGCTGACAGGAAGTTCACTATCCCTAGGGAAGGGCTGGCTCAGAATGGCTTCTAGGTACCAAGATTCTTGGCAGGCATAGGGACATCTTATGAATTAAGCAGAGTAGTCACAATGGCTAGGCCCCAGGGTACTTTCAGGGGTCCATGAAAGTGGTTTAATTTAGAGAAGTGGTGTCATTCAAAAATGGTAGTGTAGCAAACTCCTGTTCATGTGTTGATACAAAAGCAACTAAACTGGCAAAAACTCAGATTCAACTTTCACAGAACTCTGGAATCTAGTCAAAATCTCACAACAACCAGAAGAAAGTTTAATGAAGAAAGAAGCTGTGGCATTTTAGTAAGAGAGAGCTATGGCACTTACAATAACTCTCTTACCATCCCCATTTCCCAGACCAGCAGCAACCATGAAGATTCCTAGTGAAGGTTGCTAAGTGCCACAGGGATCAGTACAATCCTTATCCTCAAAGATAGTGGTTGCATGCTTTGACTAGTATGACAGCTCTCTGAAAGACCATCTCAGGGACTTCCCTTTGTTTTTTTGACTTGGAGAGTTCCCAGGGCTGGAGAGACTTCTCTGGGAGCATTTGTGATGGTTAATTTTATGAACTTGACTGGACCATGGTTCCAAGACATTTGATCAAACATTATTCTAGATGTTTATATGAAGGTGTTTTTTTGTGTAGAAATAATCAATAAACCTATCTATAGTAAGAATAGAGGAGAATTTTATTGGAGCCAAACTGAGAACTATTGCCCAGGTGACAACCTCTCAGATAGTTCTGTGGAACTGCTCCAGCAAAGCATAGTTTTCAACAGTTTTATGTCTTATCAGAACGAAGAACATCAAATATGAGGTACATTTTCTTAAGCTTACAAAAAATACAGATCAGCACATACACAGTGAGTCAGTATGGCATTGGCCCCTGGGAATGGAGCCTTATCCTTGAAGGAGTAGTAGCATTGATGTCCCAGAAAGGGAAGCATTTATCTTTATATTCCAAATGACATACTTCTGGACAGCACATGCTTTTCTTTAATGGTTGAAGCACATGTACAATGTATGTTTAATAGGCCACAAAACAGGATGTTCTGGTTAGCATAAAGTTTAAGTTAAATCATGAATAACCTAGAATGACTTCCCATACCTCAAGATGCGAACATTTCTTCCATCATTTGTACGAATTTAACATTGAAATCAGTGAACTTTGAGTAGGGCACATAACCTTTCATAATAGATAAGCCTCATCCAATCAGTTGAAAAACTGGCTAGCCTCTTACTTTTTGTTTTTTGGCCATGCTGTGCAGCTTGTGGGATCTTAGTTCCCCAACCAGGGTCCAAAACTATGCCCCCTGCAGTGGAAGCTCCCAGGACCTCCAGGGAATTCCTTCCAGATTTTTTACTTACCAAACCTCCACCATTATGTGACTCAATTTTTTAATGTAAATAAACATCCTGTTGGTTCTGCTTCTCTGCAGAATCCTGACTAATGTGGATTTTGGCACTGAGAAATGGGATACTGCTTTAACAAATGCCTGAAAATATAGAAGTAGCTTTGTATCTGAGAATGGATAGAAGCTAAAAGAGTTTTGAAGTGCATGTTAGAAAAAGTGTAGTGTGCCAGGAAGAAACTGTTGGTAGAAATATGAAACTAAAGGAGATTCTGATGAGAACTCAGAAAGAAAAAAGGATCATGTGGTAGGAACCGGAAGGAAAGATGATTTTTGTTACAAAGTGGCAGATAACTTGGCTGAATTTTGTCCTAATGTTTTGTGGAAAGTAAACATTGTAAGCGACAAATTTGAATATTGAGCAGAGGAGATTTTAAGCAAAATGTTGATGGCATTGCCCAGTTTCTCCTTGGTGCTTATAGAAAAATGTGAAACAGAGAAAGAAAAACTGAAGAAGGAATTGTTAAGTAGAAAGGCACCACACTTTAAGATTTGAGGAATTCTCAGTCTATCCATATTGCAAAAAAATGAGAAAACATATTCTGAAGAAAACACTGAGTTCCCTGGTGGCTCAGACAGTAAACAATCTGCCTGCAATGCAGAAGACCTGGGTTCGAGCCCTGGAGAGAACACAAAGTATATGATTACACAGTCGCTCCATTAGACTATGGATATGATTCTTGGTCTAATCAGCCATCTCAGCAGAAGCTAGGGATAGAGACGGGGTTATACCATCAGAAACGTTGCCAGCTTCGACTGAAGAGAAGAGGGATGAGACAAAGTGAAGGAAGACTGTCAGATGTCTGGGATTCTACAGGACAGGACAATAGACATATCCAACTGTGAACGTGTGTTATCCTTCAAGAAAAGGTAGAAATAACCCCAAAGCTGGGACTATCTCCTCCTTGGCTTCAACGAGTCAGGCCTGGGACCTCACGAGTGGGGCTGCTACCCCAACAGATCCAGAAGGTAGAGCTTCCATCCCTGTGAGCCTGGAGGACAGAGCATTGAACCAAACAGGATTATTCTTAATCTTCGAAATCTAATGGAATTTTTTGTCTAGGTTTTAGACTTGCTTATGACCCTTGACAGCTCAGTGGTAAAGAATCTGTCTGCCAGTGCAGGAGATGCACAGGAGATGCCAGTTCGATCCCTGGGTCGGGGAGATCCTCTGGAGTAGGAAATGGCAGCCCACTCAAGTATTCTTATCTGGAAAATCCCATGGACAGAGGAGCCAGGTGGGATACAGTCCATAGGGTCACAAAGAGTTGGACGTGACTGACCAACTGAACAACAACAATGACCCTTGGCACCTTTCCTCTTTCCAATTTCTTCCAGCTGAAATAAGACTGTCTATGCTATGCCTGTCTTACTATTACATTTGGTAAGCAGATAACTTATCTGGTTTCACAGTTTCACCACTGGAAAGGAATTTTGCCTTAAGATCAAGCATCTCTTGAGTCTCCCGTATACTTGATTTAGATACTATTTAGACATGGGACTTAGAGTTGAACTGTGGTGGGTTAAGACTTTAGGCTGTTGAGATAGAGGTAAAAGTAATCTGCATGTGAGATGGACATGAAATTTGGGTATCTCAAGGGTGGAGTGTTATGAACCGAGTTGTGGCACCTCAAAATTCAGATGTGGAAGTCCTAACATCCCCTGCTTCGGAATGTGACTACACATGGACATATGGTCTTTAAAGAGGTGATTAAGTTAAAATGTGTTCCTTAGAATGGGCCCTAAACCCATCTGACTGGTATCATTATTAGACGATATTTGGACACACAAAGGATATGTTCACACAGAGAAAAGGCTATGTGAGGACAGAGTAAGGAGAGAACTATCTGCAAGCCGAGAAGACAGGCCTCAGGAGAAACCAAGCCTGCTGTCAACTCGATTTTGGGCTTCTAGCTTCCAAAACTGTGAAAAAATTAATTCCTGTTATATAAGCCACCCAGTCTGTGGTATTTTGCTATGAACGTCTTAGTAAAATAATATAACATTCAAAGGTAAAAGTATCGACTGCTGTTGTTTTTCAGCTGCTAAGTCGTGTCCAACTCTTGTGACTCCATGGACTGCAGCATGCCAGGCTCCTCTGTCCTCCACTGTCTCCCAGAGTTTGCTCATATTTATGTCCATTGAGTTGGTGATGCTATCTAACCATTTCAACCTCTGCTATCCCCTTTCCTTTTGCCTTCAATCTTTCCTAGAATCAGTCTTTTCCAATGAGTCAGCTCTTCACATTAGGTGCCCAAAGTATTGGAGCTACAAATCCATCCTTCCAATGGATATTCAGGATTGATTTCCTTTAGGGTTGAGTGGTTTGATCTCCTTGCTGTCCAAGGGACTCTCAAAAGTCTTCTCTAGCACCAGAGTGTGAATGCATCAGTTCTTT
Source organism: Capricornis sumatraensis (assembly GCF_032405125.1). Classification (NCBI taxonomy): domain Eukaryota; kingdom Metazoa; phylum Chordata; class Mammalia; order Artiodactyla; family Bovidae; genus Capricornis; species Capricornis sumatraensis. The sequence goes on from NC_091092.1 coordinate 8,876,713, forward strand.
GGTGCTCAGATTCATTCACATTCATACATGACTACAGGAAAAATCAGCTTTGACTATATGGACCTTTGTTGGCAAGTGATGTCTCTGCTTTTTAATACACTGTCTAGAGTTTAATGACTCTACACATGGACATCTCCATATGGTCAATACTGAAATCAGACTGATTATATTCTTTGCAGCAAAGATGGAGAAGCTGTATACAGTCAGCAAAAATAAGACCTGGAGCTGACTGTGGCTCAGATCATGAGCTCCTTATTGCAAGATTCAGGCTTAAATTGAAGAAAATAAGGAAAAACACTGGGCCATTCAGGTATGACCTAAATCAAATACCTTATGATTATGCAGTAGGGTTCAAGAATAAATTAAAAGTATTAGATCTGGTAGACAGAGTGCCTAAAGAACTACAGATGGAAGTTCATAACATTGTACATGAGGTGATGGCTAAAGCCATCCCACAGAAAAAGAAATGCAAGAAGACAAAGTGGTGTGTAAGGAAGGTTTACAAATAGCTAAGGAAAGAAGAGACACGAAAGGCAAGGGAGAAAGGGAAAGATATAACCAACTGAATACAAAGTTCGGGAGAACAGTGAGAAGAGATAAGAAGGCCTTCTTAAATAAGCAATGCAATGAAATAGAGGAAAACAATAGAATAGGAAAGGCTAGTGAATTCTTCAAGAAAATTGCAAATGTCAAGGGAATATTTCATGCAAGGATGGGCACGATGAAGGACAGAAAATGTAAGGACTTAACCGAAGCAGAAGAGATTAAGAAAAGGTGGCAAGAATACACAGAAGAACGAGACAAAAAAAAGGTCTTAATGACTGTACGACCACAATAGTGTAGCCACTCACCTAGAGCACATCCTGGAGTGTGAAATCAAGTGGGCTTTAGGAAATATTTACGACAAACAAAGCTAGTGGAGGTGATGGAATTCCAGCTGAGCTATTTCAAATCCTAAAAGATGATGCTCTTAAAGTGCTGTACTCAATATGTTAGCAAATTTAGAAAACTCAGCAGTGGCCACAGAACAGGAAAAGGTCATTTTTCATTCCAATCTCAAAGAAGGCTAATGCCAAAGAATGTTCAAACTACTGTACAGTTGCACTTATTTCACATGCTAGCAAGGTCACGTTCAAAATCCTTCAAGCTAGGCTTCAGCAGTTTGGGAACTAAGAACTTTCAGATGTACAAGCTGGATTTTGAAAAGGCAGAGGAATCAGAGACCAAATTGCCAACATTAACTGGATCATGTAGAGAGCAAGGGACTTCCAGAAAAACAGCTACTTCTACTTCATTGACTATGCTAAAGCCTTTGACTGTGTGGATTACAACAAACTAGAAAATTCTTAAAGAGATGGGAATACCAGACTACTTTACCTGTCTCCTGAGAAACCTGTAAGCAGGTCAAGAAGCAACAGTTAGGACAGGACATGGAACAACAGACTGGTTCAAAACTGGGAAGGGAGTACCACAGTTTGTTTAGCCGTTCCCCTGTTGAAGGATTTCTGGGTTATTTCCACTTTTTAACTGTTATGAGTAAAACTGTTATGAACATTCCTGTAAATGTTTTGGTGTGAACATAAATTTTCATTTCTCTGGGTAAATTGCCCAGAGTGTAATTGCTGTATCTATCATATGGTAATTGCATGGGCTTCAGTGAAAGAACCCACACGATGCAATGAAGACCCCATATGTCACAACTAAGACCCAATGCAGCCAGATAAATGAAAAACCATGTACACGGGGGCACTCAGGCCCCTGCCTGGCCACAGACATACATGTGTCCCCCTTCCGCCACCACCACCTCCCGCCTTTATCCCTCTGGGTGGTTCCAGCGCACGGCTTTGGATGCCCTGCTCCATGGACTTAGTTGCTCTGTAATATGTGAGATCTTAGTTCCCATACCAGGGATAGAACTCACATCCTCTCCATCGCAAGGCAGATTTTTAACCACTGGACCACACGGGAAGTCGCTGCATTTGGTTTTGTCACTGTTTCCTTCAGCCATTCTGCTAGGTGGAGTTAATATTTCATTGTGATTTTAAATTTTAATTTGCATTTCCATGATGGCTAAAGATGTTGAAGATCTTTTCCTGTGCCTATTTGTCCTCTGTTCATGCCTTTTATCCATGTTATAATGGGATTAAGAGGCATGAAGTTCCCTCTAGAGAGCTGCCCTGGCTCAGGCTAACAGACAGAATAAGAGAATGTGAGGCCCCTTGGGACTCACTTTTCTTGACAGGGAGAGCAGAAATGGGGCTGAAGCTGTCAAATGTGCCTCAAATTAGAAGTGAACTTGGCTATGGAACAGGATTAAGAGGTGGGGCAATCTCTGGGTCCATCTGTGGAGATCTGGATAGGGCAAAAAATGAAGGGAGATGTGGGGAAGGGGAAAATAGTGGAAGGAGGGAAATACAGGGGGATGGCTTCTACATCATTCATCACTCTTAGCCTGCTCAATAGATTGCAAAAAACTATTCTCCTCGACCTGTGGTTTTCAACTCTGGATATCCACTAGAATCCCTTCTAATGTTTAGAATCAACCAACTGAGTTAGAATCTCTAGGGGTAAGTCCAGTCATCAGTAGCTTTAAGGTTTTCCTCAGTTGATTCTAATGAGCTGTGAACATTGAAAAGTTTATCAGATGGTGTATTAGTTTGTTATGGCTGCCATAACAAGATACCACAAACTGAGTAGCTTAGACAACAGAAATTTAATTTTAAAGGTTGGAAGTCCAAGATCCATGTGCCCACAGGTTTGGTTTCTTCTGAGGCCTCCATCCTTGGCTTGCAAATGGCTGTCTCCTTACTCCTTCTTCACATGGTTGTCCCACTGTACATAAACACCCTGGTATTTCTCTGTGTGTCCTAAACTCCTGTTATAAAGAAATAATATTGGGTTAGGGTCCACACTAAGAGCCTCATTTTAACTTAATCACCTCTTTAAAGGCCCTATCTTCAAACACACTTGCAATCTGAGGTACTAAAGGTTAAAGCTTCAGTATATGAATTTGGGTAGGACATAGTTCAGTCCAAAACAGATGGTATGAGAAATACCATCGTCTGAGAAATTCATCTCCCTTTTAGCTACCTTCCTGGAACTATTACACAACATTTCTGCAATCACATCATTAGGTAGAAGTTGGTCATGTGGCCATATTTGGCTGCAAAGGGGGCTGTAAATGTGGTCTTTTGCTAGAAACACTACTGGACAAAATAAATTTGGGATTCTTTTATTAAGAAAGGAGAATTGATATAGATTATATGCTACCACTTTTATACCCAAAGCAGGAAGAAGCACTGCCTCAATTACCATGTCCTTTCTACTCAATTTTCCAACCACAGTTTTCATGGGTTCAAACAAAAGTGCTGCTTCAAAGACACCTGAGCTTACTCTCCCATCTTCCCAAATCCCCTGCCCCAGACTGTGCCTGAGTCATCACAATTTAGCATCTTTAATCTATGTCATGCATTCACTCATTCATTCATTCAATAAATATGTTTTGGTTACCAATGATATGAGAGGCTCTGTGAAAGGTACTCGAGATACATCAGAGAGCTTGACAGACATGGTCATTGTTTCCATGGAGTCTATGTTCTAGAGGGGTTGATACACTCAAGAATTAAGAGCTATTAAGAAAATAATATGGGGAAATGTGACAGAGAATGACTAAGGTTGGGAAGGCAAAGAAGGATTTTCTGAAGATGTGACTTTGGTCTAATCAAACAGCAAGGTGTAGGCAGCAGTGGGAATATATAGGAGCTGAGCACTTGAGGCAGGGGAACAGCAAGAATAAAGGCAAGCTTGGTACTTTTAGGAAACAGCTTGTGTGCCAGTGTGCGTTGGGAGGACAGTGTCAGAAAATGAAGTTAGAATTATAGAAGGGGCCCAATAACAAAAGGTCTTGTGGGCCATGGTAAGGACTTTGGGTTTATTCTTTTTATGATGGAGCCACCAGGTGCTTTTTAAAAGGAAGGGATAATATTATTAAAATCTACTTTATTAAAGCTTCCTCTAAATGTTCTTTGGAGAAAAGACTGAAATAGAGCAACTGTATGGTCAAGGAGACAAGTTTAGGAGGCAACTGCAGACAGAGTGAGAGGTTACAGTCTTGTAGAACAAAGTCTTAGCAATGGAAGGGATGAGAAGGGGTTTGAAATGAGATATGTCTTAGAAGTACATGTTATTTGTGAAGCCTATGAAAAATCTGGTGGGGGTGGCATGTGGTTGGATGTATAAGCCAGGAGATCCTGAGAATATTCTTGCATGTGTGCGTGCTCCGTCACTCAGTCATGTCCGGCTCTTTGTGACTTTATGGCCTAGAGCCCACCAGGCTCCTGCATCCATGGGATCTCCCAGACAAGAATAGTGGAGTGGCTCGCCATTTCCTTCTTCACTGGGTCTTCCCAACACAGGGATCAAACTTGCATCTCCTGTGTCTCCTGCATTGGCAGGTGGATTCTTTACCACTGAGCCACCTGGGAAGCCCCTGAGAATATTCTTAGCAATGGCAAAAAACAAAATAAACAAGCAAGCACACACAAAACCCAACTGTACAGCTTCACAGTCTAATTCAATCAAAAAACACATGTCAATTCCATACATGAGCATGACACAACTCTAGATTCAGGAAGGGATACAAAGACATTAAAAACCAACATCACTATGGCTGATTCATGTTGCTATATGGCAGAAACCAACACAATATTGTAAAACAATTATGCTCCAATTAAAAAGAAATAAATTTAAAACAATCAGCTTCACTGAGCTATAATTTGTTTGTTTTCGGTTGTGCTGCATGTCTCACAGGACCTTAGCTCCCTAACCAGGGATCAAACCCAGGCTCCTGGCAGTGAGATCACTGAATCCTAACCACTTGGCCACTAGGGAATTCCCAAATGCATCCACTTTAGGTATATAATTCAATTAATTTAGATATGTGCATTCACATATGTAACCACTGCAATCAACATATAGAACATTGACAGGAAGGCTTTTGAGAGCTCTATCACTTTCTTCATGAAGCTCGTCATGTCTTTAGAGAGAAAGAAACACATACATGTAAGTTAGAGAAAGGTATAAAGAGGAAAAGGATAAATTTCAATTATTGAAACAGTTCTTAATGGTTGTGGCTTTGGAGAGAATATCCACTAGGAAATCCCTGGTTCTAATGCAAATATATGTGGGGCAAGAGGCTTACCATCAACATAGAAGGTCAAAGGAGAAGTCAGGCTAACGTACCACATGACTTTCTTGTCCCAAAATATCCCGCCAAACTGAAATACCCATAATTATTCACTGCTGCTGCTGCTGCTGCTAAGTTGCTTCAGTCATGTCCGACTCTGTGCAACCCCATAGATGCTCCCCCGTCCCTGGGATTCTCCAGGCAAGAACACTGGAGTGGGTTGTCATTTCCTTCTCCAATGCATGAAAGTGAAAAGCGAAAGTGAAGTTGCTCAGTCATGCCCGACTCTTAGCAACCCCATGGACTGCAGCCTACCAGGCTCCTCTGTCCATGGGATTTTCCAGGCAAGAGGACTGGAGTGGGGTGCCATTGCCTTCTCCTACTCTGGCTTAAAATATTTAGAATTATCTTTGGATTATGAGTAGTAAAATGCACATAAATTTCCCAAGAGGGATGTCTTTAGGATATGTAGAAAGCCAACACTCCTCTAACATATTTACATGAAATCACTCATAGGATTTGCTGGCTACCACCTTGTTAGAGGATAGTGATCTCTAGGACAAATAAGAAACTACAAAATAAGTATAATAGTCTCTCATCTTCTCTAATTATATTTTTTATCTTTCAAGAGAGAGCTTTCCTGCTTTTAGGATATCTTAAATCACTTTGTGGTGGCAAGCCCCATTAGGAAGCATATGACATTTGTTTTTAATCTAGAGACAATGAGAATTTTGGGAGGGGAACATGAGTTAGTTCATCTGAGGATTGGAGGAAGCCCTAGCAACTGGTATGTGTTGGGGGGTGGGGCATATACACAAAGTCCAAGGGCTAATTAAAGTCTAATAACTATGTTTATCCCTATTGATGAGAACATATCCAAAGTGGCCATGTTGGGAATGATAGAGGCTGTGCCTGGGCTTAACAGCCTGGGCCTTAACTTACCTAAGTGGATATAGCTTTGCTATTGTTTGACATCCAACCTTTCAATAATAGAAACTAACGTTGAGCCCCAAATATGGGGACTGTTTGAATAAATTGGGCCTTTTCACCTGGAAAAGAATATGAGTCTTTTGAAAGGAAAATATCCATACTCTAGATTGTTGTTTGCCTTCAAGGTCTCAGCCATCACCTCTGTCTGAGAGCATACAGAGTGTTAGATCCACTATCTGTCATGGGATTCCCGGAAAACATGGTAACAGATGAGGAGACCCATTTTACAACAACAATGTTTGGAAATGAAAGCTTCTGCCTAATAGAGGCTTGCTGAAGGCCCAAAGTTCTTTTTGGAGGCAATAGTTTAGTAGTATCAGGAATCATCCACTAGGACTTGGTATACACCATGAATAAATGACTTTTGTATAATTCTTGTCCTCAAAAGGAATAATACATTGATATGGGAAACAAGGGGTATATACTGGAGTGACCTCACTTGCCATCATTCCAATCGATTCTCATTGGAGAAATTTGGGTGCTTGGTTCCGAGAACTCTGGCCTATTGAATTGCAACCTACAAATGCCACTTGTGCACTTTAGTCTCCTTGTGTCTCTAAGCCATAATGCAGAAAAAGGAGTCATCATTCTGGCAGAGGTAATTGATTCTGATCACAGGATAAAGATATTATTACATATTGAGGGCAGGGAGAAATATTCTTGGCCCCCAGGTGATCTGTTGAGTGCTTCTTGGTACGCCCCTGCCAAATTTTGACAGTAAAAAAAAAAAAAAAAAAGACAAAGGAGAAATTTAAGTGGCAAAAGAGTTAAGTGGCCAGGGATGAGGGTTTGGATAATGTCACTTGTAACCTATTAACATCATCAGAGGTCAGTTGTAGATGAAGGGAATCTAGAATGTATAGTGGAAGAAGGAGATGAATATTAGTCGTGGCCACAAGACTAGCTGCAGAGATATGGGCTGGAAGTTATTTTTTTTTAATTTTATTTGTTTATTTTTGGCTGTGCTGGGTCTTCATTACTGCACGAGGGCTTTCTCTAGTTGTGGCAAGTGGTGAATACTGTCTAGTTGCAATGCATGGGCTTCTTATAGTGCTGGCTTCTCTTGAGGAGGATGGGCTCTAGGATTGTGTGCTTCAGCAATTGCAGCATATGGGCTCAGCAGTTGCGGTGTGTGGATTTAGTTGCCCCATAGCATGTGGGATCTTCTCAGACCAGGGATCAAACCAGTGTCCCCTCCATTGCAACGTGAATTCTCAACCACTGGACCACCAAGGAAGCCCCTGGGCTGGTAATTATCTCCTAAGCTTCCTTCAGTAATATAGATCCAACGGGTCCCAGAGAAACTGCTTCCTGGATATAATTGAAGAAATAGATCCAATCAGAGCAAAGGGTAGATTGTGATGCACACAGAATCATGCTCCCTCTATTTCCCCTTAAAGGAAGGACTTGTTGCCCACTTTGCTGGCATTAACAACATCAGATAGCATTCGGCTGTCAGTGGTTTCAAGGATAACCTCTGCTGCAGAGAGCTATCTTGCCCATGCGTGCATGCATGCTAAGTCGCTTCAGTCATATCCAACTCTTTGCCCATAGTCCTGCCCTTACTATGGCATTCCTCATTGATTGAGGAAGAATATAAAGGCCCAGCCATTTAGGCCTAATGTTCAACAAATCTGGGAGGACATTTTAGCTCCATAACTCCATACAGGGTGGGCAAAAGCTATTAGTAGTCCTACATCATAGAGTAATTTTTTCCTTGTCTCAATCCTACTTCCTCCTCCATTCTACAAGTGTTCATCCCTATAGGACTCTGTAATAAGCATCCAGAATACTAAATATAATCTCAGAGATTGCATTCTAGAGACCACCTTGGGACCACCTCCAGCTCTTCTAAATGAGAACCTACATATTTGTCTGCTCTGTTCAATGCTTTATTCCTAAGTATCTAGAAGAATGCTTAGAAGAGAGTAGAACCTCAATGATTACTGGTTGAGTGGGAATATAAAATGGTACAAACACGTTGAAGAACAGTTTGGAAGTTTTTTAAAAGTTAAACTTAAACCTATCATTTAGTCTATCCATTTTACTTCTAGATAATTACCCAAGATAAATGAAAACATGTCTATCCAAAGACTTGTACTCCAGTTTCATAACAGCTATATTCATAATATCTCACAACTAAGAAACAGCTGAAACATATACCAATTAAAGCGAAAGTTGCTCAGTAGTGTGCAACTCTTTGCAACCCCATGGACTATACAGTCCATAGAATTCTCCACGTAGAATGGAGGCCAGAATACTGGAGTGGGTAGCCTTTCCCTTCTCCAGGGCCTGTTCCTAACCCAGGGATTGAATCCAGGTCTCCCACATTGCAGGGGGATGGATTCTTTACCAGCTGAGCCACAAGGGAAGGTCAAGAATACTGCAGTGGTTAGCCTATCCCTTCTCCAAGGGATCTTCCCAACCCTGGAATTGAACTGGGCTCTTCTGCATTGCAGGCAATTCTTTGCCAACTGAGCTATCAGGGAAGCCCCATACCAACTAATGAATGGAAAAATAAACTACTCATCAGCAAAAGGAACAAACTATTGATCCATTTAACAACATGAATGAATCTCAAAACAGTTATGCAAAATCAAAGAATCTGAGAGAAATTTGGGATGAACTATATTCTTCCATTTATATAAAACTCTAGAATATACAAACTAGTTGTCTGGGCATATAGGATGGTGATGGGGATGAAGGAAGGAATGAGGAGGAGTTACAAAGAAGCATGAGAAACTGGGGGGTTAATTAATATGTTCATTATTTTTATAGTGGTTATGATATAGATGCATGCATATGTCAAAACTTAAGTTGTAAAATTTAAATATATACAGTTGATTACATGTCAATTATACATTAGAAAATCTGTGAAAATAATTATCAGTTGGATAAAATGATGAATATATAACCCAGGACTGTCATTCCCCAGAAATCTACCTCAAATGCACACTCTCTGCTCCTTGTTTCACAACGCAGAAACTAGGCCTTTGACTCTCTGGGTCTTAGGAATGGGCTCAAGAAACATGGCTGCGCCCTCTACCTTTATCTTTTGTGTGGAAAAACACAGCTCCACCCTAAACCTTAATAAAAATTGACGTGAAATAAAATGCTTTTTAGACAATCAGCTCTATTTTGCCAAGGCCAGGCAGCAATGAACATCCTTGCTGTTTCATGGACAAAAAAGAGGGACTTGCTAGAACTGTTGGCTCAAGGCAGGAACCACAGCTGTATAATCTGTAGAAAAGAGACACGGTGGTCCATGACTGAAAATTCTTGTGATGAGGAGGAGCTATACTGGGAGTTATGAGAGGGAAATACAAAAGTCAATATGAGAGTGGAAAAAAAAAAAACATTATATAAAACTCTCCCATGTTTAAAAGAGGAGGGCTATAAAGGAGAATCCTCTGTATGCTGAACAGGGTGGTATATGTGAGGATTCCATTGTGAGAAACTGAGAGGTAAATGGCTCCACTTAGGACAGATTTGGAGAGACGGAAATTGTTCAAGAAGGGCAGGAGGTAATGCTTGTTCATCTCCTTTGGCTGTTGGGAAAGGAGGCAGGGTTGTCTAATGCAAGAAGTTTGATGAGGTTTTGCTGCGCAGAGTGCCAGGGTACCTCTTCTTTGCTTCCCCGAAGATGTCAATAAAAGGCACCTTGCATGGTTCTGTGGTTAGATTTGTCATTGGTTGCAGGGTGGGCAATGGATTTCCGCATAGAGAAGAGAAAGGAAGAGCCAGAGGCAGACCAGCTCATTGCCAATCCCTTCTCTTCCCTTCCCTTCCCCTCAGTATAACTTGGAACCTGTGGAAATACACATGGACCTTTCTGTAGGTGGTTTATTTGATTTCTTACAGTCAGCTGTCTGAGTTTCTTTCTTATATATTTCAGAAATTTGAGGAGAATCAAGGCTTCCATGTCTCTGCTATAGGATAAGAGTCATAAACCACATGCCGTTCTATGGCCTTGAGGAGATATTTGGAAGGCTGGAGCTGGAATCCTTCCAAGAGGTGAGCCCACATCACTGAAAAAGGTTTCACTTGCAGTTCTTTACTTGAGTAATGGAAATGAGCAACCAAGTTAACCTCATGATCACCCATATCCCCAGGACTTTCCATTTTGACTGCTTTGCCCTATTGAATAAGCTAGATCACCATCAGAAGTTTCACTTGATCTTTAGCTATCTCTCAAACCAACTACATAAGATGCTCAAGGAGTGTGTATAGAAGTTGTCTGAAGATACAAATACCAAGATTTCCAGAATGTCCCTGTGAAGGCTCATCAAGTTAGAGGTAAGTCTAGGCTTCCCTTTTCCAAATTTCTGATGAATCACTTAAAAGCACTGGCTGCAAGGCTAAGGTTCTGGTCTGCCAGGGGCTATTAACTGTTAGAGAAGAAAGATATATGTCTAGAATATAACTTTCATTCATTCATTTCCTTATTCCTTCCTTCACGCACCTCTACATGTCAAGCTTAGTGCCAAAAAGGGAAGACAGGACAATGAAAAAATCCAGACAATGTTCCTGTCTCCCTGAAGGTTAGGAATCTATATAGAGAACTGCAAGGAGCTCTGGTTGCTAAATAGTAAGGGAGGTGTTTGGTGAGATAAGTGGGCCCACAAAAGGTCTAACCCCAGTTCAAACCCCAGACATGCAGAATGGCATGACTATTCTGTAAATAATAGCTGAGTAACCAGCCTTCTAAACCTTGCAAACAGCCCTTATTATATACAAAAATATGTGTAAATTTCATTTAATTCTTACAATTGGAGTTCTATGACTAATGATCTTGTCTCTGTATCTAATTCAAGAAGCTGAGGTTAAGAAAGGTCAAGTATCTTGGAAAAAAATAGCAGACCTATTAATAATAGGAAAGTGTTAGATTCTAAGTGGTGTGCTAGTAACCAGTATGGAATACTAGTTCCCATCCTTTAGGTACAGGCTAAGGTAGTAGCAATGCAAACTTCTCAGTCAATTGTCTGGGATTCATTGGAAAATAGAGAATCTTATGAACTGGAGAAGCCATAGGATAATGAAGGCCTAACATGCCATCTTCCTGCCTGCTCTGCACCATTGTTCCTGCCTCTACTCTGTGATAATGTCATCTTAACATTAGCTTTTGTTATTGACTGAACTGTGTCCTCCCAATATCCATATACGGAAGCCCTGGTTACATGGGCTTCCCTGATGGCTCACTGGTAAAGAATCTGTTTGCAATGCAGGAGAAGTGGGTTCGATCCCTGGATTGGGAAGATTTCCCTGGAGAAGGGAATGGCAACTGATTCCAGTATTCTTGCCTGGGGAATCCCTTGGACAGAGGAGCCTGGTGGGCTACTGTCCATGGGGTCGTGAAAAGTCAGACACAACTGAAGCAACTTAGCACTACCACTCCATGGGAAAATTGAACAACAATAACAGAATGTGACTGGATTTGAAGACAGGGCCTTTAAAGGGTGATTAAGTTAAATTAAGGCTGTGAAGGTATACGTTAATCCAATCTGACCAGTGTCCTTATAAGAAGAGGAGTTTAGAACACACAGAGAGACAGCAGAAGTGTATATACACAGAGAGACAACCATGGGAAAAGCAGCAAGAAGATGGTCATCTTCAAGCCAAGGAGAGAAGCCTCAGGAAAAAACAAACCTATTCATACCTTGATCTTCTACTTCTAGCCTCCAGAACCATGACAAACAGATTTTTGTTGTTAAGCTACTTAGTCTGTGGCATTTTTGTTGTGGCAGTTTGAACAATCTAATACGGGCATTATGAATGTTTTTCAGCAGGCCATGAAATGGGTACAGTTGACTGTCAGAAAGGATGAAAATAAAATGATGATAAAAAAAAATGACCAGTAAACTGACCAATTAAACTGAAAGGTGGTTAATTTGTATTAATATTAGGCAAAATAGACATCAAGCAATTGCAATAAAGAAAGCTATTATCTAATCATAAAATGTATTAAAAAGATAAAAATTCTGAACTTATATTCACCTGATAACATTTCTTTGAAAACATATATATATATAGCAGTGATTAATGAAGTTATAAGTTGTTGTTATTATTCAGTCACTAAGTTGTGTCTAACTCTTTGTGACCTCCTGGACTGCAGCACATCAGTCTTCCCTGTCCTTCACTATCTTCCTGAGTTTGCTCATATTCAAGTTCATTGAGTTGGTGATGCTATCTAACCATCTCATCCTCTGCTGCCCTCTTCTTTTGCTTTCAATCTTTCCCAGCATCAGGGTCTTTTCCAATTAGTCGACTCTTTGCATCAGGTGCCCAAAGTATTGGAGTTTCAGCTTTAGCATCAGTCCTTCCAGTGAATATTCAGGGTTGATTTCCTTTAGAATTGACTGGTTTGATCTCCTTGCAGTCCAAGGGACTCTAAAGAATCTTCTCCAACACCACAGTTTGAAGGCATCAATTCTTTGATGCCCAGCCTTTAAGTTCCAGCTTTCATATCCCATGATTATTGGAAAAACCATAGCTTTGACTAGATGGACCTTTGTTGGCAAAGTGATGTCTTTGCTTTCTAATATGCTGTCTAGGTTTGTCATTGATAGGGCCCACATGGCATCTCACTGATAAGATGGCTCGTTATGTCGTCGACTGTCCCTTCAGAGAATTTTTCATTGGTGGGGTATAAGAAGGACTTCGTCAGAAAGGGAGGACGCTGGTTCTCCTTAAGAGCCAGTCACCCTCTCTTTTCCCTCTCATAAACTTCCCTTTTCTTGCCTGACTGCCTGGCTTGATCTCTTTTTCTCTGCACTCGCCTTACATTCTGGTGTTGAAACCTGGGAGGGAAGATGCCCTGCAAGTGGGTGGGCTCCTCTCACAGGCCCGCCTCCGGTAGTCCCCTCCCTTGGACCTTGCTGAGAAACTGAGATGAGATCCAGGACGGGACTCTCTACTTGCCTTGCTGGACTGACATCCACACACTGGCCCACATCTCATCGGTCAGTTACAACGGTGAGCGAAATCCCATTCTCTTGGATCCCCTCTCTCTTGCCTCATTTCCAAGTCCTAGCACTAGGCAGAAGGATCCCCACATTCCTCGGCCCCTGGCCTTGTGCCCCGGCTGACTTTGAAATAGGGGACGCCCATTTCAAAGCAGACTAGTATTACTCTCTGAGAAATAATGGGGACACCTTCTCTCTTGGAGCTTTCTCCTCGCTTTCTCTCGCCCTGTCGAACCTCCCTATTCAGCCACAATGGGAAATTCTCAATCCCAGCCCTCAAAATCTATTCCTCTAGGATGCCCTCTCCAAAACCGGAACGCTTTGGGCTTCCAAGGGGCCATAAGACCAAAAAGACTTATTTACTACTCTAACACTGTCTGGCCGCAATGCAGACTTGATAACAGCTCCTGGTGGCCTGAAAACAGAACTCTTGATTATAATACTCTGAAGTGAAATGAAGTTGCTCAGTCGTGTCCGACTCTTTGTGACCCCATAGACTGTAGCCTACTACGCTCCTCCGTCCATGGGATTTTCCAGGCAAGAGTACTGGAGTGGGGTGTCACTGCCTTCTCCATATAATACTCTACTGGACCTCGATAACTTCTGCCGCCAAATGGCAAGTGGTTAGAAATCCCTTAAGCTCAGGTTTTGTTTGCTTTCTGCTCTTGACCTTCTCTCTGTGAATCCTGTTCTCAGTTCAGCTCAGTTCAGTTGCTCAGTCGTGTCCGACTCTTTGAGACCCCATGAATCGCAGCACGCCAGGCCTCCCTGTCCATCACCAACTCCCGGAGTTCACTCAGACTCACGTCCATCGAGTCCGTGATGCCATCCAGCCATCTCATCCTCGGTCATCCCCTTTTCCTCCTGCCCCCAATCCTGTTCTACTTCTCAAATACTCTTAGCCCACTCTGAGCCACATCGTCCTAATGCAATGTCTCCTGATTCCTGTTCAAACTTTTCTTCTTCTTCCTTCGACCCTTCCTACCGCAGCCCACCCGCTATCACTCCCAATCCATTTGCACCCACCCCAGATACAGTTCCACAACCTCCACCTTACGTCCCCTCCTCTCTCCCTCCTTCTCAAGCACCGGCCCACTCGGAAGCTCCCACCCCGCCTCCCCAGCCAGTGCCTGAGAGGAGCTCTGAGACCTCAGCCCCACCCTATACCCTGACGGTCCCAAGGTTTTATCCTGACCGCCCTTGTTCCTCTCCCCATACCTGGTCCCAAACAAATTTAAAATAGGAAACCTCACCGTAGGACCCCACTCCTTCCCCGGCTCCCCTGCTCCTTTAGGGGAAGTAGCTGGAGCAGAAGACATTGTTCGGGTTCCTGTCCCACTCTCCCTCACCAATCTATCTCAGATTAAAAGGCATCTTGGCTCCTTCTCCTCAGAGCTTGATAATTATCTAAAAGATTTCAAGTATATCACCCAGTGTTACGACTTAACCTGGCATGATATTTACATCATCCTTTCCTCCACTCTTCTCCCAGAAGAGAAGGAACAAGTATGACAAGACTCTCAGGCACATGCTGATGAGATACACAGGACAGATGACACTAAGCCTGTAGGGGCAACGGCTGTCCCCCGAGATGATCCCAACAGGGATTATCAGGCAGGGAGACCTGGATGAGCAGCCCATAATCATACTATTGCTTGCCTCATTCTGGGTCTTCAAAAGGCAGGGCATAAAGCCATCACCTTTGATAAGCTCCAGGAAATAACTCAAAGACTAGATGAAAACCCCAACACAATTTCTAGCCCTACAAAACAAAAGCCCTACAAAAATATATAAAATTAGACCCTACTTCAGCAGAGGGGACCCTTGTCCTTGAAATGCATTTTATCTCCCGGTCGTTCCCAGATAGCTGAAAGAAACTAAAAAAGGCAGAAGGCAGCCCTCAAACCCCTCAATGAGACCTTTTAAATTTAACTTTTAAGATTTTAAAAAACCAGAAAGAACAGTCAAAACTAGAGAAGGCCCAATGAGATTAGGCCAAATACCACCTTTTAGCCACTGGCCTACATGGCTCCAAGCCTCCATCAACCAACAAAGAAAGGAAGCCACCTGGGGTCTGCTTCAAATGCAGCAAAGAAGGCCACTGGGCCCGCTCATGCTTAAAGCCAAGGTCCCCTCCAGGTCCATGTCCCAGCTGTGTCATAAAAGGGACATTGGAAGGCCAACTGACCAAAACCTGCTCTAGGGGTCTGGACACCTCCTCCTGGTGTCGAGCAGGAGTCCTCCGACCCAGCTCTGCCCAGCCTTCTCGGACTCGCCGCTGAAGACTGAAGGTGCCCAGGGCCCCAGGCGCTGACTCTCATCACCTGTACGGAGCCCAGGATAACTCTTACAGTGGCAGGTAAGCCGATCTCCTTTCTCACTGACACGGGGGCCGTTTACTCTGCTATGTCTGCCTACTCCAAAAAAACCAAGGTCTCTCAGAGAAAGGGTTGATGGTTTTATATCTACACCACAAATAACTGAGCCTCTATCTTGCACATTTCAAGATACCCCATTTTCCCATTCTTTTCTCATATGATTTCTCCCAAAATGCCCCACTCCTATTTTTGGGAGAGACCTTCTCTCAAAATTCAAAGCCTCTGTTACTATCCCAAGCCCACCCTCTGATCTAGCCTGGCAACTGCTCCTCAACCCCACCTCCTCTTCCCCTGCCCCATTGCCCTCCTCGTCCATAAACCCCATAGTTTGGGATACAGATAACCCATCTGTTGCCTCTCACCATGCTCCAATTCATATCTGTCTCAAAGACTCCTCTAAATTCCCCAATCAACCACAATACCCCATCTCCCAAGAAACATCAACAAGGGTTAAAGCCTATCATCACTAAACTCCTACATCAGGGCCTCTTGTGCTCAACTCTCTTTCCCTATAACACCCCTATCTTACCTGTCAAAAAGCCAAATGGTTCCTATCACCTGGTCCAGGACCTGAGACTTATCATTGCAGCTGTTATCCCCATACACCCAGGAGTTCCAAAACCCTATACTTCTCTCTCTCATTCCCTCTTCCACTACCCACTTCACTGTTCTAGACCTCAGAGATACCTTCTTTACTATTCCTTTACACCCAGACTCTCAAGACGTCTTTGCCTTTACCTGGACTGATCCAGACAATCATCACTCTCAACAGCTGACATGGACAGTCCTTCCACAAGGCTTTCGTGATAGTGCTCATTTCTTTGGCCCAACTCTAGCATCAGACCTAACCTCTCTTGACCAAGAAGTGTCCTCCATTATGTGATCTCCTCCTCTGTAGTCCTTCGCTTACACACTCTTAACAACACACTATACACCTCCTCAATTTTCTAGCTGATCGAGGCTATCGAGTATCTCCTACCAAGGTTCAGCTCTCTCTTCCTAGAGTCACCTATCTTGGAGTCCTTTTAACACCAACAAAGAGATATATTACTACTGATAGTAAGTCCCTTATATCCATCCTACCACTCCCTACATCAAAAACAGAGATCCAGTCCTTCTTGGGGTTAGCTGAATATCTACACCTCTGGATTCCTAATTTCATCCTCTTGGCACAACCCCTATATCAAGCTACCCGAGGAGATCTTTCAGAACCCCTAGAGCTAAAATCAAATACCCTTTCAGCCTTTAACACCCTTAAGCCATTCTTAGCCCCATTCTCTCAGCCCAAGCTCTAACATTTCCTGACCTTTCTCACCCCTTTATAGTCTACACTACTGAGAGACACAAAATTGCCCTAGGAGTTTTGAGACAAAATCAGGACCCCTTCTTCACCCCTGTCATTTATCTATCAAAGCAATTAGATACGACAACTCAAGGATGGCCAGCCGGCCTACATGCTCTGGCAGCAGTTGCGCTCCTCACTCAGGAAAGTAGAAAACTTACTTTTGGAGCACCCACTGTCATTCGTTCACCACATGACTTTAAGGACTTACTTTCTCACAAATCCATGACTCTTCTATCTCCATGCATTCAACTAATTCATGTCACCCTTCTCAAATCTCCCGAGTTCTCCTTTTGAACCCTGTCCTACTCTCAACCCTGCCACCTTTATCCCTAATTCTTCTGAGCCCCCCATCCACACTTACAAAGAGGCACTAGAAGACCTGATGTCCCATTTCTCCCACATTTCCTCAACCCCTTTAAATAATCCTGACTTTACTGGGTATATTGGTGGCAGCTCCTCTATGACAGAAGGAAAAAAAGTAGCTGGATATGCAATTGTCTCTGACACCGAAATTATTGAATCCCAGCCTCTCCCCTCAGGAACCTCTTCCCAAAAGGCAGAATTTGTTGCACTAACTAGAGCCCTTACCCTCACAGCTAACAAGAGAGCAAATATATACACTGATTCTAAACATACTTTCCACATCATACACTCACATGCTGCCATCTGGAAGGAACGAGGGCTCCTATCTACTAAAGGCTCTCCCATAACTAACATCCTGCTTATACTCCAGCTTTTAAAAGCAGCTAACATGCCAACTGAAGTAGGCATCATACATTGCCAAGGTCACCAGGTGGCCTCAGACCCCATTTCACGGGGCAATGATGCCATGGACAGAGAAGCAAAACAAGCCTCACTCCAATCACCAGCTCAACAATTTATAGTAATCCCCAATATAAAGCCCCTTTACCTCCCTGAAGAAAAAACACGATTATTACAAGAGGAAGCACAACCACAAAGAAACTGGTTACAAAAACAGGGCCGTTATGTCCTTCACCAATCTCAGGCCACACAGATTCTTACAGACATTCATCAGGTCCTACACTTAGGTACTAAACCTCTTTATCATCTCTTGATGGTGATGGTTTAGTCACTAAGTCATGTCCGATTCTTGCGACCCCATGGACTGTAGCCCACCAGGCTCCTCTGTCCTTGGGATTTTCCAGGCAAGAATGCTAGAGTGGATTGCCATTTCCTTCTCCAGGGGATCTTCCTGACCCAGGAATCGAACCCGGGTCTCCTGCATTGCAGGTAGATTCTTTACCGACCGAGCTACAAGGGAGGCCCAATCATCTCTTAAGATGGCTTATCACCTATCCTAACCTTCTTTCACTCCTACAACAAATCACTCACTCTTGCATTATCTGTTCCTCAGTCTCACCACAGGGAGGCTTAAAGCTTATTCCCTCATTCCCAACACATCAGGCTTGAGGACATATCCCAGGAGAGGACTGGCAAATTGACTTCACTCACATGCCTCCAACAGAAAAAATAAAACTCATGTTCCCTCTAGTAGACACTTTTTCAGGGTGGATTGAGGCTTTTCCTATGAGATCAGAAACTGCCTCAGAGGTAACACAGTTTCTCATACGAGAAATCATCCCTCACTTTGGCATCCCACTCTCTCTCCAGTCCAATAATGGGCCAGCTTTTATCTCCCAAATCACTCAACAAGTAGCCCAATCCTGTTACAGAAACCAGTATTGGAGAAAGCAAGCACCACACTTGGAGAGTTGGAGAACTCAGGTTTATATGCCAGCGGGCCCAGAGGCGTTAACAGTCCAAGCTCTGAGCCCTGAACAAAGGGATTATAGAGTTCTTATAGACAGACTATAGTAGGCAGCACTAGCTGTTAATAGGCTGGTTTAAACTAAGGGGTTTCATGAACACAGGACAGCAGTCAAGATGGGGAGGGGGATGCCTGGCCTGGACAGGCATGATTAAATAGGTTTGCAGGGGCTGGGCAACTGCAAAGAGCAGGACAAGGGTGAGTGAGATAAACTCGAGTTCCTAGTATTGCAATTCTGCACGTTCTGCGACTATGTGACCTACATGATCTATGCTTTGCAAGGGGCAAGCTGAGTTACAGAGGCAGAAGGAGGAGGTTATGTAACATTTCAACTTTTCCTCTTCAATCCCTTGGCATAAACTGGAAACTACCCTTATTTCTAACCTTCTACTTAACCCTTATTTTAACTTTTGGTGCATGTTTAATGTGTCTTTTTTCAAATTTCTTCAGGATGGTTTACAAGCCTTCACCAACGGAACTATCCAGGAGCTACTTCTAACTCACTCAGATTATCAAAAACTTCGACTCCACACAAATCCCCTTGACCCACACTCCAGCCTTCTCTTATCTCATCCCCACAACACCCTTGTCCTGCAGGAAGAAGTTACAGAAGATTTACCTTCGACCGTTATCCTAAATCAAAAAAGGCTGGAATGATAGGGCCCACATGGAGTCTCATTGATAAGATGGCTCATTATGTCAACCTCACAAAGAATAAAATCACAATGATCCTTGAGACTGACCAAATTGCCCAAATTGTATCCTGTTTTCTCACTGGTGCCTATCTTCTCAAAACTGCGAGACCACCAGATTCAAGACCTCTGGCTATGTAACCATCCCTTCAGAGAAGTTTTCATTGGTGGGGTGTAAGAAGGACTCCATCAGAAAGGGAGGACGCTGGTTCTCCTTAAGAGCCAGTCACCCTCTCTTTTCCCTCTCATAAATTTCCCTTTTCTCGCCTGACTGCCCTGCTTGATCTCTTTTTCTCTGCACTCACCTTGCAAGCTTCCTTTAAAGTTCCTCTCTGTTATATATCTCTCCCAGGGTGTTTGGCCTGTCCTGATGCCTTTAAAATATTTTTCTGTCCTTCCTGGTTATATAGAGATACTTCTTGCAGCTTTGGTTGTGTAGATCTTCCGCCAGTTTCCAATTAGTTTTTTGTGAGAACTGTCTCACTTGTAGGGGTATTTTTAATGTGTTTGTAGGGGGAAGTGAGTCCCATGTACTCCTACTGCCCCATCTTGATTCTCCCTCTATTAAATAGATTTTTAATTGTATAAAATTATCACATATAAAAACAGATACTCTAGACTAAATTAAAATTTCAGACTCCAGTTATAGTCAACTATCGCAAGTACCTGTTAGATTTTAGAAAGCACAGGATATGCCACATTTTTTAGATTTTGTAGGGAAAAAAGGTAGAGCATCTTGCACATTTTCGATTATAATTGGACCAAAACAGGCTACATGAAGTAGATAATTAACAAATCATCTGGCGATGTTATGGAAATGCAAAGTTCATTGATATAACTTAGTCTTCAAACCTAACTTCATTCTAAAGGAAGCTGGCAAAGGTCACTCTTTTACATCATCTGTGAACATATCCACCACAGTAAATGAAAGTGTGACATTATAACAAGAAAAAAGTGTGGCTGTTTATGTAAAAACTGGTCTCATACTATTTCCAAAGACAATAGTTAGAATTATTTTGGGGGTGGAATAAATAGTTACAATGAGTAGATAACAAAAGTCAAGCTAAGGCCACTTAAATTCTTCATTTCTAATAATTTTTAAAGTCTTGAACCACACATTTTATTTTTTAATGGTCTTCATGTGGATGGGATTTTCAAACTGTGAATCATACCATCACAAGTGGCATAGTTTATGAACAAATACCCTGTAAGGAATCTCAGCCTTCTCACTTTTTCCTATCCACTGACCTCAAAAGACATTTTCATTGTGGATGTGATTTCCTATTTCCATAATGGGGAGGTCCCCAAGAATGAGCTCATCACCTAGAGCTGTTAAATTTTACATTGTGTTGGGAGAAGAGAGCATATGGAGGACTTCGACAGGGAGCACTATCTATAATTAATTCTCTTCTTTCCCATTGTTTGACAGTAAAGTCTCTTCTAGTTAATTAATGAATTTCTTAAAGGAACAAAGAAAAACATGTTTTGATTACAAATCCTATAAAGGTACAGCCATATCTGATCAATTCTTTTGAATATTATTACCAGATTTAAGTCAATTTTACTTTCTTCAAGTAAATTCACACAGGATTTCTTCTTTAGTTGTACATATTTGTGTTTGAACCAAAAGCATTTGAGTATTTGTGTGTAGTTTGGCAGTATCACAACTGTCTGTTATTCCCCTTTCCCATTTATCTGTGTTAAATAAAGCCGCTAGTGTTAAGAAGTCCAAGCTTGCTCTGCTCGCTGCACGACAGGAGGTGTTGAGGCAAGGAAAATGACTTTATTCAAAAGCAGCTGACCAAGAAGATGGCAGGCTAGCACCCCAAAATAACCATCTTATAGGGGTCTGGATGCCAGATTCTTTTTTAGATCAGAGATGTGGGAGGTGAGTAAGCAAAGTAAAAAGGCCATTAATCTTGCAAACATTTCTAGAATGGCAAGCCTCAGGGAGGGGGTGTGTTAATTTCTTCCTTCCTGCCATCTATAGGTGGACAAGGTTCTGAACAAAGGCACTTTAGTTTAACCACCTGTCAGAGGGGCGGGGTCCTTCTAAGCAAGCCATTATGTATGATTATAATAACAAAAACAATGAAAAGCTTGTCAAAGAAACAGTTCCAACATGGAGTCAGAATTAATTTGCTGCATCTTTGCAACTCTAGCACTGACCTCCAAAATGTCCACCACAAAACAGAAATATAAAAGAAGTAAATGTTTCCAGTAAATCTTGCCAAATAGTAATTAAGAAGAATGGCTTACCAACCTGCCTCATCTAAATAGACACAACATCTGATAAATGCAATGTCTAAACAGCTTAGCTCATATAAGCTGTGTTCATGTAGGTGTTTATCCATAGGCTTAGCCTCCCTTCCACAATGTACAGTGGAAAGAGCTGATAGGCACCCATCAGTGTCACTAAATATATTTTTTAGTCTTCAAAAAAAAAAAAAAACACCTGGTAACCATCTCAGAGAAAAAATAAATGATATGACCATTAGTTTTGACAGGAGAATATCTGACCCTTCCCAAGAAAAGTTATAATTAGAACTCCAGGGTTTATTTTTTGGTGAGAGGTTTACCTCACTAGCCATTAGTGGATTTGTCCATCTGTAGGTAATTACAGAAGGGGCTTCCCTGGTAGCTCAGTCAGTAAAGAGGCCGCTTGCAATGCAGGAGACCCGGATTTGATCCTTGGGTCGGGAAGATCCCCCGGAGAAGGAAATGGCAACCTCCTCCAGTATTCTTGCCTGGAAAATCCCATGGACAGAGGAACCTGGCAGGCTACAGTCCATATGGTCACAAGAGTTGGACATGACTTAACGACTAAACCACCACACCACCAGGTAATTACAGAAACTAGAGTTGGGACAGACATCAGGTTGTGATGTCAGATTCCATCCTGTGATTGTATACAGATGCTTCCTACATCCATCTCAAAGTTTCATAATAGGTTCTATTGTAAATATGTGGCTTCATTTTCATACTCTGCATTTACACGTGTCCCATAAATAATCTAAAATTGTCTAAGAAACACCAAGTTGCCCATATATATTCACTCCAAGAAATTATGACTTCCTTCAAAAGGCTTAGAACTACAAACACACAGTCTGCTGTCTTTACTAGTATATTCAGATTTAACCATGGTGCAAAATTTGGTCTGTAGTATTTTAAGTTTGCCTAAGCCAACAAGCCAGAAAGAACACATCAAATTTATTTCGGATATACAAAGCTTCAGTTTTGCACACAAATCAGCAAAAACAGTGTTTGTAAAACAGCAAGTAAAAAAGAAATATATAGCAGCAGCCCCTTCTCCTTTCTCTGTTCTTTCTAGGAAGGTGCAAACTAAATGTAAATTCAGATTCCATTCATTTTTAATTTTTGGAATTCCACCAAGAGCTATAAAGACTGTCATATTACTCTTTACAGTCTTTAAAAATAAAAGAAGGGGACTCCCCTGGTGGCTCAGTGGCCAATGCAGGAAACACAGGTTCGATTCCTGATCTGGGAAAATTCCACGTGAAGAAGAGCAACTAAGCCTGGAAACCAGAACTACTGAGACCATGGGCCACAACTATTAAAGCCCGAGTTTCACAAGAGAAGGCAACACAATGAGAGGCCTGCTCACCACAACTAGAATAGCCCCACTCACCGCAACTAGAGAAAAGCCCATGCAGCAGTGAGGGTCCAGTGCAGCCCCAAAGAAATAGATGAGAAATTATTTTTAAAAAGGAAAGAAGGAAATGTTTTAACCTAGCATCTAGCATTTTATACCACCTTTTATATACACAAATACTTCATGTATTAAGGATGTTTATATTAAAATGAATTAAATGAATATACATTAAAATGAATCTGAAGGACTTAATTGGTTTCAACTTTGACTAGCTCTAATAATAATAACGGTAGTACTTGAAATGATTTAAATGGTATTTTAAAGAGGTCCTCTATGATCTCAACTTTTCGGTAACTGAGGATGGTTTTCCAGTTAGTCGAATAAGGAAGACTGAGTCATTCTTAATTTTCTTTGGAAAATTTTGTGGGTGATCAAAACACAAAGTCTGGAGGCAGAGTGTCTAGGGGTAACTCCCAACTTGGCACCTATAAATTCAGTTACTTTTTAAGCAAATGACTTCACACATCTGTGCTTCACCTTTCTCATCTGTGAAAACTGGAATAATAATAGTTCCAGGGGACCTTCCCAACCCAGGGATTAAACCCAGATCTCCCACATTGTAGGCAGATTCTTTACCAACTGAGCCACAAGGGAAGCCCAAGAATACTGGAGTGGGTGAAAAGAAAGTGAAAGTGAAGTAACTCAGTTGTGTCCAACTATTTGCCACTCCATGGACTGTAGCCTACCAGGCTCTTCAGTCCATGGAATTTTCCAGGCAAGAGTACTGGAGTGGGTAGCCTATCCTTTCTCCAGGGGTTCTTGCAGACCCAGGAACTGAACCCTGGTCTCCTGCACTGCAGGCGAATTCTTTACTAACTGAGCTGTCTGGGAAGCTGTTTATAGAATTACCACTATTAAATGAGTTAACATAATGTTTTAAAGTGCTTGACACACACATACACAATAAAGTGCTTGACACATAGTAATCATTTATACACTATTTTTTTTCAAATTAACAACTGAAATTCACTTACTGGGTTTGCTTTAATTTCTCTTAGACTTGCATGAAATTAAGTCAACAGAGCTTGCCTATACTCACCACTTAGGTCCTTACAATTTGGCAACAGTTTTGGTTTTAGGGAAGACGATGTAAAGAGTAGGACATGACTCAGCAACTGAGCATGCAGCATGCACAGTTCATTGTTATGCATTAATTTATGTATTAAATTTCATGTATTATTAGGAAAAAGAAAATTAGCACATTAAGGAAATTTACTAGCACATTAAAGGAGTTGGATTAACCAAGGCTTGTGTGCTCAAGATTACCCACAGACACCACCGTCAACGAGAAAACCAGGAATGTGAGCAATCTCAGATCTCCAGGTCTCAAGAAGAGAATGGTTTCCTGAAACATGCAGCCGCGAGAACCCTACTGTCACTGTCACTCAGGAAGCTGATCCAGCTTGCGAGCATCCTGGGTACCTAAGGCTGTGATCACTTGGATGCTGCCATCTTGTGGATACTACAGATGCGTGGCAGGCCCAGACCCGCAGATCATGTTAGCATCGCGAGATCTTAAATCCTGAGTTCACGTAGTCTCTCTGGACCGATTGCCATTATGATCATGTCAGAGGTCCAGCTTTTCAAATCACTAAAGTACAGCGGACGACTGAGGATGAGATGGCTGGATGGCATCACAGACTCGATGGACGTGAGTCTGAGTGAACTCCGGGAGATGGTGATGGACAGGGAGGCCTGGCGTGCTGCGATTCATGGGGTCACAAAGAGTCGCACACGACTGAGCGACTGAACTAACTAAAGTACAGCGGACTCCTAAGCCTTGCACATCATGTGGATTCATCCTGTCACGTGGCCCATACTAGCTAGTAACATGTGGAAACCTCAGCCCTCCAAGTCACAAAGATGACTTGCTTCTTAGAATCATATGGATGCTATGGTCCCCCTTGGTCACATAAGAGGCTTAACCGTCACTATCTTGTAAATCAAGATCCCTGCATCAACAGTGACATGGCTCCTACCATCACATGGCAAGCAAACTGCTTGCAGTCATATGAACAACTGCACCTATCCAGTGGCTCTTGGGCCTGTATATTCAGTCTATGGTCCATGTGACATGCTGTGGGCACTTGATGGTCAGTTTTCAGTTATATGAGGATTGAATGCTCCTGAACCCCGAGGTGACTTGGATCTTTTTATTACGTGGTCCATGCCCGTCAAACCCCGGAAGTCCTGGGCCCGCCCGCCCCACGGTGGCGCCCGCCCGCCCCACGGTGGCGCCCGCCCGCCCCACGGTGGCGCCCGCGCGCCGCACGGTGGCGCCCGCCCGCCGCACGGTGGCGCCCGCCCGCCGCACGGTGGCGCCTGCGCGCTGCACGGTGGCATGGGGACACGCTCACACTACGTGAATCTCGTGGTCATGTAACGCTCTATGTTCGCGTGAGAATGGGGGCACCGTTTAAACGGTTGGAGAGCCTCCTGAATGGTTCTTGGTAGGTCAGCTTAGTTTTCTGAGAAGTCAGACCACTCCGTGAGGAAAACCTTTAGAATTAAGGTAAGTGTCCTGACTCGGGAAACTTTAAGGAGATTCTGGCTCAGATTCCACTAACTTTTATATCCAGCTGCGGGCGGTTTTAGTCGGGTAGGATGGACGCCCACCAGTACCAGGTTTACTTAGAACCGGTGGAACAGCAGGCGGCACGGAGACAGGGGTTGAGGGACTTCTCTCAGTGTACCTTGGGAAAAGACAGGGACTTTTCTCAAACCTGAGGGACTTCTCAGGCTTGGGAAACTGGGTTGACTCCCCTGCTTCTCTTTTCCCTTCCCTACCGCCATATTAAGTGACTTAGCAGAAGCAGCAGCAGCACCCCCATATTAAAGCCGTATCTTTTGCTTATCTCCACTCGGTATTCACTTTCTGCCACGTGATGGCATCTGTTGCGCTCCTCTAACCACATTTTATCAATACCTGAGAACTCCTAGATGCCAATTTATATAGATAATTTCAGATCTGATCTTAATTTCTGTCTCTTAATTGGTTCTGTATATCGAGAGGAGATTATTTTTTAAGAATTTGATATTTTTTTCAATAAAAGTGTGAAACTAGCCGTTACATGAAGATTCAGAATTTGTTTTTTGTATTTGCTTTCCCAATCGGTAGTTTTTCAAAGTGTGTGGGGGATGGAGGAGCCTGGCAGGTTTCTGTCAATCTGTAGGGTCTTGAAGAGTCAGACACAACTGAAGCAACTTAGCATGTTCTCATGGGGGATGGGATGCCATAGTCTTTTTCTGCTTGGAATCTCTAAATGGCTTAGTCTAACCAGACACTGCTAGCTTCTGATTCTCCTCACCATTGCTTATTCGACTTCTTGAAAACTACCCCATTCCTTCATGTGGAAAAAATAGTGAATGTATTTAAGAAAAACATATTAAGTAAAATTATAAGTGATGCATTTCATAAAAATCACATAGATGGTAATTAAGGAGTAAAATTCAGCAAATAAGAAATTGTGTTTACATTTGTGAGGGATTTAAATATTGTTTGAGAGATGTTTATAGGGGTGGTATTTTTATTATATAATAGCAGTTTTTCTCTCATTTCAGCGCTTTAAGATTTGTTCTACAAAACACTATGTCTGAGAGACAACCAAAAAATACTCATCCCACAAAGAACAATGGGATACACAAAAATGAAGGTAAAAGGATTTCTATAATGTCTTACTTTAAAGATAAAGTATGCTAGTATGCAACTTGAATATCAGAGAAAGGGGTAGTGACTTAGTTTGTTCAGGCTGCTATAGTAGAACACTGTGGACTGGGTGGCTTATACACAACAGAAATTTATTTTCACAGTTCTGGAATTTGTGAAGTCCAAAATCAAGACATCAGCAGATTCAGTGTCTGGTGAGATCTGCTACCTGCTTCATAAAGGGCTGTCTTCATGCTGTATTTTCACAGGGCAGGAAGGGCAAGGGAGCTCTCTGGGTTCTTTATAAGGGCACAAATCCCATTCATGAGGGAACCTCTCTCATGACCTAATCACCTTTCAAAGACTCTACCTCCAAATACTGTCACCTTGGAGATTAGGTTGGAACATAAATATTCAGTCTGTAGCAGTTAATTTCCTCAATTTCTATGAGAATGGAACATTTTCCCACAGACCATTTGAAGTACCAGTGTGTTCCTCAGAAAACATTTTGGGAGAACCTGTTCAAACTAAATCTCTTCTAACATATTAATGCCTTGTACCTTTGTTTACTAAGAACAATGTATGTTTACTGATAGTTATAATTTATTCTCATTAAGAAACTACTTCCTGCTTACTCATTACCTTATTTCATTAGTCATTCTTTTACTTAGCCTTTCCATTTTTTTCATTTTTTATATATAACCTCAATTTATGTTTCTGATATCATGATGGCAAGAAATAAGTGCGTAAGTGCTAGTCATTAGGAAATCTTATAAGCAAAATAAAATGCCCCACTCTGGAGAAGATGATACAACTTACTTGTAAGGATGAGCAGATGAACTGTCTCACATTTTATATCAATTTCCACACTTTTTCAAAACTAATTAGTGATTATTTAATAATTAGAACTGCCATTTTGGGGGGGTCATACCAGTGCACCAGCTCAGAGCACCCTGTGTAATGCATCAAACCTAGACTGGCGATTCATTTCACATATGATAATTTACATATTTCAATGCCATTCTCCCATATCATTCCACCCTTGCCCTCTCCCACAGAATCCAAGAGACTGTTCTATACATCTGTGTCTCTTTTGCTGTCTCACATATTGGGTTATCGTTACCATCTTTCTAAATTCCATATATATGCGTTAGTATACTGTATTGGTGTTTTTCTTTCTGGCTTCCTTCACTCTGTATAATAGGCTCCAGTTTCATCCACCTTATTGGACTGACTCAAATGTATTCTTTTTAATGGCTGAGTAATACTCCATTGTGTTTATGTACCACAGCTTTCTTATCCATTCATCTGCTGATGGACATCTAGCTTGCTTCCATGTCCTGGCTATTGTAAACACTGCTGCGATGAACATTGGGGTACATGTGTCTCTTTCAATTCTGTGTGTGTATGCCCAGCAGTGGGATTGCTGGGTCATATGGCAGTTCTATTTCCAGGTTTTTAAGGAATCTCCACACTCTTCTCCTTAGTGGCTGTACTAGTTTGTAGTCCCACCAACAGTGTAAGAGGGTTCCCATTTCTCCACACCCTCTCCAGCATTTATTGCTTGTAGACTTTTGGATAGCAGCCATTCTGACTGGTGTGAAGTGGTACCTCATTGTGGTTTTGATTTGCATTTCTCTGATAGCGAGTGATGCTGAGCATCTTTTCATGTGTTTGTTAGCCATCTGTATGTCTTCTTTGGAGAAATGTCTGTTTAGTTCTTTGGCCCACTTTTTCATTGGGCCATTTATTTTCCTGGAATTGAGCTGCAGGAGTTGCTTGTATATTTTTGAGATTAATTCTTTGTCAGTTGCTTCATTTGCTATTATTTTCTCCCATTCTGAAGGCTGTCTTTTCACCTTGCTTATAGTTTCCTTTGTTGTACAGAAGCTTTTAATTTTAATTAGGTCCCATTTATTTATTTTTTGCTTTTATTTCCAATATATTCCAATATCAACTGGTTTGATCTCCTTGCAGTCCATGGGACTCTCAAGAGCCTTCTCCAACACCACAGTTCAAAAGCATCATTTCTTAGGCACTCAGCCTTCTTTATGGTCCAGCTCTCACATCTATATATGACTACTGGAAAATCCATAGCTTTGACTATATGGACCTTTGTTGGCAAAGTAATGTCTCTGCTTTTTAATACACTGTCTAGGTTTGTCAGAGCTTTTCTTCCAAGGAGAAGAGCTGGCTTGGTGGTGGTGGATTCTCTCAGCTTTTGCTTGTCTGTAAAGCTTGCTTTTTCCTTCAAATCTTAATGAGATCCTTATTGGGTAGAGTAATCTTGGTTGTAGGTTTTTCCCTTTCATCACTTTAAGTATATCCTGCCATTCCCTTCTGGCCTGAAGAGTTACTTTTGAAAGATCAGCTGTTTTAGGGATCCTCTTGTATGTTATTTGTTTGTTTTCCCTTGCTGCTTTTAATATTTGTTCTTTGTGTTTAGTTTTTGTTAATTTGATTAATATGTATCTTGGTGTGTATAGGACTCTCTGGGCTTCTTGGACTTGGGTGGATATTTCCTTCCCCATTTTAGGGAAGTTTTCAACTTTTATCTCCTCAAATCTTTTCTCATGCCCTTTCCTTTTGTTTCCTTCTTCTGGGACACCTATGTTCAAATGTTGGAGCATTTAACATTGTCCCAGAAATCTCTGAGGCTTCCTCCTTTCTTTTTATTCTTTTTTCCACTCTGCTTCATTTATTTCCACCATTCTATCTTCTAGCTCACTTTTCCTCTCTTCTGCCTCAGGTCATCTACTGTTAGTTCACTCCAGAGTGTTTTTAATCTCACATATTGCATTGTTCACTACTAATTGACTATTTATTACTTCTAGTTCCTTCTTAAACATTTCTTGCATTTTCTCAACCTGTGTCTCTAATCTATATATCCATAACTCTATTTTGTTTTCAAGATTGTGCATCATCTTTACTATCACTCTGAATTCTTTTCCAGGTAGACTCCCTATCTCCTCCTCTTTGGTTTGGTTTGGTAGGTTCTTATCATATTCCTTCACCTGCTGGATATTTCTTTGCCTTTTCACTTTGTTTAGTTTGCTGTGTTTGGTGTCTCCTTTCTGCAGGCTGGAGGGCCATAGTTCCTCTGTGACTGTGAAGTCTGTTCCCTGTGAGTGGGGTTAAATCACTGCCTTGTGAGGGTTTCTTGATTGGGGGGACTTGTGTCTGTGTTCTGGTGGATGGAGCTGGCTCTCATCTCTCTGGAGGGTAATGCAGTGTCTAGTAATGAGTTTTGGGATGTCTCTGGATTTGGTATGACTTCAGGCACCCTGTTTTTAATGTTCAAGATTGTGTTCCTATTTTGCTGGAGGATTAGCATGGGGTGTCTTGCACTGGAACTTGCTGGCTCTTGGGTGGAGCTTGGTTTCAGTGTAGATATGAAGGCTTTTGGGTGGGCTTTTATCTATTAATGTTCCCTGGGCTTAGGAGTTCTATGATTGTCCAAAGTTCTGAAAGTGAGCCTTCTGCCTCAGGGTTTTTGTCCTCCTTTTAGACTAACATCAAGACTCATTTCAAAGAGATTGGTTTGCCTTTCTGGGTACCTGGAGTCCTCCACCAGCATTTAGAAGTTGTTGTGTGGAAGTTGCTCCACATGCAGGTTATCTTTTGATGTATTTGCGGGGGAGAAAGTGGTCTCCCCGTCCTATTCTTCTGCCATCTTGGGATTGACCTGCACTATTGTTTCTTGACTGCTTTCCCTTTGTTTCTGCATTCCCTCACCTCCCTAATTAGTAACTGCTTGAGTCTGTTCTTTGGAACTCAGGGAAGACTGAGGGGCCCAAAGCCTTTTTCTACAAACAAGAAACAGGGAAGACAGAGGGGCTTTTGTGCTTAGGAGGGCCCTGCAGGTTTCTATTCAGTTTCAACCCCCCCTTTTCTTGGATACTCCTCAGTCCTGAGGAGATCATGAGTGGGACGAGAGAGGGAATGAAGTTTTGGATAGAGAAGTTAGTCATAAACTTGGCAAGTGAACTTGGTTTTAGAGGGACTCAGGTTCAAGAGTTATCACCTGCAATCACTTGAATTGAAAGACCTTTGAAGTCAATGTGTCAGTGGGCCAAGCACCTGCTCTTTGGAGCTCAGAGGTCAATCCTTTCCCCATAGCATTGAGAAACATATTAGTGAGGGGGGCATCTTCATCTTTGAAGTATTCTGAAGTGGCTGACTTGACACAGATGAGATGGGAGACTCTGCCATTGACATGGTTACCCTCATTTCAGCGGGTATGATGGGGTCCTGGAATTGTAGGCCCAGGAGGAGCACTTAACCGCCTGCCTCAAGGTGAGCGCAGTTCATCTGATAAACAGCAAGACTGGAAGGGGAGTCACATTGGTTTGACCTCCAGATAGTTCAGTTGGTAAAGAATCCGCCTACAATGCAGGAGACCCCAGTTCAATTCTTGGTTTGGGAAGATCCGCTGGAGAAGGGATAGGCTACCCACTCCAGTATTCTTGGACTTCCCTTGTGGCTCAGGTGGTAAAGAATGCACCCACAATGCAGGAGACCTGGGTTCGATCCCTGGGTTGGAAAGACCCCCTAGAGAAGCGAAAGGCTACCAACTCCAGTATTCTGGCCTAGAGAATTCCATGGACTATACCCATGGGGTCACATAGAGTCAGACATGACTGAGCAACTTTCACTTTCAGTCTCTAAATGTAGCTAAGTGATCAATAGATCCCTTGGATCTTGAAATATCTCAACATACCCTTAAGTTGCATTTGATCCATGTATAAATAAATAAAATTTGAATAAATATTTATTTATAATAAGATATAGAAGAACATAAAAATAAGTAAATCAAGCTCTAGGTCTAGTGATTTGAGCTGTTGGTGAATGGTAATCCCTTACTCCATTCTCACATTTACCCAGAACACAATGAATGAGTGAACTACTGAGGAAGGACCCTACAGTGAAGTCACAAGGAACTATAGTAAATCTTCTTCCCAGGTTTAGCCAAAGGGATCGTCAGCCATTTACCACAGTTATTGTGCATTTGCTTTAAAGACACTCACTCTGAGCCAGAGCTCAGCAAACTTTTCCTGGAAAGGGCCAGATCACAAATATTTGAGGCTTTGTGGACCATTTTATCTGTTTTGTAACTACTTAACTCTGCTGTTGTAGGGTGGAAGCCTCCAGAGACAAGTATGACTATGTTCCAATAAAACCTTGTATGTGGACATTGACGTGTGGATTTCAATTAATTTTTGCATGTCAAGAATTATTACTTTTTTAACCATTCAAATATGTAAAAACCATTCTTAGTTTGCAGGCCCTAGAAGAACAGGCCAAAGATCAGGTTTGGCCCATGGGTTATAGTTTCTCAATCTCTGATTTAAGCTAATGGAATCACCAGGTCCCTAAAACAACAGAGTGGAAAGCTAGCAAAATGAGGCGGCATACATTTCTAGGATCTCTGGCAA
Source organism: Capricornis sumatraensis (assembly GCF_032405125.1). Taxonomy (NCBI): domain Eukaryota; kingdom Metazoa; phylum Chordata; class Mammalia; order Artiodactyla; family Bovidae; genus Capricornis; species Capricornis sumatraensis. Next base: position 8,908,808 of record NC_091092.1, read on the forward strand.
ACATGTTGTGTCCAGCTCTTTGTGACCTCATGAACTGTAGCCCACCAGACTCCTCTGTCCATGGAATTTTCCAGGCAAGCATACTGGAATGGGTTGCCAGTGCCTTCTCCAGGGGATGTTCTTGACCCAAGGATTGAACCTGTGTCTCTGCATTGTATGCAGATTCTTTACAGTCTGAGCCACTAGGAAAGACCATAAACCCAAAGCTGATACTTTTAACACAGTGACTTTCAACTGTGGTTGTACACTGCAGTCACATGGAGAATTTAGAAAATGTGGATGCCTTTAATTATTTTGAGTATAGCTTGGTGCTGGTTATATTCTCAATCTCCCCAAGTACCTCTACTGTGTAAACAAGGTTGAGAGCCAGAACCCATACAGTGGGATATTACACAGCAATGCAAAAGGCAAGAACATAACTGGATTTCAGAAACATTATGCTGTATTTAAAAAGCCAGATGGAAAGGTATACAGTATGTATGATTCCATTTACAAGAAATTCTACTTCTAGGATCTCTGGCAAGCAAAACTACTATACAGAAACTGTGAGCAGATAAAGGTTTATATGGAGCTGGGAGAGGAAAAGATTAACTGGGAACAATTTGGAGTGTGGTATATGCTTTATATCTTGATTGAGGTGGTGTTTAGCTTTAATCCTTGACTTTTACGTATTATTATAAGTAATTTGAGATCAGGAGAAGTTGGGTGAACTGTCCAGAGTGATGTAGTTTAATAATCAGAGAGAAGACAGGTGGATCTAATTATCAATAATTGTTTCTATTATGTTATGTAATGAGTCAATAGTAATAGTGCTTCTCCCCAAGAACCTGGTAAAACTCTGACCTAACTTTTTTTATACAAGTAAAGCATGGACATGAAAGTATAACTATTCTGTATTCCAAACACCTGCATTCCAAACCTCTCCTCTTCCTCATCCTGCTTCTCCTCAATTTCTCCCATGATAGTGCCATTTCTCAGATAATGCTTCCTTGAGGGCTCAGCAGATAAAGAAACTGCCTGCAATGCAGGAGACTCAGGTTTGATCTCTGGGTCAGGAAGATCCGCTGGAGGAGGAAATGGCATCCATTCCAGTATTCTTACCTGAGAGATCCCATGGACAGAGGAGCCTGGTGGGCTACTAGGTCGTAAAGAGTCAGACAGGACTGAGGGACTAAGTATGCGTCTGAACTGGCAGAAGAGCTTCCTTTTGGGGTGTGTGGGATTCAACCCTTAGGCCAGGTTGGCATTTTGCTTGCCTGTTAGCCTAAGACATTGTACATGGTGAGTGGGCCACTGATGTGTGTTCAAACTTGTATTTTTGTTCCACTTTTCAGAATACAGAGGTGATGATAGTTCACCTGAAGGAAGAAATGAAGGTTGGAGTTCTTTCCAAGATCATTTTGACAAGAGGAGCCCTCGTTATGAAGATGATGGATATAAGACTCAGCCTTCACACCACTGTGATGATGATGGAAGTATGGTGATGAGGAATGTCCGTGAGGGCCCTAAAGAAAGACAGTAAGTGACCGGGCAGCAGGGTTTGCACACAGCAGCCCCTGGGACAGTGCAGCTCTCCCTGTGGACTTCTTTTCGCTCTCTCACTATAAAACTGAAGTATGCTAGAAGTGGAATAATGGTTGTGCAACCCTAATTGTGGAGTTTTCCCTGGTGATCAGTGGTAAAGAATCCACCTGCCAATGCAGTAGACGAGGGTTCAATCACTGGGTCAGGAAGATCCCCTGGGGAAGGAAATGGCAACCCATTCCGTTATTCTTCCCTGGGAAATCCCATGAACAGAGGAGCCGTGGTGGGCTACAGTCCATGGGGTTGCTAAGAGTCAGACACAATTTAGTGACTAAACAACAATGATCCAAACTGTAGTGCTGATGTCAAAAAGACGAGTGTGTACAGAAGACTTTCTTAGCACTTATGACCACTGACCCTTCTTCTCTCCATTTCAGCTCTCCCTATTCCTTCCAAAGCAACAGGAGAGTGAGATGGCACAGAGAAGGCAATATCCATGTTACTGTGTGGGGAAATGGAAAACCTGTGATGAGAGAAATGAGGGAGAACCCACAAGATGGTGGCCAAGGGAGCTGGTTTCAGGTCACAGTGAGTATCCTGAAAAAAGTATGGAAAGCAAAGGAAAGAAAAGTCAGGAGGAGTTATGTTGGTCTCATGTTGAGATGCTAGTTTGTTTTGCTGGGGACAGTTTGTAACCTGACCATTTTATTGCTTAGTTAACAGTCTTGTTCATCTAAGGGCAAATTCAGAGAAGCAATATAAAGGGAACAGATCGACTGTAAGGAGAACGTTGGAGACTATCTCAAGGCAAAGACATGAACTACTGACTAGGATATGGAGCAGCTCTGCACTAGAGGTCTCAGTTTGGCTAGCTGAGTGTGGGATATGGCGGGGCCGAGTCTCTGGAGACCTCGTCTGAGGGGCAAGCAGTATCTGCACTAGGTGGAACTTTATTAAAGAAAGATCATCTCTAACACCTTGATTAATTGGCAAAGAGCTTTGATCGGAGAAGGCAATGGCACCCCACTCTAGTACTCTTGCCTGGAAAATCCCATGGATGGAGGAGCCTGGTGGGCTGCAGTCCATGGGGTCGCTGAGAGTCGGGCATGACTGAGTGACTTCACTTTCATTTTTATGCATTAGAGAAGGAAATGGCAACCCACTCCGGTGTTCTTGCCTGGAGAATCCCAGGGATGGGGGAGCCTGGTGGGCTGCCGTCTATGGGGTCGCACAGAGTTGGACACGACTGAAGTGACTTAGCAGCTTAGCAGAGCTTTGACTGGAGAGGAGTATTTTAGAAATCCATATTATGCACAAACATAAGAAATCATACCAGTGGTCCCTTCTTTAGGTGCCCTTTCAAGCTCAGTAGAAGACTGGAAAAGAACAGGAAAAAGTTTGTTCTCCAGGCTAAATTCCCTCTCATCTGTCCTCTGTCCCAACCCCTCTTTTCATCCTTAGATTCCTCATGGGATAAAGTATGACAAGATATGGCTAATGAACTCAATCCAGAGCCTTTGCAGTGTCTACTTTACTCCAGTGGATGTAAGAGAGGATGCTGAAGCCAGATGGGTGGGCACAGGGAAGGGGGAGAGATCTGGTATAGCAGGGTCTGCTGGCCCCTGATACTATTGCTGTTGCATTGAATCCCTGTAGTTCCACTATGTGAAAAATGGGGCTCGATTCTTTGTCCAGAAAGCTAGCACTGCCTCTGCCTTGATGGATGTCAGCTACAAGATCTATGATGAGAAGAACCGAAAGGTGTGTGTCCACAACATTGCCTATAATGCATCCTGGGACAGGAGGACGGGCCTGGGGCTAGTCGTCGTCTTTGGAACTAGAGTTGCTGCTTACCCCACCTCTTCTTCCTGTAGATACCTATCTTTGTCAACCCCTCTGCTGTTCCCTACTCTGTGCGTAATAAGTTGGGACCAGAAAAAATGGAGAAGCTAAAGGTAATGCCAACTCAAGGCATGCTGTATGCCAACACTCACCACTGTCTCTTCTTCCCCCAGCCCCCCATCCCTCTCACCCCCAATTTCCCTGCCACCACCATAGTCTCAAGAGTGGCTCTCTCCCTCTCTCTGTCTCTGCAGCTGGCGTTTAACAAACGATTTGATGTCTCCCAGCAATCTCTTGACCTCCAGAAGCTCCGCTTTGACCCAAGTATGGCTGACAGTAGTAATTTGAGGGAGGGTGCGGGCAGAGGGGTTCTTCCTAGAGGGAGACTTGGGGATGGTAATGTGGTGAGGGGCTGATTGTGGGCCTAGACCCCACTTGCTGTTCTGATTCCCTCCCCTCTCCTTCCTGAAGACTTGGTGGGCCATGATATTGAGATGATTCTGAATCGAAGAAACTGCATGGCTGCTGCCCTGCAGATCATCAGGAAGAACTTCCCTGAGGTGAGGCTGAAAGGCCAGCTCTGATATTATGGTAGGAGGTGGAAGAGACGGGGTGGAGGACAGATTTGTCTCCAAGATCCAGGATAGGAATCTTCACTCTAACTCCTCTTCACCCAAAGCTATTGTGCTTGAACCTGAGCTGCAATAAACTGTACCACCTGGACGGCCTGTCTGACATTGTGCACATGGTCCCCACGATCAAGATCCTGGACCTCTCCAAAAATGAGGTGAGCAGAGGGAGTCAGATCAAAGTTGGGATGAGAGTAGGGGGCTTGTTGTGGTCATCAGAGTGATGACAGGAGGCAGATGAGGGCACCTGAGGGGTGAGGGGTGGAGGCTGGGCTGCAGGGGCCTGGTTGTTTCTCTTGCCCTGGGATTCCTTTTCCAACTTCCTCTCCATATTTCTCAGCTGAACTCTATGTTGGAGTTGAACAAGATGAAGGGGCTGAAGCTTGAAGAGCTGTGGCTGCAAGGGAACCCACTGTGTGACAGCTTTCCAGACCAGTCCACCTACTTAAGGTCTGTGTGAGACCATCCTGTCACCCTTCATGGTGACCTTCACCCATGGGGGCCTAAACTATTACTGACAGTACCTCTTTGCCAAAGGTGGCAGCCCTGGTCTCCTGGGAGGATCATAGGCTCTGCCTTCTCTTTTCTGTCTTCCTTCAGTTCAGTTCAGTTCAGTCGCTCAGTCATGTCCGACTCTTTGCAACCCCATGGACTGCAGCACGCCAGGCCTCCCTGACCATCACCAACTCCCAGAGTTTACTCAAACTCATGCCCATTGAGTTGGTGATGCCATCTAACCATCCCATCCTCTGTCGTCCCCTTCTCCTCTTGCCTTCAATCTTTCCCAGCATCAGGGTCTTTTGCAGTGAGTCAGCTCTTCACATCAGGTGGCCAAAGCATTGGAGTTTCAGCTTCAGCATCAGTCCTTCCAATGAATATTCAGGACTCATCTCCTTTAGGATGGACTGGTTGGATCTCCTTGCAGTCTAAGGGACACTCAAGAGTCTTCTCCAACATCACAGTTCAAAAGCATCAATTCTTTGGTGCTCAGCTTTCTTCACAGTCCAACTCTCACATCCATACATGACCACTGGAAAAACCATAGCCTTGACTAGATGGACCTTTGTTGGCAAAGTAATGTCTCTGCTTTTTAATATGCTGTCAAGGTTGGTCATAACTTTTCTTTCAAGGAGTAAGTGTCTTTTTATTTCATGGCTGCAGTCACCATCTGTGGTGATTTTGGAGCCCCCCAAAATAAAGTCTGCCCCTGTTTCCCCATCTATTTGCCATGAAGTGATGGGACCGGATGCCATTATTTTAGTTTTCTGAATGTTGAGCTTTAAGCCAATTTTTTCACTCTCCTCTTTCACTTCCATCAAGATACTCTTTAGTTCTTCTTCACTTTCTGCCATAAGGGTGGTGTCATCTGCATATCTGAGGTTATTGTGGCCCTTACCTGTGAGGAATTTCCTTCCTCTGACCTGCTTACCTCTTCAGGTCTCAGAAGTCTGCTTCTGGTTCCCTGCCCCTAGCATTCTCCACCAGGGCCTCCCAAGAGCATGGTTCAGGAATCAGGGCTCCTCTCCCTCACCGAGACCAGGAGTGACCAGACTTGACCCTACTGCTGGGCCCTGGACTGAGAAGGGTCTTCCAGGTCCGGGCCTCATGCTGAGACGGGCCTTCCTTCTCCATGCTGAGACGGGGCTTCCCTCCTCCATTCAGAGAGGGTCCTTCTCCCCCTACCTCCAAAAGGGTTCCCCTCCTCTTCCATGTTTACACAGGGGTTTTCCTGCCCAGTGCTGGGGGCTGAGGTCCTGGGTGGCTGCTATCATGACATCCGTTCCCCTGGCCCAAAGCCAGGGGCTGGATCCTTCTTAGGAAAAAGCAGGGTTCCTTGAGTCAAGGGGCCAGAAGTTGGCCACTGCCAGTGTGCAGAGAGCTTCCCGAGGCAGGAGAGGAAGGCGGGGGGCAGAGGAGTTAGAGGAGACTGCAGGACAGTCCCCTCGGGGGACACCGCCTCTCCCTCCCTGCACACGTCACATCATCCTGCCTGTCCTCCAGAGGAACCCTCGGTAGCCTGAGACACGTGTGATTCCTCAGAGAAAGATCCAACTCAGACAGCTGCAGGGGCCATTGGGATAGAAAGTGGTGATCATAAGGGCGGGCCAAAGACCGGCAGCCCCACACTGAACTGGGACCTGGCCCTTTAAGATCTACCCCCACGGCTACTCCGTTTCCCATGCCCAGGTCTACTGAGCTCACACAGGTGTCCGAGCTTCAAGAAGCATCCAGTGGGCCCCAGCCCAACATGTGCAGAGTTGCCATTCCTACCTGGGGGCCTGGGCTGTTCCGGGGCAGGGGAAGGGAAGGGCTGCAGCAGGGGCTCTGCTTCCTCTTTCTTCTCTATTCTCCCCCGACCCCCACCATGGTAGAGCTTCCTTCCCTTCCCTTTGCTTTCTCTCTCTCCCGTGTCTCTGAGCCCTTGTTTCTCCCCTCCTCCCTCCACTCTCCTTCTGTCTTCATGCCTCTCTCTCCCTCCTGAGCGCCACCTCACTCACCTCCCTGCCACAGCCTCCTGGGCCATCCCTGAGGTGCGACCTGACTTGGCAGAGTGCTGGATGCCCAGTGAGGTAGCAAAGCCCCAGGCTCCCATCCTCCCATTCCCTCTTCTCTCCACAGCCTTCACTGGGCCCTGGAGGAAGGAAGGCCGCAGGGAGAGGAAGGCCTGCAGACTGGATTTGAAGTGCTCATCCTTGAGGCACAGAAGGGAGTCAGGACAGTCTAGGTGGGAGCTACTCAGGGGAGAGGAGAGGGAGAAGGAGAGGAGGAAGGAATGCTAACCTTAAGGCACTCAGAAAGATGAGGAGATGGTGCCTTTCAATCAGATGAGAGATACTCAGTGCTCAACAGGGAAGTGAACCCCAAATCCTCAAAGTCGGAGGTTGAGGTGGGTACAAGGGGCTGCTGAATGGGCAAGAACACCCCAATCTCTGTTTATCGTGTTAATGTTTTAACTCAAATTAGCCATTACAACCTTGAACTATCAATCACCTCTTCTCTATTTTTGGTTTTGGACAGTGCCATCATAGAATGTTTCCCAAAGTTACTGCGCCTGGTAAGTTCCTATGTAAATCATTGTATCTTACTAACATTTCAGACCTCCTACACTCAAGCCCTTTGGGTCTTGGCTAGATTATGTGTTGGCATCAGACCCTTGACCACTTTAGGGGATATGGAGTCCTAAAAATGACATGGATATGCTCACTGGAAAATATCCATAAACACATACACAGACACATAAAAGTTGCATATAATACTAGAGACCTCTAAGACATCATGATGAAGACACCCACTGTAAGCTTGCCTATGGACTTTCTAGGACCCTTTTGCAACTTACCTCCCATCCCCTGCGTCCTGGGATCCTCCTTTTCCCTGATCATCCGGGGTCACCCCCCAGTCTCCACTCCTGACTGCCTCTTCCATTCTCCAGGATGGCCAGGAGTTACCTTCACCAGTCATTGCCAGTCACACTCCCTGTGCAACGAAGCCCAGCAAGGTGAGGAAGAGGGTCAAAGAATATTTGGGGCTATTGCAGGTGACGGTTTATCCACTGCATAGTCTCAAATGCCTTTTGATTCCAGGAAACCTGTAAAGAATCTGACACACTGAAGAATATGATCCTTCAATTCCTGAAGCAGTTAAGTTTACTTGGACTTGGGACCATGAGGAATAGAGAGGGCTGAGACTGGGTCAGGCCACCAAACTGCAGGTCTCCTCGCAGAGACTTTCAAGTCCCCTCTGGGGTTCGGATCACTGACAGCCTGTCCTCATTGCTGTTCCACAGATATTACTTGATCTATGACTCTGGAAACCGATCTGGTCTCCTCAGTGCTTACCACCACAAGGCCTGCTTCTCCCTGACCATTCCATTCCACTCTGAGGATCTGGCCCTGTGAGTATCGCTGCCCGAACTCGTCCCTCAGGCTGTGTGGCTCCCCAGCAGAGGAGGGAGCAGTGGGGCATCTGGGGGAAGAGGGCTACACACACTTACTTTCTTCAAGTTCTTCAGTTCTTCTTCAAGAACTGACACAAGCCAGTCCTCGCTAACATCCCTGCTGGCTGGACCACCACCCACTGTCCCTCTGTCTCCTAGAAGCAGCTTATGTGCGTACTTCAAGAACAGCAGGAATATGAAGAAGGTCAAGGACCCCAGTGAGTGTGGTGGGAAGGCTGGGTGGGAAGGGTGGTGAGGGAGCCAGTCATAGGGTCCAGGGCGTGGCAACCCCGACTTTTGCTTTCTTCCCCTCCTGTACAGACCTGCGTGTCCAGCTGTTGAAGCACACAAATAGTGACATCGTGCGTGCCCTCTGTGTGTTGCCCCAAACTCAGCATGACTTCAGCTCCTTCCTGGTGGACATGTGGTTCCAGACAGTGAGTGTTTGTTTCTTCCCTTGGTGGGGCGGCAGTGGTGGGGGGAGCCTGTAGGGGGATGGTCAGGCAGGAAGCCACAGGTGCGGAAGAGGTTGACGGGGTGACATTACCTGGGCTCTTCCTTTTCAGGGCACGCTGCTCTGCTTCTCTGTCAATGGGGTGTTCAAGGAAGGTAAGTGTGTGTAGCCCTCTTCCCCCAGATGCCCCACTGCTCCCTCCTCTGGCTAGGCTCCCCCCTCAAGAGCCCTTCCAGCTTCTCTCCCCTCCCCTCGACTCCCCTCCCCTTCACTCCCCTTCCCTTCCCTTCCCTTCCCTCCCTGTTTTTCCCTCCCTTCCCCTCCCTTCCCCTCTGTGTCTTCCAGCCCTCAGTCTTCCCACAGACAACCCAGATCTGAACTGCGTCCATGTCTGCCTTCCTGCCCTGGGCATTACGGACATAGGCTGTGGAGTTTGGTGGCTCCCATCTCAGATCCTTACACTGAGAACTTGGGCCATTACTTAACCTTACACTTTCCTCATTTGTAAAATGGGGTCATAATATCCACCTCTTTGGCAGCTGTGAAAAACGCTTCCCATGAACTTGTGAAGTGGTTGCCGTGGGGACATGTCACTGGGAGCAGACAGCTCCTACAGTTGCCCTCCCCATTCCCAACACCCTGGCTCCCCAAGTGAACAGCTGTCCCCTCAGCATGAGAGCCTGTAAACATGTGGGGCTCTAAGAGCTATTGTTTGTTGTTTGTTGTTAAAGTGGAAGGAGGGTCTCAGGACTGTGTGCGTGCTTTCACCCGGACCTTCATCATTACCCCTGCCAGCTCTTCAAGGTGAGAGCCGTGTTGTGGGCAGAATGACCCATCCAGCGTGGTTTTGGGGTCCTGGACATGTGGTGGTGCAGACCTTAGGCTGACTCAGTATTGTGGAAAGCCAGCAGGGAGCCCCAAGGAGCAGTCTAGCCTAGTGGTTAGGAAGAGCATGGACTCTGGAATCAGCACATGGGTTGTCTCCCTGACTCAACACTCTCTGTGTGACCTTGGTCAAGTCACATGACCTCTCCGTGACTCAGTGTCTTCGGAAAATGGGGACCAGACTGTACACTCCTGTACTGTAGTATACTGGGCTGCTGTTCAGGGTAGATGTGAAGTTGTCCCTGGGTTGGGGATCAGGCTATCCACTGAGCGAAGCTGGTAGACAATCTCTCTGAAGGTGGGCTCCGTACAAGGGGCAGAGGAACCAGTCAAGGAGCCTGGGGACAGACACAGGAGGGGGATGGAAGGAATCTGGTTGCTGAGTGGCGTTCGCAGCAGTCGGATTGGGGGTGCTGTTGTCCATCCATCAGTTGTCTAAATGTGCATTTTTCCTCCAGTCTTTGTATAGTGAATGACGAGCTGTTTCTGATGGAAGCTAGCCCTAAAAACACCCAGAGTGCACTCTCCGTCCCAGTGCCCACACCGTCCACCAGCTCTGTGGCCACTTTATCCGAGGAGCAGCAGCAAATGGTACAAGCCTTCTCCACTCAGTCTGGGATGAACTGTCAGTGGTCTCAGAAGTGAGTATTGTGTGTGCATGAAGATAAGGGTGAGCTGCGAGAATGATGGAATTAATAATGGGAACACAGAGGCAATTTGGAAAATAAGTATTTGGATATTTTGCTTGCAAAAAAAGTAAGCTCGTGAAAAAGGTAAACAAATTTTATGATTATATATGTAAAGCATTTTAAAAACAGTACATGCTCATATGACATGATATTTTATATGGAAAATGCTAAGAAATTCACTAAGAAACTGTAAGAATACATAAACAAGTTCAGTAAAATTTCAGGATATAAGGTCAGTATACAAAAATCATTTATATTTCTATGCACTAAAAATGAAAAAATCCTGAATTGAAATAAAGAAAACAATTTGATTTATAGTAGTATCAGAAAGAATAAATGCTTAGAGCAAAACGTAACTAAAGAAGTAAAAAAACTACCTTAAAATCTTTAAAACATTGTTGGAGTAAATGAAAGAAAATCTAAAAAAAAACTCAGAAGGATATTCTGTGTTCATGTTGAAAGACTTAATATTGTTAAGATTGTTGTGCTATTCAAAGTGATCTACAGTCTATACCATAGCAAAAATCCCTGTTGGCTCCTTTCCAGAAATTGATTAAATGATCCTCAATTTTCACATGAAGTGCATGAACTCAGAATAGTCAAAACAATATTGAAAGGGGATAATGTTGAGGACTCACAAGTCCTGGACGTCACAATTTCTAAACTTACTGCAAAGATAGTATAATCAAGGCTGCATGGCACTGACATTTGATAGATCAGTGCAATAGAATTGAGAGTCCTGATATAAACCCTGACATTTGTAGCTGATTAATTTTTAGTGGGTGCCAAATTAATTAATGGAGGAAAAAAAATAGTCTCTTTGACAGATGGTGCTGGGACACATGAGTATTCACATGCCAAAAAAAAAGAATTGTGTCCCCTATCACAGACCATATACAAATATTGACTCAAAATGGATCAAAGACCTAATATAAAATCAACAAGTGTAAAAACTCTTGCTGACTTTCACTTAGTATGATAATCTCTAGGTCCATCCATGTGGCTGCAAATGGTATTATTTCATTCTTTTTTATGACTGAGTAACATTCCATTGTATACATGTACCATATCTTCTTTACTCATTTCTCTGACAATGGACATTTATGCTGCTTCCATGGCTTGTCTAATGTGAATAGTGCTGCTGTGAACATTGGGATGTGTGTATCTCTTTGAATTATGGTTTTTCCCTGGATATATGCCCAAGAACAGGATTGCTGAATCATATGATAGTTCTATATTTAGTTTTCAAAGGAACCTTCGTGAAAAGTGAAACTGAAGGTCACTCAGTCGTGTCCAACTCCTTGCGACCCCATGGACTATACAGTCCATGGAATTCTCTAGGCCAGAATACTGGAGTGAGTAGCCTTCCCCTTCTCCAGAGGATCTTCCCAACCCAGGGATCGAACCTGGGTCTCCTGCATTACAGGCAGATTCTTTACCAGCTGAGCTACCAGGGAAGGCTGTACTGTTGTCCATATTGGTTGTACCAGTTTACATTTCCACCAACAGTGTAGGAGGGTTCCCTTTTCCCCACATCCTCTCTAGCATTTATTGTTCATAGATTTTTTTAATGCTAGCCATTCTGGCTGGCATGAGGTATACCTCACTGTCATTCTGATTTGCATTTCTCTAATAGTGATGTTGAGCATCTTTTCATGTGTTTTTTGGCTTTCTGTATATAATCTTTGGGGAAACGTCTATTTAGATCTTCTTCCCATTTTTTGGTTGGGTAAGTAAAGTAAATCAGACAGAGAAAGACAAATATCATATGATATCACTTACATGTGAAATCTAATAAAAATAATACAAATGAACTTATTTACAAAACAGAAATAGACACATCTTGAAATAAATTTATGGTTACCAAAGGGAAAGTGTGGGGAGAAATGATAAATTAGGAGATTGGGATTAATATCTACACACTGCTATATATAAAATAGATAACTAATAAAGACTGACTATATAACACAGGGAACTCTACTCAATGTTCTGTAATAACCTATGTGGGAAAATAATCTGAAAAAGAATATATATATATATATATATATATATATGTATATAAACTCACTTTGTTATATACCTGAAACTAACATAACATTGTAAGTCAATTATACTCCAATAAAAATTGTAAAAAGCACTTAGAAGAAAACATAGGTGTATATCTTCATGATCTTGAATCAGACACCAGTTTCTTATATGTGACACCAAAAACACAAGCAGCCAAAGAAACAAATAAATTGCACTTCATCAAAAATAAAAACTTTTGTGCATCAAAGGACACTATCAAGAAAGTGAACATACCACCCACAAAATAGGAGAAAATATTTGCAAATCTCATATCTGATAAGCGCCACTGTCTAGAATATTGAAGGATTTTACAAGTCAACAATCAAAACATAAATACCAATTTAAAAATGGAGAAAGGATTTGAATAGATATTTCTCTAAATATGGTATACAAATGACCGACAAGCACATGAAAACATGCTCAACATCATTAATCATTAGGAAAATACAAATCAAAATAACCACTCACTTCGCATCCACTAAGATGGCTTTAATCAATGAAACAAAAGATAAGCATAGGTGAAGGTGTGGAGAAGTTAGAATGCTCATATATTAGAGGTATATGGAACACTCACTTCGGGAAAACATTTGGAAGTTCCTGAAAATGTTAAAATGGAGTTACCATATTACCCGGTAATCCCACTCCTAAGTATCTACCGGGAGAAATGAAAGCATATGTTCACTCTAAAATTTATTCAGGAATAGCATTATTCGTAATAGCCAAAACATGGAAACAACTGATGAATGGATGAATAAAATGGGTGCATCCATATAAGAGAGTATTATTCAGTCATAAAAAAGAATACAGTTCTGATACTTGTCATGACAGGGATGAACCTTGAAAACATGATGCTAAGTGAAAGAAGCCAGTCACAAGAAGTCAGATATTGTAGGAAACGCCCATAATTGGCAAATCCGCAGGGACCAAAAGCATATTAGTGGTTTCCAGGGGAAGGGGAGGAATAGAGAGGGATCATTAATGGTTAAGGAGTTTCTTTTTGAGGTGTTAAAATGATTCTGGAGTTAGATGTTATAGGTGCACAATCTTTTGACTAATAAAAAGCACTGACTTGTATACTTTAAAATGATGTGTGATTATATAAAAAACAGTTGGAAACTAGTACTTTATGATTTTTCACTTGTCATTTTCTTGAAGATCTTGATCAGTATATGTTGAATTCCCTTGTTCTTTTGCACAGCTCTGTTTTTCTGTTTTGAACTCTGGTGGGCATGAATGCTAGTGACAGACGATTTGGTTTTCACTGGTCTTTCTTCATCATTACACAGAGTGTTCACACTGGTCCATGTGTCCCGGCAAGCAAGTGGCATGGGTCTAGTGGTGGCACTGCACTGTCAGCGTGTCTGTCCTGTGGTACTAATGGAGAGCACCTGTTCTTCTCCCACTGCAGGTGCCTTCAGGACAATGAATGGAACTACACCAGAGCTGGTCAAGTCTTCTGTATGTTCAAGGTGAGGCCTGGGAATCAAGTAGATTAAAGATAAACATTTCTGGGCCTTTGAGGAGGCCAAGAAAGTGGAGGCTGGTGGCCTGGGAATGGAACTTGGGGACTGGCTTTTTAACATCCCAACTCCTTCCCTCCAGACCGAGGGCAAGATCCCAGAGGAAGCCTTCAAAGAAATCCCGTAAAAGGAGCCCTTGGATGTTGTCTTTGGCTTCATCCACATCGTCTTTTTCTCTGTAGCCTCAGGCCACGCCCGTGACTGGGGTTGGAGACTGACCAAGAAGCCAAAGTTACATTATAGGCCAGTTAACATATCCTGAAGATCAGTCATTCTGCATATTTCCCTCACTCATTACTGCTGTGTTTGTTTTCATAATAAAGAGTGATGTTACAGGTTATATGTTATGTGTCCCACATTACTCTTCCCTGCCCCAGTCATGAGCCAATGGGTCCAGGCCTGAAAAGTCTTGCCCTCCTCCCTGACCCACATTCCCCTTGGTAGTCCCTGGCAGATACATCAGGCTTGATGTCAATAAATGATGATGAGAGGAGACATGATATGCTTCCAGGCATTGGTTTTTGGAGGTAGTGTGACCCAGATGCTCTTCCTAGAGATTCTCAGAAGCAGGCATGTGACCTGGAACAACAGAGGCTTTGCAAGGGATGCCGACTGGCTAGTAAGGGCAGTGGAAAGAAGGAAAGAGGATGGGGACATACATGTTTTACTTCTTATTCCTAATTACTTCCAAAGACCATATTATGAACAGTTTCAAGATTTTCATACAGATGAATGAGAAATCTTGGAGGAAGGCATGGCAACCCACTCCAGTATTCTTCCCTGGAGAATCCCATGGACAGAGGAACCTGGTAGGCTACAGTTCAAAGGGTCACACAGAGTCGGACACAACTGAAGTGATGTGAGCATGCATGCACGAGTGAGAAATGGGCCTTTTCACACCTCTCACCATGCTTCCATAGGGATTCCCATTCATCCCCTGTACAGCCCTCTCCCCTTTTCTGAAGGTGCGTTGTAGGAGGGATCTCACTTAGAGTAGGAGAGACTCAGCCTGTCTACACATGCATCTCTCAGAGAGCGGACATCGGGTGCTTGAGGGGGTTGAGCCATTTCATTTCACTTCCAAACAAATAACACGAAATCTCACATTATAGTCAAGTCTGTGTGACCTTTCTCGCTGACACAATTAGCAGTACAGAATTGCAAGCAAGAGTTGAAAGGGACACAACTTCTTTTCTGCACTTCGGTAATGTCTACCCTTCAGACAACAAGCAGGCATGATTTTTGAAATGAGAATAATAGCAGTATCCCATTTTAAGCTACATGATGACACAGATGTGGTACCACCAGTTTACAAATTATGCCTCCATTGTGGGGTATTGCATAAGTTATTTTCTACCACATGTAACTTTTCAGTTCTTTATGTACATGAAGGATCCATATATTGGCTTGTGAACTCTTTAAAAATATGAACTAAGGGGATGATTGCCATTAAATTAGGAATTTTGCTGTTCAGTTGCTAAGTTGTGTCCAACTCTTTGCAGCCCCATGGACTGCAACACACCAGGCTTCCCTTCCTTCACTGTCTCCAAGAGTTTGCTCAGATTCATGTCCATTGAGTGGGTGATCCTATCTAACCATTTCGTCCCCTGTCACCCTCTTCTCCTGCTGTCATTCTTTCCCAGCATCAGGGGTCTTTTCTAATGAGTTGGTACTTCACATTATGTGGCCAAAGTACTGCAGCATCAGTCCTTCCAATGAATATTCAGGGTTGATTTCCTTTAGGATTGACTTGTTTGATCTCCTTGCTGTCCAAGGGACTCTCAAGAGTCTTCTCCAACACCGCAATTCAAAAGCATCAATTCTTCGGCGCTCAGCCTTCTTTATGGTCCAACTCTCACATTCATTCCTACACGACTACAGGAAAAACCATAACTTTGACTATACAGACCTTTGTCGTCAAAGTGATGTCTCTGCTTTTTAATACACAATCTAGGCTTGCCGTAGCTTTCCTTCCAAGGAGCAAGTGTCTTTTAATTTCATGGCTGCAGTCACCATCTGCAGTGATTTTGGAGCCCAGGAAAATAAAATCTGTCACTGCCTCCACTTTTCCTCCTTCTATCTGCCATGAAGACATGGGACCAGAGGCCATGATCTTAGTTTTTTAAATGTTGAGTTTTAAGTCAGCTTTTTCACTGTCCTCATTCACCCTCATCAAGGGGCTCTTTAATCGCTCTTCAGTTCATTCAGTTCAGTCACTCAGTTGTGTCCGACTCTTTGGAACCCCATAAGCTGCAGCACACCAGGCCTCCCTGTCCATCACCAACTCCTGGAGTCCACCCAAACCATGTCCATTGAGTTGGTGATGCCATCCAACAATCTCATCCTCTGTTGTCCCCTTCTCTTCCTGCCTTCAATCTTTCCCAGCATCAGGGTCTTTTCAAATGAGGCAGTTCTTTGCATCAGGTGGTCAAAGAATTGGAGTTTCAGCTTCAGCATCAGTCCTTCCAATGGATATTCAGGACTGATTTCCTTTAGGATGGACTGGTTGGATCTCCTTGAAGTCCATGGGACTCTCAAGAGTCTTCTCCAACACCACAGTTCAAAAGCATCAATTCTTTGGTGCTCAGCTTCCTTTATAGTCCAACTCTCACATCCATACATGACTGCTGGAAAAACCATAGCTTTGACTAGATGGACCTTTGTTGACAAAATAATGTCTCTGCTTTTTACATTTGATCTTAGCCAAAAGGCCAAGAAGCGATTGTCTCTGCTTTTTAATAAGCTGTCTACGTTGGTCATAACTTTTCTTCCAAGGAGCAAGCATCTTTTAATTTCTTGGCTGCAATCAACATCTGCAGTGATTTTGGAGCCCCCCAAAATGAAGTATGTCACTGTATCCATTGTTTCCCCATCTCTTTGCCATGAAGTGATGGGACCAGATGCCATGATCTTAGTTTTCTGAATGTTGAGTTTTAAGCCAACTTTTTCACTCTCCTCTTTCACTTTCATCAAGAGGCTCTTTAGTTCTTCTTCACTTTCTGCCATAAAGGTAGTGTCATCTGCATATCTGAGGGTGTTGTTATTTCTGCAAATCTTGATTCCAGTTTGTGTTTCATCCAGCCCAGAATTTGACATGATGTACTCTGCATATAAGTTAAATAAGCAGGATGACAATATACAGCCTTGACGTACTCCTTTCCCAATTTTGAACCAGTCAGTTGTTCCACTTATTGTTCTGTTGCCTCTTGACCTGCATACAGGTTTCTCAGGAGACAGATATGATGGTCTATTATTTCCATCTTTATAAGAATTTTCCACAGTTCGTTGTGATCCACTCAGTCAAAGGCTTTTGTTTAGTCAATGAAGCAGAAGTAGATGTCTTTATGGAATTCCCTTGCTTACTCTATGATCCAATGAATGTCAGCAATTAATGTTATTTCATGTAATACCTAAATTATCACAGACCAGACTTGACATTCTCAGCTAGAGAACAGAGATCACAGTGTACACTCCTCAGTCACATGTGAGGAATAGAGGCAGACTCCAGTGTAAACCAACAATTGCACTGTCTGGCTCAACTCAGGCTCTTTGAGGTCCCTTGTGGACAGGGAGCATGGAACTCATTACATGGACCTTCTACATCCTCACTCTACATCATCAGGCTTCCACATCCTTGACCTACTTTGCCAGCTTAGAATGGTCTTCCTGGTTCTCCTGCAGATTCCTTGCTTTCCGTTCCTTTGCGTTGATGATTCTGGGCAAATGTTAACCCTGCAGCCTGTCTCTCTGAATCTCTTTCTGTCCTTCATTTCCAACTAACTTGTGCGCCTTCCCTCAGAACTGCTCTGGCTCCTGTGTGGCACTCTCTACTCCCAACACTTTGTCCCAGAACTTTTGTCTGAACTGATTCCTTACCCCTGGGATCTCCGCCTGTAGCCCCCATCCCCAGCCCTACTACTACTGTTTATATTCCAAAATATGGATTCTATTTATCTTATTTACCTGCTCATAAGTTTGTTTTTATTGCTGACCTTCAGTTTTTACTTAAATATAGATGACTTCATGGGAAATAGATGGGGAAACAGTGGAAACAGTGTCAGACTTTATTTTGGGGGCTCCAAAATCACTGCAGACGGTGACTGCAGCCATGAACTTAAAAGACGCTTACTCCTTGGAAGGAAAGTTATGACTAACCTAGACAACATATTGAAAAGCAGAGACATTACTTTGCCAACAAAGGTCCGTCTAGTCAAGGCTATGGTTTTTCCAGTGGTCATGTATGGATGTGAGAGTTGGACTGTGAAGAAGGCTGAGCGCCGAAGAATTGATGCTTTTGAACTGTGGTGTTGGAGAAGACTCTTGAGAGTCCCATGGACTGCAAGGATATCCAACCAGTCCATTCTAAAGGAGATCAGTCCTGGGTGTTCTTTGGAAAGAATGGTGCTAAAGCTGAAACTCCTGTACTTTGGGCACCTCATGCGAAGAGTTGACTCATTGGAAAAGACTCTGA
Organism: Capricornis sumatraensis; assembly: GCF_032405125.1. Lineage (NCBI taxonomy): Eukaryota > Metazoa > Chordata > Mammalia > Artiodactyla > Bovidae > Capricornis > Capricornis sumatraensis. The sequence continues at coordinate 8,926,823 of NC_091092.1, forward strand.
TGCTGGGAGGGATTGGGGGCAGGAGGAGAAGGGGACGACAGAGGATGAGATGGCTGGATGGCACCACTGACTCGATGGACATGAGTTTGACTGAACTCCGGGAGTTGATGATGGACAAGGGAGGCCTGGCGTGCTGCGATTCATGGGGTCGCAAACAGTCGGAACGACTGAGCGACTGAACTGTGAACTGAGTAACTTTTTAAAAGAGAGTAAACAAAAAAATTTACAGTAAACATTTCACATAAACATGCATGTCTTCAATTGGCCTTGTCGTCCAACCCACTGGTTAAGGCCTGAGTTTCACGAATCCTACCTTCATTTCCAAATGGAAACATTCAGTTTGGCTGTACCTAATATACATCCGCATAACAGAAATCAACAGAGGAGGATGTATGTCTGTGTATGTAACTATTGTGGTTTCTATCCTTTTAGACGTGTTTGCTTTATACAAGCATCTACACATACACATAGGTAAATTATCAACAACAATTGCAATTATATTGTTCATACATCATGCAACTTTTTTAAACAATTACCTGTGAATTCCTTTTCAGGCCACTAGATTTGTATGAAATATGTTTCTGGGACTGGATTATAACAAGTCTTGTTTTCAAAAGTGCATCTTGTTTACTTTCCTCAACTATAAAACTAACATATGTTTGTAATTGGTAGAAATACAACCAAAAAGACACGCATATGTGGGAAGTGAAATGACCCTATATCTACCTCAGTTCCCTCTGCTGAGATATCCTTTGTCAGTGGTGTGGAGCACATTTTGCAAATGCTTTTCTCCAGTATATGTGCACAATACATTCAGATGCACAAGATGTATGAGCCGATATATGCACTTTTGTGTGTGTGTGAATGGGATTCCAGCAAACTGTATCAGGCAATTTACCTTTTTTGAGCTAAGGATAAAATTACCAAAACTTTTAGTTGTATAATTATTGTGGTTGGTGTCTTTTCATAAGTTTAATTGCAATCCTATAGTTTTCATTTATTTATCTGTATCCTAATCCAAGAGAATTCCTTTATGCAAAATGCTTTCTGAGGTGTATATGGATAATTTTCATTTTTTCATACATCTTTCAATCTCATTGATTTTTACGGTGAAGAAATCAGTACAGTTCATTGTCAATGTTTTGAAGGAGTGTTTTGAAATGTTTTTATTGCTGAATTAAGGAATTAATCATGATTTTATTTTGCAAAGTTTCATAACTTCCATTTGAAGTAAAACTTGCTCATTTTGCCAAATGATTATTTTTCCATTGGAAAATAAAACAAAAATTGGAGGTTAGTGCCATCTGGTGACAAAATCCAGAATTGCAGCTTGGCATCACTTTTAGAAGCCTGTAAAGAAAACTGCGACCCCTTTAAAAGCAAGGGGCATTTAGGGTATTTGTATCCAACCTTCTCAGCCTGCAATGTGGGAGACCTGGGTTCGATTCCTGGGTTAAGAAGATTCCCTGGAGAAGGGAAAGGCTACTCACTCCAGTATTCTGGCCTGGAGAATCCTATGGACTGTATAGTCCTTGGGGTCACAAAGAATCAGACACGACTGAGTGACTTGCACTCCTTTTTTAATCTAAATTGGAGCCAGAAATATTTCTGTCTTTTGGAAGCTCTCCCAAAACTCTCCTTCATCGGAAGCGTCTATAGACCCGGGCTTAAAGTCATAGCGGATGCTGTGCAAGGAGGCCCGTGCTCCTTGCGGTCCAGCTGCAAGTAATGTGCAGGCAGTTCTCCTTGCGGTCCAGCAGCAGGTTGGCAGTCTAGTTCAAGGCTGCGCACGGGCACCTTGGTGAGCCCACGGCCCAAACTCCCGCTCGAGAGTCCAGAGGAGCTGCGCTCCTGGGCCAGCGCTCCGGGGGTGAGCCGGGAGCCAAGCCTGCACCCACCCGGGGCCGGAAACAAGTCTTCAAGGTTTTAATGGTACCGTTCCCTTAATGAGCACAGAACTACCCTCCAGGCGCTGTTCCTGTGGTGTGTGTGTGTGTGTGAGACTCAGTCGTGTCCATCTCTTTGTAACCACATGGACTGTAGTTCCCACCAGGCCCCTCTGGCCATGGTTTTCTTCAAGCAAGAATAATGGAGTGGGTTGCCATTCCCTTCTCCAGGGAATGTTTCCAACCCAGAAATTGAACCTAGGTCTTTACAGTCTGAGCCACCAGGAAAGCCTCTTATGAGTCTACCACCCTGTAACCCCTGTGCTGGAGAGACAGTAGTTAGATGTGAGCATTTCATTCCTTCAGTGGCCAGTATCCATGGGCAGAAACCTCAGACCCATGTCATGCAAGATTAGACATTGTACCTCACCCCCACCAAAATAATCTAAAGCAGGGAGAATTGGTGTTCAGCTGTTCTTAGCACCCCAACATGCATCAAAGAAAGGTGATTAAGTACTGGTAGGAGGGCAAACTTTCTGGGGGTTGAGGCGGGTGAGTGTTTGTGGCAGGGCCTGAAATTCTGCAGTTGTTACAGGATCCCAGATGTGATGGTTAATTTTATGTGTCAATTTGTCCAGACTGTGGTATCCAGATATTTGGTCAAACATTATTATGGATATTTCTGTGAAGGCATTTTGGGGATGATCTTAATATTTATTTATTTTAAATATTTATCTATTTATTTGGCTGCATGGGGTCTTAGTTGCAGCATGTGGGGTCGTTCAGGGCAGCACACTGGCTTCTCTCTAGTCGTGGCATGCAGGTTCTAGAGCACCCAGGTTCAGTAGTTGTTGCACGTGGACTCTCTAGTCGTGGCACACAGGCTTAGTTTCCCTGTGGCATGTGGGATCTTAGTTCCCCAACTAGCGACTGAACCCGCATCCCCTGCATTGGAAAGTCAATTATTAATCACTGGATCACCAGGAAAGTCCTAAGATTAATATTTCAATTAGTAGACACCGAGTAAAGCATATGACTCTTTATAATGTAGGTGGGCCTCATCTAATCAGTTGAAGGTTTGAATAGACTGACTTCCCCAGAGAGACAGAGGGAATTCTGCCAGCAGACTGCATTCAGACTCTAACTACAGCTCTTCCCTAGGTCTCTAGCCTGCCAACCTACCCCGCAGATTTTAGACTTGCCAAGTTCCACAGTTGCATGAGCCAATTTCTTTTAAAAAATTAACAACTAGATACCAACAAATTGGACAACCTACAAGAAATGGGAAATTCTTAGAAACATACAACCTGCGATCAAGAGGAATAGAAAATCTGAATAGACTAATCACTAGTAAGGAGATTGGATTAGTCATCAAAAATCTCTCAATGAAAAAAAGTTGAAGACCAGATGGCTTCACTGGTGAATTTCACCAAACATTTAAAGAATTAATGCCAATCTTTCTCAAATTCTTCCAAATAATTGAAGAAGAGGGAACATTCCCAAACCATTTTATGAAGTCAGCATTATTACCCTGATACCAAAACCAGAAAAGGACACTATAAGAAAAGAAAACTACAGGCCAGTATCCCTGATGCTAAAACTCTCAACAAAATACCACCAAACTGAATTCAGCAACATGTTTAAATGATCATTCTTGGGTCCAGAGGTGGGCCCCCAACTCAGCCCTCCCATCTCCCCAGGGGGTTCCATCTGGACAAGGCTCCTCAAGCCTTGTATACCAGCCCCACTCAATCCCAAGCCCAGTCCAACCTGCCCTGGCAGCAGGGGTGGCCCCCAGCAGCAGGGCCCTCAGGATCAGGGTTTCTCCCATCTTCAGGATAGACCCACTCACTCCATGGGCCTTGCAGGGATGGCAGTGAGTCTTGGTCAACTGCTTCTCCTAGGCTGCTCAGGAAGCCCCTTCCCCACTGGAAGTTAAGGTCCCCTAGCAGACCACCTGCCCAGGCCAAGCTCCCCAGATCCCAGGCCTTTGGATTCAGCCTTCCAGCCCCAGCTTGCCCTCTGTGTCCCCCTTCACACCCTAGGCTCCAAGGACACACACCTGGGGTGGGAGTCATATCCTCCTGGTGAAAGGCTGGCTATTGCCCAGCTCTTGGGAGTGCTGGCCAGGTACAGGTGTGCTCCTGCAGGCCTCTGCCCACCATGGGCCTTGTGTCTCCTAACTCCTGTACTGCCCCCAACCCTGTGCTGCCTGCCTGCCTCTCCCAGGGAGCCTCAGCCCACTTTTTGGGCTCTGGGCAGTCTGTGCTGACCAAGGCAGCCCAGTTGGTGGCACTGGCTCCTGTTCCATCAGCCCTGGGCCCTGGCAGCTCCACCCCTGCCTCCACCCTCTGACTGAGCTCTGCATGTTCCACTAACCCAGGTAGGTGGTAGGTGAAGGCGCCTGGCTTCAGCTGCCTCCAAGGGCAGAACATTAATCTGCTGCACTCATCCCAGAAAAAGCAATTTCATTCTTGCCTTTTTGACGAGTCATTCTGACAGGTGTGAGGTGCTATCTCATTGAGGGTTGGATTTGCACTGCCCTGATGACTAGTGATGTTGGCCATGTTTTTTCGTGTGCCTGTTGATGAAGATGTGGAGAAAAGAGAGCCTTCATTCACTGTTAGTGGGGATGCAAACTAGTGTAGCCACTAGGGTATGGAGGTGCCTCAAAATGTTAAAAATAGAATTGCCAAAGATCCAGCAATCTCACTGGGTATTTATCCTAAGAAAATGAAAACACTAATTCAAAAAGCTATATGCACCTTAATGTTCATAGCAGCATTATTTTACAGTAACCAATTTATGGGAGCAACTTAAGTGTCCATCGACAGACAAATGGACAAAAACAATGTGTTATACACACACACACACACACACACACACACACACACAGAGTGGAATATTACTCAGCAATAAAAAAGAACAAAATCTTGCTATCTGTGACAATGTGGATGAATGTGGAGGTACTATGTCTAGTGAAATAAGTCAGACAAAGAAAGCTAAATACTGTATGTTTTCACTTATATGTGGAATCTAAAAAACAGAACAAATGACTAAATATAAAACAGAAGCTGACTCACAGACACAAAGAACAAACAAGTGGTTGCCAGAGAGGAGAGAGATGGGGGATGGGCAAAGTAGACAAAGGGATTCAAAAGATACAAACTACCAATTATAAAATAAATTACAGGGATGTAATGTACAGCACAGCAAATATAGTCAATATTTTAGAATAATTTTGTATGGTGTGTAATCTATAAAATATTGAATCACTATGTTGTACACCTAAAACTAATATAATATTGTGAGTCAACTATACTTCAATAAAACATTCAAATAAAAATAAATAAAGGATCATTTGCTATGATCAAGTGTGATTTATCCCTGAGATACAAGCATGGTTCAATATGTGCAAGTCAATAAATGTGATTCATCTCACTAAAAGAATGAAAAAATATTACATAATCTCAATGGACATAGAAAAATATGTTCGACAAAATTCAACTTCCATTTATTATTAAAAACTCTTAACAAATTAGATGTAGAAAGAATGTTTCTTAATATAATAAAGGCCATATATGACAAGCCCACAGTTAACATCATACTCAAATGGTGAACAGTTGAGAGCTTTTTCTCAAAAGCTAGGAATAAAAGAGTGCCCACTCTCATCACCCTTATTCAACATAGTACTGGAAGACCTTGCCAGAGCAATTAGGTGTTAAAAAGAAATAAAATGCATCAGAACTGGAAAGGAAGAAGTAAAATTGTCTTTATTTGCAGATGACAGGATTTTATATAAAGAAAATCCTAAAGACTGCCCCAAAACTGTTAGAGCTAGTCGATAAATTTAGTGAAGTGGCAAAGCACAAAATTAACATACAAAAATCATTTGCATTTCTTTACACAAGAATGAATTATCTGAAAAGGGAAATAAAGAAAACAAACCATTTACATTAGCATCAAAAACAATAAAGTACTTAGAAATAAATTTAATTAAGGAGGTGAAATATTTCTCTACACTGAAAACTATAGAACATTGATGAAAGAAATCAAAAAAAGACATAAATAATTAGAAAGGTCTCTAATGTTCATGGACTAGAATAATTAATATTGTTAAAATGTCCACACTACATGAAGCTTTTTATAGATTCAGTGCAACCTCTATCAAACTTTCGATGACATTTTTTATAGAAGTACAAAAAATAACCTTAAAATTTATATGGAACCACAAAAAATCCTGAATGATCAAAACAGTCCTGAGAGAGAAGAATAAAGCAGGGGCATCACACGTCCTGATTTCAAGCTATGTTATAAAGCTCTAGTAATTAAAACCGTATAGTACTGGCATAAAAACAAACACAAGACCAATGGAACAAAATGGAGAGGCCAGAAATAAACCCAAGCATATATGATCAACTAATATTTGACTGAAGGATCAAGAATACTCAACGAAAAACCATCCCTTCAATAAGTGGTACTTGGAAAATTGGATATACACATGTGAAAGAATGAAACTAGACCCCTATCTTCCACCATTAACAAAAATTAGCTTGAAATGGATTAAAGACTTAAATGTAAGACCAAGAAAAATAAGTGTATATTCAGTCCTGTTCATGAGTTTTCTACAGTTTTCCTTTAATCTGTATGTCAATCAGTCTGCTCCCAATGGTGATGAAAGTACGGCACCACAGACTAACTATGTTTGCTGGCTATGCAAATCCCACTCACAGGACTGTCCTTTTGGATGGCTGGAGGAGTAATGGTCATTACAATGAATACTGCAAACATGTATTCAGCACTGTAGGTGCTGCACATTGCTCTGAGGGCTTTCAATATAGTATTTCATTTAATCTTCACTGTAACCTAGGGAGCAGATACTGCCTTGATTCCCACTTAACACCAAAGAAAAGGTGAGACTTAGAGAAAGAAAACTGTTACTAAAGATCATGCATTTTGCAACTAAAGGCACCTAAGTTCAAACCCATGCCCTGATCCACTGTTTAAGTACTGAGTATTTTTCTGTGTTAAAACTGAGGTCAGCACAGAGTAAGGAATTCAGCCAAGCTCGTGGTTTAACATGGGCACAGGCCTCGTGAACCCAGTCTCCTGTCCAGCAGACCTTTCATTGTTTTTTCCTATATAATGTTGTTCTTTAGTCACCAAATCATGTCTGACTCTTTGTGACCCCAGGGACAGAGGCAGCAGGCCGGGCTTCCCTGTCCCTCACCATCTCCTGGAGTTTGCCCAAGTTCATGTCCATTGAATCAGTGATGCCATCCAACTATCTCATCCTCTGTCACCCCCTTCTCCTTCTGCCTTCTATCTTTCCCAGCATCAGGGTCTTTTACAATGAGTTGGCTCTTCACATCAGGCGGCCAAAGTATTGGAGCTTCAGCTTCAGCATCAGTCCTTCCAATGAATATTCAGGGCTGATTTCCTTTAAGATTGACTGGTTTGATTTTCTTGCTGTCCAGGGGACTCTCAAGAGTCTTCTCCAGCACCACAGTTTGAAAGCATCAATCTTCAGTGCTCAGCCTTCTTTATGGTCCAACTCTCACATCCATAGGTGACTACTGAAAAAACCATAGCTTTGACTACATGGACCTTTGTCAGCAAAGTGATGTCTTTGCTTTTAAACACACTGCCTAAGTTTGTCATAGCTTTTCTTCAAAGAAGCAATTGTCTTCTAATTTCATGACTGCAGTCACCATCTGCAGTGATTTTGGAGCCCAACAAGAGGAGAATCTGTCACTGCTTCCACCTTTCCCCTTCTATTTGCCATGAAGTGATGGGAGTGGATGCCATGATTAGTTGTTGTTTTTTTAATATTGAGTTTTAAGCCAGCTTTTTCACTCTTCTCCTTCACCCTCATCAAGAGGTATTTTAGCTCCTCTTCACTTTCTGCCATTAGAATGATATCCTCCGCATATCTGAGGTTGTTGGTATTTCTTCCCAGCAATCTTGATTCCAGCCTGTGACTCATTCAGCCCAGCATTTCGCATGATGTGCTCTGCCAGGAGCCACCACGGGAGATCCCACCCATGACAAAAGTCATGTGGAAGGGAACTGTTAAGCAAGGCTTCAGAACTCAACGGGCTCGCTAGGCTTTCTCAAGCATCTACCCCCAAACCAGAATCTGTCTGTTTTACTACTTTATGACTTTCACCAACTCCTCTGACATTAACAGGGGGCTAGCCCTGATCACCTTTCTCTGGAGAAAATTAACTTAGGACTATAGCTAATAAGTCTCCTGGACATGAGAAGAATATTTCTAATCAAAACCCCTCTGTTAGCATTTTAGTTTGCTTGGCAGATATATCCAGACTCTTGCAGCTACCCGTGTGATTATTTACAGCGTCCCAACTGTGAGAGGCACAGAAAGCCTAAAACATAGAGCCTTTCAAAGAGTTAAAAGTTATTAGAGTAGTGCTAATGTAAGATTTCATTATTTGGCCAATGCTTATTGCTAAGTTCCCATATCTCTTATCCACTGTGCACCTGGGGGTGCATTAATTAACATAGTTGGAAAGTAAGAGAAACAAGTGTAGCCTTGACATTAACCACATCAGACTTTTGAGCTAATTGGTTCTTTCTTGTAACTCACTGCACCTTTACTCCGTGAGAAATGTAGCTTGTTTAATACTTTTTGAGGCTGACATAGATTAGAAATATAAGAAAAAACATTTCAAGGGAAAATAAGTTTTCTGGTTGAGAAGCCTTTATCAAAAGAGGGTCATAAAATGTTCACAGGCCTCCAAGGCCAGAAAATAATGTACACAATATTGTTTATGGGAAAGGTTTGCAGAAAAATCCTGGTTTTGATAAAGACAAAACATGTAATGTTTGGGCTGACTCTGTATGACTTTGCATCTTTCATTTCCCTCTATGTACAAGTAAAGGTATAAAAGACCCTTTTGAAAATAAAAGCAATGGGCCTCGCTCGAAGAAGCTTGGTCACCCCGTGTTTTTCTTTTTTCTCTTTTTTGTCTCTTACTTTCTTTTTCAGGCTGATCCCTTGGAGCATAGAGGCTCCCTGCGTTCACTTATCTGCCCGGGTTTCTAAGACCTGAACGGGAAGACGTTCTGCGTCTTCACTCCCTTGGGAGACCAGGAAGGCACCTGTGGCCTCCGTGAACAGGGCAAACTTCTTGTCTCGAAGTTTTATTGGCTTTCTATGTAAACCAAGGAATATCAGCCTCTTTCTCTCCTCTATTTTCTTATCTACAATATTCTTTCCTTATCTCTCTCTAAATCATCCACCGACGCCGTTTTTCCTTCAGGTTCCCCTGGATCCTGTGGGGGCTGGACCCCGGCAGTGCTCTGTGTATAAGTTAAACGAAGAGAGTGAAAATAAACATCCTTGTCGTATTCCTTTCTCAATCCTGAACCAGTCAGTTGTTCCATACAGAGTTCTAACTGTTGCTTCTTGACCCGCATATACGCTTTTCCAATAGTTTGAACATTCTTTAGGACTGCCCTTCTTAGGAACTGGGATGAAGATTGACATTTTCCAGTCCTGTGGCAAGTACTTGGTTTTCCAAATTGCTGACATATTGAGTGCAGCACTTTAATAGCATGATCTTTTAAGATTTTAAATAGCCCTGCTGGAATTCCACCACCTCTACTAGCTTTATTGGCAGCAGCGCCTCCTAAGGCCAACCTGACTTCACACTCCAGAATGTCTGGCACTAGGTGAGTGACCACACCATTGTGGTTATCTGGGTCATTAAGATCTTTTTTGTACAGTTCTTATGTGTATTCTTGCTACCTCTTCTTAATCTCTTCTTCTGTTAGATCCATACCATTTCTGTCCTTTATTGTGCCTATCTTTGCATGCAATGTTCCCCTTGGTATCTCTAATTTTCTTGAAGAGATCTCTAGTCTTTCCCATTCTATTGTTTTCCTCTATTTCTTTGCATTGTTCTTTGAAGAGGGCTTTCTTGTCTCTCCTTGCTATTCTCTGCAACTCTACATTCAGCTGGATATATCTTTCTCTTTCTCTCTTGATTTTCACTTCTCTTTTCCCATATATGCTTTTCTTAATCTGAGGCTCAGTTGGAAAGTGCTGCTCCAATAGCAAATCAGAAGGCAGAAGAGGGGACAGGAAATCACCTAGAATAAAAGCAGATTATTTTCTTTTTTTCTCAAAATTCTCATGCAATTCACCTCACAACACAGAAATGACAGCAAAAGCTCATGCATCGGGTAAATATCTGCATGTTTTTCTTCCTTGACTACATTTCCAGATGCCTTCTATAACAGATATGTTCACTGGTTTATTTAAAAGTCATCTCTTTCATGGGATGGAGGGATGGGCTGGGCAGTACTCTGTCCTAGTCCTACAATGTGCCAGACATTTCTACAGGTTTTCTCCTTTTTTCCCCCCAGAGCTCTGTGAGGAAGGTATCATTATTCCCATTCTATGAATGATCAAGTATAAGCCCACAAAGCACGGTACTCTTACAGGGTTACACATTGATTCAGAAGCAGAATCTTTCCTTCTCCACTATATACCCATTAGCTTCCTTTTTCAAGGATGGGCTTCCAAAGCTTAAAGGACTGACTGTTTCAAACTCTCCTGGAATTTTGCTCATGGGTACGTACTCAATGCAGTACTGATTACAAGATGAAACCTTGTACCAGGATGGTCAGTCTAGTTCCTGAAGTGTTAAGCAAGACTGACATGAGGGCAGAACTGTTGCCCTCTCTCTGGAGAATGACTTGAGAAAAGGTTACTGACATTTACACAAGGACTTTAATCAATAGGTACCTCATACTTTATTTAATTTAATCCTTATAGCTATTCAAGCTACTGTTCATTGTTGACATTATTCAGATCAGGATACAGGACTTATAAAAAGTTAGGCAAATCTCCTCAAGGATAAAAACTTAAAAAAAATGCTCAGGAACTCAAAATCTGGAATTTAAAAGTGCCATTACTTTTCTGCTCTGTTATGTGGGCAGGCACTCACTGAAGCTAAGTGTATTGTCTAGGGTTTCTCTTTAACAGTGAGCTTTACTGCTTTTATATCTGAAGTCATAGTCAATAAATATATATGTGTGTGAAATATATATCATACATACACACTGTATATACATAAAACACCATCTGTATAGCAAAATTTTAAAGTACAAAATATATAAAAGGACGGAAGAAAATTCTGCAACTTGTATTGCAGATATGGAGTTAATATCTCTGGGTCCTAACAGAGAAAGAAGCCAAAGATTAGAACAGAGAGTGTGCATTAAAAGCTACGAAACACTTGAAAATGAAACACAGTGAAACACTTGAAAACAAGATAGAACATATAACTGAGGAAATGGCAAAAAAGCTCTCATTCTAAGTGAGACAGGCAAATATCAACACAGCACACAGAGAGTGATCACAATTTTCTAAAAGAATATGCTTTTATACTTGGATAAATATCTGTATATTTTATTAAGATATATATTGGAAAAAGGGTTTCCCGGGTGGCCCAGTGGTAAAGAACCCATCTGCCAATGCAAGAGACATAAGAGACACAAGTTCGATCCTTAGGTTGGGAAGATCCCCTGGAGGAGGGCATGGCACCGCACTCCAGTACTCTTGCCTGGAGAATCCCATGGACAGAGGAGCCTGGTGGGCTGCAGTCCATGGGGTTGCAGAGAGTTGGACATGACTGAGTGACTTAACAGGCATGCACACATACTGGAAAAAATCAACAGAATATGTATCAAATGATTAATAATTAATATCTTCTGGTTTGGGTGGGAATCTGGAGTATTAATATCCTGATATATTAATTTGGCAAAATGTATAAAATCCCCAAAATACTATTTTCAAATACTGGTTATGGAACACTTTTCACTAAAATAATGATTATCCTTATTCTGAAATGACTATTTTTCTGTCCTCTTCCTTATTTTAAAATGCATAATTCAAATTAAGAGCTACCATATTTAAATAGCTACAGCTCTGTCCTGAGAAGCCAGTGGACAAAACTTTCTAGGCAAAGTAGCTTCAATGTGCACAGATGTAATGCCCTTAGAGAAGTGGCCTGGATCCCAGAAGTAAGCAATAGGTGCCAGTGAATGTCACCTCCCTGAAGTCAGAAGGGACCTATTGCAGTTCAGTAGTGGTAAGTCCACCGTGGGTGCCAGACCACCCCTTCCCAGGAGAATATCCTTCAAGTATCTGTGCATGAGGAAAGGAGGCCGATACAGGATCAGTGCAGTGGGTTGGGGGAAGTGTTTACACTGAACATGACAGATTTGCAACATAATTTACAGACTTAATTAATATGCTTGATCTATAAGGAAATCTGACTAGTTCAAAGAGTCATGTTCACAGGTACCAACAGGTAATTCAAAGAAGAAAAATGAATGGCAATCAAATATAAGTAAAACTGCTCAACCACACCAAAGATGAAAGAAATGTAATAACAAGATGCAGAACTTAACGTACAATATGATCTAAATTTTGAAGAATATATATTGTCATAAGAATATACATGTGTAATCTGATTTTTTAATTTTTTAAATGTATCCTTTATTTTTTTTATTTTTTTTTCCCCCTGCCTTGCCACATGTGGGATCTTAGTTTCCTGACCAGGGGTTGAACCCACACCCTCTGCACTGGCAGCATGGAGTCTTAACTACTGCACTGCTAGAGAAGACTCCATATGTAATTTTAATAATAAACAATCTCAAACAAACATATCTGGAGATTATCAAGAAATATATCAAGTGCTTATCTTGAGGTGGGACATAAAAGTTGAAGAGGGGAGATAAATCCTTTTATACAAGATAATTCTTTTTATAAATGTATATTTCTTCAGTGTTTCCAGGGACTTAGAGGAACATGTACACTACTTTCAATAAGCAAAATAACTAAGATAAATTATGACAGCATGAGATAAACCTAGTTGTGTTTTTATTTTCAAAAGTAATGCTCAGAGGAGTGGATAAACAAGCTGTGGTACATATATACAATGGAATACTACTTAACCATAAAAAAGAATGAAATCATGCCATTTGCAGCAACATGAATGGATATAGAGATTGTCACACTGAGTTAAGTCAGTGAGAAAAAGCCAAATATCACATGATGTCATTTATATGTGGAATTTAAAAACAATGGTACACATAAACTTACAAAACAGAAATAGAGTTGCAGATGTGGAAAACAAACTTACGGTTACCAGGAGGGAAATGGAGATGGAGGGTTAAATCGGGAGCTTTGGATTGGACATATACACACTACTATAAATAAAATAGATAACTAATAAGGACCTACTGTATAGAACAGGGAACTCTGTTCAATATTTTGTAATAACTATAAGAGAAAATAATCTGAAAAAGGATAGATAGATGTATATATATAACTGAGTCACTTTGCTGTACACCGGAAACTAACACAACATTGTAAATCAACTATAGTCCAATAAAATTTTTTAAAGTAATGCTGAAAATATATATTTAGATCATTAAAAGATGTTAAGCATATTGTAAAGCTAAAAAGTTACACATAGCATTATATTTATAACCACACACATAAAAGCACTCCTTTTTTAATCGGAAAGAAAGGCCATGGAAAACTTCAAAGGAGTTAATATTTATGGTTGCTGTCCGCGTCACCAGTTAGCATTTCCTTTGCCATATAAACCCCAGATGGCTCTCTTTCCCTGTCTCCTCTATGTATGCTGTGTGCTAAGTGGCTTCAATCGTATCCGACTCTTTGTGACCCTATGGGCTGTAGGCCACCAGGCTCCTCTGTCCATGGGATTCTCCAGGCAAGAATACTGAAGTGGGTTGCCATTTCCTCCTTCAGGGGATCTTCCTGACCCAGGGATCGAACCTACGTCTCTTATGTCTCCTGCATTGGCAGGCAGGTTCTTTACCACTCGCCCCACTTGGGAAGCCCTACCTTGTCTCCTTGAAAGTGAGTGAAAGTCTCTCAGTTCTAACTCTTTGCGACCCCATGGATTGTACAGCCCATGGAATTCTCAAAGCCAGAATACTGGAGTGAGTAGCCCTTCCCTTCTCCAAGGGATCTTCCCAACCCAGGAATCGAACCCAGGTCTCCCACATTGCAGGCTGAGAAGGTTGGATACAAATACCCTAAATGCCCCTTGCTTTTAAAGGGGTCGCAGTTTTCTTTACAGGCTTCTAAAAGTGATGCCAAGCTGCAATTCTGGATTTTGTCACCAGATGGCACTAGCCTCCAATTTTTGTTTTATTTTCCAATGGAAAAATAATCATTTGGCAAAATGAGCAAGTTTTACTTCAAATGGAAGTTATGAAACTATGCAAAATAAAATCATGATTAATTCCTTAATTCGGCAATAAAAACATTTCAAAACACTCCTTCAAAACATTGACAATGAACTGTACTGATTTCTTCACCGTAAAAATCAATGAGATTGAAAGATGTATGAAAAAATGAAGAGAAAATTATCCATATACACCTCAGAAAGCATTTTGCATACAAGGAATTCTCTTGGATTAGGATACAGATAAATAAATGAAAACTATAGGATTGCAATTAAACTTATGAAAGGACACCAATCACAATAATTATACAACTAAAAGTTTTGGTAATTTTATCCTTAGCTCAAAAAAGGTAAATTGCGTGATACAGTTTGCTGGAATCCCATTCACACACACACAAAAGTGCATATATCGGCTCATACATCTTGTGCATCTGAATGTATTGTGCACATATACTGGAGAAAAGCATTTGCAAAATGTGCCCCACACCACTGACAAAGGATATCTCAGCAGAGGGAACTGAGGTAGATAGAGGATCATTTCACTTCCCACATATGCGTGTCTTTTTGGTTGTATTTCTACCAATTACAAACATATGTTAGTTTTATAGTTAAGGAAAGTAAACAAGATGCACTTTTGAAAACAAGACTTGTTATAATTCAGTCCCAGAAACATATTTCATACAAATCTAGTGGCCTGAAAAGGAATTCACAGGTAATTGTTTAAAAAAGTTGCATGATGTATGAACAATATAATTGCAATTGTTGTTGATAATTTACCTATGTGTATGTGTAGATGCTTGTATAAAGCAAACATGTCTAAAAGGATAGAACCCACAATAGTTACGTACACAGATATACATCCCCTCAGAGACCCTCACCCTGGCTGCTTTTTTTTTTTTTTTTTCGTGAGATAAGGGTGGAACTTCCGTGGAGAGCCCAGAAAAACAAGAAGTATCTGATTCTGTAGTAAGGCCTGTCTATGCCATTCAAACCTCCAACAAGCCCTGTATGGTGGGTCAGACCAAAGGCCCCTCTCTCCCCAAACCCTTTCTTAGCCACCTCCCAGAGATAGTGGAGAAGGCAATGGCACCCCACTCCAGTACACTTGCCTGGAAAAATCCCATGGACGGAGGAGCCTGGTAGGCTGCGGTCCATGGGGTTGCTAAGAGTCGGACACGACTGAGCGACTTCACTTTCCCTTTTCACTTTCATGCATTGGAGAAGGCAATGGCGACCCACTCCAGGGTTCTTGCTTGGAAAATCTCATGGACGGAGGAGCCTGGCGGGCTGCCGTCTATGGGGTCGCACAGAGTAGGCCACGACTGAAGCGACTTAGCAGCAGCAGCAGCAGAGATATTGCGACATGCCATTCTGGCTCTGACCAGCAGGTGGTGACAGTCTCAACAGGCTACCTTTGCTGCAAAGAAAATGCATCAATTTTTGCAAAGAGAAACAAAGACAATATAAAATGAATAGTGCTAAATACACTTGAAAAAATCATACATGTGTGAAATTTTCATATATATATGAAACTGGAAGTGCATGTACAGTGTGTATGTACAGTTTCATTTGTTGATTTGTTATCTAGGCACTAAGTCGTTTCCTACTCTTTTGTGATGCCATGGACTGTAGACTGCCAGGCTTCTCTGTCCGTGAGATTATCCAGACAAAGATACTGGAATGGACTGCCATTTCTTCTACAGGGGATCTTCCTGACCCAGGGATCGAACCTGTGTCTCCTGCATTGCATGATACAGCTGAGCCACCAGGGAGGTCCTCTTTTGTTGATGATGATTCCCAAAGCTGAGTCTTTCACAGCCACTTATTAATTCAGCATACACACATGGGACACTGCTAGCTTGAGTCCATTTATCCATCCCACTCATCTCTCTGATTCCCATATTCTCATTTCCAACCACCTACAGAACATGTTTATTTGGAGAAAGATGACTACAATTACCTCCTACTTGTGTGGAGTGAGTGTGTGTGTGTGTGTGTGTGTGTGTGTGTGTGTGTGTGTTTATTTCTCTCTTGTATTAAACTGAATAATGGGGCTTTCCCGGTGGCTCAGATGGTAAAGGATCCACCTGGCAATGCAGGAGATTGGAGTTTGATCCCTAGGTCAGGAAGATCCCCTGGAGAAGGGAATGGTTACCCACTCCAGTATTCTTGCACAGCTTCCCTAGTGGCTCAGCCAATTAAGAATCCACCTGCAATGCAGGAGACTTGGATTTGATCCCTGAGTCTGGAAGATCCCTGGAGAAGGAAATGACAACCCATTCCAGCATTCTTGCCTGGGAAATCCCATGGACAGAGGAGCCTGGCGGGCTACAGTCCATGGAGTTGCAGGAGTTGGGCATGACTTAGAGACTAAACCACCAGCAAACTGAAGAGTAAAAATCAGATAGGAAAACTCATCAAATAATAAAAATAAATGGCACAAATATCCTTTCCTCTTCCAAATTCCATCAGAAAACACACTATGACAAAACAGCAAAATAGCACCACAGCCCATAAATGTGTGTACATTTTGTATCTTGTGTGTATATATGCATATGTCCTTTATTACAGTTATGCTATTTATTTTATATCAAAATCTCTTTTTTATGGAAAAAAGGGCTCTGGGACTAACACTTCTTAAAGGCCTAATATGTGCCAGGTACTTTCTATAGTTTATCTAATCTTGTCCATAAAAATTCTGTTAGCAGAATTTTTGCTACTAAGCAATATCTATTACTTTTGTTATTATTTTACATTCACATGTACATGTGATAAAATATTGAGCTTTCCAGGTGGCGCTAGAGGTAAAGAACCTGCCTGCCAATGCAGGAGACTTAACAGAAGTGGGTACAATCCTTGGGTGGGGAAGATCCCCTGGAGGAGGGCATGGCAATCCACTCCAGTATTCTTGCCTGGAGAAACCTGTAGACAGAGGAGCCTGGTGGGCTGCTGTCCATAGGGTCGCATAGAGTCAGACACGACTGAAGCAACTTAGCGGTGGCAGCGTGACCTCTTCACTTTAAAGTAATATCCTGTACTCATGCCTTCTGCCAAATCATTTCTGTTTCCAGTGCATGAAAATGGACTGTCTCAGTTGGAGAACAAGGAAGCTTTGTATTCAGTCATATTTATTTTGAGAATTTAATAGAGAGCATTCATAGTGAAACTGTTTTTGTCAGACATCCCTTAAATAGGAATGAAGGCAGTCTAATTTTGTTCTCAATATGTATGGTCTGAATTTATGTTACCCACAAGCAAATATATTGTCATTCAATCTTGTATTGGTGAATGGATTAAAATTAAAATATGTAATTTCAAGAAAAATCATGCAGTAGGAAATTATGTTTTTCTATGCTCCCTGTCTAGTTTTCACAATGAGGTATTTTTGAACTGGTGAATTTTTTTTTTTTGGTCAAATGAAAAATAGGTTTATTTTCTCTTGTAAACAGTTAATGTATTAGCAGATAAAACTTTATAAATTGGGGTGAAAGGTGTCCTGAGTTTTCATATTAATAGGATTTTTAAAATAGTGTTCAAAGCTTAGCAAAACTAGGGCTAACTTTCTGTAATCTAGACATCCGGTTGACATTTCCATCTTCACTATGTGAACTTGTAACTGCAGTTTCCTTGAATAAAAGTTTACTTATTTCTAGTCCTTTCTCAGAAACATCCTTTATGCTCTTGATTTCCTGGTCTATGAAATGTGGATCATCACTCCTTAATATAAAGGGGACTGTGATCAATATATAAGAGCCTATAAATGCAATCCCTGTACAACATAAGAAAGTGATATTTACACTACTCATGGCAGGTAAAAAATGAGAACCATTCTTATTTTAGGAAGTTTCCTGGGGGCGAACCATAGAGTCCCCATTTTTTCCATTGAATAATATACTTACCCTTGATAGTTCTGAATTTTTGGTAAACATTTTCATTACTTCCATAATAACTCAAGCAATAAATTCTTCTCATCTCTTATTGTTTGGAAGAAGTATATAATGTCAACTTCTTTGTCTTTCTTAATTTTATTCCTTCTTTTTCTATTTCAGATTCCTTAATTGACTTTTTATCTAAAGGTAATTGTGCAGTACTAATGGTTCAGATGGTAAAGAATCTGCTTGCAGTTCAGGACATGTGGGTTTGACCCCTGGGTAGGGAAGATCCCCTGGAGAAGGGAATAGCTATCCACTTCAATATTCCTGCCTAGAGAATTCCACGGACAGAGGAGCCTGGTGGACTACGGTCCATGGAGTCACAAAGAGTAGGACATGACTGGGTGACTAACACTTTCACTTTTGCCTCCACTTAGTCAAACAAAAGTGGGGAGCCAAAAGTCCAAGAGTATTGTTCATTTTAAGAAAACTAGAGAGAGAGCATTTACCTGTGGAATCAAAGGCTCATCCCAAAATGTGTATATATATATATATATATATATATATATATATATATATACACACACACATTATATATGTATGTACATATCTGCCTCTATTATTTACATTACCATTATGATCCCCATAAGGCTTTGAGTTTAGCCTTCTTGGAATTAAAAGTCTCCCATGTCACACCACTAATGTGACACACAATCTTTCTGAGGAGAATATGATGTATAGACACATTGTAAAATCTTTAAACAAGTAAAAGATAAGGATATTTAAAACAACTTTTTAAATGGCAGACTAGAAGAATGTTTGACAGGATATAACAAACTGTCATTTCCCATATTTAGCGCTGTCATATTTTCTTATCAAAGAAAGGATTATATTCTTCCTGCTGGCAGGTCACAAAGGGATTTTTGAGGATAACATGTTATCTGAATTTATTGTATAAATTCAGTTTTGTGCCAAGTTACCTCTGGCCATGATATTTTCCTCCGACCCAATGAGTGAAGCTACATGGGAATAATATTTCAACTGTGCCAGCTCAGTTTTTAGGAGGTAGATATTGGTCTGTATTAGAAACCTCTAAGACAAACTTTGTTTTCAGAATGGTTTGCTTTATGCCCTTTCAAGAATTGTATTGCAAATATTCAACATAAGTGCATAAAAGCTTAGGTAATGAATTTAATGGGCTTCAATTGTAGGTAACAGAAGCAATTCCTACTGCCTTCTACTTTTGTAACTTTTATTTGTGAACCATGAGAAAGCATTAACTTAACTGTTAAATCCCTCCCTTAAAATTTCAGGTAGTTTATTTATCCATACTCCCTTCTGGCTCTTGCTCTTGCTCAGCTGTTTGGTAGTATCATGAAAACAGGCTTGTTCTTTTGTCTGTTTGATCAGTCATGCAGTTATTATCTGCCTTGGTTTTAAAATGAACACATGCATACAGTTCCACTCCTGGTTGTATACACAAGAGAATTTAAAACGGGTGTTCAAGTGACATCCCTGGTGGTCCAGTGGCTAAGACTCCGCACTCTCAATGTAGGGGGGCCAGGTTTGATTCCTGTTCATAGAACTAGATTCCGCATACTGCAACTAAGACCTGGTGCACCCAAATAAATTAATAAAAATAAAACACATGTTCAAATAAAAATGTGTACATGAATGTTTATAGCAACATTATTTATATTGCCATAATTAGAAGTAAACAAAATGTCCATCCACATTTCATTTGAATGAACAGACAATATGTGGCATTTTCATATTATGCAATATTATTCAGTCAAAAGTACTGATACATGCTCCAACATGGATGCACCTTGAAAATATGCTAAATGAAAGAAACCAGGGGCAGAAGACCACATATTGTATGGTTCCATTTATATGACATGTCCCTAATAAGCACAGCCATGTTAGTCGCTCAGTTGTGTCCAACTCTTTGCAACCCCATAGACTGGGGCCCACTAGGGTCTTCTGTCCATGGGATTCTCCAGGCAAGAATACTGGAGGGGGTTGCCATCCCCTTCTCCAGGGGCTCTTCCCCACCCAGGGATCGAAACTGGGTCTCCCACATTGTAGGCAGATTCTTTACCACTTGAGCCACCATAGAGGCATAAAATAGATTAGTGGCTTTTTAGGGCTAGGGAAAATGAGGAGCTAGGAAGTGATAACTAAAGATACAGGAGTTCTCTCTAATGAAAGTTAATGAAAGTATTCTAAGATGGACTCTGATGGTGGTTGCATGTATCAGCAAAAATACTAAAAAAAACCCTTGAATTGTATAATTTAAATGGGTAAATGTTATGGTATGTGAGTGATATCTCAATAAACTGTCACAAAATGTAAATTTTAAAGATAAACACATGAGCCCACTGGTTTTGATCACTGAACTTTCAGTTCAAGGAGCACTTGGGGCACCACAGCCTAGTTTTCAGATTGACTCCCAGTGCAACTACAGCAAGGCAGACAGTTTTGTTTCCCTTTTGTTTAATACTGTATCTTCTGTGTCTAGCAAGGTGCCAGTGAATTCTCTTCTGAACACTGTGGGTAATTCTCCAACATTTTACAATCATTACCTGCTAAAATGTAAGTGTCAGGATGGCAAATATTTTTATCTTTTCTTCACTGCTGATTCTTCTGACCTTGAAGAATGCCTGATTCAAAGTGGGCATTCAACAAATATTTGTAAAATGAATGTACTGCTCTGTCTGTCCACTGCTCAATGGAAAACTGTGTCTAACATCCAACCAGGTAGTAAAATGGTGAGAGAAGATAGTAGATGAAAGAAAAGGAATTGACAATGAATAAAAACAGATCATCCTAAGAAGAAATGGCAGTCAAATGTATAAAAATTTTCTCAAACCTAAAAATCAAAGGAATTAAAGGAATGCGAAGTGCCGGCTGATCGCTCCGAGCATTTGTAGAAACTAAAGCTTGGGTCAGCACTGCACTAAGATATTCAGCTTATGTCTCCCCTACAGACTCACAGAGACTCTTGAGAGTCTTTTGGACTGCAAGGAGATCAAACTAGTCACTCCTAAAGGAAATCAAATTCTTTGGAAGGACTGATGATGAAGCTCAAGCTCCAATATTTGGCCACCTGATGCGAAGAACTGACTCATTTGAAAAGACCCTAATACTGGGCAAGATTGAGGGCAGGAGGACAAGGGGATGACAGAGGATGAGGTGGTTGGATGGCATCACTGACTCAATGGACATGAGTTTGAGCAAACTCTGGGAGTTGGTGATGGATGGGAAGCCTGGCATGCTGCAGTCCATGGGGTCACAGAGCATCAGACATGACTGAGCAACTGAACAACAGCAGCAGATAGACAAGCACAGCTGGAAAGACAGACAGGAGAGACGAGGAACTTCTCGCTTGGTGAAGATGGAGGTGCATCAAGTGTGGTCCAGATAGTTGACTCTCCTGATAGGGAACTTGGTTGTCACACATCACACATTCAGGTCCTTTCCCCTCTTCCTTATACTTGACACTTCCATTGGAGTGTGTGTGTGTGTGTGTGTGTGTGTGTGTGTGTGTGTGTGTGTGTATTTATGTGTCTGCTATAGAGTGAATCAGATCCAGGTTGTGGCCTTCAACCAGAAACTCTCATCTCACATCCATTCATCAGGTAAGATTTAGTTTAGAAAAGGTTTACACCTGAGGTGCTCAAGAGGGTGCCAGCACATCATTACCTTCAGTGTCCAAAAGAGGAAACAGTGAAACATAAAGCTGATGTAAAAAAGTCAAAGAAAACTTGAAAATCCATCCCAAAGCCAGAGCTTTGACATATATCAACTGGGGAGTGAGCAGTCCAACCAACTGTCCAAAATAATGCAGTCAATTAATCACAGAGAAAGGTCTGGGACTTGATTCTCAGAAATAAAGCATATCCATTACCCTGCACAGAAAGTCAAGTTGTTTATATCAGCTGATTTATAACCGTGGGATTTACAGTTGTGGCTCCATGGAATCCAGAAAGGAATGTAGGACTGGCAGGCAGAAGGACTTTAGTTCTCATGTGTTTAACACTTAGTGGCTGTGTGATCCAAGTCAAGACGATTCACTGATTGGTGCCCCAGTCTCTTTACTTAGGAAATGGAGGTGATAAGTTCCCACATCCCAAGAACGGAGAGGAAAAAACTGACAGCACGGATAAGGCAGCAGTCACACTGCCTGGCACACACTAGACAGGCTCAGCTCCAAGCAGGCAGAAACTACGTGCTCTATTTCTTGATTCCTCTTGTTCCTCCTTACACCTCGACCTTCTGTGGGCCTAACAGCCTTCCCCAGCACAGTAATCAAACAAGGAAAGGTCAATGAAACTCCCAGAGGAAGCTAATGCCTTTATGAGATTGGCCCCTCATTCTATTGCCAGTGCTCTTGCTGACCTTAACATTAGCCCTCCAGATCGGGTGACCCCATAAATATCAGCTCCTTCCTATCTACAAGGCAGCTTCAATGCCATTGCTTCAACAATTCTGCCAGTTTCCTCAGTTTTCTCACTCTATCCTCCTTCTAAACAAACCACTGCTCAAAACAAACAAACAAACAAAAAAAACAAACACTGTAAGGTATACTTATCAAGCAGAAGCCTAGAAATAAGAGCAAGATAAATTCACAGACCCCTTATTATAGGTTCAGGTGTTTTGTATGTTTACAGTTTTTAAGCACTGTCATACTTTTCAAACATATTTACATGATGTTTGGGAAATGTACTCAAATTTTAAAATGCATAAAATAAAGATAAGTATCAGAAAAAACCAGAATTATGATCACTGCCCCTACTCAGCAATAACTGACCTTTCCTTGTTCTTATTATGAGGATTTCTATATATGTGTGTACGTGCATATATGTATAGACAGCTGTGCAATATACGTACATGTATGTATACAAATGTCACTGGTGTGCATTAGGTAACTTCTCTGACTGTGCTGAGAGGCTTTGCAGATGTAAGATTTCTGGGGTCAAAAGCAAGAGACCAGAATAGTGTGTGGAAACTCTAGGACCCCACACTAATAATTAGAGCCACAGTCTCTAATGTAGAGTATGACAAAAATACAAATAGAGCCTCTCTTTTTCCCAACACCTTTGGATAAGTCACCTCATTGCTTAAAATGGCCCTGGTCCTCAATCATAACATGAGGGGTTCATATTTACATTAGATTCCCAGACACACTTCAGAGGGATTATGGTGTCAGACATCCCCTTTACTGGAGGATGGAGGAGGCGGGCTAAGGCTTGGTCCAGCATTTTTTGTAGGCCAGCTACATGCCAGACACTTCCTATGGGTTTTCCAGTTCCCCCTCACCATGATCCCATGAGGAAGATGCTGTTAGTCTTATTTAACATATTACCCAACCGAGGCACAAAGTTTTATCCATCCTGTAGGAGACTTATGAAGAGTTCTGGATCTTGACCCATAACACCCAGAAGTCTTCTATCTGGAGGCCTTATGGGATTCCAGGCTCAAGGCTTGGTTATCTTAACTTGCTGGGTTGGCTCCATGGGTTGTTTCATGAAGATAAGGGGTAAGTGGCCTTAGCATGGTGGCCATGTGATTTAGCCAGTCCTCAAGTTCCTAAAAGGAAATGGCACCCCACTCCAGGACTCTTGCCTGGAGAATCCTATGGATGGAGAAGCCTGGTGGGCTACAGTCCACGGGGTCGCAAAGAGTCGGACACGACTTCACTTTCACTTTCACTTTCAAGTTCCTGAGGTCTTTTTGTAAAAGCATACGTTTTACTCTGGAGAAAGAAGACCTCTGAGGAGAGTGAGAAATTACGTATTTAAGAGTCCCACCTCATGCCAGCATCTTTTAGACCCTTAAAATCCTAACCACAGTCAATGGGGACCAGATATATAATTCCTATGATATAGATGAAGAAAATAAAGCAAGGACAAAGAAGGTAAGTTTCTTGAAAACTAAACCAAGCCTAAAACATAAGCTCCTTTTACAGCATCCTGCTGCTTTTCCAACATGAAAGCACCTCTCAATTTTGTAAGTATATAATTTGTAGCTGAGGAATTATGTTGCAGTTGAACTAGGTGTTATCTTGAAGAGAATATGGGAGGCGGAGAGGCATTGGTTACCATCTCTGTCTTTCTCTTTCACAGAGTCAGACACGACTGAAGTGACTGAGCAGGCACAACCCTAGAAAATATGTCCGTTGTTATCCAGCTTCAGTCTCCTAATCTAGAGAATAGAGATAATAATTGTCTTCCTCACAGGAATGAATAAAATATGTAGAGCAAATGCTCAGAGTTCCCTGAGCTCCCTACAGGGCAAGCACCGCATAACTCATATGCAGTGTAACCATTTATCACTGGACACGTAAGTAGCAACAGTAACAACAGTGTCACTGTCTCCACAATAATGGAGGACAGAGGAGCCTGGCATGCTGCAGTCCATGGGGGCGCAGGGCCTAAAGAGTCGGACATGACTGAGTTACTGAACAACAACAGCAGCAGCAGTAAATTGCTTGAAAATACAATGAAGTTCAGAGGTGATAATATAAATAAACAGTAATTCAAACACCCATTGATACAGTTAATATTTAGATACAGTATATAGAAGGGACTTCCTAGGTGGCCCGGTAGGTAAAGAATCTGTCTGCAATGCAGGAGACAGAGGAGCCTCAGGTTCAATCCCTGGGTCAGGAAGATCCCCTTGAGGAGGGCATGGCAATCCACTCCAATATTCTTGTCTGGAGAATCCCATGGACAGAGCAGCCTGGTGGGATATAGTCCATACCGTGGCAAAGAGTCAACCACAACTGAAGAGACTTAGCGCACACGCATTTACATATTGATTTTTAATGTATAAAACTTGGTTAGTACCATGATATAGATGGAGGGCAAAAAAATACAAGACTATTACTTGTTTTTAGCAAAAATATTATATTAATTTTGCAATCAGTGAAAATGAAATAATTTGACAATATGGGACAAATCTGTGAATTAAACCACAAAAGTCATTTTAGAATTGTATTCAATTACTTGAAAACTACTGTTACAGGGCTTCCCAGGTGGCATTAGTGGTAAAGAATCTGCCTGCCAATGCAGCAGACATAAGAGAAGCGGGTTTGATCCCTGGGTTAGGAAGATCCCCTGGAGGAGGGCATGGCAACCCACTCCAGTATTCTTGCCTGGAGAATCCCATGGACAGAAAAGTCTGGTGGGATACAGTCCATACAGTGGCAAAGAGTCGACCATGACTAAAATGACTTTGCACTCATACTGTTGTATGGAAAAGGCATGTTATGAACATTTGTTATGGTAGGATTGCATTTTCTTTGAAAATATATTTATCTTTATCTATTACATATATATATTGATATCTCACACATGCTTGTGTATGTGTATATATACATACATACGCAGAGTTCTCTTGAGTTGAGAATATAGCTGAAAAAACCTTGCTAACATTTACTATGGTTTAGGACAGTATATATTGTTGAGGAAAATCAATTCCAATCATTCATTACCATAACTCACATATTTCTAACTCAAGCTAAAACAAGTCATTTTAACAAATGTTCCAGTTTTCTAAATATATCCATCTATATATAAAACATATATTTTTAAAACCATAATGACTGAAGAATTCATCCTTATTTGGGTTCTCTGTCTCCACTGGAGTAGTCAGTTCTCACTTTCACAATTCAATTGCTCCCAGCTTCTTTGGAAAAGAAAACCAATATCTTATTCTTTCCATAATTAAAGGTGCAGTATTTCAAACCCAGTAATGACAGAGTAAAAGGAGACAGGCAAAAGGAAAAGAGGGCAGCACAGGATGAGACGGTTATATAGCATCACCTACTGAATGGACATGAATGTGAGCAAACTCTGGGAGATAGTGAAGGACAGGGAAGCCTGGTGTGCTGCAGTCTGTGGGGTCACATGACATGACTTAGCAGCTGAAAAACTACAGATTAATTCATACTGGACCACTCCTCCCATAGCTCACAGTTATTAACTCTGGAAACGAATTAATACAGCCATCTGAAAGCTCTTGAAAAAGATTGCAAGCAGGTAGAGGTCGAAGGGAAGTTTACTTGTGGAAGAAGGAATAGAATCTGGCTGCATGTTTTTATGGCTTTCTGCCTGCTTACATGTAGAATGGCTAAAATTCAGAGGGCCACCTGTACTCTTAATAGTTGAGGAATCAATAGCCAGATTTTGGGACAAGCACTACAGCAAGAAAATGAGGAAGGAACCACTATAAGGGTGCCACAAATTTCTTGTAAAATCTTGACTCAAACCTATGGCTGACCCTGAACTACATGTACACGGTGAGGAAGATGATAAGCTTCCATTCTTTTAGCCTGAGCTAAAATATTTCAGCTAGTGCTAACTGCAGAAGAGATTGGATTGGATTCAAAATTCAGGCAAGTTAACAGCTTGTAAAAATAAGCCAATCAGTACTCTTGAGAAACAAAATTCAAAATCTACAAGATATCTTTCACAATATCCATGATTACAGTCCAAAATTATTTGACATAAGAAGAAACAAGAAAATGCAACCTATCCTAAAGCAGAAAGGTGATCAACAGAATCAATACCAAGATGAGCTAGATTTTGGAAATACCAGATGACATACTCAAAAGCATGAAGAAAAATATACTCATATTGTATGAACAGATAAGAAATCTTAACAGAAACATAGAAAGTATTCAGAAATGGAAATGTGAGAACTGGGAAATAAATCTAAAAGAAAAATAAATCCTGAAAGGTCTTCACAGAAAATTTGAGCCAATGAAAAAAAGTCAGTAAACAATGTTAGCTCAATAGAAATTACACAATCTGAAAAACAGGGAGAAAAATGTTTGAATTATTTAAAGAGTCATGGTAATCTGTGGAGTGCTGCCAGGGTAAGACAAAAGAGACAATGGGGAATAAAACGCATTTGAGGAAATAATGATGCAGATTTCCCCGATTTAGTGAAAGGGTGTACATTTACAGATTTAAGAAGCTGAGAAGATTCCAAGTGAGACAAAGAAAATCACACTTCAGCACATAATGGTTAAATTGTTGAATACCAAAGACAAAGAAAAATTTTGAAAACAATCAGGTCAAGGCGATCTATTACATACAGAAGAACGACAATACAAATGATAAGTTACTTCTCTTCAGAAACAATGGAGGCTAGAAGACAGTGGGAAACATCTGCAGAGAGTTGAAAGAAAAAAATCCCATCAATCCATAAATCTCTGTCTGCAAAATATGTCACTAATCAAAGAAAAACAAAGACAGTTATACAAACAGAAACTAGTCATCCGTATATCTGCAATGAAAAATATGCTAAAAAAATGTTTTTCAAGATGGAGAGATATAATACCAGATGTAAAATCAAATCTGTAGGAAGGAATGAAAAGCAAAAGCAATGGTAAATAAGCTGGTAAATGTTCTACACTGTCTTTTATTTCCCCTTAATTTCTTTAAAATACAAATAATTGTTTAAAGCAAAAATCAACATGTGTTGTAGGGATACAATGTCTATGAATGTAACATGTATGACAACAATAGCACAAAAGAGAGGAAAGATAAAAGGAACCATATGATGACATGGTTCTTTAATTTTATGTGAAGTGGTAGAATATGAACTCTAAGAACATTTAGTTAGGGATCTATGTTATAATCCCTAAAGCAACCACTTAGAAGTGCAAAAAGGTTTAGCTAAAAAGTTGACAAATGAAATGGAATTCTAAAATATATTCATTTAACCTAAAAGAAGGCCAATAAGGGAAAAAAAGAAATATACTTAAGAGAATACATTAAAAATAGCAAAAGAGTACAATTAAATCCAATTTTATTGCTAGTTACTTTAAATGTACATAGACTAAACACATCAATTAAAAACCAGATATTATGAGACTGGATTAAAATGCCACATCTAAATATACATTATCTGAAGGAAATACAATTTAAATATAAAGATGAAATAGGCTGAAAGTGAAAGGAGAGGAAAAGATGTCCCATTCAAACAGTAGGCATATGAAAAGCGTAGTGACTATATTAATGTTAGATTTTTTACTTGACAACTACAGGATTCTCTGTCTCTGCCTCAGCGTGTAATCATGAATGGAGTCCTTGCCTTTACAGAGCTTTTGCCATAGTAGAGTGGATAGTAGACAGCAAACAAGAAGTATAGAGTGTGTGAGATGGCATAGGTGCTCTAGAAAGGGTAATGATGCAGATCAGGGAATTGGAAGCCAAGATGATGAGTTTCAGTCAGTGTTCTGCCCACATTACAGCTGTGTGCCCTTAGGGAAGGTACTGAAATCTCTCAGGGCCTTCCTTTCCTCATCTCATAGATGTACGTAATGACAATAGCAGTAACAATAATAGTACTCTCCTCGATGTGAGAAATAAATGTTAGTACAACTTAGGGAGATTTTAAAGTGATTGTGCCCCTCGTACCATCTTGCTGTGGCTTCTCCTTTATTCTTGGACACAGGGTATCTTTTTTTGGTGGGTTCCAACATTCTTCTGTTGATGGTTGTTCAGCAGTTAGTTGAGATTTTGGTGTTCTTGCAGAAGATGAGCGCAGACTCTTGAGAGTCCCTTGTACAGCAGGAAGATTAGACCAGTCAATCCTAACGGAAATCAACCCTGAATACTCATTGGAAGGACGGATGCTGAAGCCCAAGTTCCAATACCTTGGCCACCTGGTGTGAAGAGCCAACTCATTGGAAAAGACTTTGATGCTGGGAAAGATTGAGGGCAGGAGGAGAAGGGGCGACAGAGGACGAGATGGTTAGATAGCATCACCGGCTCAATGGACATGAATTTAAGAAAACTTTGGGAGACAGTGAAGGACAGGAAAGCCTGGTGTGCTGCAGTCCATGGGGTTGCAAAGAGCCCAACACGACTTAGTGACTGAATAACAGCAACATGTAGGGAGAGGGGATAGGGAGTGTCTGCGAGAGAGGGGCTGAATTTTTAAAGTGGTGTACTCATAAAAGTTCTCACTGAAGAAGGTAACACTTGAGCAAATACATATTTCTACATAGATGATGATAGTATGTGAGAGTAGAAGGCAGCCCAGGGCAAGCGAGTCACGTAAAGACTTTTATTTATATCTTTTATTTGAAGTATAGTTGCTGTACAATATTTTATAAGTGTTCAATATAGTGATTGACAATTTGTAAAGGTTATACTCCATTTATAGTTATTATGTGATATTGGCTATATTCCTTGTGTTGTACAGTCTATCTTTGTAGCATGCTTATTTTATGCATAATATTTGTACCTCTTAATCTCCTACCGCTATATTGCCCCTCCCTCCTTCGCTCTCTCCCTGGTAACCACTAGTGTGCGTATATATATTTAGTCATGTATATTTATGAATATTGCTCATCCATAAGAAATGAAATGTTGCCATTTGCAGCAACATGGATGGACTTGGAAGGTGTTATGCTAAATAAAATGTCATACAAGGAAAGACACTGCATGATATCACTTATACATGGAATCTAAAAAGCACAATGAATTAGTGAATATAACAAAAAAGAAACAGATTCACAGATAGAGGGAACAAACTAGTGTATGGATATTACTCTCTTATTGGTCATACCATTTGCAAATGTTTTCTCCCATTCAATAGGTTGTCTTTCGTTTTGTTGATGGTTTCCCTTGCCGTGCAAAAGCTTTTAAGTAGGTCCCATTTGTTTATTTTTTGCTTTGCTTTAGTAGACGAATTCAAAAAAATGTTGTGATTTATGTCAGAGCTCTGCATATATTTTCCTCTAGAAGTTGTCTAGTTTCTAGTGTTACATTTAGATCTTTAATCCATTTTGAATGTATTTTTGTGTGTGATGCTAAAGAATGTCCTAATCTCACTCTTTTACATGTAATTGTCCAGTTCTTTCATCATCACTCATTGAAAAGACAGTCTTTTCTCATAGTCTTGCTTCTTTTGTCACAGATGGACATGGAAAAATATATATATATATACATACATTTCATATATATACAAAGATACACATGTATATACAGAAAGTTTTACAAAACAGTTATCTGTATTCAGGCATTTATGTATGTGTCTTACTATATACATCTCCACGACCCAGATAACCACAATGGTGTGATCACTCATCTAGAGCCAGACATCCTGGAATGTGAGGTCAAGTGGGCCTTAGGAAGCATCACTATGAACAAATCTAGTGGAGGTGATGGAATTTCAGTTGAGCTATTTCAAATCCTGAGAGATGATGCTGTGAAAGTGCTGCACTCAATATGCCAGCAAATTTGGAAAACTCAGCAGTGGCCACAGGACTTGAAAAGGTCACTTTTCATTCCAATCCCAAAGAAAGGCAATGCCAAAGGATGCCCAAACTACTGCACAACTGCACTCATCTCACACGCTAGTAAAGTAATGCTCAAAATTCTCTAAGAGAAGCTTTAACAGTACATGAACTGAGAACTTCCAGATTTCCAAGTTGGATTTAGAAAAGGCAGAGGAACCAGAGATCAAATTGCCAACATTTGCTGGATCATGGAAAAAGCAAGAGAGTTCCAGAAAAACATCTATTTCTGCTTTATTGACTATGCCAAAGCCTTTGACTGTGTGGGTCACAATAAACTGTGGAACATTCTGAAAGAAATGGGAATACCAGACACCTTACCTGCCTCCTGAGAAATCTGTATGCAGGTCAAGAAGCAACAGTTAAAACCAAACAAGGAACAATGGACTGGTTCCAAATTGAGGAAGGAGTATGTCAAGGCTGTATATTGTCACCCTGCTTATTTAACTTATATGCAGAGTACATCTTGAGAAATGCTGGACTGCATGAAGCACAAACTGGAATCAAGATTGTGGGGAGAAATATCAATAACTAGCCTCCGATATGCAGATGACACCACCCTTAAGGCAGCAAGTGAAGAGGAACTAAAGAGCCTCTTGATGAAAGTGAAAGAGGAGAGTGAAAAAGCTGGCTTAAAACTCAACATTCAAAGCACTAAGATCATGGCATCTTGTCCCATCACCTCATGGTAAATAGATGAGGAAACAACGGAAACAGTGAGAGACTATTTTCTTGGGCTCCAAAATCACTGCAGATGGTGACTGCAGCAATGAAATTAAAAGATGCTTACTCCTTGGAAGGAAAGCTATAACAAATCTAGACAGTGTATTAAAAAGCAGAGACATTACTTTGCCACCAAAGGTCCGTCTAGTCAAAGCTATGGTTTTTCCAGTAGTCATGTGTAGATGTGTGAGTTGGACCATAAAGAAAGATGAGCACCGAAGAACTGAATCTTTTGAATTGTGGTGTTGGAGAAGACCTTTGAGAATCCCTTGGACTGCAAGGAGATCAAACCAGTCCATCCTAAAGGAAATCAGTCCTGAATATTCATTGGAAGGACTGATGCTGGAGCTGAAACTCCAATACTTTGGCCACCTGATGAGAAGAACTGACTCACTAGAGAAGACCATGATACTGGGAAAGATTGAAGGCAGGAGGACAAGGGGATGGCAGAGGGTGAGATGGCTGAATGGCATCACTGACTTGATGGGCATGGGTTTGAGCAAGCTCAGGGAGTTGGTGATGGACAGGGAGGCCTGGCATGCTGCGATTCACGGGGTTGCAAAGAGTCAGACATGACTGATCGACTGAACTGAACTGAAGTGAACATATTTTTTTTTAATATTACTCCCCTCTCTCACACACACACACACACACAGAGGCACACACACAAGAGAGGCAGCTTTTTATATCCTGGAGGAAGATGAAGAAGACTTCCTATCATATGATTTAATGTTCTGGGGCTCTCTTTGAATTACTTTATCTGCTTAATAAACTTCCAGAAAATTCCTTCTGACAGAGCCACACCTTCCTTGCTAGTTGATGTCTAAACCACCATTGTGGATCTTATCACTTGATGCTACTAAACTCCAATTTCTGATTTCTCAAATTAAAAAAAAAAACATTGTTTGGGAAAAAGAAACAAATGTCTATTAACAGACGTCTACTTTGTATTGTATGTAAAACAAAATCATGATCAAGTTCCTTTAGTCCACAGTTATGTTCTCTATAGTTCCACAATGTAAAATATACTAATAGTATCACACTCTGCTGAAAGGACTGGTGGATATTATAGGCCTGGGGTCAGAATAAAGAGGGTAGAAGGGTTCAGGTAATTTTACAATTGTGCCATTAAGTTTCAGATAGTTTTCTGGACATGCCCAATTGCCAGGTTGTATATTTCCACCTGGGATTTCCACATGAGTGAATCAGGTCATAGAGTATTTCCTGACTGTCATATCTGATTAAGGTCTCAGATTAGCTCTGTGCTCCCTTCATCCCCTGGTTAATGTCTCCCTACCACTCAGGTCTCAGCTTAAGCATCATTTACTATTGGAAGCCTTCTCAGACACATCCTCATGGTTTGATTATTGTTAGTCATCTAGGAACTCCACCAGCTCACTATTTCCAGATACATTTTTTTTCATTTGAAAGAGGTCCAATGAGAGTGAGTTCAAACTTCCTCATGGGCTGTGGCTTCATACAGTGGACTGAAGACTCCAAGAGCTTTCAAATGCCTCATCTGAAACTTTGCTCCAGGATTTGGCTCTTCCACTCTGAGGGGGATGCTGAGGACACAGATCAGATCTGCAGTGGAAGCCCAGAGCAGTTCTACAGGCACCAACTGTGGCATGCACTTCAGAGATGCTGTGGAGGTTGTTAACGGATGCTTCCTCTTCTAAAGAGTCCCATGAGAGTTCTGAAATGCCAGTCTGTGATTTTAGCAGATACATTTTTGCCTGACAAAGTACATATGAGGTAGAATTACAAGTCTGAAAGTTTTAAAACTACTGACTTTGTGGCATACTCTTTTAAATATAATAAGTCCAAAATATTTAAAGGAATTTGAGAAAGAGGAAAAACTAAAGAAACAAGCCAAATTCTCTATTAAGCTATGGTTAGATATCACCATTTTTTATATTCTCATTAATAGTGTGCCTTATATGACACTGATTTATTCTTTAATCTAAAGGGTTCGCATGGTGTTTCCCTCTTCACAGATGAGGAAACTGAGCCTCACATCCCAGGTCTGACTGAAATCAAAGCATCTCTGTAATCCCTTGTGATTTCATCAAATGCTGACAAGAACCCTGTGAAGGAGGGTCCTCTCCTCAACTCTTGACTGGAGAACCTGAGGCTCAGGGAACTCAGTGCCCTCTCCTGCTATGCCACCAGCACAGCCCACACTGGACTTGACACCTTTCTGACTCCCAAGCCCTTACTCTTCCCATTGAGAATACTGTTAATGGACTTTGTTTCTGACCTTAAACAGGAGTTCACACTCAGTTTAGACAATGTGCAAAATACATCCAATGATGGAGGGGAATATATAAATAATCAGCAAACCCTACAACCCACTGATGGTTAACTTTTGGTGGGTTGTAGAGTTTGCAGTCACTGGTAATAAAAGTGTAAAAAAAAGCATGGGGATCATAAAAAATTTCAAACTCTGGGCAATGGGAAAGTACAATAAGGGAAACATATACAGTGAGCTTCCAATGTAATTACAGCCACAAGTTTCCCTCTTAAAATACTTCTGTTGCCTTGCATACTTTTTGGTATGTTGTGGCTTTGTTGTCGTTCATCTCAGAGTGCACATGGAATGCTCTCTAGATTAGACCATATGTTAGGCCATAGTACAAGCTAAGAAAGAATCTTATCTGACACAACAGTATGAAATGCGAAATCAACAACATAATGAAAATTCAAAAACTCATAAATATGGAAATCAAACAGTGCACTCTTAAACCATTAATGTTCAAGGAGAAATCACAAAAGAAAATAGAAAATACCTTGGAACAAATGAAAATAAAAACAGCATACCACAATTTATGAATGAAGTGAAAATAGTGCCCAGAGGGAAATATAGCTATCAATGCTTACATTAAAAAAGAAAAAAATTTCAAAAAGTAACCTACATTTACACGTTAAGGAAACAGAAAATGATGGGCAAAATAAGCCCAAACCTAGCAGAGGAAAGAAATGTTAAATATTAGGGCAGATTTAAGTGAGTAGAGAATAGAAAAACAATATACAGAATCAACAAAACCAAAAGTCGGTGCTTTGAAAAGATCGACAAAATTGACAAATCTTAAATTAGAATGAGAAAAGAGAGAAGCTTTGAATAACTGAAATCACTAATGAAAGTCAGGGTATTACTATTGACCTTACAGAAATTAAAAAAAGTATTATAAAAGAATACTATGAACAATGATATGCCAACAAATTGTAAAATCTACGTGAAATGGACAAATTCCTAGAAAAACACAAATGATTACAACTTAAAAAGAAAATCTCAACAAAGCTGTAACAAGAAAAGAAATTGAATCACTATTCTATAATCTCCTGACTAAGAAAGGCCAGAGATAAAAACACCAATACAGTATACTAACACATATATATGGAATTTAGAAAGATGGTAATGATAACCCTGTATGTGAGACAGCAAAAGAGACACAGATGTATAGAACAGTCTTTTGGACTCTGTGGGAGAGGATGAGGTGGGATGATTTGGGAGAATGGCATTGAAACATGTATAATATCATATATGAAATGAATTGCCAGTCCAGGTTCGATGCAGGATACAGGATGCTTGGGATGGTACACTTGGATGATCCAGACGGATGGTACGGGGAGGGAGGAGGGAGGGGGGTTCAGGATGGGGAACACATGTATACCTGTGGCTGATTCATGTTGATGTATGGCAAAACCAATACAAAATACAACATTGTAAAGTAATTAGCCTCCAATTAAAATAAATAAATTTATATTTTAAAAAAATAAAAAATAAAAAGCAATAACTGATTGATCTTTTAAAGTCTAGTTGTATGCAATTTACAAGACATGTGCCTAAAATGTAATGGCACAGAAAGGAAAAAATTATTCCAGTTATATGGAGTTAGCAAGATTTACAATTGAAATATAATGGCACAGAAATATTGAAAGTAAGAGGACAGAAAAAGATATGCTGGGCAAAAACTGAACAAAAGAAATCTGATGTAGCTATATTATTGTCAGGGAAAAAAGTAGTCTTTAAGGCAAAAAGCATTATTAAGGATAATCAGAGTCAGTACAGAATCATGAAAGGTATAATTCTCCTGGAAGGCATCACAGTTATATGCTTTTATGCCTCCTAATAACACAGCTTCAAACACCACAAAGCAAAAATTGACGAATTACAAAGAGAAATTGACAAATCTACCATTATAGTGAGAGTTCTTAACATACCTCTCTCAGTAACTGATAGATCAAGCAGGCAAAAAAAGAAAAAAACAGTAAAGATATAAAAGGCTTGAAAAATAAAACTAACATGCTTGATAAAATAAGATTAGGATTCTACAACAACTTGAGAAACCAAATTCTTTTCAAGCACATTGTAAAGGAAATGCTTGTAAAAATGGACATTATACTTGTCCCTAAAATAAGTCTGAAAAATTTACAAGCTGATTCTTAACTGTATTGGGAAGAGCAAAAGTTCAAAGATAACTTTGAAGTCAAAAACAAGCTAGGGAGACTTGCTCTACCAGACAACATGACCTATTAGAAATCTATAGTAATTAGGACAGTATGATGTAAGCACGGGAAGAAACAAATATGCTTGTCAGATAAAATACAGGAAGCCCGGTTAAGTTGGAATTTTCAGATAAACAATGGGTATATGTGTTATGGGCTAAATCTGGCTGTCCTATAAACAAATGAATCATTGAACCTAAGAAAAATCCTGGACACATAACCATCCAGGTATAGAAACTCAATCTATGACAGAGGTAGCAGTCACTCAGAAGAGATGGGATATTTAAAAAGTGGTAGTGGGACAATCATTTATTTATATGCAAAAATTTTTTAAATTACATCTGTATCTTATACCAATCAAAATCTAATCCTAGGTGGATTAAAGGTTAAATATGAAAAACAATCTTGAAACATTTAGAATTAAATATGGAGCTTAACTTTTTGACATTAGAGTAGGAAAACTTCCTAAAATAAAACCCAAAAAAGTACAAAGAATAAAGCAAACGGCTGATAACTAAAGTATGCTGTGCTGCACTGCGCTTAGTCGCTCAGTTGTGTCTGACTCTCTGCCACTGTATGAAGCGTAGCCTGCCAGCCTCTTCTGTCCATGGGGGTTCTCCAGGCAAGGGAGTTTCCATGCCCCCCTCCAGGATCTTCCCAACCTAGGTCTCCCACATTACAGGGGGATTCTTAACCATCTGAGCCACCAGGGAAGCCCAAGAATACTGGAGTGGGTAGCCTATCCCTTCTCCCAGGGATCTTCCCGAGCCAGGAATCAAACTGGGGTCTCCTGCATTGCAGGCAGATTCTTTACTAGCTGAGCTACCAGGGAAGCTCAATTAAAATATAATAAAATATAAAACTTTGCATTTCGAAGCATGCATTTTAAAGCCCAGGAAAAGGCCAACCTCAAGGTAGAAAAACATATCTGCAACAAGTATAATGAACAATGGATTAGTATCCAAATTCCTGAATACTATGTAGTGCCTTATATGAATCAATAAGAAAATCACCACATGTAGTCTATGTAAGGTTCTAGAAAATTCAAACATCTTGACTTTTTTGAATTTGGGGTGGCTTCTACTCTTCAGCCTGCAGATCTGGTCATGACTGGACTTCTAGAAGCCCCTTAAGTCCCTTAGACGGAAGAGGAATGGAATGTGAAGCAGTGTGAAGCTAAATGGCTACGATAACTGATAGAGATTCTTTCATATGGGTCAGAGATAACACAATGCCCCACTTTTCTCTTTTAAGCAAGAACAACTTTGGTTAGAATTTTAAAGTCCTTGTAAAAACAGAATCAGCCAAATGCTTTTACCTACAGACCTGCAGAGGCAGATGTGAAGCATCAAACATCAGGGTCTTGCAAGTGATGGACACTTTCAGATTTCATTTATTTTTAAATTCATAAAGGCATATATAGTAAACAATATTTATCATCTTTTAATCCACACAATATATACACAAAAATAATCTTATTTCATATTTCAAAGCTCTCCCATTTGTTTTTCCTAAGGGATACTCTGCTCCTTCCTTTTTGAAGATACCACAGGTCTCACTTTAGTACATTTAGCTGTTTGGTCTGTGCATTTTCAGGAGGAGAAAGAATGGTGCTCCATGTCCATGCACATTGGGAAACTGATATTTCATCTGAAAACAAGCAATGACAATTAATCTCATATGAGGGTCAAGTATGTAAGGAGATACTTAGCAGTACAGAGTAATAAGGAAATAGAGAGTCAGAGAGATCTTTATATTTTACTTTACACATGTCTATATTGTTGGTGTCTAACAGGGCAAGTAATATTTTATTATTAAAATAATGCTGTGAAAAGGAAATAAGAGTCAAAATTCTGAAACTAAAGTTTTAGCCTTTTGAACTTGCCTTGCTCGCATCCTTCCTCAGTTTTCTTTTATTCAGCTAGAATTTTAATGCCAAGCCAAAATCATATATAATCTTATAAATCAATGTTCAGCTCAGTTCAGTTCAGTTCAGTCGCTCAGTCGTGTCTGACTCTGCAACCGCGTGAATCGCAGCACGCCAGGCCTCCCTGTCCATCACCAACTCCCGGAGTTCACTCAGACTCACATCCATCAAGTCAGTGATGCCATCCAGCCATCTCATCCTCTGTCGTCCCCTTCTCCTCCTGCCCCCAATCCCTCCCAGCATCAGACTCTTTCCCAATGAGTCAACTCTTCCCATGAGATGTCCAAAGTACTGGAGTTTCAGCTTCAGCATCATTCCTTCCAAAGAAATCCCAGGGCTGATCTCCTTCAGAATCGATTGGTGTTACTTCAATAAAATAAAATTTTTAAGCACATTTAATTGCTACCTTTAGTGATCTTTTCGTGTCTTTTATAGGCAAGCCTTTTGCCGTTTTTTGCTTATGTCTAACATCCTGGATACTGAAAGAGAAACTCCCCAGGTCGGTAGGTGCCCAATATGCTATTGGACATCAGTGGAGAAATAACTCCAGAAAGAATGAAGGGATGGACTCAAAGCAAAAACAATACCCAGTTGTGGATGTGACTGGTGATAGAAGCAAGGCCCATTGCTTTAAAGAGCAATATTGCATAGGAACCTGGAATGTTACGTCCATGAATCAAGGCAAATTGGAAGTGGTCAAACAGGATGTGGCAAGAGTGAACATCGACATTCTAGGAATCACCAAACTAAAATGGGCTGGAATGGGTGAATTTAATTCAGATGACCATTGTATCTACTACTGCGGGCAGGAATTCCTTAGAAGAAATGGAGTAGCCATCATGGTCAACAAAAAGTCCGAAATGCAGTATTTGGATGCAATCTCAAAAACAACAGAATGATCTCTATTCGTTTCCAAGGCAAACCATTCAGTATCACAGTAATCCAAGCCTATGCCCTAACCAGTAACGCTGAAGAAGCTGAAGTTGAACAGTTCTATGAAGACCTACAGGACCTTTTAGAACTAACACCCAAAAAAGACGTCCTTTTCATTATAGGGGGCTGGAATGCAAAAGTAGGAAGTCAAGAAACACCTGGGGTAACAGGCAAATTTGGCCTTGGAGTACGGAATGAAGCAGGGCAAAGGCTAATAGAGTTTTGCCAAGAGAACGCACTGGTCATAGCAAACACCCTCTTCCAACAACACAAGATAAGACTCTACACATGAACATCACCAGATGGTCAACACTGAAATCAGATTGATTATATTCTTTGCAGCCAAAGATGGAGAAGCTCTATACAGTCAGCAAAAACAAGACTGGGAGCTGACTGTGGCTCAGATCATGAACTCCTTATTGTCAAATTCAGACATAAATTGAAGAAAGTAGGGAAAACCGCTAGACCATTCAGGTATGATCTAAATCAAATCCCTTATGATTATACGTGGAAGTGAGAAATAGATTTAAGGGACTAGATCTGATAGATAGAGTGCCTGATGAACTATGGATGGAGGTTCGTGACACTGTACAGAAGACAGGGATCAAGACCATTCCTATGGAAAAGAAATGCAAAAAAGCAAAATGGCTGCCTGGGGAGGCCTTACAAATAGTTGTGAAAAGAAGAGCAGTGAAAAGCAAAGGTGAAAAGGAAAGGTATACCCATCTGAATGCAGAGTTCCAAAGAATAGCAAGGAGAGATAGGAAAGCCTTCTTTAGCGATCAATGCAAAGAAATAGAGGAAAACAACAGAATGGGAAAGACTAGAGATCTCTTCAAGAAAATTAGAGATATCAAGGGAACATTTCATGCAAAGATGGACTCACTAAAGGACAGAAATGGTATGGACCTAACAGAAGCAGAAGATATTAAGAAGAGGTGGCAAGAATACACAGAAGAACTGTACAAAAAAGATCTTCATGACCAAGATAATCACGATGGTGTGATCACTCACCTAGAGCCAGACATCCTGGAATGTGAAGTCAAGTGGGCCTTAGAAAGCATCACTCCGAACAAAGCTACAGTCACCATCTATAGTGATTTTGGAGCCCTGCAAAAATAGGTCACTGTTCCATTGTTTCCCCCATCTATTTGCTATGAAGTGATAGGACCAAGATAACCATGATGGTGTGAGCACTCACCTAGAGCCAGACATCCTGGAATGTGAAGTCAAGTGGGCCTTAGAAAGCATCATGACAAACAAAGCTAGTGGAGGTGATGTAATTCCAGTTGAGCTATTTCAAATCCTGAAAGATGATGCTGTGAAAGTGCTGCACTCAATATGCCAGCAAATTGGAAAACTCAGCAGTGGCCACAGGACTGGAAAAGGTCAGTTTTCATTTCAATCCCAAAGAAAGGCAATGCCAAAGAATGCTCAAACTACCACACAATTGCACTCATCTCACACACTAGTAAAGTAATGCTCTAAATTCTCCAAGCCAGGCTTCAGCAATACGTGAACCGTAAACTTCCCGATGTTGAAGCTTGTTTTAGAAAAGGCAGAGGAACCAGAGATCAAATTGCCAACATCCGCTGGATCATGGAAAAAGCAAGCATCTATTTCTGCTTTATTGACTATGCCAAAGTCTTTGACTGTGTGGATCACAACAAACTGTGGAAAATTCTGAAAGAGATGGGAATACCAGACCACCTAACCTGCCTCTTGAGACACCTATATGCAGGTCAGGAAGCAACAGTTAGAACTGGACAAGGAACAACAGACTGGTTCCAAAACGGGAAAGGAATATGTCAGGGATATATATTGTCACCCTGCTTATTTAACTTATATGCAGAGTACATCATGAGAAATGCTGGGCTGGAAGAAGCACAAGCTGGAATCAAGATTTCTGGGAGCGATGTCAATAACCTCAGATTATGCAGATGACACCACCCTTATGGCAGAAAGTGAAGAGGAGCTAAAAAGCGTCTTGATGAAAGTGAAAGAGGAGAGTGAAAAAGTTGGCTTAAAGCTCAACATTCAGAAAACGAAGATCATGGCATCTGGTCCCATCACTTCATGGGAAGTAGATGGGGAAACAGTGGAAATACTGTGAGACTTTATTTATTTATTTATTTTTGGCCACAAAATCACTCTAGATGGTGATTGCAGCCATGAAATTAAAAGACACTTACTCCTTGGAAGGAAAGTTATGACCAACCTAGATAACATATTAAAAAGCAGAGACATTACTTTGTCAACAAAGGTCCGTCTAGTCAAGGCTATGGTTTTTCCAGTAGTTATGTATGGATGTGAGAGTTGGACTGTGAAGAAGGCTGAGCACCGAAGAATTGATGCTTTTGAACTGTGGTGTTGGAGAAGACTCTTGAGAATCCGTTGGACTGCAAGGAGATCCAACCAGTCCATTCTAAAGGAGATCAGTCCTGGGTGTTCTTTGGAAGGACTGATGCTGAAGCTGATACTCCAATACTTTGACCACCTCATGTGAAGAGTTGACTCATTGGAAAAGACTCTGATACTGGGAGGGATTGTGGGCAGGAGGAGAAGGGGACGACAGAGGATGGGATGGCTGGATGGCATCACCGAGTCGATGGACTTGAGTTTGAGTGAACTCCGGGAGTTGGTGATGGACAGGGAAGGGACAGGGAGGCCTGGCGTGCTGCAATTCAGGGGGTCACAAATTCCGACACGGCTGTGCAACTGAAGTGAACTGAACATCCTGGCACTTTCCATTTGTTTCTGTATGTACATGTTCTGCAGTAAGAAAATTCCATATATGGTAATGTGGATTCCATCAAGTAGGAAGCATGAAGGAGTAAATTCCATTACTTAGCAATGCAACTGCAGGCATCTTTCAAAAGAACACCCTACATCATCTCTCCCCATTCCCAATCAACCCTCACCCCTGCCCAGAAGGTATTAAGTAAATCTTTTTATATTACTCTGTAAGTAACACGTGGGAGGGAGGCAGAGCAACATAAGGCTAAGTGTCAAGCAAGTGAGAATTTTAGATAACAGAATGTGAATGGGCTAAAGTGATTCTGGTGATAGAAGCCAGCTTCTTAATATTTATTTACAGCTGAGGAAAACATGGCATATAGATATGCAGTAGCTTGCCCAAGATCACAGAATCACTGCACAAGGGGGATCAGACTAGTACCTAGCTATCAGAATTAAATATAAATATTTGTACCGTATCACACAATAAATACAATAGGAGAAGAAAACATTAACTGATTTGAACAAGTCTGATTTATCACTAAGCTCTTTAATGATGTCAAGAACATGGGATTTGATATCAGAAAAAGATAGGCTTCAATCTCAGTTTTCAACAGAATAGATGCATGACCCTACACAAATTGTGGCATTGCGTCCATTCTAAGACACACTTTTGTTTCACTTTTTAACACTTCAGTTATCGGTATCTTATGCTGTTGTTCACTCTCCAAGTCGTGTCCAGCTCTTTGAAACCCCATGAACTGCACTATGCCAAGCTTTCCTGTCCTTCACTATTTTCCAGAGTTTGCTCAAACTCATGTCCATTGAATCGGTGATGCCATCCAGCCATCTCGTCCTCAGTCATCCCCTTCTCCTCCTGCCTTCAGTCTTTCCCATTGGTATCTTATAACAGCAAGTATTTTGTCTTTCTTAGTAGGGCCTAAAGTTGCATGAGTCTTAAAGGCAATGGCATCTTAAATTCAATGAGACATAGTTCTTCACCTGTTGGACCCTCAGTGTCCTCATCTAGAGAGTAGAGCTGAAAACATCTCCTTCACATAGCTGTTAGGAGAATAAAGTAAGGAAAAACTATATATGGCTGCGAGGCCCAAGCAGGCATCTAGAGCTCCTGGGCTCCCCAGGGGTG
This sequence comes from Capricornis sumatraensis, assembly GCF_032405125.1. Classification (NCBI taxonomy): domain Eukaryota; kingdom Metazoa; phylum Chordata; class Mammalia; order Artiodactyla; family Bovidae; genus Capricornis; species Capricornis sumatraensis. The sequence goes on from NC_091092.1 coordinate 8,969,129, forward strand.
GGGAGCATAGACCAAGGAGCCCACCATCCTCTGCATTTGCTTTGCCTCAGTGCATGAGACTCCTTAAATCTGTCACTCTTTCCCCATCCAGCTTATAGTGCTTCAACCACTTCAACTCTTTCACTTCAGTAGCCTTCAGCTCTTCTCTCCATTGACCCTTCTGTCTCAGCCATGGGGTAGATTCCTGTAATACAAAGCTCTGTGCAGATCATGGTGCAGGACAAGTTCCTGCAAGAGGAATTTCTGGGTTGAATTCCCAAGCTCCTTTTTAAATCATTGAGCCTCTGTGGGGAAAGAGGCTCTCTCACCCATTGTTGGTGGGAGTGAGAATTGGTATTGAACATTTAAAATCTGCATTTGGCAATGCCATATGCTTTGGGGGGCTACCATGCATGAGGGTCACAGAGTCAGACATGACTGAGCAACTAACACTTTCATATGCTTAAGCTAAAAATTTTCACTCTCAGGAATTTATCCCATGGAAAATCTTATACAAGTTGCAAAAAGATATACACAATCACCATGATTGTGCCATTGTCCAAATAGGAAAATCTTGAAGCAAGTTTTGTTGTAAGATAAATCCCTCAGTGCAGAATGGCAGAATCAAGGCTTCTCGGGATGGAAAATATTTAACTAAATAGAAAAAAGTAAGAATTAGTTAAAGAAAATAAAAATTACCATGAATTCTTCTGCCACCAGTCAGAAATAATCACCTAATATTCATGGAAATGGGTACCTGGGGGGAAGTAGCTACCATGACATTAAGTTTGACAGCTAACAACATATATAATATCTCAAGATCAATATTATCACTACACTTAAAGATGAGGAAACAGATTCTGAAGGGTGAAGAAACTTGTTAGAATAAGTAGATGAGTTAGAATGGGATCCCAGTTACACGTGAGAATAAAGCACCGCACAATAATCGGTAGTTTGACAATTTCACAAAGTCAGTTCAGTTTAGTCGCTCAGCGGTGTCCAACTCTTTGTGACCCCATGAATCACAGCACGCCAGGCCTCCCTGTCTATCACCAAATCCCAGAGTTTACTCAAACTCATGTCCATTGAGTCGGTGATGCCATCCAACCATCTCATCCTCTGTCGTCGCCTTCTCCTCGCGCCTTCAATTTTTCCCAGCATCACGGTCTTTTCCAATGAGGCAATTCTTTGCATCAGGCGGCCAAAGTATTGCAGTTTCAGCTTCAGCATTAGTGCTTCCAATGAATATTCAGGACTGATTTCCTTTAGGATGGACTGCTTGGATCTCCTTGCAGTCCAAGGGACTCTCAAGAGTCTTCTCCAACACCACAGTTCAAAAGCATCTGTTCTTTGGTACTCAACATTCTTTATAGTCCAACTCTCACATCCATACATGACTACTGGAAAAACCATAGCTTTGATCAGATGGACCTTTCTTGGTAATGTCTCTACTTTTTAATACGCTGTCTAGATTGGTCATAGCTTTTCTTCCAAGGAGTAAGCATCTTTTAATTTCATGGCTGCAGTCACCATCTGCAGTGATTTGGGAGCCCCCCAAAATAAAGTCTGTCACTGTTTCCATTGCTGCCCCATCTATTTGCCATGAAGTGATGGGACCAGATGCCATGATCTTAGTTTTCTGAATGTTGAGTTTTAAGCCAAACTTTCCACTCTCTTTCACTTTCATCAAGAGGCTTTTTAGTTCCTCTTCACTTGCTCCCTTAAGGGTGGTGTCATCTGCATAATCTGAGATTATTGGTATTTCTCCCAGCAATCTTGATTCCAGCTTGTGCTTCATCCAGTCCAGCTTTTTTCATGATGTACTCTGCATATAAGCTAAATAGCACAGTGACAATATACAGCCTTGATGAACTCCTTTCCTGATTTGAAACCAGTCTGTTGTTCCATGTCCAGTTCTAACTGTTGCTTCTTGACCTGCATACAGATTTCTGTATGTGCATATGTGTGGATGTTTCTGGCTGCAAAGATATGCAAAGAACCATGAATGCTCTTTAGCGATGACAGTGAGATTGGAGGTTATTTGTATATGTTTATATTTGTCTGTGCTTTTAATAATATCCTGAGTGAACATGAATTAATTTATAGTCAGAAACAAAGTGCAAAAGCTTTCCTAGTTACTATTGAAGCCTAGCTTGGAGGATTTTGAACATTACTTTGCTAGTATGTAAAATGAGTACAATTTTACTCACTGTAGTTTGAACACTGAGTAGTTTGAACATTTAGTAGTTTGAACATTCTTTGACATTGCCCTTCTTTGGGATTGGAATGAAAACTGACCTTTTCCAGTCCTGTAGCCACTGCTGAGTTCTCCAAATCTGCTGGTATATTGAGTGCAGCTCTTTAACAGCATCATCTTTTAGGATTTGAAATAGCTCAGGTGGAATTCTACCAACTCTGCTAGCTTTATTCATAGTAATGCTTCCTAAGGCCCACTTGACTTCACACTCCAGGATGTCCAGCTCTAGGTGAGTGACCACACCATCGTGGTTATCCAGGTCATCATACAGGGCCCAACCCCCTAACCATAGTTCTATTTTGTGTGACCCCATGTTAGAGATGAGGATGGCACAGGGAAAATGACTCATGTAAGGTCCCGAGGTCCTTTATTGTGATTGAATCCCCTGTTCTGTCTCCTTTCCAGGGCTTAGTGGAAAACTGTTTCTTTGGATGTTCAAATAGAAACTGAAGCAACAGGGACAGGAAATCACATGGAATAAAAGGATAGAGTGCAACGACTGTCTTTTCTTTCCCTAGATCCCACAGCGCAGAACTGGCACTCAACTTCATACATTATGTAAATATTTAAGCATCTCATTTCTTGTTGCTACATTTCCAAAGACTCTCTCCGACAATTCTGCTCTTTGTTTCATGTCAATCTCTTTTTTAATAGAAAGGAGTCACAGTGGGCAGGACAAACACTTGTTGAAGGCACACACAGGATGCAGACATTTCTTTTAAGTTTTTTCATTTTCCACATACAACAACTCTGTGGAAAAGTTGTTAGTTTTTTCCCCCATTTTACAGCATATGAGTTCAGGTTCAGAGAGAAAAAAAAATTTCCCAGAGTCACACATCTGATAAGGGACAGAAATGAAGTTCCAATTTTTGCCCTCAATGATATACAAAGAGCAGCCTCCCTTCAGAAGGTGGGTTTCCAGGGCTGGAGAAATGGTCAGTCTCACTCCCTTCTATTGTAGTCCCACAGTACTCGGTCACCTACCCCTCTGGGTAAGGAAGAGGACAGAGGAGATGAAACCCACCTCTGTGTCCAGAGACCTGGGTGCTGACCACATCCATTAGCTCATCCCTGAAGTGGTGAGTTGGAGTCTGGCAGAGGCTCAGGTTTTTAGACACTGGGAAAGTGACCTGGGAAACAGAAATGGACATTCATCAAACCATCTATACCATAGGAATTTCATATCTCCTCTCCTTTAATCCTGAAAACAAACATTCAAGTTAGAGATTGCTATCTTCTTCCGAACCTAGAGCTCAAGCCAGAATATTGAGGTCAGCAATATTTTAAATTGCACACCAGGGACTCTAAGCCTGGAACTGTTCTAAAACCCAAGCTTTTCCCACTGTGCCCTGTGGCCTCATGAGCTTTCAATACTCTCTCTGTCTAATTTCTCAGAAGAGTGCCAATTACTCCACCCCAGTGTATTCTTCCAGCATTTATAACTAACCATATTGTTTTTTACAATAAAAATCAATATGATTTTTAAAATATTTGCATTGTAAGAAAATACAATGAAATATAAAATGGGAATGAAAGTTGTTCACATATATTACAGATATTGAGTTAATGTTCGTGTTATATCAGGTGACCATACAGCTTGATATGCTCCTAGTTTATCTCTATTGTTGAACAGTGCACCTTTCACTTTCAAAAGTGTTCAGTTTAAACAATAAATTATATGGCCATTTTCATTATAAATAATTCTGATTGGTAAAAGATAAAGGGTAACTTGTAATTTTCATTAAAAAAATATAAGTGCCCATAAACCTATGAAAAGATAGCCCAAATGCAATAATGAAAGAAATATAAACTATTAATAAAACCTTAAGATTTCATAAGTGAAAAAAGGGAGAGGTGCACATTACCATGCTGTTTCCTCTTTTTTCTTGAAGAGTAGATGCATGTTGCTCAGTCGCTAAGTTGTATCGGACTCTTTGCAACTCTATGGACTGTAGCCTTCTGGGCTGTCTGTGCAATTTCCCAGGCAAGAATACTGGAGTGGATTGCCATTTCCTTCCCCAGGGGGTCGTCCAACCCAGGGATAGAACTCACGTCTCCTGAGTCTCCTGCATTGGCAGGTGGATGCTTTGCCACTGAGCCACCTGGGAAGCCTCTGAAGAATAGAACTGCATAGCTCCACATTTATCTAGTGCATATATGTGCATTTTGTACATATATTTGCACAAAAGTACTTATATATGTGCTAGGACACTGTCTTAGGGTAAAAACTTGTGTAGAATATATTAGCATTCTATTAAGAGTGTTTGTCTTAGGAGGACAAACTGCACAGTTTCATTTGTACTTATACATTTCTCTATAACTTCATGTCCTTAATGCACGCATTTAATGATCTGATTCATACACTAATGTTATGGAAGTATTCACCTGGAATGGTATTGACTATTAAGCATAAAAAGCAGATTATACACCATAAATACAGTATGATTCCATATTACTGATAATACTCCTATGTTTATAAGTAAGTACATGTTATAAAGCAAAAAGTACATGTTATAAATCTAAAAGCTATGATCCCAAATACAAAATATGCGTGTGCACACACACACACACAACTCTTTTGGAGACATCTCATTTTCTCTTCATCTCATATAGGGGTAGAACTTCCTGTGGAGCTCTCAGAGAACTGGGCAGCACCTGATACTGCAAGAAGGCCTGTTTGTGCCATTTCAAGCTTCCAGCAAGCCCTGTTTGGTGAGTCAGACCAGATGCCCCACTCTCCCAAAACTCTAACTTAGCTGCTTCCCAGAGATATTGAGAGGTTTTCCTGGTGGCTAAGTCGTAAAACATCCGTCTGTCAATACAGGAGGCACGGGTTCGATCCCTGGGTTGGGAAGATCCTCTGGAGAAGGAAATGGCAACCCACCCCAGTATTCTTGCCTGGGAAATCCCACGGAGAGAGGAGCCTGGCAGGCTACAATCCATGGGGTTGCAAAAGAGTCAAACACCACTTAGGGACTAAATAAAGAGATATTGAGAGATGTCCTGACTCTGACCAGCAGGTGGCAGTCATCTCAATAGGCTGCCTCTGCTACAGTAAGAAAGCATCGATTTCTCAAGGAGAAACACTAGTAATTGCTGTGACATTTATAACAGATCATGAAACTGTTGTACACTATGATCCCAAATATATTGGAAAAATTGGTATGGATAAGAAAAGATAGAATGTAATTCTTTTTTATTTCTTGATGATTCCTGAATCTGTACTTCACTCATCAATTCATTTATTCTGGAAATATTTATTCAGGGGAACAGACACTTTCATCTTAGCTGTGTTAAATTTCTGTACAAGATTTCTTCGTGGATAAAGTCATAGGTTGGTGGATTACCTGGCTAAGCTGTATGTTTTACTCCTCTTTCCGCTTTTTGTCAATCTACTTGTCTTATCTTGCCAAGCTGGGTTTTTGATCCAAGAGCTGGTATAGCTTTGTGGTCACCTTTATTGGAAGGGTTGCCATTGTTTATAGCTAACTAAGATTTTTTTTAAAAAATACACAAACCTTACTGAAGAGTCAGTCCAATGTAAATAAATTGGACAAATATTTATTGAGATGTAGCCATCTTTTGGGCATAGTGAATTCTCTATATAAGGAAGAGTTTCTATATAGTCCTTTCTGACAGAACAGAGTGGTAGACTTCTGGGAGAGTTTGGGGCTTATCTTCCCCCTGGGATGGTGATCCATTCAATTTAGAATTCCTATTGTCCTTTATGTCCAATGCTCTCTCTGAAAAGGAGAACATTTTTTTTTTGCTTCAAGTTAGAGTTCCTTTCTCAAGTGCACAGGAAATTCTAGGGAGTGGGAGTAGAGGGAGGTAAAAACAAATAACACTATGCATACACTTCTTATGTTCCATGTGCTTTCCTGTCTACTTATGCTACTTTCTGGATATTAATATCAGAAAATAATTTTTTGTCCTTTTAAAAAAAAGTCTATATTGAATTGTTATAATATTGTTTCTGCTTTATGTTTTGGTTTTTTTGCCCACAAGCATGTGGGATCTTAGCTCTCTGACCAGGGGTGGAACCCACACCTCCTGCATTGAAAGCAAAGTCTTAACCACTGGACTGCCAAGAGAGTCCCAATTTTTTCTCCATTAAGAAGCAAGCTAGTACTTTGGCTTCTGGAGAGTCCACCTAAGTAAGGAAACCTCTCTGGATCCCAGTGACAAATTTAACCCAGTAGCTATGTAACAACTTTGGGTAGACACCTTCACCTCTTTATAACTCTTCCCATCTGAATTTCACCTGTCTTGCCTCTCAACCAAACAAAATTTTGCAGAAGAAAAGTGAGATCTGTACTGTAATCAAGTATCTGAGACTGTAGGGAATCAGTGTATATTAGCTTGGAGCTTTTCACTGCTAATGACACAGGTCTTGGGACTTATTATCCTAGGTTCATTCTAGCTTTCAGAGAAAGATAGGAAACTACTTTAAAGGCCCCTGAATTAGACTTTGGTTATCATTTTACTGCAAGATGGAACCCAGTTAAACACTGTATTCAGAAGTCACTTAACTCCCCATCAAATTGCAATATGTCCTTTGCTCTAAGATCTACCATCTAGCTGCTCCCTCGCATTGTCTACAGTGTTTTCTGCTAAAGTGGAGGACCCTTTTCTGTACTCAAGGGATGATGGAGTAATGAGGTATACCTGTCTTTTCTCACCAACATCAGAACGTAAGATGCAAACCAGGATTGCTCTTCAAAATAGACCTCTAGTCCCATGAATCATATACTTGTGCACTGACATTATCATTGACCAAGACTTTAGCAATTATATATTATGGAATATTACTTGGCCATAAAAAAGAATGACAGGGTGCCATTTGCCGTAACATGGATGGCCCTAGAGATGATCTTACTAAGTGAAATAAGTCAGACAGAGAAAAACAAATATCATATGATATGGCTTCTATACTTTCAACACAGAAAACATCTAGTTTTAAATTGAATCACAAAACATTAATGTAAAATACATGTATTGATATTGAAAGTTGTTTACAATATACTCTTCAATAGGGAAAAATCTAATTATAAACTATGTAGTAAGATCCTATTATTTCAAAATAAATCAATGTATTTGTGAAGTATGTTAAAATATATAGCCCCAAATATTTACACACACACACACACACACACACACACACACACACACAATCTCCTCCTAAGATGGATCTAGAGCTTTCTATTCATCCTCTCTCAAGTCTAAGGCAGGAGCTGAGTTCCTTGGCAATATTCTGGTTCCAGAAGACTTCCAGAAAGCTCTGTCTGCTTGATAGAGAATAGGCAGCTCCCTCATTCCTCAACTTCCTGGTTTATGATATTCAAACTGCAACCCTCACTAATGTCAATAGGCATTTTCTTTTTTGAATTAATTTATTTTTAATTAAATGGCAATCCACTCCACTACTCTTGCCTGGAGAATTCCATGGATGGAGGAGCCTGGTGGGCCACAGTCCATGGAGTTGCAAAGAGTCGAACCCTACTGAGTGACTTCACATTCACACACATTTTTAATTGGAGGATAATTGCTTTACAATATAGTGTTGGTTTCTGCCATACATCACCATGAATCAGCCATAGGTATACATATGTCCCCTCCCTCTTAAGCCTCCCTCCCACCTCCCACCTCATCCCTCCCTTCTAGGCTGTCACAGAGCACCTGCTTTGAGCTCCCTGCATCATACAGCTAATCCCCACTGGCTATCTATTTTACACACACACATATATATGTTTTCATGCTACTCTCTCCATTTGTCCACCTTCTCTTTCCCCCACTGTGTCCACAAGTCTGTTCTCTGTGTCTGCATATCCATTGCTGCCCTGTGAATAGGTTCATTTCAGAAGATATTTTCTATATTTTACTGAAAGGGAAACATGACTTTCTAATTATGAAAATCAATAATATTTTAAAAATCAGAGTGGAAATATATAATACAATCCCAGTCCATTTCAAAAAATAAATATGGATGGAAACTCTTTGAAGAGATAAACAATTTTGTTTTCTGCTGTTTCCAAAAACCTGTCATTCTTTCATTCATTCATTCATTCTTCCAATTATCACATAGTGTTTGAGTGTCTCCAGTGTGCCAGCCGCTGGCAGCCTAAATCTTTGTGCCCTGACCTCCTCTCTCCTGTACTCCACTAGATCTGTCTAGTGTTAATGTTTACCTCTACATGCATGACTGGGCTCAAATATGATAACCCACAAGCATAAATCAAAGAATCCAGGAACCTTGGAAGAGGAACCCTAGAGATATCCAGTTGCTTTGACCATTTCAGCTACCCATGCATTCACTTAAAAAAAAAAAAAACATATTAATGATTTGTGTATTTCTCCTGGTTGGAGCTCACTGCCAAAATGGTGCAGAAAGAGTTAAAGATGAGACAACTCTTGGGAAGTCTCATTCTTGGTTTCTCTCATGGATAAACTGCAAAGTGCAAGTGAAAGCCGCTCAGTCATGTCCGACTCTTTGCAACCCCATGGACTGTCCGTGGAATTCTCCAGGCTAGAATACTGGAGTGGGTATCCTTTCCCTTTTCCAGAGGATCGTCCCAACCCAGGGATCGAACTCAGGTCTCCCACATTTCGGGCAGATTGTTTACCAGCTGAGCTACAAGAGAAGCCCAAGAATACTGGAGTGGGTAGCCTATCCCTTCTCCACCGGATCTTCCCAACCCAGGAATCAAACCAGGGTCTCCTGCATTGCAGGCAGATTCTTTACCAATTGAACTACCAGAGAGGCATGAACTGCAGAGTTCAGGCAATTTCTACAATTGTGTTGTTAAGTTTCACACTTTTCCGAACATGCCCAACTGCTGGGTCATGAATTTCCACACAGGATTTCCCCAGGGATGAACCAGATCAGAGAGTATTTCCTGATCTGACTAAGGTCTCAGATTAGCCTTGCCCTTTCTTTACTCAGCTAATGCCTTCTTATCCCTCGGGTCCCAGCTTAAACACCACTTCCTGTAGGAAGCCTCACCAACACGCCCAGGACCAGTCAGGTACATGTGCTATCTGCTCTGTTCCCACAACACTCTGACTTGCTCTACCAGAGCAGCTGTGACACTTTATCATTTTTGCTGGTTTTAGACTGTAAGTTCAAAGAGGGCAAGGATGATGTCTGCGTTTTGTTTGTTTGTTTTCACCGTTGTAATGTGTCACACCTCTAAGGCTTCATGTACATAATTTTTGTGCTCAGCTACTTCAGTCATGTCTGACTCTTTGCGGCCCCATGCACATACTGGGCTCCTCTGTCCATGGGATTTTCCCACCAAGAATACTGGGACGGGCTGCCATGCTCTCCTCCAGGGGATCTTCCCGACCCAGGAATAGAACCCGAGTCTCCCCATGTCTCCTGCATTGCAGGCAGATTCTTTACCTGCTGAGCCGCTGGAGAAGCAGATTCCTTACCATCTGAGCCACCAGGGAAGCTCTTATATTTTTCCTAAAGTTCAAAAGTCATGTGGATTCTTAGTGATGATCTTTGCTATACAAAAGAGTATCCTTGCTCTTTTGCAGTTTCATTATAAATTAAGTCATACCAAATGTTTCCACATGCTAGTAAAATTGCCGAAGTTTGTGTCCCTATACTGATGTTGTTGCTGCTGTTCCCTCACTAAGTCGTGTCTGACTCTTTGAGACTCCATGGACTGAAGCATGCCAGGCCCCCCATCCTTCACTATCTCCCCAAGCTTGCTCAAACTCACGTCCATTGATTCGGTGATGCCATTCAACCATCTCATCCCCTGTTGCCCCTTTCTCTTCCTGCCCTCAATCTTTCGCAGCATCAGAGTCTTTTCCAATGAGTCGGCTCTTCACATCAGGTGGCCTAAGTATTGGATCTTCAGCTTTAGCATCAGTCCTTCCAATGAATATTCAGGGTTGATTTCCTTTAGGATCGACTGGTTTGATCTACTTGCTGTCAAGGGACTTATACTGATGAGAACCTTGCAATTTTTATTGATAAGCCTTCATTCTTTAATTTTATGTTTTATCTCATAACACCTATCTATGAAAGGAAAAAATTAATACAAAAGATAAAAATAACATAAATCTTTCATAATCCTACCACACAATGAATACATTTTTCTTATAATAAACAATGGTGAAATGAAAGTCATCTTGTCAGTTTCTGTTGTGAAATAAGGTGTTTCACATTTGCATTTAGAATAGATCTGGCTCATTTATGAGTTTGTCTTTATTCCCCGTAAGACCCTTGTGGGCACTTTTTAGGCTTTTGTGAATAAACCCCAATGTTGTGAGTGTGTCTTTGCGTGTTTCTGGAACACTTGCGTATGTTTCCATATACCCCTTCATTGATAGATACCCTTTGTGTTCTTCTTATCCTTCAGTAAATTTATGGCTGTGGTAAAAAACAAAATTAAGTATTCAAGTGGATGAATGTTATTGTTTCTATACAGTCGTGAACATCCTTAACTATTTCCTTAGGGTACATTTCAAGACATGGAATTGCTGCCTCAAATTGTATACACATGCTTAATTTAATTCCCCACCTGCCACCCAGAAAAGTTGGACCAATTTAAAGTCCATAAACTGGAATTAAGTGGAAAAAAAGCCTCAGGGAAGTGACAAGCATGGCTGTACTGATGCCCTGTTAGAAAGTGCAGACCTTAGATTCCACCGAGCAGCCACTGTAAGGCCACAATAACAGTAAATACTCCTCAGAGCGATCAGTAATGAGTGGTAACAGTAAACAGAGCACATAGTGATATAGCAGATAATGGCAAGAGCACAGGCTTTGGAGTCAGTTGCTCTGGATTACAGTTGTAATTTAAAGAAAAAATATGAAAAACTGGTTTAAAAATCTTGCATTATCATTATTACAAAACAAATAGTACCCCACAAGCTGGTACCACACTTAGCCAGAATTGACCCAAGTTCTCACTGAACCAATGTGTGGATCAACCACCCTCCCACCCAAGTTCCACAACAGAAGACTGTTCTATCTGCTGATCACAACAGTTTTCCAAAAGGATCCTGCTCTCCTTATTACCTGAAAACTCTTTGCTAAGGATTCCTAATAAAGAGAAAGAAGCTTGCACTTTGCAAGATGTTGAAAATGCCTGCTTAGCACCTGTCTTGAAACCGAAAAGTTGGTGCTTTTCATGTTAGTGTCCAAGAGATAGAAAGGCTCAAACAAATGACTTTGACAGTGGTTGCTGATTTTAGTGATGAATTGGTCTGGTCCCCAAGAGAAACCTCTGAACAGTAAAAGGTTAATATAAAGATCAGATGACAGAGGCAGAAAGTAATTAAGCAATTCCAGACACTCTGCCTTAGACCCTGAAAAGAGAGAGACATTTATTTTTCTACCTGAATGTAAGCTCTTCTTTTTCTTTTCCAGCAAATACAGTTTGGCATGGCAGAGATCCTCTGAAATGGTATGACTCAGCCAGATGCTACAGAAAGAGGCTTGAAAAAAGCAGGTTTGTTCCACTGAATTAAATGAAATTTTTCAAAGGGTAGACAGGCATTATTACAGAATACAATTTGATCATGACTTTCACATTTTACTTCAGACACTCCTAGAATTGAATTCTTTTATGATTACCATCAACATTTTTTCACACTATAACTACCATAAATTTGTAAGTTGCAGTTTAAAAAGTTTTAAATGATCAAAGTATGAAATAAGAGGGAAAATAAGGAGAAAAATCATTACTATGATAAACTGGGTTTTACACCAGTCTTCTCTAATTTGGGTTCGATCCCTGAGTTGGGAAGATCCCCTAGAGAAGGGAAAGGCTACCCACCCCAGTATTCTGGCCAGACTGAGCAACTTTCACTTTCTCTAACCCTTTTTTCAAACAAAATTTGTGTCAACAAAATACCATTTTGTACTCTTTCATTTCCTATATTTTTCCATAGATATACTTTGTATTAAGCTCTCTCCATCTACAGCATTCTGAATAAGTAAAGTACGAACTGGTTATTACTATAACTTAAAGACCTTACAACAGAGATTCCTTTTAAAAAGACAGACAAACCCCTAATGTTTAAACTACTGTTCAGTTATTATATGTTATCCTAATATCAAAAAGAGGTACAAAACCGTAAGGATATGTGGAAGGGCCAATGTAATAATACATCAGCAGATGTAAAAAGGTTAAGACCCCTTGATCAATCCAGTTGCCTTATTTTTATGGCTGAGGAAACAAGTTCAGAGAGGCTCAGTGACTTGTGGATTAAAGAGTTGATTTGTGGATGAGAAAGGACTACTAAGTATCAGAAACAAAAAACAACACTTCTAAAGATTCTGAGCAACAGGCATGTATTTTTCCACTGTCCCTGTGGTAGACATCCACATTACCTTCAATTTCCCACTACCAGAGATATGTCGTTATACATATTCTCTTAACTATGTAAAAAATGACTCTGAGCTATACATCCATTAGCAGAATTGCTGGGTCATTGACCATGTGTACCTTGCTGTGACTAAGCACTTCTGTATTGATTCCAGAATGAATGCACCAGGGTGTACTTCTACCAGTTATTTGTGAGAGTTCTCATAAACCCCCAGCAACACTTTAGCATTAATGTTTGTTTATGAGGTAAATGATATTTCTTTACTGTTTTATTGGAAACAACTAGTGATTTTGAGCACTAAATACTTAAAGTATGTACTATATAATTTGGTTATGGTTCTGTTTTTTTCATTACTATTATTATTGTTATTATTATTTACCACTAAGCTGTATATTAGTTTTTGAATCAGTACCACAGTGAGTTTTTTAATTTCATGTTTATGACATGAGAAATTAAAAGATGCTTACTCCTTGGAAGGAAAGTTATGACCAACCTAGATAGCATATTCAAAAGCAGCACTGTTTATAATAGCCAGGACATGGAAACAACCTAGATGTCCATCAGCAGATGAATGGATAAGAAAGCTGTGGTACATATACACAATGGAGTATTACTCAGCTGTTAAAAAGAATTCATTTGAATCAGTTCTGATGAGATGGATGAAACTGGAGCCGATTATACAGAGTGAAGTAAGCCAGAAAGAAAAACACCAATACAGTATGCTAACACATATATATGGAATTTAGAAAGATGGCAATGACAACCCTGTATGCAAGACAGGAAAAGAGACACAGCTGTGTATAACGGACTTTTGGACTCAGAGGGAGAGGGAGAGGGTGGGATGATTTGGGAGAATGGCATTCTATCATGTATACTATCATGTAAGAATTGAATCGCCAGTCTATGTCTGACGCAGGATACAGCATGCTTGGGGCTGGTGCATGGGGATGACCCACAGAGATGTTATGGGGAGGGAGGTGGGAGGGGGGTTCATGTTTGGGAACACATGTAAGAATTAAAGATTTTAAAATTAAAAAAAAATAATAAAGTTGGCAGTCTTAAAAAAATAAAATAAAATACAAAATGAATAATAATAAAAAAAAAAGCAGAGACGTTACTTTGCCAACAAAAGTCTGTCTAGTCAAGGCTATGGTTTTTCCAGTGGTCATGTATGGATGTGAGAGTTGGACTGTGAAGAAAGCTGAGCGCCGAAAAATTGATGCTTTTGAACTGTGGTGTTGGAGAAGACTCTTGAGAGTCCCTTGGACTGCTAGGAGATCCAACCAGTCCATTCTAAAGGAGATCAGCCCTGGGTGTTCTTTGGAAGGAATGATGCTAAAGCTGAAACTCCTGTACTTTGGGCACCTCATGCGAAGAGTTGACTCATTGGAAAAGACTCTGATGCTGGGAGGGATTGGGGGCAGGAGGAGAAGGGGACAACAGAGGATGAGATGGTTGGCTGGCATCACCGACTCAATGGAGGTGAGTTTGTGTGACCTCCGGGATTTGGTGATGGACAGGGAGGCCTGGTGTGCTGCAATTCATGGGGTTGCAAAGAGTCGGACACGAATGAGAGACTGAACTGAACTGAACTGAACTGACATGAGAAGAGAATCAAAAGTTATGTTTTTTAGTGAAACATTTACCAACTGACCCAATATCACTCTCTGAATAATCCATGTTGCTCACTGATTAGAAATGCCAAGTTTATCACATTTAACACCTTCTTGGGTCTGAAATTTTATTCTGTCCCATTAAATTTTATCTTAGATTTTTCCACCAGTCTTATCCTGTTTTAATATTGTTGCTTCATGAAACATTCTAGCAGCTAAAAATTAATATTTCCCTTATTATTTGCTGTCTGGAAATTTAGGAATAGCAGCAACAACAATAAATGTAGCTAACATTTATTGAGCAGTTGCAAAGTTATCTGCAAAATCTGTTAAATTATAACACTTAATCCTCAGTAGCAAATAAGGGTGTAGATACTTCTCTTATCCCCATTTGAAAGATGATAAACTTGAAATATAGAAGACTCAGATGGTTTGATGTGGAACATAGCAAATTCATATTTCTAACCACTGTTATATTAAAACAAACTTCTTGAAGTAGTCAGAATTTGAGCATTTTTAACCAAGAAAAATGTCAATTTCTTACTGATCAACCTAATATATGGTATTTTTTATTTAAAAAATGAAGTTATCCAAGAGGAGGAAATGTACCCTTGGCCCAATATTTGCTAACAAGTGGGCTATCTGGACTCCCTGGTCTTCTAACTCCAGTCTTCTAACCAGGAGAGTCATTACAGTCATTTATTTCTTGAACTCAAGAGGAACCTATTTCTCTGATGACCTACTAGAAGGTAACATAAGAGAAAGAAAAGTACTTGAGAAAGGAAATTGCATAATGGTTATTTCCCTTTGCCAATTTCACCAGGTAATCCATCCTACAACTCAGAAATGACACTGAAGATCACAGATTATTAAAAATACGTTGACATTTTACTTGCTGCAGTTACACTTTCTAATATTCTCTACAAAAATTTTATCTAATTTATATTAAAATCATGTCTTTAATAGGAGAGAGAAGGGAAGGAGGCAAGAGTAATACTTTGTCGAAGTCTACTATGTTCTAGACAATGCTAAAAGTGTTGTAATTTTCACCTTGCCTTAGCTCTGTGAGTGTATAGTGTTCTGTGTTTACTAAAAAATATCATTGCACAACAGAAATAGACTTTATTTTACTTACAAAAAGCATTTTTGAAAATAGCTCCCAATTCTGTTTTCAATCATATATTTAAAAATGAAATAGTCATTGAGTTTTATTTGCTGGTTTGATGATGACTAACAAATATGCGGGCTTCCCGGGTGGTGCTAGTGGTGAAAAACCTGCCTGCCAATACAGAAGACATAAGGGATGCAGGTTTGATCCCTGGGTCAGGAAGATCCCCTGGAGGAGGGCATGGCAACCCACTCCAGTATTCTTGCCTCGAGAATCCCATGGATAGAGGAGCCTGGCGGGCTATAGTCTATGGAGTCGCAAAGAGTTGGACATGGCTAAAGCGACTTAGCACGCATGCATGCAACAAATACATATTTCTTTATTTCTCTAATTCTTTTATTTAGTCAACAAATATTTACTGTACACCTAGTAAAGGCTCTGCCAGACCAAATCGTATCTTCACCACAGGCATTCTTTCAGCATTCCAGACTTTATTATCCAATTAGAGCATGATACACATTCACATGTATGACCAGGCATAAATCAAGCCAATTCAAATGATACAGTCCTTGAGTTCTGAAAGTTTACCATCTAAGTAGTAGTAGCAGCAGAAAAGCCTAGGGCTTGGAAATGGGCAAACATGGGTTAAAATTCTTGCTTTGCCACTTTGCCGCTTACTTAAGGTATGTAAATTTGGAAAGTTCAGTTCAGTTCAGTTGCTCAGTCATGTCCGACTCTTTGCGACTCCATGATTGCTGCACACCAGGCCTCCCTGTCCATCACCAACTCCCGGAGTTCACTCAAACTCTCCTCCATCGAGTCGGTGATGCCAGCCAACCATCTTATCCTCTGTTGTCCCTTTTTCCTCCTGCCCCCAATCCCTCCCAGCATCAGAGTCTTTTCCAATGAGTCAACTCTTCACATGAGGTGGCCAAAGTACTGGAGCTTCAGCTTTAGCATCATTCCTTCCAAAGAAATCCCAGGGCTGATCTCCTTCAGAATGGACTGGCTGGATCTCCTAGCAGTCCAAGGGACTCTCAAGAGTCTTCTCCAACACCACAGTTCAAAAGCATCAATTCTTTGGCACTCAGCTTTCTTCACAGTCCAACTCTCACATCCATACATGACCACAGGAAAAACCATAGCCTTGACTAGATGGACCTTTATTGGCAAATGTCTCTGCTTTTGAATACGCTATCTAGGTTGGTCATAACTTTTCTTCCAAGGAGCAAGCGTCTTTTAATTTCATGGCTGCAGTCACCATCTGCAGTGATTTTGGAGTCCCCCCCCCCAAATAAAGTCTGACACTGTTTCCACTGTTTCCCCATCTATTTCCCATGAAGTGATGGGACCAGATGACATGATCTTCGTTTTATGAATGTTGAGCTTTAAGCCAACTTTTTCACTCTCCACTTTCACTTTCATCAAGAAGAGGCTGTTTAGTTCCTCTTCACTTTCTGCCATAAGGGTGGTGTCATCTGCATAATCTGAGGTTATTGACATTTCTCCCAGCAATCTTGATTCCAGCTTGTGCTTCTTTCAGCCCAGCATTTCTCATGATGTACTCTGCACAGAAGTTAATTAGCAGGGTGACAATATACAGCTTTGATGTACTCCTTTTCCTATTTTGAACCAGTCTGTTGTTCCATGTCCAGTTCTAACTGTTGCTCCCTGACCTGCATATAGGTTTCTCAGGAAGCAGGTCAGGTGATCTGGTATTCCCATCTCTTTCAGAATTTTCCACAGTTTATTGTGATCCACACAGTCAAAGGCTTTGACATAGTCAATAAAGCAGAAATAGATGTTTTTCTGGAACTCTCTTGCTTTTTCGATGATCCAGTGGAAGTTGGCAATTTGATCTCTGGTTCCTCTGCCTTTTCTAAAACCACTTAGCAACTCTAAAACTTAACTTCCTGATCTGTACAAGGGGATTGTTATCTGTGTTTCAAAAGAAAGCCTATTCGGAAGAAAAAAGAAAGAAAGATAGCCTATGGATCCAGTGTGCCCAGTCATTCTGTCTGGCAACTCAACATGGTAAATTTTTCTTATTCCATCTTTTCCCTTTCTTAGCAGAAATGACTGTGAAATGATTTCAGCTACATGCATGCTCAGTCGTGTCTGACTCTTTGCGACCCCATGGACTGTAGCCCGCCAGGCTCTTCCATACATAGGATTCTCCAGGCGAGAGTACTGGATGGGTTGAGATGCCCTCCTCCAGGGGATCTTCCCCACTCAGAGACTGAACCCACATTTCTTATGTCTCCCGCATTGGCAGTCGGGTTCTTTACCATTTAATGCCACCTGGGAAGCCCATTGCATTACTGTAAATCATAGAAAACATCCAGAATTGTCACAGTGAAAAGAAAATTAAACATATGTTTACATTATGAATGGGACCCAATTCTGTTTCTATGTCATGGAATAAGTTGGCTGATAGAGTTCAGTCCTTGTGCTTTTTCTAACACATCTGGACCTTATAGATTAACATGATGCATATGTGTAGCTTAGGATGCTCTAGTATTCTTTGAGTGTCAGAATGTTACAAATATAGTAGAAATGCAATGCATAACGTTGATTCTGCATGAAGGACACAAGAACAAGAGTCAGAAGCTCAGTTCCTAAGCAGTGTCTGATGACAGGACAAAATACTCTTAAGCATTCATCAATGTTGTGGAGATCAGTGAGAGCTCCATTTTTGCAAGCATTCTGAGTTCTCAGAAGGGAAGGAAGAAGTTCTGTTATGTGTAAAGTATCAATTTGTCTTCTATTAATTTTGCATTTTTATGCCTGTTGTGTTTGGCAAGGAGTCTGGTAGAATTTGGAGACTACTCAAAACAATGAAGCCTGGCCATTAGGGAACAAGCTAGAGAAACTCTTAGTCTGAATAACTCCTTTACATGATCAACTCATTTAGGTATGTTGGCGAGGCTCTCAGAGAAATTGTTCTGGAAGAAGGATTGTTCAGAGACAGTAATGTTCTATAAGCACACATACACAAACATACACATGTTATTTGTATCCCTGCTCCTGTCTGCAACTATTGTGAAATCTCATTGCTAACCTCTTGTTGGGGATTCTCTTTTTATCTCTAAATGTGGGTGTTTATCGAAGGATTTTAGCTCACTTTTAGATGAATGTCTAAACTCACACCTGAAGTGGGTTTTCTGATTGTTCTGGCTACACTGACCCTGATGCCAGACCTCTGCTAACGAGGGATTGCATGCAGTGAATGTTAATGGATGTTATTGAGACTGTCTGGAACAACTGTACATTCCATTCTAGAGATGTAATTATGACAACAAGGTGTCCAAACAGCCAATATTCAGAATCCTTTCTCTCTCTATTAAAATGATATGGTATATTTTTCTTACTGTAAGATTTATTTCCTTCTCTGTTCCTTCCCTTCTGTCCTGGAACAAATTGAACTGTAGCCATAGCTCATGTATAGCTATTTTCACTGAATTTCATAGTGAGGATCTGTTGGTGATTATGGAATACTGGAGCAGCCCTTGGATGTTGATCAAATTCTCCCTTCCAAAATTAAAGAAGTCAATCCAGGATACAAAATAATCAGAGAGAAAGGGCTCATTTCATTCCTCTCTTTCCATTTCATAATCACTGGAATATTCTTATCACTCTTCAAAACAATACAAACACAAACAAAAAACAGAAGGCATCATGTGCAGATGTTATGCTCTAAAAGTCATTAACTATGTAGTCGCATCTCTATGCAACCCCCTCTTTTTAAAGATTTTGAATTATAGTCTGAAGGTTGTGTCTCTGTTTTCTAAGATGCCCCTGTATAGGAAAGGCCCTTTCATGGGATGGGCCAGAGAAGCATGGTTCATCAGATCTTGAGAGCCTTCAAAAACATATAGTCTTTCCCATATGTTTACCAAACCAAATATTGACAGTACTTGGTTATGCACTGCTGCATAACAAATCACCCCAAAATAGAAGCTTAAAACATCAACAGTTTAATTTTATTATTTGTCATGATTCCCTGAGTTGGCTAGGTGGTTCTTTTGCTACAGGTGATCTCAGAGTACAGGGATGGTCAAAAGATCGAAACTAGCCTCACTCACATACTAGGGTTTGACACAAGCTACTGACTGGGAGCTCAGTTAGGGCTGGCAGCAAGGAGACTCAGTTCTCCACGTGGGCCCTTCCACATCACTGCTTGTGCTTTCCTCACAGCATAGCAGCCAAGATCCAAAAAGGAGGACTCCAGGAGGCAAAGGTGAAAGATGAAGACTTAATAAAACATAGCCTTGGAAACTCTCCACAATTTCTGCTGCATTTTACTGGTCATAAATAATCACAGGGACAATCCAGATTTGAAGAAAGGGGAAGTCAAACTTCTCTCTTTAATGGGACTGAAGCAAGGTCGTATTCCAAAAGAGCATGTGGGATAAGAGATATTGTTGAAGTCACCTTTAGTAACATGATCTACCATAGGCACAATCTAAAGCACCATCTCTCCCAGATCCCTACAATGTCCCTTACCCCATTCATCCACTTGAAGCTTCTGACACAAAGATCCCACATCTCCTCACCTTTAACCAGAGGCAGCCATGCTTTCCTCTCTCCTGTGTGCGTGTTATTCACTCAGTTGTGTTCAATTCTTTGTAACCCTAAGACTGTAGCCCACCAGACTCCTCTGTCCATGGAATTTTCCAGGCAAGAGTACTGGAGTGAGATGCCACACCATCCTCCAGGGGATCTTCCTGACCCAGGAATTGAACCTACATCCCCTATTCTCCTACATTGTCAGGCAAGTTCTATACCAGCGAGCTGCCTGGGAAGCCCTTCTTCTCTCCTAGACATCATTGAGGAGTCCTCAGGCTTCAGTCATCCATACCTGTGAATTAAGTACTGCTTGACACAGTAACTGAATGTTCAGATTCAATGCCTCTCATTCAACTTTTCGCTTGAAATCTGGTACTCATCTAAGTTGGGGGATGGGGTTTGATCATTATACTGTGTACTTCATGTCACAGTCATTTCTTTAAGGGAAGGAAGATATGTGAAGTTACATAATGATATTCTGGAAGCCCTAGTACATGCCAGACACTTTTCATAGATTGCTTCATTTTCTCTTTGAAAAAAATCCTTTAAGGAAGATGGCATAATCTTTATTTTTCAGATAATTAATCTCAGGTTTATGTAAGGTAAATAACTTTTCTAAGGATGAGCACATAATAAATGGCAATAACAGATTCTAACTCATTCTCACCATCTGCCTTTCTATTAGTCATATTTCTAGGGTTCAGGGACTGGTTGTTTTAAACTTGCTGGACATAGTGTGCAAGCTATATAAAGCAGGAGGCAGGAGGAAGAGGAGAGGGACAATGATATCAACAGAGGATCCTGATACAAGAACATCATAAAGGTAATTTTTTTTATATCCATTAATATTAGTGATACCTCTAGAGGCTCAGATAAGTTAAATACTTAGCTCAGATCACCAAAAGTGTAAATATGAGAGCAGGGATTCAAAACTAGGACACGCAAGGCCCTGCCCCTGACACTGAGTCCTGCTTTTCCCGGTCTTTAATTTCCTGGGTCTTTAATTCTGTAGACTTCTAATCTCTTGCTTAGCTGGCTTTCTGGTTTACACAATCAACAGAGTGGTGAATGCATTGCTACAGTAAGCCCCCTACATATGAATGTGTTCTTTTCCAATATCCCACTTTAAGTTCAATTTGTTCATAAGTCCAACAAAGTTAGCTTAGGAACCTAACTAACACAATCAGCTATGTAGTACTGTACTCTAATAGGTTTATAATACTCTTCACACAAATAGTACATAAAAACAAACACAAATAAATAAAACAGCTTTAATCTATGCTTTAATCTTATAGTGTAGTACCTGAAAAGCACGGTAGTATCATACAATAGCTGGCATACAGGGGCTGGCATCAAGTGAACAGGGAAGAAGAGTTATTCACTGGAGGAGGTAGAGGAGGTGGGAAATGCTAGAGCTGAAGGGTCTACAGCAATGGGAGACAGAAGGCAAGCTGCAATTTTACTCATGCTTGCCATTGATGAAACACATGCTCACATCTTTGAAAGCTTGCAACTTGAATGTTTGTATATAGAGGATTTACTGTATTTGGTTCAAATTTATTTTGTTGAACTTTGTACATACACTAATTTTAACACATTTGAGATGACAAAAAGAATCATGAATATAATTAAAAGCTATTAAAGAAACTTTGTGACCCCATGGACTATAACCCACCAGGTTCCTTTGTCCATGGAATTCTCCAGGCAAGAATATTGGGGTGAGTAGCCATTCTCTTCTCCAAGAGATCTTCCTGACACAGGGATCGAACCTGGGTCTCTTGCCTTGTAGGCGGATTCTTTACATCTGAGCCATCAGGGAAGCCCAAAGAAACTTGAGAGAAAATATTTGTAAAATATATTATGAAGTTAAGTGAAGTCACTCAGTTGTGTCCGACTCTTTGCAACCCTGTGGACTGTAGCTGTGGTCAATATTCTTAATGCATATAGAGTCCTTACAAGCCAACAGAGGAATAGGCTAAGAATGACACCCCACTCCAGTACTCTTGCCTGGAAAATGCCATGGACGGAGCAGTCTGGTAGGCTGCAGTCCATGGGGTCGCTAAGAGTCAGACACGACTGAGCGACTTCACTTTCACGCATTGGAGAAGGAAATGGCAACCCACTCCAGTGTTCTTGCCTGGAGAATCCCAGGGACGGGGGAGCTTCTATGGGGTCGCACAGAGTCAGACATGACTGAAGCGACTTAGCAGCAGCAGCATGAACATATATGTGTGTGCATATATTCATGTTAATACTGTTGATCACTCAGTCGTGTCCAACTCTTTGTGACCCCATGGACTTTAGCATGCCAAGCTTCCCTGTCCTTCACCATCTCCCGGAGCTTGCTTAAACTCATGTTCATTGAGTTGGTGATGCCATCCAACCATCTCATCCTCTGTCGTCCCCTTCTCCTCCTGCCTTCAAACTTTCCCAGCATTAGGGTCTTTTCTAATTAATATAATACATGCAGATATTCTTAAAAAATTTTTAAAATGAAAGGATATCTTTGGAGAAAGGGGGAAATATAGAGAGATTCATTTTGTACATGTCTGCATTATTTAAATTTATTACAACAAGTATGAATTTCTTTCACATGTCTTAGTTCTGAAAATGACTGGGGATTCTAGGAATGTTTCCTTCACTACATAGTCTTCTGGTACAGGGGAGCTGGACAGGCTACAGTCGACAGGATCACAAAGAGTTGGACATGACTGAAGTGACTGAGTATGCACACACAGAGATTTCCAGACAGAGCTCTATACTGAGTTAGAGCAATGATCCTTCCCTCAATGATCCTTCTTTCCCTTTTGTCTGAGATATATGAGTTTCATTTCTGGCTCTGATCAAGCGCTGAAATTCCACAGTGTTTAAGAAAACTTCTTCAATAAATAAATATATTATATGAGGAAGAAAACATATGGAAAGTATGAATTTTCTAGCCATAGTAAAGCAGTCAAGTGCATAAGAAGTGTTGCTTTGTGTAATTTTCCATATTGTAATTGAATCTAATTTCCACTTTGAGCCCCAAGTCTATTGTAAGTAAGAAGTATAGTGTCTCTAGTTCAGCATAAATTCAGTTCCTTCTTGGTTTTCTTTGTAAATGTATGGTAAATTCAAATGTATGATATGTCAATCATATTATATGTCTCCACTTCTCATCACACATCTAAATTCTCAGAACTTATGTAGTGTCTTGATCTCTACTGTCCTTGTTGACATCTCCCAAGATATTTGAATTCCCACCTAAACCTCAAACATATGGTTCATATTGCCATGCTGCAGCCTCTCATCTCAACCATGAAGCTGATTCAGGACTGTAGCACTGTTTTTCAGCTAACTTTTGTGCTCTGCTCAAAGTGTGAAAGTGGAAGTGTTTATCACTTTGTCGTGTCCCAGTCTTTGCGACCCCATGCACTGTAGCACCATCAGGGTCCTCTGTCTATGGAATTCTCCAGGTAAGAATACTGGAGTAGATTACCATTCCCTTCTCCGGAGGATCTTTCTGACTCAAGGACTGAATCTGTGTCTCTTGAATTGCAGGCAGATTCTTTACAGTTTGAGCCACCAGGGAAGTGGAACACAGCAAAATTTGTGAGAAACTCATCAGCACTAACTTAGGCCTCCTCTGACCTTTATATAAAATGAAGTCTTGTGAGGCTACAGAGAGGGAAAGTTCACAGGAAAAATTTATATTTGAGGGAGCAAGAAATATGTCATGTGGTATTTCATCTTGCCACATTTCCTAACCCTTGACAATCCTTGTTCCCTCACAAAGAAACATATTTTCATGTAGGTGTCACTCTCTCAAATAAGGTAGGAATAGACTTGTCCAAAATTTGTCTAGAATAGCAATTCTCATATGCAAATAAGTAAGAAGATATTATCTTTCCCAGGATTTCCTTTTGTCAGGTGGATAAAAATGGATACTGGGTAGGTTTTTCATCTCCCTCATTTAAGGGTGGTTACATGTTCTTCTGGGCTTCTTCTTATTCTTCCAGTAGCTCAGCAGTAAAGAACCCTGCTGAGGTCCAGCCCCGGTGGATCCAGGGAATTCGAAGGGGAGACAGAGTCAGCGTCCTAAGAAAGAACTATTTAATTAGAAAAGAGAGATTAGGAAAGAATGTTGTAGATAAGAAAATAGAGGAGAGAAAGAGGCTGATATCCCTTGGTTTACATAGAGAACCAATAAAACTTCGAGACAAGAAGTTTGCCCTATTCACAGAGGCCACAGGTGCCCTCCCGGTCTCCCAAGTGAGTGAAGATTCAGAACGTCTTCCCGTTCAGGTCTTAGAAACCCGGGCAGATAAGTGAATGCAGGGAGCCTCTATGCTCCAAGGGATCATCCTGAAAAAGAGAGTGAAAGAAAATGAGTGACATGGGTAGACCAAGCTGCTTCGGTGAGCGAGGCCCAATAGCTTTATTTTCTAAAGGACTTTTATACCTTTCCCACAAATGATGTTGTGTACATTATCTTCTGGCCTTGGAGGCCTGTGAACACTTTAAGACCCTCTTTTGATAAAGGCTGCTCAACCAGAAAACTTATTTTCCCTTGAAGTGTTTTTTCTTTATATTTCTAATCTATGTGAGCCTCAGAAAGTATCAAACAAAATTACATTTTCACTTCTCAGGAAGCAAAGGCGCAGTAAGTTACAACAAAGAAAGAACCAATTAGTTCAAAAGTCTGATGTGGTCAGTTTCAAGGCTGCACTTGTTTTTTCTTACATTCTAACTATGTTAACAAATGTGCTCCCAGGTGCACAGTGGATAAGAGATATGGGAACTTAGCAACAAGCATTGGCTCAACAGTGAAATCTTACACCAGCACTACTCTAATAACTCTTTAACTCTTTGAAAGGCTCTATGTTTTAGGCTTCCCATGCCTCTCACAGTTGGGAGGGTGTAAACAATCACATGCGTAGTTGTAAAAGTCTGGGTAAGGCAAGTTAGAGAGCCATCAGAAGGGTTTGCTCTGAAGCACTCCTTTTATATGCAGGAGACCAGTTGGAGCTCTAAGTTAACTTTTTCCAGAGAAAGGTGGTGGGAATAGTCCCCTGTTATGTCAGAAGAGTGGAAAGCACAGTACAATAAAGCAGGCAGACTCTGGTTTTGGGGGTAGATGCTCAAGAAAGCCCAGGGGGTTTTCCTCGAGGCCTGATCTCGGCTTTGCATTTTGTCAGGCCCCTTTCCTCATGACCTTTGCCATGGGAGGGATTCCCCATGCTGGCTCCTGGCAGAACCCACCTGCAATTCAGGAGCCACAGGAAACGTGGGTTCGATCCCTGGGTCAGGAAGATTCCCTGGAGGAAGGCATGGCAAACCACTCAAGTATTCTTGCCTGGAGAATCCCATGGACAGAGGAGCCTGGTGGGCTACAGTTAATGGGGTTGCAAAGAGTCAGACACAACTGAAGCAACTTAGCACTCATTTTTCCAGGCCAAACAATTGCTGCCAGACAAATCATTCTTACCCCCTTCATCTACAATTCAATGATGCAGTATAAGTCCCCCACTTCTGGGATTTAAATTTCAGCCTAAATTTATTTAGCCCACACTGAGTTGATTGGGAAAACCCTGTGGTGACTGAATTTACCTTCAATTAGCAAGACTGGGTTTCCCCAAACTAGCAGAATGGGGCTCAAAATGTATCCTAAGATCAGTTATATAAAAACAGAGATTTCTCTACCAGCTGAGAAATATCCTGAAAATTTATACCCACTTAAAAAAATCAATAAAAGTTATTTCTAAAGAGATTATGAAAGAGTTTGCACAGTCTGATCTCAAATACTCTGAAAAATGGATGTGCAAGAAAAAGATTAGAAAGATAAGCATTCAATTTTACTTGCTGGTGACTCTCAAAGTCAATAATTCATCCAATAATTCATTTATTCAAGAAATATTTATTGGGTGCTATTATGCATCAGGCATTGAAGATTCAATTCCATAGCTTCATCCCATAACTTATTTCTCTTAAATTGCAGACTCATATGGCAAACTCCTTGCTATACATGCCCATTTGAGGAAGCTAAATAGTACTAACCTACTGAATGCCTATGGTCCCACATGGACTGTACCAGACAAATTTAGACCAATCTTGGCCCTGAGTCCTAAAAACTCAGCATATAAAAGGAAGGCCATATATAAGAATGAACAAAGCTTGGGTTTTTGAGTCAAACTATAACTAGGTTAGAACTCTGGCTCTGCCTGTTATTAACTGCATAAACTTGGAAAATGTAATTAACTTCTCTGAGCTTCACAGAGCATACTTAGTAAAAAGATAAGCAATAAGAGAGATCCTTGTACAGCATTTTTAAGCATTTAAAGAGAAAAAGTAGGTAAAGTGCTTAACAGGTTTTGGTCCACACTGGGTGCTCAGCAAAAGTTTACATCCCATCCCATTCCCTCCCTTCTGTGGCATAGGTGGCATTGCCATAAATGAAATAGCACAAATATGTGATTAAAACACTTGGAGTGGCTAGAATAGAAATAAAAAACCAAGATGCATTTATGTTACACAGGAAATATACTATATTCTTTGTTACATTTCTTGTGGCCAAACCACAAGAAATTGCTGATATTTAATTCTTTTTGACCTATAAAACAACAATTTCATATCTTTAAATCTAATAGAGCAATTTGCATGTTGACTTGAAAGAGGGGGACAAAGTTCACCCTTTTTTCTGTTGAACTGAGTTTCCCCCCCCTCCTATTTCTCAAGGTAGACATCAAGAAAGCACATTAAAAAAAAACATTTAAAAATGTTTTAAAAAGAAAGCACATAATATGGGTGTCTCTACTATTCTTTTAGCCCCAAAAGACTATGGGTGCACAACACTATAGTGATAGCTCTATCAGGCAGAGTGCTGGAGAGAGGGTCAGGAGAGCTGCCTGGCTCCCAGGACTGGAAGCATCGCCTATAACAGGACCTTGGCTATGTCACTTCCCCTTTGCTAGCCTAGACTCATCACTGGAATGAAGTTGAGGAGCCTACCAAGACATCCTGGAGTGTAACGGAAACCCATGTGCTGAGCAAGCACTCTGGCTTCTCACCTATGAAAATCTCTTAAGGACAAAGAATTATTTTAACAGAAATTAACTTACAAGAATAACAGAACACATTAGACACTCAAAAGGCAATTATTTATGAAATGTCAACAAACTTGTAAAACACAAATGACACCCAGATGGATATGGATCCTGAGCTCTACAAAACTAGGAAAACCCAATGTGAATTGTACCTGCTAGTGTGCTATGAGCTTTCCATATGTTGCCTCCTTTAACACTTAAAGTGAGCCTATGAGGCAACATTTATTATTTCAGTTTTCAGATGAGTATTTTTACCTTTCATTATTTCAATTTTAACTATGTAATTAGAGAGCCCAGAATTCACATCTGGCCTTTCTATTTTCCCAATCTGTGCTCTTTTCTCTCCAGGACATTAGCATGGGGCTAATCAAGCTCCTGGTGTGTCCAGCCCTAGGCCTTTTAGCCCAATGACAAGAATGGCATGTCTGTAACCAACACTACCAAGCACTCAAGAATGTGATTGTGTGCTTGTGGTATATGACACAGCATGCAGACGGAACAATGTAAGCAAAACATGGAATTCAAAGGACCATTTGGCCTACTTGAGAACTGGAACTGGACTAAACACTCTGAAGAAAGGAGTTCTTCAGACTAGAATGTTCTCATCAGTCAAAAACCCAACTGTATATTTCAGGTAAAGGTATAGCACGACTGCAAGCCAAATCAGTTTTTAAATTACTTGAGACTTATTATTCTTCATTATCAGTTTCACATTCATAAATCAGTTCAAATTTTAAAATCAAAGTTTAACAGAACTAGGGCTAACTATGAGTCAGAGACACCACTAGGCCCTTATATCTGCCTAGAGAAAGTGGGCAAAATTTGGAAGAAATATCTTTCTCTTTGTTGTTATCCTCTAACTCAAATTGAAGGTTGAATTTTGCAGGTCGAATTTTGTCATCAGAATTGTGGAGCATGTCCTCCATGTTCCTCATCAGACTCACCTGGGTTAAAAATGGACTGGGAGATGAAAACCTCATCAGTGGTAGGGTGTGCTTGTTTCTGCAGCTGTCCAAAAAAGTCCCACTGTAATTTGTCTTTGCATGTGTACATTTGTGTGCTTCTGCCTAGAGCAGTTCTGTGTCTTTCTCCTTCTTTGTTGTTGTCAGTTTCTTTTTTTGTTCTCTAATTCAGGTCTTTGTAAAAGAAGTTAATTCAAAATTTAAGTACATACAAGAAATCATACTTGGCCTGGCTTCCTTGGCAGTTCTGTGTAATATGTTAATCTTTGCTGACTGAGGAGTCGACCCAAAAAATGTTGATGGACCTTATAATGAAAAGCTAGGCCATCTCCCGGATGGCACATAGCATTCTAGACATGTAAGTTTAAAAATAAAGGAGAGCTTTATGGTCAAGAGAGTGGCGTTTCCAGACAGCTCATATTTGAATTCTGACTCTCCTCTATTTAAGAAAAATGGAGCATTTGTTTATTTGTTTGTTTTTCCTAATCCAGGGTATCATCTATTATTATTATATGAATTATTATATGAATTATTAATTCATATATTATTATATGCATTATTATTAATTAATTTATTTCTTTGTTCATTCTTTTATTATTCCCAAGCCTGAGAGTATCTAGTGTTCAGTACTTTTCCCTGGAGGTTCTGCTGATATTTTGCTGATGTGTTTAAGTTGCTACAACAACCCTTGTATATGGGTATCATTTTTCCTTAACAAATGCAAGAAAAGGGTGCAAAATATAAAATGGTCCATGAGAGAAAGAGGCCTTTTCATTTCCTCATTTCTTTTCCAAACTCATTTTTACAAACAATGTCTCAGAACAATCTTAGCAGTCACAGACATTGTTTGCAGACCTTAAGCTTCAGACCCACCACCTGTCCCTGCTGTGACTCATAATATAAACATAGACCCTCTGTGTAATGTGTTTCCTAGAACTTTAAAATATAACTCACAGCTGGTGTCTCCCTTTCTGAGAGGCCCCTGTGTATGAGAGGCCCTTTCATGGAGTGATCCATAGAGTTCAATGGTCCAGCAAACTTTGTATGAATTTCCAATCTTAAGAGACATCACAAACTTCTGCTTTTCTCCAAATGTGTTAGTACAATCTGAACCATCATCTCTCCCAGACTCTACAATGTCCTATAGGACAGCCCTGTCATCCATTTCAATCTTCTGCCGCAAAGATCTCATACTTTCTCCTCACCTACATCCAGAAGAAGGCATGGTTTCCCCTTCTCTTAAACTTGTATATTACTTTGAGGAGTCCTCAAGCCTTGCTCATCCACATCTGTGAATTAGATGTTGCTTGACACAATGACAGAATGGTCAAATTCTAATGCCTCTCATCTAGATTTGATAGTGTGTATTTTTGTTTACTTTTAAAATAGTATTTAGAAATAAATAAAAATTATATACATTTCTTAAGCATATTGTCCCCAGGGAGACTGCAGCTCATTGAGAAAGAAGATACTGTAACTATGGGTGGTCATCAGTTACATCCATTAAACTATAATTTGCTTAATAAATAATGAGCTGCAACCTACCTTCACTGATCAAGCTGGGCTTTTACAGAAAACTTGCATGTCTTCCAAGTGTCACATAGTCTAAACAAAAAATGTTTGCCCAAGTTGTTTTTCATGAACTTGAAGTCAGCTTGTGTCCAGTTAGAACCTGAGCCAGCCCAACCCTCCAACTGGACAAGTGTGAGTGCCCACTCAGTGGCCTCTTGGTGTCAGAAGGCCCAAAACTTTCCTCTTGGAACATGTTGATGCCACCATTTTCGAAACATGTGTCCCATGAAGAATCCTGTAGCTTAGTTGCACCTGTGCAGAAGGATGATTAGCTCACCTTTTTCTTTTTCAGTCATCTTTCCCCATATTCCTCTGGCTTTATCCCATAAATGTCCCAAGCCCTTCACCTTCAGGAAGGCAGATATGAGATTTGTTCCTCCGTCTCCTCACTTGGCTGCCTCATTAATAAACTTTCTTTGCTGCAAATCTCAGGTTCAGATTTTGGTTGGTTTCACAAAAAGCAGAGGACAAGATGAGTCCCCATGTTTGTGAATTCTGGAAAAATAGAAAACTGACAACATGAACAGAGGATCCAATACATAATTTGGCAGGCTGACCATGAAGTAGACCTGCTGGAAGAATTATATTATTAGTTCTTTATCTGTGTTGATCATCTAGCCCAGGGATTGGCAACTTTTTTTTTCCAGTAAAGGACCAGATAGTTACTATTTTGGTCTTTGGGGGCCATGTAGCATCTGTCTCAACTCTGCTGTAGTGCTAAAGCATTATGGGTGTGTTACAGTAGAACTTTATTTACAAAAATAAAAGGTGGGCCAGATTTGGTCCATAGACCACAATTTACAAATCCCTTATCTAGCAGATGGTATAGTCTGTATCTGCTTGTACATAATATCAAAGAAATCAATATGCAAATCCTAAGTGTTTGTTAAGAGACGGGGCTTCTATTCCTCAATTCAGTGCCTATCGGCTCAGATTCATGTTACAAATGGATACTTACCATTGGTTAGTATTCAGACTTTTTTATTAAAGTTGATGTTGAGGTTCCATGGTTACTTGTACACCACTACAATATCCTATGGAAGCTGGAATCATTATCTCTTCATATGTGGAGAGAAAAGGTTCAAGATACTAAAAGTTAACAGGGAAAAAGTTTTCATTTCCTAACACTTGATAACCAGCCAGGCTCCTCTGACCATGAATTCTCCATGGAAGAATACTGGAGTGGATAGCCATTCCCCTCTCCAGGAAAATTGAACCTGGGTCTCCTGGATTGCAGGAAGATTCTTTACTGTCTGAGCCACCAGAGAAGCCTAGAGTAACAAAACTCAGAAGTGATATTCCAGACCAGCCACTTGTTTCTGCAGTTACTGCAAAATGCAAGCATAAATAAACTTTAGGTTCATTTTCTAGAGGGCAATACTCTTGCTTCCTCTTCAACTATAAGTGTGAGTGATGTTATGTTAGAATAGAACCTCAAATTTTGAATATCTAATGAACTAAATAAAATTGAGAAGATAATGAGAAGTATAATATGCAATCTGATAAAGATAATTACACTGCTCTATGTTAGAAATGGAAGTTAAGAAAATAAATCTAAAGAGTTCTCAACACAGGGAGAAAATAGTTTTTCTATTTCTTTAATATTGTATCTATATGAGATGGCAGATGTTTAGTAAGCCTATCGCAGCAATCATTTCATGTAAGTAAATAAAATCATTATGTTGTACACCTTAATCTTATACAGTGCTATATGTATGTCAATTATATTTGGAAAAATTTTTAAATAAAAAATCTAAAAAAGAGGTAGTGATGTTTTTTTGTCTTTTTTGTTCCTTCCATTTATTTCAAAATGATCAGACTGCTATAATTTTTGCTGTTGAGAAAACCAAAAGTTAATCAGTGGATACTCAAGACCAAAATAAGTAAATAAAGGGGAATAACCTGCTTATTTAACTTATATGCAGAGTACATCATGAGAAACACTGGACTGGAAGACACACAAGCTGGAATCAAGATTGCTGGGAGAAATACCAATAAGCCCAGATAGGCAGATGACGCCACCCTTATGGCAGAAAGTGAAGAGGAACTAAAAAGCCTCTTGATGAAAGTGAAAGAGGAGAGTGAAAAAGTTGGCTTAAAGCTCAACATTCAGAAAATGAAGATCATGGCATCCGGTCCCATCACTTCACGGCAAATAGATGGGGAAACAGTGGAAACAGTGTCAGACTTTATTTTCTGGGGACTCCAACATCACTGCAGATGGTGACTGCAGCCATGAAATTAAAAGACGCTTACTCCTTGGAAGAAAAGTTATGACCAACCTAGATAGCATATTCAAAAGCAGAGACATCACTTTGCCAACCAAGGTCCATCTAGTCAAGGCTATGGTTTTTCCTGTGGTCATGTATGGATGTGAGAGTTGGACTGTGAAGAAGGCTGAGCGCCGAAGAATTGATGCTTTTGAACTGTGGTGTTGGAGAAGAGTCTTGAGAGTCCCTTGAACTGCAAGGAGATCCAACCAGTCCATTCTGAAGGAGATCAGCCCTGGGATTTCTTTGGAAGGAATGATGCTGAAGCTGAAACTCCAGTACTTTGGCCACCTCATGCGAAGGGTTGACTCATTGGAAAAGACCCTGATGCTAGGAGGCATTGGGGGCAGGAGGAGAAGGGGACGACAGAGGATGAGATGGCTGGATGGCATCATGGACTCGATGGACGTGAGTCTGAGTGAACTCCGGGAGTTGGTGATGGACAAGGAGGCCTGGTGTGCTGTGATTCGGACACAACTGAGCGACTGAACTGAACTGAACATCTCTCTGAGCAAATGTTAAAGCATATTTGTTCCAACTTAGGAGTAAAATCAATGTCTGAAAGGCATACAAGCAAAAACGACACAATATACATGTAAAAAGTGGCCAGTGGGTTTAAATGGCAAGAGTACTGCCTACTAGACAATGCATCTAAAGGTCCTTTGGCATTTAAACCCAGTGGCCACTTTTTACATATATATTGTGTAGTTTTTGCTTGTTTGCCTTTCAGAGATTGACTTTACTCCTAAATTGGAATGGGTATGCTTTAACATTCTCTCAGAGAGATATTATCTCCCTTTATTTCCTTATTTTGGTCTTGAGTTCAGTTCAGTTCATTCACTCAGTCATGTCCGACTCTTTGCGACCCCATGAATCGCAGCACGCCAGGCCTCCCTGTCCATCACCATCTCCCGGAGTTCAGTCAAACTCACATCCATCGAGTCCGTGGTGCCATCCAACCATCTCATCCTTGGTCGTCCCCTTCCCCTCCTGCCCCCAATCCCTCCCAGCATCAGAGTCTTTTCCAATGAGTCAACTCTTCGCACGACGTGGCCAAAGTACTGGAGTTTCAGCTTTACTGATTAACTTTCAGTTTGATCATATTCCCCATATTTGGCCAGATGGATACATAGTTCTTTTATATCACTTTGTCCTAATTTTCTACAGTGCGGAGTCTTACAGAGTATGATAACATCGTTATGGGGAAATCTTCTGGTCTGAAAGTTTTTGTCCAGGAAGGTACCTGCTGAGTCATTTCTATCCTATTTGTTGCTTGTTCACTTGTTTATACCAGTGGTTCCATAGATATTAGAATCAATCATCCAAAATACATAGTTCTTTGCAACAGAGTTCTGCCTACTATCTCTGAACCAGGCTTCC
This sequence comes from Capricornis sumatraensis, assembly GCF_032405125.1. Lineage (NCBI taxonomy): Eukaryota > Metazoa > Chordata > Mammalia > Artiodactyla > Bovidae > Capricornis > Capricornis sumatraensis. The sequence goes on from NC_091092.1 coordinate 9,002,271, forward strand.
TCTGATTACCTACTGGTCTTTAGTCCTGCATTTATCCACAAAGATGTTATATAGGCTGGTGGTTCACTATGGTCATCTTCCCTTACAGATACTCTTTCCTTAAAGGCCAGAGATTCAGCATATCTTAGAAATGGTTGGATCATTTTACTTCTTTTCCTCTTCTTGAATCTTTCTTAACTTCTGCCACATTGTGAGTTATACTTAGGTCATCGATTCCTTGGTTTTCTTTAAAAAAATATTTTTCTACATTTTTCCTAGTACTGTTGATGTCAATTTTTTTTTTTATCTCAAGCCTCCTAATGTGTCTCCTGGACACAGCTTAAATTCTGCTCAGTAAATGTGTCTTTCAGCTCTGCCACCATAAGATTATTGCCAGCGCTCCTTGGATGGAGAAGTAGTACACACATTCTTCAGTAATACATGTACTGTTTATCTCCATCTTCAGTCTTCAGTCAGTCAGTTCGGTCACTCAGTCGTGTCCGACTCTTTGTGACCCCATGGACTGCAGCACACCAGGCTTCCCTGTCCATCACCAACTCCGGGAGCTTACTCAAACTCGTGTCAATCGAGTCGGTGATGCCACCCAATCATCTCATCCTCTGTTGTCCCCTTCTCCTCCCGCCTAATCTTTCCCAGCATCAGGGTCTTTTCCAATGAGTCAGTTCTTTGCATCAGGTGGCCAAAGTATTGGAGCTCCAGCTTCAGCATCAGTCCTTTCAATGACTATTCAAGATTGATTTCATTTGGGTTGACTGGTTTGATCTCCTTGCGGTCCAAGGGACTCTCAAGAGTCTTCTCCAGCACCACAGTTCAAATGCATCAGTTCCTTAGCGCTCAGCTTTCTTTATAGTCCAACTCTCACATCCATACATGACTACTGGAAAAACCATAGATTTGACTAGACAGACCTTTGTTGGCAAAGTAATGTCTCTGCTTTTTAATATGCTGTTTAGGTTGGTCATAGCTTTTCTACCAAGGAGCAGGCATCTTTTAATTTCATGGTTGCAGTCACCATCTGCAGTGATTTTGAAGCCCCCCAAAAATAAAGTCTGTCACTGTTTCCATTGTTTCCCCATCTATTTGCCATGAAGTGATGGGACTGGATGGCGTGATCTTAGTTTTCTGAATGTTGAGTTTTAAGCCAACTTTTTCACTCTCCTCTTTCACTTTCAAGAGGCTCTTTAGTTCTTCTGTTGGATTAAAAACCTCATTGCCAGTAGATTATTCTTCTTAAATTCTCAAGTTGTATGTTTTTTGCCAAGTTATCTTGGGGTTTGGGAAAGCACCTCACTGGCTCTCATGTATTTATATTATTCTCTTTATTTGGGGTCTTCTTTTAAAAAAGAAATAATTCATGACAAGTATATGACCAGTTCCATCATACTGGTTGAGGAAATGTTCATATTTTTCCAGTCACTAGAGGCAGAGTTTGGGCAAGTATTATTCTAATAACATGGTCAGTTTTCTTATTACCTGGTGACTCAGATGGCATAGCATCTGCCTGCAATGTGGGTGATTTGGGCTCAGTCCCTGGGTTGGGAAGATTCTCTGGAGAAGGAAATGGGAACTCACTCTAGGACTCTTGCCTGGAAAATCCCATGGACACAGGAACCTGGTAGGTTACAGTCCATGAGGTCACAAAGAGTCAGACACAACTGAGAGACTTCACTTTCACTTTTCTCTCTCTCTTTTTTTTTAAATTACAGGTCTATGTTTAATCACAAGTATCTCAGAGCATACTCATTGTCATCCTTCATACCAATTTCCCTTTCAGAGGCCCTTTCTCTTGGATGAAAGGAAGACTTTTGGACAAGGCTTATTTAATGCAGCTGTTATGCTGGAGTTGCTTCCAAATGTCAGTGCTGAATATCAAAAGACTGCTTTTGATTAACAAGCTATGTACGTAACAGCCATCCCTAACCCTCACCCTATCCTTGACTCTTTTTTCCAGAGAACAGATCTGCTTTTCTCTTAACATTTTCCACTTTCAATGCCTATGGTCAGTAACTCTCTGTGGGATCTGGGGCTACTATTCAGACACTCATTATCCAGTCAGCTTCTCAGTGGAAAGTCTTACATGTTACTCTCTCCCTCATTTGTATCTTGATGAGCCCACTGGCCTTTCTCCTGCATCTGATTTATATAGTCTAGGAGATTCACACTTTTTAATTTTTTTGGACACATTATTATTATTCCTTAGATTTTACCTAATGTTGTTTCTCTGTTCCAGGATTTCATCCAGGAGACCGCATTACATTCAAATGACATGATTTCTTAGACTTTTCTACACTGCTACAATTTCTCAGACTTTTCTTGGTTTTGATGACTTTAAGAGTTTTGAGGGTTTGTAGAGACACATTTTGTATAATATTTAAGAATTGGGATTTCTTTTACTTTACAAGCAAACCACAGTTTTGGGTTTTTGAAGAGGGCTTCCCAGGTGGCTCAGCAGTAAACATTCCATCTGCCAATGCAGGAGACGCAGATTCAGTTCCTGTGTGGAGAAGACCCCCTGGAGAATGAAAAGGCAACTCACTCCAGTATTTTTGTGTAGGAAATCCCATGGACAGAAGAGCCTGGCAGGCTACAGTCCCTGAAGTTGCAATGAGTTGCACACAACTTAGCAAATGAGCATGCGTGTGCACACACATAGGTTTTTGAGAAAAAGGTCAACAAGGTTAAGGGGTCATTCTCATCAGATAACAAGAATTCATGCTACCAACATGACATCAGTGTGGATATAAACCACAATCACCCAATTGAGGTAGTGTTTCTCAGATTTCTCTAATGTAAACTTACTCTTTCTCCTCCTTTCCATAAACTATACTTTGGAAAGAAGTCACACTTAAGGGATGAAGAGTGACGCCCACTCTCCTTACCGTGAAAAGGGAGTAGCTATGTAAATTATTTGGAATTCTTCTGCAGAGGAAACTTGGCTATTTTCCATTTATTTATTTATTTTCAAATCACTTGTTTATATCAGTATGTGGTCATGGGATTTCCCAGGAGGCTGGCTCAGTAGTAAAGAATCACCTGCCAATGCAGGAGATGCAGGTTCAATCCCTGGAGAAAGAAATGGGAACCCACTCCGGTATTCTTGCCTGGGGAATCTCATGGACGGAGGAACCTGGTGAGCTGTAGTCCATGGGGTAGCAAAAGTGTCCGACACAACCTAGAGACTAAAACAGCAACAACGAGCTCATGATATTTATTTTATACTTTGTTATAATCCAGCACCTTGTTATTTATTTACTCCTCAAATTGTTCTAGCCTTGGCCATTGGGTGCTCTTTTAGCTGGCTTATGCGCCCTTTAGCATATTACCATAAATGTGTATGGCATTTTATTTTATTCTGTTTAGGTTCTTATTTTTATATAGACTTCTAGTGGTTCCAGTACCATTGATTGGAAAGACTATCCTTTCTCCAATTTGAAAATTAAATTAGTTGAAATTTTAAAAAAACAAAACATTTCAAAACAGTTCACACATTTCTCCTACCTTTACCCCTTACCTCTGGAAATCACTAATCTGTTCTGTTATCTGTGAGCTTGAAGATATATATAGATATAGATATATAGTGGACTATTATAATGGTCCACATATAAGAGAGATTATATCATATTTGTCTTTGTCTGACATTTCATTTAGCATTGAGGCCCATCCATGTAGTCAAAAACGGCAATATTTCATTTTTTCATGGCTGAATAATATTTGATTTTTCCTTATCCATTCACCCATTGATAGACACATGTTTCCAAATCTTGGCTACTGCAAATAATGCTGCAATGAGCATGGGCATGCATATATAACTTTTCAAATTAGTATTTTTGTTTTCTTTAAGAAAATACCCAGAGGTGGAATTGCTGGATCACATAGCAGTTCTATTTTTAATTTTTGAGAAATCATCATATTGTTTTCCATAGTGGCTGAACCAATCTACATTTCCACCAGCAGTACACAAGGCTCCTTTTTCTTCACATTCTCACCAGCATTTAATAACTCTTGTATTCTTTTGCGATAGCCATTCTAACAGGTATGACATGATAATTCATTGTGGTTCTGATCTGCATTTTCCTAATTATTATGATATGGAGTATCTTTTTATATGTCTATTGGTCATCTATGTTTTCTTTGAAAAAGTGTTTTTTCTATCCATTATTTAATTGAACTGTTTGGGGCTCTTTTTTTTTCACTATTGAGCTATGTTAGTTCTTTACATATTTTGGTTATTAACCTCTTATCAAATATATGATTTACAAATATTTTCTCCCATTTAGTAGGTTGCCTTTTCATTTTGTTGATGGGGTCCTTTGTTTTAGTTTGGAGTAGTTATACTTGGTTTCTTGCTGTTGTTGCTTTTGCTTTCAGTGTCAGAGTCCAAACATCATTGCCAAAACCTACACTAAGAAGTTTACCATCTATGTCATACATACAGCTCAATATTAAAAAAAAAAAAATCAAAAATGCACAGAAAATATTAACAGACATTTCTGCAAAGAAGACATACAGATAGCCAAGAGACACATGAAAATATTCTCAAATCTCTAATTATTGAGGAAACACAAATCAAAACTATAAAAAGTTTTATCTCACACTGGTCAAAATGATCATCATGAAGAAGTCTACAAATAAATGCTGGAGAGGTGTGTAGAAAAAAAGGAATCCTCCTAAGCTGTTGGTGGGAATGTAATTGGTGTAGCCACTATGGAAAATAGTATGGAGGTTCCTTAAAAAACTAAATATAGAGTTACCATATTACTCAGCAATCCAAAGCCTAGGCATATATCTGGAAAAGGTGAAAACTCTAATTCAAAAAGATACATGCTCCCCAGTGTTCAGTTCAGTTCAGATCAGTCTCAGTTGTGTCCGACTCTTTGCGACCCCATGAACCACAGCACGCCAGGCCTCCCTGTCCATCACCAACTCCCAGAGTTTACCAAAACTCATGTCCATCGAGTCAGTGATGCCATCAAGCCATCTCATCCTCTATTGTCCCCTTCTCCTCCTGCCCCCAATGGCTCCCAGCATAAGGGTCTTTTCCAATGAGTCAACTCGTCGCATGAGCTGGCCAAAATATTGGAGCTTCAGCTTTAGCATCAGTCCTTCCAATGAACACCCAGGACTGATCTCCTTTAGCATGGACTGGTTGGATCTCCTTGCAGTCCAAGGGACTCTCAAAAGACTTCTCCAACACCACAGTTCAAAAGCATCAATTCTTCGGCACTCAGCTTTCTTCACAGTCCAACTCTCACATCACACATGACCACTGGAAAAACCATAGCCTTGACTAGATGGACCTTTGTGGACAAAGTAATGTCTCTGTTTTGTAATATGTTATCTAGGTTGGTCATAACTTTCGTTCCAAGGAGTAAGCGTCTTTTAATTTCATGGCTGCAATCACCATCTGCAGTGATTTTGGAGCCCCCCAAAAATAAAGTCTGACACTGTGTCCACTGTTTCCCCATCTATTTCCCATGAAGTGATGGGACCAGATGCCATGATCTTAGTTTTATGAATGTTGAGCTTTTTTTTTAATATAAATTTATTTATTTGAATGTTGAGCTTTAAGCCAACTTTTTCACTCTCCTCTTTCACTTTCATCAAGAGGCTTTTTAGTTCCTCTTCACTTTCTGCCATAAGGGTGGTATCATCTGCATAATCTAAGGTTATTGATATTTCTCCCAGCAATCTTGGTTCCAGCTTGTGCTTCCTCCAGCCCAGCATTTCTCATGATGTACTCTGCACAGAAGTTAAATAAGCAGGGTGACAATATACAGCCTTGACGTACTCCTTTTCCTATTTGGAACCAGTCTGTTGTTCCATGTCCAGTTCTAACTATTGCTTCCTGACCTGCATATAGGTTTCTCAAGAGGCAGGTCAGGTGGTCTGGTATTCCCATCTCTTTCAGAATTTTCCAGTTTGTTGTCATCCACACTGTCAAAGGCTTTGGCATAGTCAATCAAGCAGAAATAGATGTTTTTCTGGAACTCTCTTGCTTTTTCGATGATCCAGTGGAAGTTGGCAATTTGATCTCTGGTTCCTCTGCCTTTTCTAAAACCTGCTTGAACATCTGGAAGTTCAAAGTTCACGTACTGCTGAAGCCTGGCTTGGAGAATTTTAAGCATCACTTTACTAGCATGTGAGATGAGTGCAATTGTGCGGTAGTTTGAGCATTCTTTGGGATTGGAATGAAAACTGACCTTTTCCAGTCCTGTAGTCACTGCTGAGTTTTCCAAATTTCCAGTGTTCATAGCAGCACTATTTACAATAGCCAAGACATGAAGGCAACATAAATGTCCATTGATGGAGAAATGGATAAAGAAGATGTTGTCTGTATATGTATATACACACACACACATATATATATATAATGGAATATTACTCAGAGATACAGAGATTAAAAAGAATGACATAATGCCATTTGCAGCAACGTAGATAGACCTAGAGATTATCATACTCAGTGAAGTAAGTCAGAGAAGGGCAAATATCATATGATATCACTTACAAGTAGAATCTTAAAAAAATATTAAAATGAACTCACTTACAAAATAGAAATAGTCTCACAGACATGGAAAACACTTAGGGTTACCAAAAGGGAAAGTGGTGGAAGGATAAATTAGGGATTTGGGATTAAGAGATTCATACTACTATATATAAAATAGATAAACAACGAGGTCCTACTGCACAGCACAGGGAATTATAGTCAATATCTTGTAACTACGTATAATGGAAAAGAATCTGAAAAAGACTATGTAAACATCTGAATCACTTTGCTGTACACCTGAAACATTATAAATCAACTATACTTCAATTAAAAAAATTTAAAGAATATGAAACAGGGTAAGGAGTAGAAAGTAACTTTGGGTTCCTTTAGATTAGATAATTAGGAAAGCATTCTCTGAGAAGGTGACATTTAAACTAAGCCCTGCATGACAAGGAATCAGTCAAGTAAATATCTGGAAGAAGAAAGAAAACAAAAGGAATGAATATGAAAAGGTCACAAGACAGGAAAGGAAAAGCTTATGTTTATAGAAACTAAAGGAAGGAAATATACCAAAATAGTAGTTTTTAGTGGGTGATAAGATGATTTGTTATGTACATTTTTTGGTGTAAACTTGAGCATGGTTTCTGTAGTTTCAAAAATGAGAAAAATTACTTTCATGATCATAAAAACCATTAAAAGATTAATAATAAGAAGACATGGAAAATGTAATTTAGAATAAAATGCAAAGGCTTTGAAGGGAGACCCAGATTGGCTCAACATGCCAATGACTTATTGCTGACCCAGGACAAGATGCCTAAACGTTCTCTAAACCTCAGTTTTCCAATCTAGAGAATGGAGATAATAGTTCCATGTATTGCACATGTAGGGTCACCATCACAGTGCCTTGACCAGAATGCTCTCACTAGTCATGTGATCATCAATAAGTTTCCTCATCCTCTCCAAAACTTAGCTTCTTCATGTATAACATTGGATATAATAATGTTGTCCTTCAGCATCACCCTTAGGCATTAGATGTGTTATTGTATACAAAATGACAGCATAGTACCTTTGTAGACACACACTAAGTGGTAGATAAAATTGATCATCTGTAAATAGGAGATTGGTAATGATTTTTATTTTCTTTAAACCTTGATATGCTGCCTAAACTTTTAAAATAATCTCATATTTGTAATAAAATGAAAATTATCTTCTTTCATGATTAAGGTAGTTTTATTCTAGCTCTACACACTTGTTCCACAAAAACACTCACATAAGTTACAAGAATGTTTACTACAGCATTGTCTGTAATTGCAAGCATTTATAAACAAACATCCATCAATATAGAAGACTTCAGAAATTAAGTAAATTCTCTCCATGGAAAAATGGTGAATCAATTAAAAGGAGTTAGGTAGAACCATAATATGGACTAACATGGAAAGCAGTTGAAGATATAAATTTAAAATGAAGTTACAAAACAGCTGTTAGTAATATAACAAGCCCCTCTTCATCACAGACAGTTATTATATACAGTATATTAGTTTTGGCACAGAAAAATATGTCTAGAAGAAAAAACAATGATCTGCTAACAGTCCTGATTGTTTCAGGTTGGGATTACAGGGGTCTTTATTTTTTATCATATATTTTTTAAATATCTAGATTTTTTTTTAAGTATTATAGAGTTTTCTTTGTACATAGAAAAAGAAAAATAATTTAGAAAAGGAGGGAATGATCAAATGCTAGCATGAGATCACTTGTGGGTAAAACTGAGAGTTATCCATTTGATTCTGCAACATTGAAGTCATTTACAAAGAGCAATTTCATAGGAGAGATAGTGCTACAATCCAGGCTAGAAAAAGTGGGAGGTGAGAAAGTGGTAATAGAGAAGTACACAATTCTTTGCAGTACTTTGTCTGAGAAGGGGGGAGCAATCGCTGGAGAGGGGTGTAGGGGCAAAGTAAGGCTTTGTTTTGTCAATTTGTCCTTTTTTCTGGGAACAATTTGAGCATATTTAAAATTTATTGGGAAAGCAGTTGGATGAGAGGTTGAAATTACAGAAGAAATTGAGAATAACTGAAGGAGTAAGCTCACAGAAGAGGCAGATCCAAAAGAAAAGTGAAGGGCTTCGCGTTAGAGAAGAAGACGATGAGATAGTGGGGAAGGTTCTGAGGTTTAAGAGGGAAAAAGTCTTGACACTATGAAAGTGAATGAGAGACAAAAGCAGTGAAACATTGAAGAAACCCTGGGCATACCTGGACTTTGAGACCAAATCGTGATGTTACATAGTTTTCCCAGCAGCACTCAGAAACAATATTAGGAACACAAGAATGGAAACTGAATTGTTTGTCCATGAGTGGGGTTCTCCAGGTGGTTTCAGATTAGCACAAAGAGGTGAGGGAATTAAAGAAATTGGCTTGTCAAAGAGAGGGGTAGCATGTATATAGGTCTTGTAGCAGGATAGAACATGGTGCATTTTAGATTCTTTAACAGTTCATGTGGCTAGTGTGCAGAGACTAAAAAGAGTAATATGAGATAAGGTTGGAGAAAAAGATCTTTAAGGGCCAAGAAAAATAATTTGGGTATTCTAAGTATGACAAGAATCTATTGGAGTTTTTCGGAAGGGTAGTAATCAGATGTAAATTAACTTTTTAAATGGTTGCTCTAGATGAAGAATAAATCTGGAGCAAGATTAGATGAAGACACTAAAGTCAAGAACAAAGCAAGGATCCTCACTTTTGCCATTTCTATTCAACAGTGTACTAGATGCTCTTGCCAGGGAACTTAGGAAGGAACAAAAGTTGTCCAAATAGGAAAAGAAGTAAAACAATCTCTATTTCCAGATGACATGATCATGTACATAGAAAATTCTAAGGCTCCACAAATAAACTATTAGAATTAGTAAACAAATTCAGAAAGATTTCCAGGCTAAAGAATCAATATGCAAAGTCCTTTATAGTTTAATACACCAACAATGAACAACCCAAAAATGAAATTAAGAAAACAATTTTGTTAAAAATAACTTCAAGAAGAATATAATACTTTGGAATCAAGAAAATGCAAGAATTATACACTGAAAACTATAAAACATTGTTGTTGTAAGCAAATTTTCAAAGACCTACATAAAAGGAGAGGCCAGTATGTTACTGGATTGGAAGATTTACTGTTGCTAAGATAGCAGTACTCCTCAAATTGATCAACACATCCAACACAATTGCTATCAAAATCCAGGTTGGCTTTCTTTTTTTGCAGAAATACTCAAACTGAAATTAAAATGAATACCAAAATATAAGAAACAGAAAATATAGCGAAAACAGTCTCAAAAAAGAGCAAAGTTGGGGGGACTCAAACAACCAAATTTCAAAAGTTACCACAAAGCTACTATAATTAAGACTGTGTAATCCTGATAGGGACAGTCATAAGTAAACTCATTTATTTACATTAATTGACTTTCAACAAGGTTGGCAAGACAATTCAATGGGAAAATAATAGGCTTTTCAACAAATGGTTCTAGGACAAGTGCATATACTTTTGCCAAAGAATTAATCTGAACCCCTACTTCACACCATGTACCAAAGTTAACTCCAAATGAGTCGAACATCTAATTGTAGGAGCTAAAACTGCAAAAGTCTTAGATGAAAACATAGGGAGAAATCTCTGTGAATTTGAATTAGCCAATGGTTTCTTAGATATAATACCAAAATACAAACAACAAAAGAAAATAAATTTGACTTTATCAAATTTAGAAATTTTCATGCTTCAAAGGATTATCATCAAGAAAATGAAAACACAATCTACAGAATGGGAAAAAAGTATCTGCAAATCATATATCTGAAAAGACTTTAATATTCAGACTATTTAAAGAACTCTTACAACTGAACAACAAGAAAAGACAACTCAATTTAAAATAGGGGAATGTAGGTGGGCTGACATATTCACTGACCATAATAATGCTCTGTTCAAATGGTTCACCTCTCCAATTTAGAACACCTTCTTAAGGGAGAAGCTATGAATGGCTTGGCCCCACCTGCTCCTCTGAAATTTCTCTGAACATGAGCTTTCTCCTAACAGAACTATTGTATTTGTCTTAGTAACTTCTATTAGTCCTATGTTATTGCACCTTGAATAGATATTGTACTCAATATTGATATGTACTGTCAAGTACTTTGTATAAGTAAATTGAAGTGAGCACACAAGGTATTATTTATCGCTGAAATTCAAAGTTAAATGCCAGGAAATCTATGGAATAATGAGATACATCAATGGATTAAAGGGAAAAGACATGGTCATCTCAAAGAAGACAAAATGTCAACAATAATCTTGATTATTTGCTAATATTTAATAAACTAAAACACACAATTGTTGTTCAGTCGCCAAGGTGTGTCTGACTCTTTGTGACCCCATGGACTGCAGCACGCCAAGGTGTCTTCACTGTCTCCCAGAGTTTGCTCAGACTCACATCCATTGAGTCGGTGATGCTATCCAACCATCCCAACCTTTGTTGCCCTCTTCTCCTCCTGCCCTCAATCTTTCCCAGCATCAGAGTCTTACTGACATAATACTACCATTTGTAATACTAATAAAAGCCAACAAAATTTCAGTTTTTAAAAGATGAAAAAATGATTTGAATAGGTATTTCTTCAAAGAAGATATACTAATGGCCAATAAGCATATGAAAAGATATTCAAAATAATAAGTTAGTAAGAAAATGCATATAAAAATGTCAATTAGATACTAATCAGCACCCACTAGGCTAGATATAATAAAAAAGTAGACAAAAATGAGTTTTGGCAAGGATGTGGATAAACTGGAACTCTCTTACATTTCTGGTGGGAATATAAAATGGTGCAGTCACTTTGGAAAAGTGGCAGTTACTCAAAACGTTAATCAGAAAGTTACCATATGACTCACCAATTCAACTCCTAGGTATAAAATACTTCCTAAATTGAAAACATATTCATATAAAAATTGTATACATAAATGTTCATAGCAGAATTATTTGTAATAATTCAAAAGTAGAAATAACCTAATGTCCATCTAATGATGAATGGATAACAAAGTGAAATATTATTCAGTCTTAAAAAGGAATGAAGTACTGATATACGCTACACTGTGGATGAACCTCAAAAACATTATGCTAAGTCAAAAGAAACCAATTCAAAATGCCTTATATTTTATGATTCCATATATATGAAATGTTCAGGATAGGAAAATCCAGAGGGGCAAAATATAGATCTTTTGCCATAAGGAGAAGGGACAATGGAGAGTGACTGCTAATGGATACAGAGGGTTTTGGGGTGGGAGAGGGTTGATAAAAATATTCTGACATTAGTGACAATGGTGACAAAATTGTGTAACTATATTAACTATATTAAAAAACCACTCAATTGTGAGGTTTAAATGTTATGATTTGAGTTATATCTCAATAAAAAGGAAAGAAGGAAAGAAAGGGAAGAAAAGGAGGAAGGATGGGAGGAAGGGAGGAAAGAAGAAAGAAGTGAATTTGTTTAGAACTACAGATAGAAAAACGTGAGCATTTGTTCTCTGCAGTTTCTCAGCTAACTGAGAAACTCCAGTGATGTACATTTTCCTCATTCATTTTAGACACTTAAGAAGAGGAAATTACTGCTTGTTTGTTTCTAAAATCAGGGGAAAAAAGGTTAAAGTTGCATTCTGAATTCAAGATTTCTCTTCTCTATGTCCACTGTGTTATCAAAATAGTGAAAATTTGCATGTGACCATGCATCTACTAGTATTTCCAAAACCTAAAAAGAATTTATAAATTGTTGTATCAATTATTTTGGAAAACTTTAATTTTTTTCTAAAAATTGTATTACATTTGTTTTTCTTTCTCTGTTTACTCTGAGACTTTCCTTATTAATGACATCAGTTTTTTAAAAAATGAGTCAATGTCTTTTGCATTTTTAATATGCATAAAGTAAAGGTTAAATGTTGAGAATTGTGTGAAATGGGTAAATTCTGTGTTTTTATGCGGATGATGACTTATTTTGGTTATATTTCGTGTTCCTGGAGTTCATGTAATAAATGTCATTTACTCTGAAATACAGGCTTACTAGGTGGCTCAGTGGTAAAGAATCTGCTTGCCAATGCTGGAGACACAGGAGATGAGGGTTCAATCCCTGGGTCAGAAAGATCCCCTGGGGGAGGAAATGACACCCTACCCCAGTATTCTTGCCTGTAAAATTTCATAGACAGCCCTGCGGGCTGTCCATGGGGTCACAAAAGAGTCAGACATGACTGATCAACTAAAACAACAACATAGTAGTTTAGCTAAGAAAAAGATGTTAGTTTAGACTAGTGCAGTAGCAGTGGAGTTGGGACAAAACGGAGAGTTTGAAAATACATTCAGGGGATAGGATCAATAGGGCTTGGAAGAAACTGTGGGTGAAGATGACAAAGAGGTCTCACAGTTTCTGGCTTGTAAAAACGGATGATGTTACCTACCATTCATTGAGATAGGGAAAGGTAAGGAGGACTGTGCTGGAGAATGAGAGAAAGCAGAGATGATTAGACTAGTTTTGGATGTCTTGAGTTTGAGATGTTAAGGTGAAAAGCAGGTGGCTTAATACAAGTATGAAACTCAGAGGAGGTTTTGGACAAGAAATACACTTGGGAGTTATAAGCATATAAAGACAACCTTTGGCTTCATATTCTATGCACTCTTTCATCCAGCAATCCCACTTCCATGAATTCAACCTAAGAAAATAGTCCAGGATATGCATGAGGATAAAATCAGGAATATTCATCTCTATATATACCCCTAGTTTCAGTATTTGGGTAAGGACAAGAATTTAGAGGAGTAATTGCTACATGGGAAGAGTGTCAAAAATGATTCAAAAGGAAAGAGTTCTAGGCAGTTGGAAACATTATCAGAAACACAAACACATCACTACTATCACACCGCCAATAACAGCAACGGTCAAATTCTATTCTCCAAATTCTAGGATTTACATGTGTGATTTTACTGGAGGGGAAAACATGTTTTAAAATATCTTTATGATCTATGATGTTCCAGAAAGTGTGTAAAAATTGTCAGTCTCTTATACCCTTGGCGTGACTATAAATTGCTTCAGACTTCTGAAGGCAAATATCAAATGTGTTTGTTCTTTGAGACTAATTTCACTCATAAGAACTTACAAAAATAATGGGTGCACATAAGTTAAGTGCACAAAAGTAAAGTAAAATGGACATCCATTTCAGCATGATTTGTAAATTGCACGTGTGTACAATGGAATCCTCTGACTGGGTTAAAGGAACTTAGGTGGAGCTCTATCGAATGCCATGGAAAAATGTCAAATATATATTTTTAAGTAAAAAAAAAAAGCATGTTGTTTCACAATATACCCAATATAATCTCTTTTTGTGCAAAAGAATGTATGTGTGTCTGTGTGTGTATGTGACGGGGGTGGGCAGAGAGATTAGTATTTTGCAAAGAAAAAACTGGAAGAATAGATACCAATAGTTACTTCGACAGGTAGATGAAGGGGGCAACAGAGGATGAGATGATTGAATGGCATCACCTACTCAATGGACTTGAGTCTGAGCAAACTCTGGGAGATAGTGAAGGACAGGGAAGCCTGCTGTGCCACCGTCCATGGGGTCGCAAAGAGTCGGACACGACTGAGTGACAACAACAAGCTTGACAGGGAAAGGGAGATACACAGGGAAATTTCACTTCTTAGTTTATACCATTTGTATCCGTTGAATTTTTGCAGCAAGCGTATATAATTTATTATCAGAAAAAAATCCTAAAATTAGAAACAATCCTATTGAATAGTGAGTGATTCATAACATGATGTAGAAGTATATTTATTGACCTGGAATATGTTCCAAATAGAAAGTGCAGCCTGCAAGCTTTGTAGGAATGGATAAAATTAGAAATACACATGCAGAATAATAACTATGTTTTCAGTATTGTCTCACTTTTGCAAAGAAATATATTTGTATATCCCCCAAGAAAATTTTCTTAAGGAATATTCTCAAAGCTATAAACAGAATATTTCCACAGATTTTCCAAGTGAAGGGGATGAGAGACAATTTCATTATCTCTGTTATACGTTTGTATTTTATTTGATCTTCATAAGAACATTTTATCTTTGAAATTGGAAAAATAGAGACTAAAGTTTGAAACCTGAAGAGATTTATTTTAAAGTGATTTATAAAATAAACTGCAAATCTATTTATTGACCCTGAAATTCACAACATGAGGTTAAATTTAAAATGGTGGTTATACTTCTTGAAAGAAGAGAATTTTTCCCAACTCTGTAAGGAGTCATTGTGACTTTCTACTTACTTTGTACCTGCTTACCTGGATTATAGAGCTTCCCAGGTGGTTCAGTGGTAAAGAATCCGCCTGCCAAGCAGGAGACATGGGTTTGATCATTGGGTAGGGAAGATCCCTTGGAGAAGGAAATGGCAACCCACTCCAGGATTTTTGCCTGGAAAATCTCATGGACAAAGGAGACTGGCAGGCTACAGTCCGTGGGATCACAAAGAGTTGGACATGACTGAGCGACTAACACTTACTTACTTCCTTAAGGAGCCAACTCATTGGAAAAGACCCTGATGCTGGGAAAGACTGAGGCAGAAGGAGAAGGGAACGACAGAGGATGAGATGCTTGGATGGCCACAAGAACTCAATGAACATGAGTTTGAGCAAACTCTGGGAGATAGTGAAGGACAGGGAAGCCTGGCATGCTGCAGTCCGTGGGATTCACAAAGAATCGGACATGACTGAGTGAATGAACAACAACATGGTAATATGTATTTTCTTCTTTACATTTTCCTGAACCTTATAGATTTTTCTCAATGGGCAGGTATAACTTTCATAATTTTTTAAAAAGCTGCAAATGAGATCTTATTTTAAATCCATGCATGTGTGTGGGCACATACACCCCCCGCCCACACACACAGCTTCTCTTCAGCTGACAGTGGAAGATTCCATAGGACTGAATTGGCTCCCTGCCTGCTCTGAACCGGCCTTGACAATTGTTCCCACCCTGATTTATGTACGTTGGAGGAGGAGGAGGTTGATGAGGAAGATAGAGGAGAAGGAAGAGGAGGGGGAGGAGAATGAGGGGAAGGAAGGGGAGGAGGGGGAGAGACAGGAGGAGAAAGAAGAGGAGGAAGGGGAGGAGGAGAAGCGGAAAGCACAGTAGAGACCTTGCTGACTAGCTTTGAGAAAAGTCTCAGTAGAGACTGCTTGTCCCAGCTGTGTTTCCTATGCCACACAAACTTCTGGAAAGATCTGTGTGGAGGTTAGAGCAGTAGTCTCTCCTGCATTTACTCCATTCTTCCTGCCTTGCCTTCCAGCATTCCTGCTCTATGCTGTTCAAGCTGCAGTTTTGACTTTGAACTCCAAGTGGCACTCATTTGTATTTTCTAAATATTTCCCAATTACAGGTATTGTTAGTCCAAGGGAAAAAAAAGCAATGAAAGTCATTTTCTAAGCAGGCTTTGAACAAGAAATGATCATCCCTCAGTTGATTGATAGGAATTGATAAGAAAAGCAATGATACAGTGTCTAGGAGATATTCAGCATTTGGCTAAGGGTATATACTTCACTTCTTTTCACAGCTATTTGTAAGGCCTCCTCAGACAGCCAATTTGCTTTTTAGTATTTATTTTTTTGGGGGATGGTCTTGATTCCTGTCTCCTGTACAATGTCACGAACCTCCATTCATAGTTCATCAGGCACTCTGTCTATCAGACCTAGTCCCTTAAATCTATTTCTCACTTCCAATGTATAGTCATAAGGGATTTGATTTAGGTCATACCTAAATGGTCTAGTGGTTTTCCACACTTTCTTCAATTTCAGTCTGAATTTGGCACTAAGGAGTTCATGATCTGAGCCACAGTCAGCTCCTGGTCTTGTTTTTGCTGACTATATAGAGATTCTCCATCCTTGGCTGCAAAGAATATAATCAATCTGATTTTGGTGTTGACCGTCTGGTGATGCCCATCTGTAGAGTGTTCTCTTGTGTTGTTGGAAGAGGGTGTTTGCTATGACCAGTGCGTTCTCTTGGTAGAAATCTATTAGCCTCAGCCCTGCTTCATTCTGTACTCCAAGGCCAAATTTGCCTGTTACTCCAGGTGTTTCTTGACTTGCTACTTTTGCATTCCAGTTCCCTATAATGAAAGAAGAGAAGCGAAAAACAAAGGAGAAAAAGAAAGATATACCCATTTGAATGCAGAGTTCCAAAGAATAGCAAGGAGAGCTAGAAAGCCTTGCTCAGTGATCAATGCAAAGAAATAGAGGAAAACAATAGAATGGGAAAGACTAGAGATTTTTTCAAGAAAATTAGAGATACCAAGGGAACATTTCATGCAAAGATGGGCACAATAAAGGACAGAAATGGTAGGGACCTAATAGAAGCAGAAGATATTAAGAAGAGGTGGCAAGAATACACAGAAGAACTATACAAAAAAGATCTTCATGACCCAGACAATCATGATGGTGTGATCACTCACCAAGAGCCAGACATCCTGGAATGTGAAGTCAAGTGGGACTTAGGAAGCATCACTATGAACAAAGCTAGTGGAGGTGATGGAATTCCAGTTGAGCTGTTTCAAATCCTGAAAGGTGATACTGTGAAAGTGCTGCACTCAATATGCCAGCAAATTTGGAAAACTCAGCAGTGGCCACAGGACTGGAAAAGGTCAGTTTCCATTCCAATCCCCAAAAAAAGGCAATGCCAAAAAATGTTCAAACTACCACACAATTGCACTCATCTCACATGCTAGTAAAGTGATGCTTAAAATTCTCCAAGCCAGGCTTCAGCAGTACGTGAACTGTGAACTTCCAGATGTTCAAGCTGGATTTAGAAAAGGCAGAGGAACCAGAGATCAAATTCCCAACATCTGCTGGATCATGGAAAAAGCAAGAGAGTTCCAGAAAAACATCTATTTCTGCTTGATTGACTATGCCAAAGCCTTTGACTGTGTGAATCACAATAAACTGGAAAATTCTGAAAGAGATGGGAATGCCAGACCACCTAACCTGCCTCTTGAGAAACCTATATGCAGGTCAGGAAGCAGCAGTTAGAACTGGACATGGAACAACAGACTGGTTCCAAATAGGAAAAGGAGTACGTCAAGGCTGTATATTGTCACCCTGCTTGTTTAACTTGTATACAGAGTATATCATGAGAAATGCCAGGCTGGAGGAAGCACAAGCTGGAACCAAGATTGCTGGGAGAAATATCAATAACCTCAGATATGCAGATGACACCACCCTTATGGCAGAAAGTGAAGAGGAACTAAAAAGCCTCTTATTGATGAAAGTGAAAGAAGAGAGTGAAAAAGTTGGCTTAAAGCTCAACATTCAGAAAACGGAGATCATGGCATCTGGTCCCATCACTTCATGGGAAATAGATGGGGAAACAGTGGAAACAGTGGCTGACTTTATTTTGGGGGGCTCCAAAATCACTGCAGATGGTGATTGCAGCCATGAAATTAAAAGATGCTTACTCCTTGAAAGGAAAGTTATGACCAACCTAGATAGCATATTAAAAAGCAGAGACATCACTTTGTCAACAAAGGTCCATCTAGTCAAGGCTATGGTTTTTCCAGTGGTCTTGTATGAATGTGACAGTTGGAATATAACGCAAGCTGAGCATCAAAGAATTGATGCTTTTGAACTGTGGTGTTGGAGAAGACTCTTGAGAGTCACTTGGACTGCAAGGAGATCCAACCAGTCCATGCTAAAGGAGATCAGTCCTGGGTGTTCATTGGAAGGACTGATGTTGAAGCTGAAGCTCCAATACATTGGCCACCTCATGCGAAGAGCTCTCTCATTGACCTGGTCTCATTGACCTCAAAAGACCCTGGCGCTGGGAAGGATTGAGGGCAGGAGGAGAAAGGGACGACAGAGGATGAGATGGTCGGATGGCATCACCGACTAAATGGACATGGGTTTGGGTGGACTCCAGGAGTTGGTGATGGACAGGAAGGCCTGGTGTGCTGTGGTTCATGTGGTAACAAAGAGTCAGACACAGTTGAGCGACTGAACTGAACTGATATACTTCACTATTATCCTGAGCTCTTCCCATCCAAAGCAGCCAATCTGTTAATCAACAAAGCTTCCTATGTCATAGTAAGCCTTCACAAAGTAACAGCAAAAAGCAAAAGAACCACCCTCATCTAGATTACGTAAAAGAGTCAGTGTTGTTTCTATGATTTAAGGTGTTGTCCAATGGAGTGAAAGTGAAAGTCGCTCAGTCATGTTCGACTCTTTGCGACCCCAAGAACTATACAGGCCATGGAATTCTCCAGGCCAGAATACTGGAGTGGGTAGCCTTTCCTTTCTCCAGGGGATCGTCCCAACCCAGGGATCAAACCCAGGTCTCCAGCATTGCAGGCAGATTCTTTATCAGCTGAGCCACAAGGGAAGCACAATGGAGTAGATTAGAGGAAAATCCTTACCTCTTTTCAGGCTGATTTTTCGTCCCCTTTAGGAAATATACATGGGCTGGATGTCAGTGATGTCATTGCACTCCTAAAATATTAAGACACTATAAGGCCACAAAGCACAATAATGATATGATGGACAGGATGTTGGAATGAGACTCAAAGCATATAACGAGGTGTGGGATTCGTTGGGAATGCCACTACTATCTTACTTTAAAATGATCTCATGTTGAAAATTTTCCCTGTAATTCATTCTACACCCCTCTCTTTACACAGCATCTTTTTCAATTAAAAGGCAAATTTTCAGTGCTTAAAAGAATAAAGTGGAGTTATATTACATTACAGAAAATCAATTGAGTCTATAAAGCTGCTGACTTCACAAGGATTCCTGACATCCAGGCAATGGCCTGCTTCTCAAGCATTATTTGTTAGCCATGTTAATGACTAGGTAACCATGACAACCATCAGGATTCTGACACCCTACCCACGCTCTTCACTGCTACTTTATGCTGCATCTTAATGTACATGTCTAGAAGTCTCCACCAACAGGCTCTGGCAGACAGAACTGCACAAACAGCCTGAAAGAGGAGGGGGGAAATGAAATCGCCTTGCTCATCGCCTTGCTCAGAAGAAGAGGAACACCAAGAGCCCTCAAATACAGCCCAAAGGATGCATGGAGAGGAAGAGGATGACACGCCCTTTCCCAGGCCACCCCACCTCCAGAAACACAGATACACAGTGCGCAGGAAAGCGAAGGAGTGAGGAAAGAAATGATATTGACTTTGGGATGTTCCAGAAGTCCCTCTTGTGCACGCCATGGGATGTACATTTGGTCTGTGCTGTCTGAGCCTCCAGTTTTCTCCTGGTTCCCATTTTCCTTCTCCTTCCTCTAGCCAGCTGATCCACCCACAGGCGCAGAGGCTGCTGATCCCCACATCTTTATCTCCGGGGCAGATGTCACAGTCCAACTCCAGATTCACGTCATCAACTGGGCACTGTAGGCAACTCACTGACTCCTACAGCTCAACTTTTGTCAACCTGAACTCCTCCACTTCCTCCTCAAACGGTTCCTCCTCCTCCTTCTGCTCCCTCTGCCCCTCTCCCTCCCACTCCCCTCCTTCTCTGAGGGGTCTCACTCTCAGTGAAAGGCATGGCCAACCCACCCCACTGCCCAGATCTGACCCTGCCTTCTGCCTCACTCCCACACCCCATCTGTCTACTTCTGAACTATCCCCCATCAGTCCCCTCCTTCCAGGCACCACGTCTGCCAACCTTGCCCATCAAGGATGGCTGCTTGCATCCAGGAATCCTCTGTCTCGCTTGGATGACTGCAGCGAT
The DNA here is from genome assembly GCF_032405125.1 of Capricornis sumatraensis. Lineage (NCBI taxonomy): Eukaryota > Metazoa > Chordata > Mammalia > Artiodactyla > Bovidae > Capricornis > Capricornis sumatraensis. Next base: position 9,022,516 of record NC_091092.1, read on the forward strand.
CCCAACAGGTCTCCTCGCCTCTGCCATGGGGTGGGGTGTGGAGAGTCCAACATACTCTGCCGCCTGACATCTCCCTCCAACCTGTGTTCCTCCATGTCTCACTTCAGACCCCTCAGTGGCTGGCTTCCTGCTGCGCTGGGGTGAGTTCCAAACAGCCAAGCTTTCCACAGCCCTGTCCCCCTACTCTTCCTTCTTCCCTCCTTTGACCATACTGAACCTGTCCCTGTTTCGTGAATGCACCATGGTCTCTCTCATCTCCTGGCTTTGGCACATATTGTCCCTTCTGCCTGGAGCACGGTCCCTCTCCCCCTCCATCTGGCTGACGCCTCAGCCTTGTGGTGTATTGGGTGTGTGCGTGTGTGCTGCTGTCCTGTCAGGCAGTCCTTTGATTGTGTCCTACAGTCTACTCTTCACACTCACTCTGGCTGCGTTTACTTGTGTAGCTTTCAGATAGAAACCTCATTTCTAAGCTCTTGCAGGTGTATATGTATGTGTGTGTGTATATTTCTCCCCTTATAGAAACTTGGTTATAGGATGATTTAATAATTTATTGCTCAGACTGAATTTAGCCCTTTGTTTCTAGTCATGCATTCTTTTAATCCTCTAGTATACTTTCTCATTGCGAGTGTTTATTGATGCCCAAGAATATCTGTGGCTTTATATTTTTATCAGAACTGCACAATAGTTATGAATTTGGGCTCTTCAGTCAGACTGCATAGGTACAAATCCTGGTTTTATTGCTATATGTAGGACTTTGAGCAGGGTTCCCTGGTAGCTCAGCTGCTAAAGAATCTGCCAGCAATGCAGGAGACCTTGGTTCAATTCCTGGGAAGTTTTCCTGGAGAAGAGCATGGCAACCCACTCCAATATGCTAGCCTGCAGAAACCCCATGGACAGAGGAGCCCTCCAGGCTACAGTCCATGGGTTGCAAAGAGTCGGACACGACTGAGGGACTAAGCACAGCACACATGACTTTGAGCAAGTCATTTAACATCTTTTTTTTTTAATGTGAAAAATTACGATAACAAACATCCTTTCTCACAGGGTATAATTGAGTGTAAAATATTTAGAGCAAAGTCTGGTACATAGTAAGTGCTCAGTAAATTTAACTAAAATTGTCACCCTCAATGTTGCTTTCTCCTGCATGTGTCTTCTTCTCAGAGAACAGAATAGCAAGTCTTTGTATTTTAGAGTTTGTAGCTATTAAGTCTCTTCCAATTGTAGCTTTTCAAACGTACCTTACTCTCTCAGCTTCTTGTCCATTTACAAAGTGAGAGTTAAATATATCCAAAGATTATTACAGCTTCAAAGACCACAAAGGAATTAAAAGGAACTGGTCAGTGCTTAATGGAGAAAACATTAATTTGGGAATTAATTGTTCCTGTGATTTGGGAGATTATGAATCTAATGTCTGTCTGTGGTGAGAGTGATAGAAATTCAGTTTTCAAATAAAATTGGATATGTAATATGTTTTTGATTTGTTTTATTGAAGTATAATATTAAAAATCACAATGAGATCTGATAACAAGGTCTAAGTGCTCAAGCAAAATCTCTCCCTCCTACCATCTCTTAATTAGCTGACATTTTAAGGTAGGATGCTTTTGAATGACCAGCCAACTGTGAAATAGGTTTCCTTTGTTCCTTTCATTCCCTGCCAATTGAGTTAGAATAATCACATCATTAAAAAGCTTCTCTGGGCAGCCAGCCCACAGGAGCGACTGAATGAAGTTGGATCACAGGTGAGGTATTGAAAGCATGGACATTTTAAACGACTTCCCTTATCCTGTGCTTCAGTGTATCAAGACGTCAGCCTTCTCTGGAAACCAGGAATCCCTGTCTTCAGAATGTACCTGAGTTCATCAATCATACAGCTTCTTTCAGGTCTATGAAGGGCCCAAAGCCATATTTATCTAGAAAAATACTGGCAAACATTGATATTAAGAGAAGATAAACAGAATGGAAGAGAGAATGAGAGAGAGTGCTACTCTCTCTGAATTTTAGAGTCTATAGCTATTAGGTCAATTTCAACTGTAACTTTTCAAATATACCTCACTCTGCCAGCTTCTTGCCCATTTACAAAGTGAAAATTAAGTATATCCAAAGATCATTACAACTTCAAAGACCACAAAGCAATTAAAAAGAACTAATCAATGCTTAATGGAGAAAACACTAATGATTTGGGATACTATGAATCTAATGTCTGTCTGGGGGAGAGAAACTACAGTTAAGTTCATGCTGCATACTTTCCTTTATCCTAAAATTTGGGCCTGTGACTTGTCAATTCTCATTAAAATACCCTGGTTACCTTAAATATTATGAATCGAAATATTTAAAGACTTCCCAGGAAAGTGGCTGGTAACAGAGAAGCCTGGAGTGTGATTTGGGGATACAGTGGGTAGAATTTAAGTAGGATGTTTCAGTTGGAAAGACTGATATTAAGACTTGTGTCCTGGGGCTGATTAAGTACCTGGATACTCAGTGAGTACCCAATGATATACCTTTCTTTGTCTGTGGAGTGGGAATGGCTGAGACCAGCTGGGATCCTGGTGGCAGCCATGGCCTCTTGCACTTTGTCCTGCCTATGTTATCTCTTCTGAACACCTCTGCAATTTCTGCTGCCCTACTTTCTGTTTGTCTGCCCAGGGAGTCAGAACCAGCTCAAAATCTGGACTCCCAATCTTATCTCCCACTCCTTGATTACTTTCCTATTTTCAATCAGTCTACCTCGTCACACTCCTGATTGTGACTGTTGAGGGGGATTGTTTCTGGTCAGCGAGATGTATGAAGGGAAAGAGGGGCATAAACTTCCAAGGGAGAACAGCTTGACAAGCATGGCCTTGAATAAACAACTGCAAGTGTTTGTCCTTCTATCAAACACTTAATATCCAATATTTGTCTAGTTGTCTTTTGGGTGGGGACTGCTTCAGCCTCTCTCATTATTCGTTTTTCTATTTATTTGTACAATTACAGTTTCTGTTCATACATTGATCTGTGGAGAGAGGGAAAATGTAGCTAGGAACAGGTGTCATGGAATCACCTAAGAGCAAGTCTACAATGTCCTACATCAGGAATAATAGGTATTGCCACTGATAGCCAATGATGGTCAGTCCACAAAGCAGTTGTTAAAGCTGTGTGTTTGGAATATCACCTTGCACATAAGAAAATAGAACCATGATCCCAGCTGACTGCAAGTCTCACCAGAGCACTAAATTAAGATTGAATCCTAATCCATAACAGAGGATTTCGGAAGCGAGGGATAAGGACAGAGATTCAACGAGAAGGGAGCACAGACAAGTTGGGTTTTGTCTGGGTATCAGGTCCTTTTCTAAGTCCTGTCCTAATAGGATGCGGAAAGTCTTTATAACCTTTGAAAAGACTCCTGGCTCAACCCAGACAGCAATCCAACTGTTTCCTCAACAGCGTCTCTTGGATCAGGAACGCTAGATTTGCTTCTCCATCGGAGGCTCCCCTACTCTGCCATCCTGCCTCAAGGAAAGTCTTACTGATATTCTCCTGGACTTGCTTTTGTTTTTCTTTTTATCTATAGCTTTGAACTTGAATATTAGATCTATTCTGATTCCCATTTGCTTAGAGACCAGCCTCAATGAATCAAGCCAGTGATAAGGCAATAGGATACTAAGACAGTTTAGGAAGTATTGCGCTTAGTCTCAGTCATGTCCGATTCTTTGTGACCCCATGGACTGGGGCCCACCAGGCTACTCTGTCCATGGGGATTCTCCAGGCAAGAATACTGCCCCCCTCCAGGGGATCTTCCCAACACAGGGATTGAACCCAGCTCTCCTGCATTGCAGGCAGATTCTTTACCTTCTGCGCCACCAGGGAAACCCTTAGGAAGCATAACTGAGTATACAGAAGAAGAAATTAATTACATGTTACTCTGCTACAATCCAGAGATCTTTTTCTGTAGTTGAAAACATTCTGTGTAAACAGTCTCAGTATCCCTCTCTCTTTGTTTTAATTATTTATTTGCTTGTATGGGGTCTTAGTTGCAGCTGGAGGGTTTAGTTGCCCCAGGGCATGTAGGATCTTAGTTCCCTGACCAGAGATGGAACCCACATCCCCTGCATTGGAATGCAGATTCTTAACCACTGGACCACGAGGGAAGTCCCCTCAGCTTCTCTTGAACTGGAAACTTTCGGAGCTTCTGGTTGGGTAGAGGGGAGACCAGATATTTATTACACTTTCAGTCATTTACAACTTTATCAGTGTGTGTGGGGGGGTGGGTGGGGGGGGTGGGTGTGTGTGTAGGAAGGCAAGTTATAAGAAGGGTAATAGTGAGGTGAGAAATGTTGGTAAATCACTATCCAGAATCAGGAACTATGAGTTTTGAGGTCAAAGTTTTTTATTGATCTTTGCCCTGTTTTTGATCAGGACATGGGGACAGCTTCTCTACTTTTAGGGACTGCTGTCAGTGAGTTGCTAAGGAGATCCCAGCCACACCCATGTCCTTAACAGTTCATTCATCCACAGGCACCAAGGAAAGCACCAGTTCCATAAGAGACATACTGCAGATCTTGCTGCTGCTGCTGCTAAGTCGCTTCAGTCGTGTCCGACTCTGTGCGACCCCATAGATGGAAGCCCACCAGGCTCCCGTGTCCCTGGGTTCTCCAGGCAAGAACACTGGAGTGGGTTGCCATTTCCTTCTGCAAGGCATGAAAGTGAAAAATGAAAGTGAAGTCACTCAGTCGTGTCCGACTGTTAGCGACCCCATGGACTGCAGCCTACCAGGCTCTTCCGTCCATGGGGTTTTCCAGGCAAGAGTACTGGAGCGGGGTGCCATTGCCTTCTCCAGGGGATCTTCCCAATCTTATTGGGGCCTTAGTTCAGGGTTGACTTCCAGTTGGAAGGTGTAGAGGTTGAAGTCAGAGCTTCTAGAAGGAAGGAAATAGCTTTCATTGAGCCGCAGCTGGATGCCAGTTCATCATGTCAGAATACATTATTCCTTCTTAATCCCCAAGAAAATCACTGATTTTAGCATATTCAGGCAAAAGAGGCTTAGTGGACTTCTTAGCAACTGCAATAATAAAGAAAAACTTCCTTGTCCTTGTTTTCCAGCTGGTTTTTACTTAGTCACAGGAAATTATTAATTATTATTTATTTATCTTGTTAATGGTCACTTATTGAACTGGCTCATTGCTTCCAATGGCTTTCCAGTTCTTTTTATTGGATTTTTCCACTTATTGAATCCTATCACCTATAAATAAAGATAAAATTTGCTTTCTCCTTTCCAACACTTTACATATCTTTTTTTTTTTTTTTCTAATTCAACTGGGCTGGTATTTCCAGAACCATGTTAAAATAAAATGATGAAATCACTGTTACCTTGTTTCTGATTTTGCTGAAAATGCTTCTGTGGTGTTCCCTCATTAATGACTGTGGCTTTGACTGAAAATATAATATTTATCAACTTTATAAAGTATTTTTAAAAGAAGGATTAGTTGAGAAGTATTAACACATTCCTCTTCTGCATCTTTAAGAATGATCATATGGTTTTCCTTCTATAATTATTAATTTGAAAATTATAGCAATACATTTCTTAATATTGCCACAAGTTTACCTAGCTAAAATGAAACTTAACAAAGAATATTATTTTTAAGGCAATGTTGAATGCTATTTGCTAATATTGTATTTGAGCTTTTGCATTTTTTATTTTTTGAAGTGTAATTAATGTTGTGTTAGTTTCAAGTGTACAGCAAAGTGATTCAATTATAAATATGCATATTTTTTTCAAATTCTTTTCCCTTATAGGTTATTAGAAGGTACTGAATGTAGTCTCTGTGTTATACAGTAGGTTCTTGTTGTTTTTCTATTGTATAAGAGTTTTGCATTGTTATTCAATTGTGGAAGATATTTTGGGAAAATATATTTATAACTTCTATAATTATTGCTATGCTGTTCTTAGTCGCTCAGTCATGTCCAACTCTTTTCGACCCTGGGGACTGTAGCCTGTCAGGCTCCTCTATCCATGGGGATTCTCCAGATAAGAGTGGGTTGCCATGCCCTCCTCCAAGGGATCTTCCCAACCCAGGGATCCATCCCAGGTCTCCCGCATTGCAGTCAGATTGTTTACTGTCTGAGCCACCAGAGAAGCCCAAGAATACTGGAGTGGGTTGCCATTCCCTTCTCCAGGGGATCTTCCCAACCCAGGGATCAAACCCGGGTCTCCTGCATTGCAGGTGGATTTTTTTACTGTCTGAGCCACCAGGGAAGGTTTATAAAAAGGCATGTGAATGTTTTAATATTTGCTTCATGCTTTGAATAGTTTAAATCATAGGGGAATTATCTGCTTCTTAAAGAACCATTGAAGTTTTAATCTGGGAAGTGGCTTAATAAAAATCTCTCCTGGCAGTAATGTGCAGAAGAGACTGGAGACAGGAAAACAGCCTAGAAGTCATTTAATGGTATAGACATGAGATGAAGAAGGACTGATACAAAGAGGAAGAGGTGAGAATATTGCAATTGGAGGCATGGTTATAGAAATGAAAGACACTTCAATAAAAGGAGAAAATTTGGTAGCTGATAATGTTGCCAAATAAAATACTGGGTGCCAAATATTGAGTGACAGAGAGGAAAGATTGTATAATCCAATGCACATTTTGATAGGTAAAAGCTCTTTCTCTTGAGCAACTCTAGTGATTGTGTAACTGAACAAAAATTAGCATTTTGAATAATGAGAAAAGAGCAGCAGTGGAAAGAACAACCTAGAGTTCACACATGATTTGTTTTATGAGGTTAGAAGTTTAAGTCTGTTTTCTTTCAGAACAGGGACAATGGTAAGACCTTTTATGACAGCACTGAGTTTACTTAAGAAAAAAATGCTCCTTCCTTTTTTCCTTTCCTGCTTACTGAAGTAATGAAAGGACGGTAAGAAAGTAGAACAAATGAACATGATTTTAAAAAGCCGAAATATTTTTTCTGAGTAGTTTGGGTTTCACAAAGGAAGGATTTCTTTATAGAAGGAGATACTAAAACGCTTAAGTCATTTGTTCTAACTTTGTGACTCTTTGAAGAATGGTGAAAATTTTGAGTGTATATTCTATATTCTTGACTAGAGCCATAGGGTTTTTTTTCAAATATTAAAAGCGAATTTTGAGTCACAGATTATTTTTACAATATTGCTTAACTTAAAATAATTTAAGTTTAAAGGAAAATGCAAAACACTAAGCAAGTATAACTATAATTTTCTGAAATAAAAACCATGAGTCTTTGTAAAAGAAATAGGTTAATACTTAGAGCTGCATCTCATTGTAGAGTTGGATATATTTAAAACTTCTAACTGATCTTTTTTCTGACTTCTTACATTATTTTAATTCAAAGATTAGAAGGAAAGAAATTCAAGCATTCAAAATTTTTAGCTAAATACACTGAACATCTTTGTTCAGTAAAATGATCTTTTCACTTTAAAATTTTATTATTCATTTATGATAAATTTATTATTCAAGTCCAGTGTGGTACAATTAACTTTCTCATACTAATTAATTGATCTTTTATTTGTAATTTCTTTGTTATTCCTATCCAACATAGAAACGTTGGTTTACAGACACAGCAATAAGTTTCTAATATTCAGACTAAGGATGCTGAACATTTAATCCTTTGAGATTTTATATTACACTGAGTTATGAAATCAATGAGCTCAAATGATTTCCATGTATTTCTTATTATCACCTCAAGTTTCAATCCAGAGAAGACTAAGAGGAGAGCTTCTCTGCATTCAATTTGGAAATCAGCTAAATTCAAAACCATTTGGAAAAGAAGATGCCACATATTAAATAGGTGTTTAGAGACTCTGACTTGTTGAGAAAAGAGAGTGAGCAGCAGAGACCAAAGACAGCACTACTGTTCATTAAAACACATGCATCTTGCTCTGCCTGAGAGTGGCTAACCACCCCAGAGATCCCTGTGTGTGCCTGCTCAGTTGCTCAGTCGGGTCTGACTGCGTCCCTATGGACTACAGCCTGCCAGACTCCTCTGTCTATGGAATTTTTCAGGCAAGAATACTGCAGTGGGTTGTCATTTCCTCCTCCAAGGGCTCTTCCCGACTCAGGGATCGAACCAGCTGCTCCTGCATTGCAGGCAGATTCTTTACCCCTGCACCACGTGGGAAGCCCAGATTATCCTACTGTCCTGATTAGTTCTGATTCCTTCTGTCCACTAAGCGTTAGCAGGGCATTCTGAATGGAACTCCCCCTCTTTCTTAGAGGTTTTCTGCCTCTAGTCTTTACCAACCTCATCAGTACCGAGGGTTTTATGAAGTAATGTAAGACATCCAAATCTTCTGCAGCAGCTACCTGTTGTGTGAACTGAACTCCTTAACAGCAAACCCAACCCAAATGGCTCTCAGACTGTGCTGACCAAGAGAAAGCTGAGTACAAACCAGTGATCTAGACAGAGATAGTTTCTTCTCTGGCAGTATTCCCCTGCTAGAGGGCTCCTGCTACATCTCAGAGCCCAAGGAATTCCCCTATGTAAAGTTCTGGATAGTCTTAAGAAAGAAGAAATGCCCAGTATGTCAGCACTGAATTAAGGGAGTAAGACGTGATGGAGGAACATGTTAATCGTTTCCAAGTATTCTTCCTTGAAACTTGGAAAGAGAACATCATTTCCAATATTGTTAAAGGATGATTGTTTGTGAAATGGGAAAGATTATTTCAATGAAACTAATAAACTTAACTGCCAAAGAATATTTCACTTAGTAGTTCCTACGAAACTATAATTTATTCAAAGCCCTGCCCCTGCGTTTTAAGGAACAGAAGTATTAGTCCTGTTTTACCCGAACTGTACTGACTGTGAAAATGTAGCATGTGACGCTGGTCAAGAGACTGACTTTCTTTAACAAACATGAGAACGTCAAAATGCAAATAAGTACTGACCTTCAAAATAGTTACCTTTGAAAGAAGGCATGTTCCTCTGTTGTCTTTGTTTAAAATACCTTGGGGATTGCTTTCAGAACTGGTTCCAAAATCATACAGGCAAAACAAAACCAGTCAAAATGAAAATAAAAACCACTGCTATGCCTGTATAGGTATATTCCATAGTATAGTTATAAATTATTTTATACTTTACATAAAGGACTTTCCAACTTTCTGAGGTGCTGAATTTTCTATTTAAAGTGGATGTTACAATAATCTTCACAGTAAACAGATAATAGGGAAAGTAATCTGCAGAAAGGCTGTGCTGGGGGGACTAGACTCCTGACAACTTGCTCCCTTTAATCTCCTCCTCCCCTCAATCTCTACCTAGGGCCATAAGAAACTTGTCTGGGACACAGAGCTCTGTAGAACACATTTGAAAGCACTCTTTTACATGTCTGTCAATATTTATTAAAAATATTAGCAGCAGAGAGAAAGCGCTGCAAAAAAAGCAGTGCTCACAAACTTGGGTGTACAAACCTTTCACACACTGAAGTCTGTAAACATTATTTTTTAAGAATCTAAAGAGCCAGAAACAAAACTTAAAACCGAATCAACCTAATTTCTATTTTGAGATTATCACTCCCCTAGGATGGCATAAATTTAGTTCTCATAAAGTTTGGATTCTTCCATTTTTTCAGGGTTGTGTTTAAAATTCCCAGTGCAGAAAGGAGAGAGAAAAAAAAAGAGAGAGGAGTAAAGATGTTGGTTGGAGACGGATATCTGGTCCTTGAATCATACGTCACAAAGGTCTGTCTGGGTCGTCAATCCTTGGAGATTGCTGCCGAAAGTCCCTCATTCTTGTCTGATGGCCCTTCAACTCTAAAACCTCTGTCAGATGCTTCCTCTGTATGCCATAGCACAGGAACTCTGTAAGGTTGCCCAGGGCCTCATCCATCTCAGCATGACTTGCATGCATTTCCTCCTTGGAATCTCTGCTCTTATCACTTCCTTTCCTTCTCTCCTCTCCACTGGGTTGGGGCAGGGCCTTCTCTCTAATTTGGGAAAAATCCTCCTCCCTGTCATTCTTGGTTTTTTTTTGCCTCAGAGGCTCCTAGAATAATGGGCTCAGGTTTTTACAGAAAGACAAAAACCAGGAAACCCTGCTACAAACCTTCATGGATATCTGCCTGAATGACAGGAAGGCAAAAGAGTGAAATGCCCAAAGGAGCCACAGGAATATAGGTTAATATCTGAAAAATACTGTTTCACACACAGCTAAGGTAGAAGAATGCATGCAAAATTATGCATGCTTTTCCCATCAGTAAGGGGGCATCTGATTCAGTAGCACAGTACTCGGATCAGCTTAGGCCAATCATCGTGATGCAATCATAAGAGGGAGGGGTTTTCACTTGTGGAACCCCAAGTGCTCTGCTCTTCCGCAGACCACAGCATGGAGAGATGAAAAGGAGTAAGTAAAATGGCTGTAGGATGGGACAGAACCCTTCCTGTTCCCGCTGAACGTTGGGCTCGTGAATGTATAAATGAAATCTCTGAGCACCTTGTCATCAGGACTTTGTCCAGTGGCAGCAACTGCAGCAGTCGTGGAGTCTGGGAGTCCCTTGGAGCAGCAGGAGAGAAGATTGATTCAGGGCTAGGGAGTGGCAGAGGAATGTGGATTAAAAATGACTATGAGCTCAGAGAATTGAAGGTACTCTTGAGAGGACAATTACCCATGATCCAGACTGAATCAAGATTAAAGCAAGATGGGTAGTACCTGCCAGGCATGTGGGTTTAATGAGAGAACACACTAGAGAGAAAGCACTGGAGATAGGTTGTAGGATTCTTCCTTAAAGATTATCTGTGGCTTCTAGGGCCTTTGGGTAATATAAATTAAGAGCAAGAGACTGCTGGGAAGCAAATCCTATTTACTGTCAATATAACATCCTTCCAGACTACATAAGTGAAGTCTACTCCGAACCCAAAAGGCCTTAGGGAGGAGTACCATAAATATTCCGTTAGGGCTGTTTTTGTCAGTTCCACTGTCAGGAAGTCTGTCTTCACTGTACCCATACAAATGATCAAGTAGGGTGAGGGTAGGAAGAGTTAATGAAACATTATCAGGGGGTATCAAAGAAATGAGCAATTGCTACAACCTTTTCCCCTTTTCCTGATTTTTTCTGATGATCTATGATTTTTTCTTGCACAGTAAATGACTGTGTCACACTTTTATATTCCACGTAAGCCACAACCACAGACTCTTTGGTCCCTCTGCTATCAGATATTTTCTGCATAACCATTTTATGTGCTGTGCTCAGTTGTGTCCGACTCTTTGCAACCCTATGGACTGTAGCCCGCCAGGCTCTTCTGTCCATGGGATTCTCCAGACAAGAATACTGGAGTGGGTTGCCATGCCGTCCTCCAGGGGTTCTTCCCGACCCAGGAATCTTGCACTGGCAGGTGCATTCTTTACCACTAGCGCCACCTGGGAAGCCCTAAATCATAACAAGAGCTAATACTTGTATGGCACTTACTGTGTGCCTGGCCCTGTTCTAAGTCCTTTCCATATATTATTCATGTAATCCTTACAATACCCCTACTGAAGTATAATCGTCACTAATTCACTGATGAGCACGTTGATGCAACTGAATTAGCTGCCTTTTCTAACATCACATAGCTAGTGAATGGTAGTTCTGGGATTTAAAAGCTAGGTAGGGAGACCTGACAGGCAGGCAGGAAGCACAGATCTAGAAGCCACAAGTTGAACCACTTCACCTGTACTTAGTGTACTTGACTAATGAGAGGGCTGACTCCAAAGCCTGGGCTTCCCAGGTGGTGCCAGTGGTTAAGAAATCACCTGCCAGTGCAGGAGACATAAGAGACACGGGTTCGATCCCTGGGTTGGGAAGATCCCCTGCAGGAGGACATGGCAACCCACTCCAGTACTCTTGCCTACAGAATCCCATGAACAGAGGAGCTTCAAGGGCTTTAATCCACAAGGTCGCAGAGTCAGCACGACTGAAGCAATTTAACATAGCATAGCACACAGCACAAAGGAACAAAGGAATGCCTTCCTCAGATGATTCACCGCTCACAGCCATCCTGCTTTAAGTGCCGGTAAATGGAGAGGGAGTAAAGTTAGAAAAGTGTTCTTCCTCAGAGTCCGCTGCCAAAACCTTATTATCTACAGTCTTCCACACAATAATCGTCCACCTCAAATCATAACAAGTGCTAAGAATATGTCATTTCATCAAGGTATTAGAGATTTCACTAGAAATAGTTCTATGTGGTTAGGTTAGTGTGAAAATGGCGTGGCTCAGCCAAGTGCTGGAAGTAGATGCCTGTATAGCTGTTGCTGGCAGGGACATTTGCACAGAAAGAGGGTGGGTAATACATCAAGGCAGTGTGTGAAATAAGAGGTTGCTAGTCAGCATTGTATGAAAACACAAGTAGCCTTGGCTTTTTGAAAGTCTTGGCTTAATGTGAAAATTGTTTAGAACTCATGCAAAGGGATAGGGAAGAAGAACAAGGAAATAGGAATGCAGGCAAGCTCAGCACAAAGTTGGAATCTGAGAAGCATTGGAGAAAAAGAAGAACAAGGGCAGCAAAAAGGGGAGGGGAGAGATTCACTTTTTACACTATATGATTTTACACTGTTGAATTTTTATTACAATGATTACTTTTGGAGTTTTAAACAAGAGCAAAGGAGAAAATTGATAATCGATATTATTTTTTATTTAAAAATTGCCAGTATAAGTTAAGTTTCTCTTGGATTCGCCCCTGATTTTTCCAACTATATTACCAATGCCCCAGTGCCCAACCAAACATTATGCTTTACATTCTGAATCAAGCTTGGTAGGGGCAGGAGGAAGCTTTCCCATGACAGTTTTATATTCCTAAGTATGGTTCCCTGACCTCTTCTCCCTAGTCTCATGGAGAGTCTAAAGGAGAAAAATAATCAAGTGACAGAGATTTAAAAAAAATTGACAAAATTTAACACCCATTCATGACAAAAACTCTCAACAGTTAGGAATAGAGAGGGAAATTCCTTGGCTTTGTACAGAACATCTACAAAAGATTACAGCTAATACTGTATTCAATTGTGAATGAATGAATAAATGCTTTTTCCCATAAGATCAGGAGCAGGGAAAAATTTCTTCTCTTGACACTCTTATTCAATGCAGTGCTGGAAATTCTAACCATTGTGATAGGGTAAGAAAAGGAAATGAAGCATGCAGGTCAGAAAGAAAGAAAACCTGCTGTTTGCAGATGACGTGCTTGCCTGCATAGTAAATTCCAAGAAAATTACATATTGTTATCTTTCACCTCCACATGAATTTGCTAAGAAGTATATTTCAAAGAAAAATATCCTAAACAAAATAAAAGGAGACCATTATTTCCTGATGTGCACTTACTCTACTCTATACAAGTGTGTCACCAGACTACTTATGAAATGTTAAGAGGTTTAGCTGTCTTGACACTCCACCTGGCTACAGCCTCAAAGGATTTCATGTTAAGCTAGGGGAAAATTGAAGTAACCAGGAGAAATCATCCTATCTCACCATGTTGTACACCCAGGACCACAAGAGACTGTCATACTCCCTGCCTACCAGGGAACATCATAGGAATTGAGAGTGAGTGTCCAGGGATCAAAGATGTGGGTTGAGTCTCACCCTTGCCACTTACAAATAGCTGCTGCTGCAGACAAACCCCTTCAGCCTCCATTTCCTCTTTGGTGAAACAGGTATAAAAGGTATAAAAACAAGTATAAAACCTACCTCATAGACTTGTGCTGAGGATTAGATAACGCAAGTAGAGCCCTTAACACAATCCCTGTCACACAGTGTAGGGTATGTGCAATAAAGCTTACTTACAAAAGCTGTACATAATGAGAAACTTCAGGAGATAATGACAAAAATATGCAGAGGCAGAGACAAGGAAATTTGCTGGTTTTTATGTTTTTTGCTCTTTTTTCACATGGTGTGGAGATCCGTGGTTCTTTGAGACAAATCAGAGCCAGCTATTCAATACCAAGAGGTGATGGTAATGGATTACACTATCTTCTCTTTCTGCCTCTTCTTTGTTCTTTTCTTCTGAGAGTTGAACACACCAACGAAGTTCGAGAATTTTTCTTCTTAAAGAGGATGCACCTCCTGGAGTTGAGTTGTCTGACGTTGTTTCCAGTTTGAAAAGCCATGCTGAACGCTAGTATGATGAGGAGTAGGAGAGAGAGGATCAGCTGCAGTATGAAACAGTGATAGAGAATCATGTCTGACCAGTTGCCCATTGTGATGAACAGGTTTTTACTCAAAGAAGGTCCTCTCTTCACTCTGCCAATAGCAAGAAGTTCATCATTTTAAGGTATTAGAAGAGGAGAATCCCACAGTCACAAACTCTAGGGGTGGTTGTTGCCTCTTTCACCCAGCCTAAGCTCACAGTGATAGGTGATTTGGGCAAGAGGCTTAAAGGGAGTCTGACCATAGGAGTTCAATGGCTGTTGACCTGGCAACAGGGGCTTCATTATTACCTGTCTCTTTTTCTCCCCTTCTGGAACTTTCATTATTACCCAATCACTCAGAGCTGCTCATCAGTCTTGGTTTCCAGTTTAGCCTTGAGTGGAAAAGCTACTGCTAGTTTTCCTAGGAACTTTATTTACTGACTACGTTATTTGGTGTTTCCCATTTTGTACTGAAAAATGACTTGTGATTCTTGTTTGCCAGTATTATCAGATGGGAAAAGAAATGTCGCAGTGGTCATCAAGGGTCCAGCCACTGCTTTGTCACATGTAGTTGTCTCCTTCTGGGCTTCACCATACATCCTTACTCTTGTTTTGGGCAGATTATGCTAGACATGGGATTATTTTTTCCCCAGGGCCTTCAAGGAAAGAACTCATCCAGGGGTCCTCTTTCCACCCTCTTCTCCAATTATTCTCTGAGAGAGGAGGTCATTTCTCAGAAGCCCTTTTCCTGACTCTCATTGGAGGCAGCTCCCTTCACTTTGCCAGAAGGCCTAAATTAATTCCCATAAGAGAATCTACCACATGAACAACCTCACTCTATGATGAAGTCTCTGTAGGTCTAAAACTGCTGGAACTGAACAGAACCTGTGAGTTCTAACTCTTGCCTGTGCGTGCTCAGTCGCTTCAGTCATGTCTAACTCTGCAACCCTGTGAACAGTAGCCCCCAGGCTCCTCTGTCCATGGGATTCTCCAGGCAGGAATACTGGAGTGGGTAGCCATTCCCTCCTCCAGAGGATCTTCCTGACCCAGGAATCGAACTCGCATCTCCTGAGTTTTCTGCATTGCAGGCAGATTCTTCACCCACTGAGCCACCTGAGAAGCCCCAACTCTTGGCTAGAAACAGCCTTCGCCAAAGGAAGATCCTGCCACCACCCTGCTCATCCCTGTGCAGTGATGGCTCCACCGGGATCAGAAAGATGCTCATCAGGAAGCATCCAGCGCCCTGGGAATGTGAGGACGGTACAGTCACTGTCTAACTTGGGGCCTTGGTCCCATTCCTTTCCAGCCTCAATGGGCCTGTGAAGATAGAAGCTTCTGTGAAGACAGGAACTGAGCCATACTTTTAAAGAGAAAAGGAAGAGGGACTCATACTTTTCAAGGACGGATCTGCTGAGAGTCAAGAATCTGGTGGAAGTGGAAGGGGCAGGAGAATGTGAACTCCTGTGAACAGATGTGACTGTATTTGAGGGGCAACATGATCTGGAGAGTAGGTGGAGAGAAGAAGGAAAATACACTGTGAGTCAACATCATTTTCGGTGGTGGAATAAGTGCCCTCATGGGGCTGGGGAAGATAAGAAGGCGTTTGCACAATTTCCATTCAATTGAGTCATGTACCCCATGTATGGAGTTAGGGGTAAGGGAATGAAGCCACCACCTACCCCATTCTCTACATTTTTCTGTTGCCTTAGCATACCCTCCTGTTTTACATAGGAAATGAGTATTTTCTTTGAAGTCCTGAAGACTGAGATCAAAGCCCACACCACTGAACCACTGCAAAAAATGCAGTGGATCCCAAACTCAAAACACTGGGTAGAGGAGGTGGCCCATGGAGCCAAATTCAGGAATATGATATTGCCACAAGGACAGCTTGCTCCTGCCTCTACCAAGTTGCCCAGTATTTCCCAAATGGGAGAGGCAGTCAGTCATGCACTTGTATACCTGCTTCCAAGGAAACCCTTACTACCTGCACTTAATGTGTGTAAAGGAAAGCAACAACTTGTTAACTCTGTAGCATAATATTGGAGAGTTAAGAGAGAAAGTTAATTTTTTAAAAAATTGAAGTACAGTTTATTTACAGTTGTGATGATTTTGGGCATACAGCAAAGTGATTCATTATGACTGTATTATATATATGTGTGTGTGTATATATATATATATATATTGGACTTCCCTGGTGGCTCAGATGGTAAAAAGCATCTGCCTAGAATGCGGGAGACCCGGGTTCAATCCCTGGGTCAGGAAGATTCCCTGGAGAAGGAAATGGCAACCCACTCCAGTACTCTTGCCTGGAAAATCCCATGGATGGATGGAGGAGCCTGGTAGGCTACAGTCCATGGGGTCACAAAGAGTCGGACACGGCTGAGTGACTTCACTTTTACTTTCATATATATATTATTTTTCTGATTCCTTTCCATGAGAGATTTAATTTTTATTTTGTGTTCTAAAACATTTGTTATGACACCATATAAGTTAATAAATTTATTTTATGTCATTTCTGCATTGTGTGATATTTTATAATCTGTGTGAAATAAAGATATTTCTTCCAGAAAGGAATAAAAAAGACCTAGAATTTCAAAATTAAAGAAACATCTCATTAGTTAAATATGAAAGATTGCAAACTTTATCTTTTTATTTTGCCTAACTATACTCACCTTTAACCAGACTTGATCTAAAATAGTTTCCATTTTGATGTTTTATCTAATTGAGAGGACATTAATTTTAATGGCATAATTAAAACTAATCCATATGTAATTGAAATATTTTTTAAAGGCATTATACTAAACATGCCAACAAAAGCACAGTCAAATTAACCAGTAATCAGAAATAAAAAAATAAAGCAATGTGATACTGGTTTTATATCTGGTAAGCAAAGTAAAAGGCGAAAAACAAAAAAGGAAAATTTGTAACAAATGCATCAGTGTTAATATCTTCAGTATATAAAAAAACCTTGCAAAAGAGAAAAAAAAAAACAACTACCCAGGGCAATTCATAGAAGTGAAAGCACAAATAGCCAATAAACATAGGAAAAGATGTTTGATCTCATTAATAATCTAGAAACAAAATAATCTTTTTTTGTCTATAGATTAAGATTTTTAAAATGGTAAAACTCCATGTTGATAAGAGTGCAATAAGTAGGTTTTTTTAAAACTATTTATTTTTGGTTGTCCTGGATCTTTGTTGCCTCACATGGGCTTTCTATAGTTGCACCAAGTGAGGGCTCCTCTTGGTTGTGGTGCACAGGCTTCTCATTACGATGGCTTCTCTTATCGTGGAGAACAGGCTCTAGACACAGGCTTCAGTGGCTGCAGCTCAAGGGCTCAGTAGCTGTGGCACTTGGGCTTCGTTACTCTGCAACATGTGAGATCTTCCAAGACCTGGGATCAAATCCACGTCCCTTTGCTGACAGGTGGATTCCTCTCCACTGCATTACCAGGGAAGTCCAGGAAATAGGCTTTGAAATTTTCTGTTAACTTGAGTGTCAGTGCACATACAGCTTTTCTGATGGTGATTTGACATTATTTTTTAAAATTATAAATGTATTTACAATTTGATTCATCAATTCTATTTCTAGGAAACAACCAACTGTGCACCCTGGTGTATGTCAGGATGTTTATTGAAGAGTTTTTTGTAGTAGGGGGGAAAAATGGGAAAAATCTAAATTATCATAAGTAGTGGTTAGAAATACTTATGGTATACTCATACAACGGGATACTCTGAAGCCATGTAAAAGAATGGTTGAAACCTATATTTATAGATAGGAGAGATATCTATAATATCACATTACATGAGAAAAAAGAATACAAAAAATACTGTGAATAATACACAATAATTTTCTTTCAATTAAAATTTAAATAGTATTAGTATTGCTAAATATACACAGAAAAAAATCTGGAAAATTATACACTAAACTGTTCATCTCTGGCTGTAGGGATTCTGGGGATCTTTTAATTTATATTTCTGTAGTTAAAAATTTATATTAATGTAAGCAGAATTTATAATGACAAAAAGATTTAACACAACCTAAAATACCAACAAGCACATTGGATGGTTCCAAATAATGAGATACTGTTGACAATGATATTCTTCAAGTATGTTGTTGACATGGTATATTATTTTTTTAAATTATGCAAATATACTTTATCATTTTCTTATGTATTTTTAATATTATTTAGTGTTTGATTCACTATATTTTTCTTCTCTTTCAATCCCCCTCCCCAATCTCAAAAAGGGATTTAGGCTTATTGTACTACTTTATTCCTGGGGAAGTTGGTGGCATAAGGCTGAAAACAGATGTTGTCTGCCTATAACCTCCCTTCCTGGCTTTTGTTTTCTGAAAGCCCGAGTTCCTAGGGAGGGTTGTGCTGTGGGGAGGAAGGGAAGTGTTAGGGGAGAGGTGATTGAGAGGGAGAAGGAAAGCAGCCAGTTTTCCAAGACCAGGAAGAGGGCTGGCAGTTTACCGATCTTTTGTTACATGGAAACTACACTCCCTACTAGTGCCCAAAGAAGAAATATAGCAGGTGGTCAGAAAAGAACATCTCCATGATATGATTAAGAGGGTTGGACCCCAAACATCAAAACTTCTAGCCTCAGCAAAGAGTCCTGGGACCAATCTTGGCACAGAAGTAGCATAGATCCGGGCATTCTAGAAATAATCCAGACTTGGGCAGTGAACATATCAGCAGCAATCATAGTATGCCATGTTCTGGGTACTCTTTCATTCTGGTGAGACCTTGTGGAGGGAGAACAACCTAAGAACAACAACAAAAATCAACTGCAATTGCATTTTCCACCAGTCAAGTGGGATGCAAGCTTGAAGTTAGGTTTAATTTGACATTTTAAAGATACCAATGTGGCATTTCTTATACATATGTTTATGAAGTAAGATTCATTCCCTTCAGGGGATCCTTTTGACTCAGGGATTGAACCTGGGTTTTCTGCAGTGCAGGCAGAATCTTTACTGTGTGAGCTACCAGGGAAACTCTCATACCAGCTACACATGTTTATATAAAAGAAACCATTCTGGAAAGATGAAAACCAAAATGATAACAATGGCTATCTCTGGGTAATGAGGTTATGGATATTAGTAAGTTTTCGATTTGCTTGTCTTTTAGTTTTTTGGTAATGAGTAGATAATATAAATGCTTTTGAAGTTTTATATTCAAACTACACAGAAAATTATGATTAGCAAAATCATGCTTATATCTTCACATTTTATATTTGTGTTTATTCTCTACATGTATATTTGTATTAGTCTTATTTTCTATATGTTTTAGGGCAGTTAACTTGCCAAATTAGCCAAGATAGTGAACATAAAAGTGACACAACCCTGATTTTCACACACAGCTTCAAAACCTGCTACCCATCTCAGTTCATGTTTCTCAGAAGCAAACCTGACATAAGGGTGTGAACAACAAATAAGGAAAGGCTCCCAGGGGAGACCAGTAAAGGAGTGTATGGCAGAACTGGGCAGGGAAAGAAGCCAAGCCAGGGTAAGACCTCAAAGTTGTTATTGTTGTTTAATTTTTTATTGGAGTATAGTTGTTTCACAATGTTCTGTTAATTTCTGCTGTCAGCAAACTACCAAAGTTGAAGGAAGCCTCAGCCTCATCCTGAGTAAAGTATTAGTTCGTTTCAGTCACTCAGTTGTGTCCAACTCTTTGCGACCCCACAGACTGCAGCACACCAGGCCTCCCTGTCCATCGCCAATTCCCTGAGCTTGCTCAAACTCATGTCCATTGAGTCGGTGATGCCATCCAACCTTCTCATCTTGTATCAGGGTCTTTTCCAAGAAGTCAGTTCTTCGCATCAGGCGGACAAAGTATTGGAGCTTCAGCATCAGTCCTTCAGGCGAATATTCAGGATTGATTTCCTTTAGGATGGACTGGTTGGATCTCGTTGCAGTCCAAGGGACTCTAAAGAGTCTTCTCCAACACCACAGGTCAAAAGCATCAATTCTTCAGTGATCAGCTTTCTTTATGGTCCAACTCTCGCATCCATTCATGAATACTGGAAAAACCATAGCTTTGACTAGACATACCTTTGTCGACAAAGTAATGTTCTGCTTTTTTAAATAAGCTATCTAGGTTTGTCATAGCTTTTCTTCTAAGGAGCAAGTGTCTTTTAATTTCATGGCTGCAATCACCATCTGCAGTGATCTTGGTGTCCAAGAAAATAAAGTCTGTCACTGTTGCCATTATTTCCCCATCTATTTGCCATGAAGTGATGAGACCAGATGACATGATCTTAGTTTTCTGAATGTTGAGTTTCAAGCCAAGCTTTCCACTCTCCTCTTTCACTTTCATCAAGAGGATCTTTAGTTGCTCTTCCCTTTATGCCATAAAGGTGATGCTACTTGCATATCTGAGGTTATTGATATTTCTCCTGGCAATCTTGATTCCAGCTTGTGCTTCTTCCAGCCCAGCGTTTCTCATGATGTACTCTGCATATAAGTTAAATAAGCAGGGTGACAATATACAGCCTTGACGTGCTCCTTTTCCTATTTGGAACCAGTCTGTTGTTTCATGTCTGGTTTAACTGTTGCTTCTTGACCTGCATACAGATTTCTCAGGAGGCAGGTAAGATGGTCTGGTATTCCCATCTCTTTCAGAATTTTCCACAGTTTATAGTGATCCAAACAGTCAAAGGTTTTGGCATAGTCAATAAAGCAGAAATAGATGCTTCTCTGGAACTGTCTTGCTTTTTTTGTGATCAAACAGATGGTGGCAATTTGATCTCTGGTTCCTCTGCCTTTTCTAAATCCAGCTTGAACATCTGGAAGTTCTCAGTTTCATGTACTGTTGAAGGCTGGCTTGGAGAATTTTGAGCATTACTTTACTAGTGTGTGAGATGAGTGCATTTGTGTGGTAGTTTGAATGTTCTTTGGCATTGCCTTTCTTTGGGATTGGAATGGAAACTGACCTTTTCCAGCCCTGTGGCCACTGCTGAGTTTTCTAAATTTGCTGACATATTGAGTGCAGCACTTTCACAGTATCATCTTTAAGGATTTGAAATAGCTCAACTGGAATTCCATCACCTCCACTAGCTTTGTTCATAGTGATGCTTCCTAAGGCCCACTTGACTTCACATTCCAGGATGTCTGGCTCTAGGTGAGTGATCACACCATTGTGAATATCTGGATCATGAACATCTTTTTTGTATGGTTCTTCTGTGTATTCTTGCCACCTCTACTTAATATCTTCTGCTTCTGTTAGGTCCATACTGTTTCTGTCCTTTATTGAGCCCATCTTTGCATGCAATGTTCCCTTGGTATCTCTAATTTTCTTGAGGAGATCTCTAGTCTTTCCCATTCTATTGTTTTCCTCTATTTCTTTTTATTGATCACTGAGGAAGGCTTTCTTATCTCTCCTTGCTTTTTTTTTTAACTCTGCATTCAGATGGGTATATATTTCCTTTTTTCTTTTGCCTTTAGCTTCTCTTCTTTTCTCAGATATTTGTAAGGCCTCCTCAGACAACCATTTTGTTTTTTTGCATTTCTTTTTCTTGGAGTTGGTCTTGATCACTGCCTCCTGTATAATGTCATGAACCTCCATCCATAGTTCTTCAGGCACTCTATCAGATTTAATTCCTTGAATCTATTTGTCACTTCCACTTTATAATCATAAGAGATTTGATAGGTCAAACCTGAATGATCTTATGGTTTTCCCTACTTTCTTCAATTTAAGTCTTAATTTGGCAATAAGGAGTTTATGATCTGAGCCACAGTCAACTATCAGTCTTGTTTTTGCTGACTGTATAAAGCTTCTCCATCTTTGCCTGCAAAGAATATAATGAATCTGATTTTGGTATGGACCATTTGGTGATGTCCATGTGTAAGTCATCTCTTGTGTTGTTGGAAGAGGGTGTTTTCTATGACCAGTGTGTTCCCTTGGCAAAACTCTGTTAGCCTTTGCCCTGCTTCATTTTGTATTTCAAGGCCAAACTTGCCAGGTATCTCTTGACTTCCTACTTTGGCATACCAGCCCTCTATGATGAAGAAGACATTGTGTGTGTGTGTGTCTGTTAGTTTTTGGAGAAGGCAATGGCACCCCACTCCAATACTCTTGCCTGGAAAATCCCATGGACAGAGGAGCCTGGTAGGCTGCAGTCCATGGGGTCGCTAAGAGTCAGACATGACCGAGCGACTTTACTTTCACTTTTCACTTTCATACATTGGAGACGGAAATGGCAACCCACTCCAGTGTTCTTGCCTGGAGAATCCCAGGGATGGGGAAGCCTGGTGGGCTGCCGTCTATGGGGTTGCACAGAGTCGGACAAGACTGAAGTGACTTAGCAGCAGCAGCAGTGTTAGTTTTAAAAGGTCATTGAACTTCAGCTTCTTTGGCATTTGTGTTTGGGGCATAGACTTGGATTACTGTGATACTGAATGGTTTGCCTTGGAAACGAATAGAGATCATTTTGTCGTTTTTGAGACTGCACCCAAATTCTGCATTTCAGACTCTTTTGTTGACTATGATGGCTACTCCATTTCTCCTAAGGGATTCCTGCCCACAGTAGTAGATATTATGGTCATCTGAGTTAAATTTACCCATTCCACTCCATCTTAGTTTGCTGATTCTTAGAATGTCAATGTTCTCTCTTGCCATCTCCTGTTTGACCACTGCCAATTTGCCTTGATTCATGGACCTAACATTCCAGGTTCCTCTGCAATATTGCTCTTTACAGCATCGTTCCTTGCTTCTATCACCAGTCCCATCCACAACTGGGTGTTGTTTTTCCTTTGGCTCCATCCCTTCATTCTTTCTGGAGTTATTTCTCCACTGATCTCCAATAGCATATTGGGCACCTACCGACCTGGTGAGTTCATCTTTCAGTGTCCTATCTTTTTGCCTTTTCACACTGTTCATGGGGTTCTCAAGGCAAGAATACTGAAGTGGTTTGCCATTCCCTTCTCCAGTGGACCACATTCTGTCAGACCTCTCCATCATGATGACCCATCTGTCTTGGGTGGCCCCACACAGCATGGCTTAGTTTCATTGAGTTAGACAAGGCTGTGGTCCATGTGATCAGATTGGCCTGTTGTCTGTGATTGTGGTTTCAGCTTTCCATACAGTCAAATAAAGCAATTCCAGGAGCCCAGGGACAGAAGAGACACTGGTGTCAGCCATTAGAAGCAAAGTGTGCAGAAGCTGGGGGCAGATGCACAGAAACAGTAAAAGAGATAAAAGGAGATTTGAGTATAGCAATGATAATATCCTCTACATTACACTGGGGTTTTCACTCTGTCTGTTGCTTGTGCTGGAAATCTTTCCTCACCCAGGTATCTACATGACTTAATCTTTTTCCTTCAATTCTTTGCCTAAATATCACCTTCTCAATAAGGTCTATTTCTTTCTTTCTTTTAAATTTGCGACCCTTTTCCTGACCTCTCAATTTTTTAACAGAGTAATTATTTCATGTAAAATAAGTAATGAGTTAAAAAAAAATGAGCCCACAAAATAAAGTGATGCTCATGTCCTTCATATTCTTACTGAATTTTTTTTTTGGTCTGTTTGTACTATCAATTACTAAGAGATATATTAAAATCTCTCACTATTATTGTGGATTTGTCTAACTTTCATTATACTTTGTTAAGTTTACTTATCGTTTTTGAAGCTGTGCTATTAGGTGCAAACAAATTTAAAATTGTTAGTAAGTCCTGATGAATTGATCTATCATCCTCATGAATGTCCCTCTTTATTCCCAATAATTTTTTTCTTTTAAGTCTACTTTGATGATAGTAATATGAAGTTTTTAGACTAACACGTTAGAAATTTGGGTTGCAAGTTACATGAGAGGAGCACTAGAGTCTGTGACATCCTTAAAACCTCCCATTTGTTCATTGCCAAAGAAATTTTCCCTGGAGTAGGGAAAGTCACCCTCAGCACTTAGCATTCACAGCTTTATCAGGGATTGTTACTTTTAGATAGACTGTTTACCATAAACAGATTCTAGGCTTTGCCTTCTGTCCCTGGAATCTCACTACCCAATGAAAAATTTTGCTCAAGTTCACTAGCTTGGTAAATGCCCTCAAGGTATAAGTGGTTTTGATTACCAAATGAGTTTTTGTTTCACTTAGATTTTGGCCTGGTGATTCTTAAAATCTTGTCAACTCTGTGATACTTTAAAAAAGAGCTTCAAAATATTTAAGAAGTATTTTTCATTGTTTTTCGTGAGACAAGGTAGTCTGAATCACTGGGAGCAGAACTCTGTCATTTAGCTTCCTTTGATATGAACTTGAATTTATAGGATAAAGGGGAAACCACAAGAGAAGTACAGCAATGAAATTGCAAAAAGAAATAGCAGCAATTGTCTGACTAGCAAGTTTTTCCCTTGTCAGTTATAGTATCTCTCTAAGAATTACCATAAAATCTGATTTGAAAATAAATACAAATGTATGTTAAAGACTTTGCACTTGGTGTTGGAGGTGTTGAAGAACAAGAAGATACTACGAAGTGTTTTAGAGATTAGGAAAATGCATTTACTAGGAAAACGTACTAGAATTACCAGGTAATGTTCAGTGCCCACTTGTGAAAATTTCAAGGCGGAATAGTTAGCAGAGTTGAGTGATTTTAGCTGGTCAGGAGCAGAAGTGAAAGAGGAGGGAAAAAAGAGAAGGAGGAGAGTTGGATTTAACCAAAGTTCAGATTTTTGTAGATATGAAAGATGGAGGCAAAGAGAGGCAAGGGAATTAAGGATATATGCAAATGAGTGGTTATGAAATTGAACCACAGATAAAAGCCGAGTATGGAGAAGAGTAAGAATAAGAGGAGAGTAATGAAACATGGTAGGCCCAATGGATTGGAGATTCCGGTGGAATTGAATAATTGTTGGTATAGGGATCATAAAACAAGTGACCTAGAAAGACAGAAATGATGGTTGGAGAGTGGGATTCTTGAAATCAATATTTGAGAGATGGTGTCATTTTAGTGATGTTAAGGTCTAGAGTATTGAAACCATGCACCTTAGAATGGGACTTAAACCCAAGTGCCGGGACCCAGTTAAAACCTTGATTGAGACTTGAACCCATAGTCTTTTAATTAGAATCACTCACCTAGTGTCTGGACTTACTGAGGCTCAGGTTCTTGTGTTTCATCACAGAAGGAATTCAGTGATAGGCAAAGTGAAAGGAAAGAAGTATAGTTATTAAAATAAGATACTTAAAAGGATGCAAGCAGTCAGGTGATGGAGCTCTGCCCTGAGGATTAAGTGGGCTGCTGCTGCCAAGTCACTTCAGTTGTATCCGACTCTGTGTGACCCCATAGACGGCAGCCCACCAGGCTCCCCCGTCCCTGGGATTCTCCAGGCAAGAACACTGGAGTGGGTTGCCATTTCCTTCTCCAATGCATGAAAGTGAAAAGTGAAAGGGAAGTCGCTCAGTCGTGTCTGACTCTTCTCGACCCCATGGACCGCAGCCCACCAGGCTCCTCTGTCCATGGGATTTTCCAGGCAAGAGTATTGGAGTGGGGTGCCATCGCCTTCTCCGATTAAGTGGGCTACAGCTTCATAATCAAAGGAAAATGGGGAAAGGAGAAAAGGCCACCTTTTTCCAG
Organism: Capricornis sumatraensis; assembly: GCF_032405125.1. Classification (NCBI taxonomy): domain Eukaryota; kingdom Metazoa; phylum Chordata; class Mammalia; order Artiodactyla; family Bovidae; genus Capricornis; species Capricornis sumatraensis. Next base: position 9,048,174 of record NC_091092.1, read on the forward strand.
TAGACATGCGGTCTACTTTCTATCATGCAAGAGAGTGTCTGACCCTATGAAGTCAAATTAGGATTATCATAACACTTATTCAAATCAACAGAAGGGTGGTGACATTTTTCTTTCACCTAATGGCCTAGGGCATATCTTGTGCTTTTATTTATGACTTTGTCGTTAAGCAAGCTTGTTTCATACTATGACATTCTTGAGTGATCATTACCTTACAGTGGTCTTCCAGAGTTTCTTAAGTTTCCCTATCTATAGTCCTCTCCTGGGACTTCTACAACTATCTGTATAACTGCTTATTCTATCCTTATCGATATGACGCATGGGAGTAGTTAGCTGATTGTGACTGATGATAAGAACTATGGAGATGAGAAATGTTTGATGGATTGTTTACATGAGGTTGAAATCTTGAAGAATAACAAGATTTTGTTTGGTTGCTACATCATGTCCAACTCTTTGTGACCCCATGGACTGCCAGACTTCCCCATCCTTCACTATCTCCTGGAATTTGCTCAAACTCATGTCCATTGAGTCAGTGATGCTATCCAACCATCTCATCCTCTGTTGCCCCCTTCCCTCCTGCCCTCAGTCTTTCCCAGCATCAGAGTCTTTTCCAATGTCAGCTCCTCGCATCAGGGGCAGCCAAAGTATTGAAGGTTCAATGAATATGCCTTCCAATCAATATTTAGGATTGATTTCCTTATGATTGACTGGTTTGATCTTCTTGCTGTTCAAGGGACTCTCAGGAGTCTTCTCCAGCATCACAATTCAAAACCATCAATTCTTCAGTGCTCAGCCTTCTTTATGGTTCAACTCTCACATCCATACATGACTACAGGAAAAACCATAGCTTTGACTATACAGACCTTTGTCAGCAAAGTGATGTCTCTGCTTTTTTTAATATGTTGTCTAGGTTTGTCATAGCTTTTCTTCCAAGGAGCAAACATTTTTTAATTTCATGGCTGCCATCTCTGCCTGCAGTCATTTTGGAGCCCAAGAAAATTAAATCTTTCACTGTTTCCATTTTTTCCCCATCTACTTGCTATGAAATGATGGGACTGGATGTCATGATCTCAGTTTTTTAATGTTTAAGCCCACTTTTTCACTCTCCTCTTTCACCCTCATCAAGATGCTCTTTAGTCTCTCTTATAACAAGAATAGTAGGGCAAATAAAATAAAATAGTGAACTTGATGCTAAAGTTTTTAGTGAACAAGAAGTAACACCCAGGAAGTTGTAGATGATTGCAACAAAGAGGAATAATGAGTGGTTTGGTCTAATAGATAGCTTAGACTTCAAAGAATGGAATGTGTAAAAGTTGAGATGAAATAAGGCCTGAAAATGGCAAGGAAGAGCACAGAAAGAAAAAACACCTCACCTTTGGGCCCAGTGGTACAATGGGAACAGGAGAAAAAACAGTGGGAAAGAAATATTGCTGTAATTAATTCATTATTTCATTTATTTAATAATGTAGCAAGCAGCTACTATGTGATAAGCAGTTTTCCAAACCATGGGGCCAATGAGACAAAAACACAGTGAGAGTTTGTTAGTGACTTTGTCTACCAGAAGGTAGAATGCATGCTCCTTTCATGGATGGAAGGTCCATGGACCACATCCTATCAGGCCTGGTTGAATTGTCCCTAAGCCTAAAATGCTGCTGTTTAAGGGCAAAAATAATAGATTTAGCTTTCGTCCAGTTCTAGAAAAAAAAAGTGCTAATAAGTTATCTTTCTTAAGTACAGCTGAACTTGATTTTCAAATTTAAGTATATAGCTACAGTAATCAAAATAGTGTAGTATTGGTTTAAGTGTGGGCATGTAGATCAGCAGAACAGAATTGAGAATCCAGAAAGAGACATTTACATGGTCAATTGAAAATAGAATTTCCACAAAAAATAAAAAAACGTCATACATCTATTAGGTTGTATACTCTCTTCTTGGAAGACCAGTGATTCTAAATAAAAGAAGTACATAGAGTTACCCTTGCTTGGGAGCAAGAGACAGGTATTAGTCCAAGTAGAAAGGACAATGTAAAAGTTAGTGTCAAATCTAGAAAATAGGGAAACTAAAATTAAAGATTTGAAGTAAGCAATCACTAAAGAAAAACATTTTAATCAGAAATAAGAGGGTCCTTATATTAATGAGAACAACTGTTTTACTAGGTTGTGAAACCAATATTCTGTTTAGCCCAGTCTAAAAGAGGTGAGGATATGATCTCAGAAAAAAATAATTAATTAACTGAAACTTGACAGGAAAATAATTTTTAAGAGGCATAATTTAACTGGTATCCAAGGTAAAAGAGTGTCAAACTTGCTTTATAAGCTTTTAAAACTGAGTGAAAAAAGAAAAAGGAGAAAATGGCATCCAGGGTGATAACACTGATAGAATACAGGCATGAGTTACTATATCATAACATATCCTTGAGGATCAGTAATGATCAGTAATAAGAGAGCACACTGGATTATTAAAGGAACGCTTGAACTGAGAAAATGAGCTAAAATCTTCTTCTGGCAATAAATTATGACATAATTGTCACCCAGTTTGATAAGTTAGATCATGTACATATAACCTTTTTTTTTTTTTTTTTTTTGAGAACTGAAAGGAAAAATATTATGTTGGTAGATAGGCGCTTCAGTGACTTAAACACACACACCTGCAAGAGCTTAGAAATGAGGTTTCTATCTGAAAGCTACACAAGTAAACGCAGCCAGAGTGAGTGTGAAGAGTAGACTGTAGGACTCAAAGGACTGCCTGACAGGACAGCAGCCCACACGCACACACCCAATACACCACAAGGCTGAGGCGTCAGCCAGATGGAGGGGGAGAGGGACCGTGCTCCAGGCAGGAGGGACAATATGTGCCAAAGCCAGGAGATGAGAGAGACCATGGTGCATTCACGAAACACGGACAGGTTCAGTGTGGTCAAAGGAGGGAAGAAGGAAGAGTAGGGGGACAGGGCTGTGGAAAGCTTGGCTGTTTGGAACTCACCCCAGCACAGCAGGAAGCCAGCCACTGAGGGGTCTGAAGTGAGACATGGAGGAACACAGGTTGGAGGGAGATGTCAGGCGGCAGAGTATGTTGGACTCTCCACACCCCACCCCATGGCAGAGGCGAGGAGACCTGTTGGGATCGCTGCAGTCATCCAAGCGAGACAGATTCCTGGATGCAAGCAGCCATCCTTGATGGGCAAGGTTGGCAGACGTGGTGCCTGGAAGGAGGGGACTGATGGGGGATAGTTCAGAAGTAGACAGATGGGATGTGGGAGTGAGGCAGAAGGCAGGGTCAGATCTGGGCAGTGGGGTGGGTTGGCCATGCCTTTCACTGAGAGTGAGACCCCTCAGAGAAGGAGGGGAGTGGGAGGGAGAGGAGCAGAGGGAGCAGAAGGAGGAAGAGGAACCGTTTGAGGAGGAAGTGGAGGAGTTCAGGTTGACAAAAGTTGAGCTGTAGGAGTCAGTGAGTTGCCTACAGTGCCCAGTTGATGACGTGAATCTGGAGTTGGACTGTGACATCTGCCCCGGAGATAAAGATGTGGGGATCAGCAGCCTCTGCGCCTGTGGGTGGATCAGCTGGCTAGAGGAAGGAGAAGGAAAATGGGAACCAGGAGAAAACTGGAGGCTCAGACAGCACAGACCAAATGTACATCCCATGGCGTGCACAAGAGGGACTTCTGGAGCATCCCAAAGTCAATATCATTTCTTTCCTCACTCCTTCGCTTTCCTGCATACTGTGTATCTGTGTTTCTGGAGGTGGGGTGGCCTGGGAAAGGGCGCGTCATCCTCTTCCTCTCCATGCATCCTTTGGGCTGTATTTGAGGGCTCTTGGTGTTCCTCCTCTTCTGAGCAAGGCGATTTCATTTCCCCCCTCCTCTTTCAGGCTGTTTGTGCAGTTCTGTCTGCCAGAGCCTGTTGGTGGAGACTTCTAGACATGTACATTAAGATGCAGCATAAAGTAGCAGTGAAGAGCGTGGGTTTAGGAGACAGTTCAGACTCTAACTCCACTAATTTTTAGCTTTGTATGCATTATCAAGGTTGATTAACATTTCTGAATCTTTATTTCCTCATCTATAAACTAATCCTTATCCTCAATGAGATTTTATAAAAATTGAAATAGATAACATATAGAAAGCAGTCATCACATTTATCATTATTATCATTTCTATTTTTATTATTCTTGCTCCAGGACAATCTGGAACCTTCCATCCTAGGACTTTTATGCCAGGCATCAGGACGAAGAAAGAGTGCCTGAGAAGCAGGTAGTATTCATGAATTACAAGAAAATTTTACTTTCCAGATGAAGAGAAAGCCACAGGGCTAGTTTGAGTTTGATGATGTAGACTTGAGTGTTGATTCTGAGAGCCCAAGGTAAGGGTTCCCTTTCCTAAGATGCCATCTCATCTACTACAACACAAGACACAAGAACTTCTTATATTCCAGCTGATTAGGCTGGAGTTCCAGCATCTCTCTTGATGACATTTTGATTGGATGGTCAACCAGTAAACCAGTTCTATATTCACTGTTTAAAATAACTACAATAGGTAAAACATTTTTCTGAATTGCAGATCCCTGGTGGCCCTAGATGGATATAATAGAAATACTCTTCTCCATTTAGTAGCCAGGACTGTCATGATTACCAAACAGTTCACAAGACTGGTAAGTACAGCCTGCTTTTCTACGTATAAGTATTTGCATTTCAAAGGAATCCACAGTTTCAAAATTCCCTTCTAAAAACATTCGTTTCAGTGGGGGAAATGGAATTAAGTCTGAAACAGTTGAGACTTGCAATAGCAAATTTATGTTTGCTGAGGGAATTTCAATAATAAAGGTTTTATTGGAGCTTTAAGTGTATAGGTACAAAATAGGCTTCCTGATGACAAATTCAGGGTTTGATTACATGGAACATTTGTTCAGGAGTAGCAGATTTTCTTTTCCTTTATCACCAACAAGTAAAGCTGAAACTCCAGTACTTTGGCCATCTCATGCAAAGAGTTGATTCATTGGAAAAGACTCTGATGCTGGAAGGGATTGGGGATAGGAGGAGAAGGGGACGACAGAGGATGAGATGGCTGGATGGCATCACCGAGTCGATGGACGGGAGTTTGAGTGAACTCCGGGAGTTGGTGATGGACAGGGAGGCAGGGCGTGCTGCAATTCATGGGGTCGCAAAGAGTCAGACACGACTGAGCGACTGAACTGAATGGCTTTTCTTTTCCTTATCACCAACATCTCTATCATTAGAACAAACCTTACACAGTCTTATCAATTTTTATCACTTTTATCAGCCACTGGTAGGATAAACAGTATTTAAAGGCATCCCAACCAAGTTGGTAAGTTCTTAAAAAAATATAAGTGATAGTGGCTCTTGACTTTGATGGCATTAATACCAGCCACTCTTTATATAATGTAAATTTGGTTTTCCTAATTGATCAAAGACCTTATATCTGATTTGAATTATGAAAACATGGTTATAAGAGAAATACATACACTGTATAAAAATAGGCCATTAGCTGGGACTTGGAAATCTTTGTCATGGAGACATTTTTAACAGACTCTTACATAATATCCTATAATGTGTTGTAATATTTAATTATCTCACAACATTAAAAGATATAACTTTTAATTATAAGTGAAACTGGTTAGGAATAGAAGGAAGTAAATTTAATTATAATACAATTTCTTAATATCTAACTATTTCAACAAGATATATGTTTTTAAAATGAGAAAGAACTTATCCATTGACCTATCAGTACCTATAGGGTCTTGGTTAACTTATTCTCTCTTGATCTCATCTGTCAAGTTGAGCAAGATAACTTATGATTTGAAGAGACAGGAATTTCCCCCTAGTCAAGAACATTCACCTGTTCTGGGGAAAGGTTAGTGAATATGAAGAAATGAGGGGCTCCTGAACAAGGAGATACCTGTGCCCTGCCCCAAGAGTGCTTCAGAGATGTGGCAAGTCTCAGATAGGACAGCCATGATGAGACGCTCAACAACTCCAGTTTTGACAAAGAATCCTGTTCCTCTGGCATACAACAGAGGCCCTAGAATTTTCAAACCTGAAATGGGTTTGCAATTTGGAACAATGTATATCTTATCAGACTGTGTAAATAGGCCTGCGTTTCTGATACTCCCAAATTTGACAACATTCGAAGTGTAAGGGAACCACCAAAAAAATTGAGGAGGCTTCTTTTTCACATTAGCAAGATGAGGGCTCATATTTTAAATCCCTCCAAGGATCCTTCTATGTCCAAGAGCCCAGGGCCACCACATGAACGTTAAATTAATGGGCAGCCCATTTGTCAGGCTAATAAGGTCCCTTTGCCTTCACATCCTCCCGCCTCTGCTTGGGTCATCTGGTCTAAGTGAATAACACCTGCCCTTCCTCTAGCAACTTCTCCACTAGTTTCAAGACTTTGGAAGAGAGTTGTATGGCAGTCAATTTACCATTTGCCAAGGCCTGTTCTAATTGGACTAGAGCCATACATCCTATCCTATATCTAAACATCTCTCAACCTTTGTACTAGCCTCCAGTCTCATAGGCAGAATATATTTTCACAAGGTGCTAAACTGCGTGCTACACATTACCCCTCCAGAATCCATATATTGAAGGAGGAGATTTGATTCTTAGGTTGTAGAGAAAATTAGCCTCTGAGAGAAAGTGTTTCTGAGACAACTACTAGGAGACTGGAGAAGTAGCAGTACTCTCCTCTTTTTGTTTTGTTTATGGAGAATCTGGGCATTTCCTGATAGACCGCACCCATGAAATAACTCTGCAGCTAGTAATGCTGAAGTTAAGGCTTCCTGATGGGAAGTTCACATGGATAGGAAACACATTTTCATTCCAAGAATGCAGACTGGCTAGTTATAGTTGAGGGGGTTGTTGTTGGTGGTGTTGGTGGTGGTTTAGTCGCTAAGTTGTGTCCAATGACTCTTTGGACCCCATGGACTGTAGCCTACCAGGCTCCCCTGTTCACAGGATTTCACAGGCAAGAATATTGGAGTGAGTTGCCATTTCCTCCTCCAGGGGATCTTCCCAACCCAGGGATTGAAGCCGGGTCTCCTGCATTGCAGGTAGATTCTTTACCATCTGAGCCACTGGGGAAGAAGACACTATTGATGCCCTGCCCAGATTCCACTTCCTGGGCTAGTTACAGCCACCCCACTCAGTTGCTATGAGCATTGGTTGCTAAAAATTCATAGCCACACCCTTGTCAGAGGATATCTTGGAGCCAAAACCCCTTTCCTCTCATACCAACTCACCCATTGCTGGATGGATAAAAGGCTTTCAGTTGGTGGATAGAAACTAGGCTCCTTTGTCTCAAGATGAATCAGTTCTGTGATGCCCTTCACATCCCAGAGCTGCCCTGGGCTCAAGCTGAGGCTACATTTCAGCTGAACAGCCACACCTACTTCCTTCCCCTGTCCTGTCCTGCGCCCCTCATCTCCACACGTTTCATCTGAGAACACTCTGTCAATAAACCACTTTCAGAAGAAGCCCCATGTCAGGCTCTGCTTCTAGAGAACCTCACTTAAGCTTTTAATTTGTTTCAGTTCTATGGTTGTCTGTGTTCCCTGCTCTCTCTTTCTCAGTCCAGCCAATTCTGTACTTCCTTGCCTCAGAGAAAGTTTGTGGCAGGATTTCCCAGATTTTATTTCCTCCAAACCCCAAGTTCATTGTGAAAAATGAAGCTCAGGGAGTGAAGGATTCCCCTCATACTAAAAAGAAATCCCTTCTCCCACTCAATGGAAAACGGGAGAGATCTCAGGGTCCCTTGAATAGATGAGACCACTAGCCTGCTTCCTGACAGCCCAAAGAAAAGAGGAGGAAATAAAAGCTGCTGGCCTTACGATGCTCCTGCAAGGCTGGGTCCTACCCAAGGCTGTCGGTCTCACCAAATTCTTATGCCCTCTATGCCAAGCATGGCACCAAAGCTACCTAACTGGTCCTTCTGGAAACAAGAATGATGGATATCACAGCTATAACTAGTATGGAAAGACATCCCCGCAAAAGTCTATGTAGACTTTCTCTATGTGTGTGCATGCCCAGCCGCTCAGTCATGTTCCATGCTTTGTGACCTCAGGAACTTGTAGCCTTCCAGGCTCCTCTGTCCACGGAATTTGCAAAGCAAGAATACTGGAGTGGGTTACCATTTTCTCCTTCAGGGGATCTTACCAACCCAGGGATCGAACCTGAGTTTTCTCCATCTCCTGCATTGGCAGGCGGATTCTTTATCACTGATCCTCCACGGTTATTTTGTAGAAAATTAAGATATCTAATATTTCTTTCCTATCTGAAAGGCCAGCAAAGGGAGAAGATTATGATGTTATTATGAAACAATCTGTTAAAAGACTGTTTATGATACATATTCATTAACTGATGAAAGGCATACCCTACAATGTAACCTGAAAAAAAAATAATTCCAGGATATCATACACAGTATAGTTTCAATAATGTTAAACACACACATCCACATTCTTACACAGACAGAAAGACAAGGAAGAGCAATTATTGGTGACTTATTTTTATTTTCTTCCTTACAGTTTTCTGTATTTTCTAAACTTTTTGTAGGCAGGATTAACGTCTTTCGAATCAGCAGGTCTCTTCTTATTCTGCTCTCCCAACGTCAGTCGGTAGATGTAGTACCAGGAGCCAGCCCCGACCACCAGGCCTGTTGCCATCAAGCCCAAATTCTGAGCACGGCCCATGCTGCAGCTGAGCAAAGCTCTCAGGGGACCCTCTAGGCTATGAGAGCTGCCTGGACACAGGAGTCTGAAACCGCAGTCTAGCTGGATCTAGGGGGCGGGGGTGTTGGGGGCGGAGAGGGAAGAAAACGAGGCGTTAAGCTGCTTTTTCTTTTGCATCATCAGCCCACTGATAGATGGACCACCAGACAGGGACAGACCGAAGCGAGAACCAGACAGAAACAGAGAGGAGACAATGGGGACTCAGTGCTGCAGTGAAAACAGTGAATGCATCAACCGCTAAATGTGGGCTCAAACCCGGAACTTGTCCTGTCAGTCCAGGTAGTCAGGCCTGGCTCCCCCGCCCAACCCATGGCTCCACTCCCCGACAGCCTCCTCCTCCCCTGCCCTCTGCCCGCGGGGGTCCCCCACGCCAACCTTTTCAGCTGTCTTGAACAAGGCAGAGCACAAAAAGGAGCTGGGTTCGTGAGACTCTGACGGGGCTGGGCAGGAGGGTCGGGAGACTGACAAGCCCCTCCAAACTCGAAAACCTACCCTCCACCCTCATTTCAAGAGTCTGCAATCAGTACCCACCCTCACCGTGAGCGGCGGGAATCAGGACGGGTTTCCTCTTGTCCTCCTTCCCTGACCACAGTCACACCGCCTCCAACGAAATCGGGAGTCGGTTACCTGAGTAAGAACCGCTATCTGGACCGACTTCAGCACACAGGCTCCTGGTCACGTGAAGCTACGTCACGGGTGAGTGCAGGGTCCCACATTTCCCCTCCTATGACTAGCCAAGCGGAGGGTGGCCCGCCCCCTTCCAGCCCCCTCCTCCTGTCCCCCCAGCACCACGCAGGACGCTGTCCCTCCTTTTAGTCATTGCACATCCAACAGACATGTTGTCTTTGGTTATTAGAAGAGGCAACATTTTCTCCTGGGCTGCTGGCCGATTCCACTGCTGCTCTGGGGAATGGTCCTGTCCTCCCTGCTCCCTCCACCCTTTTTCTTTGGAATCACTAATGTTCACCTCTGCAGTCCTGAAAATACCTGGAAATTGGGATGGGGGAAGTGGTGGCAGGAAAGGAAGCAGAGAGTAGGAATGGATTTTGTCATTTTCTTGTTAGCACTATTCTGTTTCTTTTTTACAATGCAAATTTTATTGTGGCAAAATAATGATAGAACTACTTTCACATGCGAAGAAAAAGATTATTTTTTTTGTAAACTCATGTCTCGTAAACAGTCATTCTCACTATAATGAGTTCCATATGTGCCACTCAAAGCTGTCTTAATATCTTCTACATCTAGTCACATGATAAGACCCTGATTTAGCTAATTATTTACTTGAGAGTTTACAAATCTGCTAATATAGCATAACCAACTGGCCTGATTTCTGGACTGCACGAGAGTCACTGCGAGTGAAATGTTGGAAAGGCATTCCTTTATTTATTCATTTATTCAACAAATTTACTGAGACCTCCTACATTACCATGCATTGTTCTACATCTGTGGTTACAAGGGTGAATAAAACAGAGCTAAATCTCTAAATCATGTGGCCCTTACATTGTAATGAGAGAGACAGACAATAAAAAAGCAAATAAACAATATATATATAAAATATACTATTAGTGATACATACTAAAAAAATAATTAAAAGCAGGAAAACGAGATATAAAAAGTTGAGACAGGTTAAACTTTCAGATAACTTTTCAGGGGGACCAGAGACGGCATCACTAGAAAGGTGACCTTTGAGTAAAGACCTGAAGTCAGTGAAGGACCTAACTGTGGTAACATCTGGGGGAAGAATATGCCAGGCATGAGGACAAGCAGATGCAAAGGCTCTGTGGAAGTAACAAGCCCAGTATGTTCCAGGAACATCAATGAGGCTGGAATCACTGAGTGAAAGAGAGAGCAGTAGAAGATGAAGCAGAAAGGTAATAAGGTTAAGAGAATAAGCCCTTGTCAGTTGTAGTGAAGACATCTGCATTTACTCTAAACCAGGGAAGGTGGGTTGGGAGTTTGAATTTGGGGGAGGTAGTGAGAATAAACTATAGGGAGACTAGAGTGACAGGGAGACTGATCTATCTACATCTTTCATTCAACAGCAAACTGAAGAAGGAAAAAAAACATACAATTAAAGCATTTGATAAACTGATTCAGGCAGTCCTAAATTTATATATATATATATGAAAAGGAATAGTGGAAACTTGGCTTATGTAGTAAAGAATTATATATTTATAATTTAATGAATTATTGGTTAAATTAGATTAAGTTAAATTAAATTAATGAAAAGAAAATGGGCTTCCCAGGTGGCGCTAGTGGTAAAGAATCCACCTGCCAATGTAGAAGGCACAAGAGATGCGGGTTCAGTCCCTGGGTAGGGAAGATCCCCTGGAGTAGAAAGTGGCAACCCACTCCAATATTCTTGCCTGGGAAATTGCATGGACAGAGGAGCCTGGTGGCCTACATTGCATGGGGTCACAAAGTGTGACTGAGCGACTGAGCACATAAAATAGTCTTAGTCTGATGAAGACTATGTCAGAGGCTATTCTGACCTAGCAGATTCCTCCATCTTTGTGGGCTACCAAGACTACAGAACTTGTGAGGTAACCTCTACTCACTGATATTATTTCCTTCTACTACTTTTTGTGAAGTACTGATAAACACAAGTAAAAGTAACCTTGAAAAACAGATAAAATGTGTTAAGTAAAAGTTACATTAAAAGATGAAACATAAGAGGTATTCCCATATTCTTCAAGTACAAGATCAGAAGGTTCTCAAGCACCACAATTACTCAACATAGTTCTGGCCCTTATAACACATGCAGAAAAGAAAAAAGGGAAAGTTATAAATATTAGAAAGGAATAAATGTAAAACAAAATCATCATTTGAAGATGGTTATGTATACATACCTGGAAAAACCAAAAGCATCACCAGGAAACAATTGGAATCAATCAGACAGAACAGAGAAACTGGCAGATACAAAATAACTATATAATAGTAGAACATTTTCCTTAAGCAGAAAATCACCTTTAAGAAATTATAATCGGAGAAAGGAATAGCATTTCTGCAACATAAATTTCTAATACCTAGGAAAAATCTAACAATTAATAGGAATTATTTAGCTGAAGAAACTTACAATATTTGATTAACAAACAAAAATAGATCTGAGCAAAATGGAGACATATTTTCCTGGAGGGGAAGTCTCAATGTTAAGATGCTAAGATTCCTCAAATTAATCTGCAGATATTATTGCAATTACAATACAAATTCCAAATGCTTATTGTTTATTCTTGTTCAATTCAGAAGTTGATTAATAACCACAAATGCACTTACTAATATATGCATAAAAAGACAGCTGGAAATCTTTAGCAGCAACTAATACTGGAGAAGGTAATGGCACCCTACTCCAGTGTTCTTGCCTGGAGAGTCCCAGGGATGGAGGAGCCTGGTAGGCTGCAGTCCATGGGGTCGCACAGAGTCTGACACGACTGAGCGACTTCTCTTTCACTTTTCACTTTCATGCATTGGAGAAGGAAATGGCAACCCACTCCAGTATTCTTGCCTGGAGAATCCCGGGGATGGGGGAGCCTGGTGGGCTGCCATCTATGGGGTCGCACAGAGTTGGACACGACTGAAGCGACTTAGCAGCAGCAGCAGCAGCAACACTGGAAAAGAGATCGTGGAGCTCTTTCCCTGAATACTATACACTTCCTTATTGTTTTGAATATTTGTAGCCACTGATTTATACATACACTGGGGCTTCCCAGGTGGCACTAGTGGTAAAGAACCCGCCTGCCAATGCAGGAGACATGAGGCTGTGGGGTCAATCCCTGGGTCGCGGAGATCCCCTGGATGCCCTGAGGTAAGGTGGCCAGAGGTGAGAGGCAAGCAGGCTGCACCTCTCAGGTCAGGTGGTAGCAGCAGACAGCGTAAGGAACAAGGTTAACCGGGCCACCATGAATCAGGGCAGAGCAGGGGAGGCAGGCCTGGGTGCTTTCCCCAGCAACCTTCATGGAAACCCTCTGCTGCAGGGGTAGCTGGGAACAGCAATGCCTTCTGTGAATCCCTACGTTACTGCTGTGAGGGAGAGAGGGAGGAAGCCAAAGGCACTTACTCAAGTTGGTCATCTGAGTAAATATTATATTTACCACCCTAGTCACCTGTCCATATATACTTTTGAGATAAGCAACAGAGTCAGGTGCCAGAGGATGAGAATATAGGAGAGGTGGGAGGGCAAGTGCCTTCCTCCCTCCCCTCTTGACAGGACTGGAAGCATTTGACCATATCTGCATCCCTCATATCCGTCATTTTCTTCGTACAAGAGCTATTCTTTTTGCCCAGAGCTGAATCACAAAACTGGAACCTGATCCAGGGACAGGTGATCAAAACTGTCATGGTTGCAGCCATCAAATTGCAAGAGGTTCACACAGCAGGCAGCAACAGTTTGGGAACATGAAATAAATGTGCTTCTCTAACGGAACAAGACAGGATCATTTATTTATCCAACTGAAAAGCTGTCCCAGAAGGAGAAAAAGTAGGATATTATTTGTCCAAAATAAATGAGATCAGACAACTGAACATCTCTCCATAGATCAATTTACAGATGCTATGGAAACACACTTAAATTGTTGAGAAAAATTCCATTTTTAGATACGCAAATACCTTACCATGCTTTGAAAACTATTTCCTATGCAGCCAGTAGAATTTTCTATGTGGTAAAAATTAACCAAAATTAATGGTGCCTTTCAATATTAGTGGGAGATCTTTTTTCTAGAACATGTCTACTCTTTTTTTGTTGCTGCTGCTTCCCACACTGAACTCTTGTTTTCTTATATTTTCTTACTATAATAATAAAGGGTGGTAACAGCTTTAAAAACAAAACAAAACAGAGAAGTATTACAGAAGTAAAGACCGCACTACCGTTGCCTGTCTCCTTTCTGACACTCTGCCTCTCACCTATACTGGAGCAGGGGTCCGACTGTGGGCAGTAGTGCATGGGGGACTGGGGGTGGAGCGAGGGGAGAGTGTTCAGCTGCTCAAGAAAGGATGAGAGAATTCCCCGACAAAAAAAAAAAATTGTCAATACCCCTCCAAGAAGATGCCATCCCCTCTCCGGTAACCAGAGAAAGGCAAAATTCTAACACAAGGAGAACAGGCTACTTGTGGCTTCGGGACTATAAAGACCAAAAAAAAAGAGTAACAGGACCTGATGGGGTAGGGTGAGGTGCTAGTGGGGTAAAGGAGGGGGCTCCTGCTCCTGGTGGGAGTGGAAATTGGGGCCCCAAGCTTACTGGCGATGCAGCCCTCACGTGACCAGGAGCTGACGTTAGCAAAGATACTTAAAGCTCTGACCGCCGTCCTCCGTTCTCCTCTGGGTACCAACTCTATTGCGCGGTGCACTGCCGTGCGTTTAACCCAGGCGCGGAGGAGGAGGAGAAAATCCCCCCAGATCCGGGCAGGTGGGTGCGAGGGTGGCCATGACCCGGCACCCCTGAATAGGGGTAGCACAGAGATGCGGGAGTCTGAGGCCGCGGGTATCTCCACCTCGCCCGCCCCTGGCCGACTCTCCAGACCCCCGCGCTTAGTCGCAGCTCATTTTGGTGGGCGGCGGGGAGCGGGGGAGGGGGGAACATAAAGACGCAGACATACTTGCAGAGAATCCGCTTCCTCTATCAGCCAGTGTTTTTCTGGTTTTGTTTCTGACACTCAGGCCCCGCACCCCACATCCCATCCAGTTTTGAGAGGAGGAGGGAAGAGAAATAAACGTGGCAGCGCATATAAGGCCAGTGGGGAGGTTGGGGAAAGGGTGATCCGAGGGGCACGCAATTAGTAAACAGTCCGGCTTATTCACTCCCACTCTCACTTTTCAGATACCTCCTTCGACCACTGCCCCCACACCCTCTTCCCCGGCCGGCCCCCAGTCCTTTGGGGTGCTAGGAAATGGGTGTGACAGCATTTGTAGGGGAGATGGCGGGTTGGCTCTGGGCTTTACAGGAAGGAAGACCCTGAGAGAAACCGCCGTGCTAAGTCCTAGACTGCTTTCCAGACATCACTGGCCCATACAGCCCTTCACCCCTGTTTTTTCAGTCCTGAAAAAGGAGTTTGGGTACGCTGGAGGGAGAAATGGCGGTTAACGAGGGTTTGCGATGGGGGGGTGGGAGGCGGAGCCCAGAGCAGAGAAACAGCGGAGAATCACGACCCTCAAACCAAAAGGGCAAACACTGGGGCCCGGTTGCTGGCTGATGCCAGGCCTGGGGGCTGGAGTGTGAAGGATGGGTGGTCATAAGAGGGAGACGCCAGATTGTTTGGCCATAACCCCTAGTCCAGCGACCCAACCAGCCTCCGCTGCACCCTCGCCCCGCCCCCTCCTGTTTCGGTGCAGGAGAAGGGGTGTGGCCGTCTGGAGAAATGGCGGACGGGGGCGGGGCGAAGAGAAGGAGGGGTTGAGTGCCTGGAGAGTCTGCGCGGGGGCGGGGTTTAGGGTGGGAGGGGAGGGATGAGAAGAGTTGAGGGAATTAGGAGGTGGATGCCCTTTGTCATTCTGGTTTGTGAATGCTAAAAAGCAACTGGGGACTCTAGTCTTGAGTCAGTTCCATCCTCCGGGCTCAGTCTCCAACGTTTTGCTGTCTGTATTTCTGCTTTTCAGTGTGTCTTTAGGATGAAGCTGTAACTGAACTGAAGGAAAGAGAGACAGCCCTGAACCACTGGAGGTCAGTGTGAGGGGGGCTGGGAACTGTCTGGGATCCCCTCGTATGGATGTGGCAGAAACTGGGGCCAGAGGTTTCTCTTCCCTCATCTTCTCCCTCTTTACAAGAAACACTTGCCCTGGACGTGTCCTTTTTGGTGAAGCCAAAGGGGTGTGGCATTTGCCTTCTTAAATCAGGGTTTGAGGAGGAGGAGATACGGTAGTAAAGAGGAGCCCTGGGAGGGAGAAACTTACTCACAGGGGTTCAAATCAAGAGAAGAAGAGAATCCATCTACAAAGGTGCCAAAAACCCCCTTTCTGGAATCTTTCCACAGTTCTCTCTGCCTTTTGGGCCCTGCACAACTGTTAGCCTGGTGGAAAAGAGCAAATTGCTCCTGCTTTCCCAGCAGGTTGGTAAGTGTATGGGGATCACCTGGGAATCTTTGGGGTGTGGGTGAGGGAATCAGAGAAGAATCTAGGGTTCCTTCTGGCTCTCTACCAACTTTCCTGAAGTCTGTTTGGCCTCTCATCCCCCATTTAGGTGCTGGGAAATTAGGTGCGTTGATATTGGGCAGGGTGGGCTAGGGATAAAGATGTAGAAAACGTCAGAAAACCAGGGACCTGAAGCAGCACACAGAGGCCTGGACACCTATATCTGGGTACTAGCCCACCCACCAAGCATTATGTCCGCAGACTCTTCTGTAAGTAGGCCTGGTTAGGCATGAAGTGAGCAAGCCCTAAGCCTCATTTTTATCCTTCACCCCCAGGTCCTGCTTTGCTTGCAGCCTCAGCAGAATTTCGAACCTGAGCTGAAGTGCCTCACTTGCAGGTGCACGCACCCCATTTGGGCACGTCTGGATCAGAGAATTAACTCTAGCTGCATCATGAGCCGCGTTCGCGATGCTGGCTGCGTAGCTGCTGGGATCGTCATCGGGGCCAGTGCCTGGTACTGTGTCTACAAATATGCCAGGGGAAGAAACCATATGATGAAGAAGAGACTGGCTAAACCCAAGACCAGGGCTGTGGCCGAGACTGGAGCCAGGGCTAGAGCTGGACTAAGGGCTGGATTCACAATTGACCTTGGGCCAGGATTCAGTCCTCCAACCCCAGTCCGCACTGGGGCAGAGGAAAGGGCTCAGGATGGATCCTCTGCTCTGGACACTGCTGGAGCTGAAGCAATGGTCCCAGCTGCATCCAGGGCTGAGACCCAGAACGGGGCAGGAAATAAGGCCCAGGAGACAGAAGGGGCTCGGCTGGGGCCTAAAGCGGAATCAGTAGCCACAGTGGCTTCTGCAGTGGCACCACCTCTCTGGGAGGCAAAGGCTCCGTCAGCTGCGAAGCCTCCCGCAATGGTTGGGGCTCCTAAATCAGCAGAAGCCCCTGGCGTAGCAGAGACTCCCAAGGCACCAGTGGTGCCTCATGTGGTGCCAGTTCCTACTGAGGCATCACCACCTACAGAGGCAGTGGAGGCTTCCATACCAGCAATGCCTACTGGGGCAGCAGCGACTTTAGGGGTAGCAGCGCCTTCTGGGACTGCAGAGGCTCCTGGGCCTTCAGGGTCCTCTAGAACAGCGGCAGCCGCTAAGAAAGCAACCCCTGGGGCTCATACTGGGGCTATACCTAAGGCTGGGTCAGCTACTGGAGCTGTACTCAAAGGTGGAGCTAAGGGTGTAACCAGGTCCCGGACTGGAGGCAAGGGCAAGGGCAAGAAAAATAAGGTTGAAGTAGATGAACTGGGGCTGGGCTTCCGGCCCGGAGATGGGGCAGCAGCAGCCGCGGCAGCGTCTGCTAATGGGGGCCAGGCTTTCCTGGCAGAGGTTCCTGATTCTGAGGAAGGAGAGTCTGGATGGACAGACACAGAATCGGAATCAGACTCTGAGCCTGAGACCCAGCAGAAAGGGAAAGGGAGGAGATCTGTTCCCATGCAGAAGCGCCCCTTTCCTTATGAAATTGATGAGATTCTGGGTGTCCGAGATCTCAGGAAAGTCCTTGCTTTGCTTCAAAAGTCGGATGATCCTTTCATCCAACAGGTAGCTTTGCTCACTCTGAGCAATAATGCCAATTATTCATGCAACCAAGACACAATTCGCAAGTTGGGAGGCCTCCCAATTATTGCCAACATGATCAACAAAACCGATCCTCACATTAAGGAAAAAGCCTTAATGGCCATGAATAACCTGAGTGAGAATTATGAAAATCAGGGCCGGCTTCAGATATACATGAATAAAGTGATGGATGACATCATGGCCTCTAACCTGAACTCAGCAGTACAGGTAGTTGGATTAAAATTTTTAACTAACATGACTATTACTAATGACTACCAGCACCTGCTTGTCAATTCTATTGCAAACTTTTTCCGTTTGTTATCTCAGGGAGGTGGAAAAATCAAGGTTGAGATTTTGAAAATACTTTCGAATTTTGCTGAAAATCCAGATATGTTAAAAAAACTACTCAGTACCCAAGTGCCATCATCATTTAGTTCCCTCTACAATTCTTATGTGGAATCAGAAATTCTTATTAATGCCCTGACTCTATTTGAGATCATCTATGACAATCTCAGGGCAGAAGTATTCAACTACAGAGAATTCAATAAAGGCTCCCTTTTTTACTTATGTACTGCATCTGGAGTGTGCGTAAAGAAAATTCGAGCCTTAGCAGATCACCATGACCTCTTGGTGAAAGTGAAAGTTATAAAACTAGTGGACAAATTCTGATTGTCTATGTGCTCTCGAAAACTTGAAGAAATGTCTGGTTTTGCAGTCTGGGAGCAATGAAAATTGAAAGTAACTGCTTTTTCACCCTCTCATATAGTAAAGGGATCCTTTCAGCTGCCAGTTTTGATTAATGTATCTATCAGAGTGATGTTATCTGTGACTATCTCCAGCTTTAAGCTGAACCATTTTATGAATACCAAATAAATAGTCCTCTTGTCCTGAAAATATATTTGTGACTTTAATCGTGCTGCTTGAATAGAAATATTTTTACTGATTCCTCTATGTGAATTGACAGTGAACCTGTCCATCATGAATAGCCTATACTTCTGTCATCTGTTTTGACTTGAATTTATTCACCAAAGACTTCATTTGTGTATCATTAATAAAATCGTATGTTTCAGTCAATTTAAAGAATGGTTTTCTTGCTTGAATATAAAATCTAGCTGGAATTTTTCATAATTTCTTTTGGATGTTTAAAACATCTCTTAAATTAGCATTAGGGGTATCAATTTTTTTTAATTATGATGCCAACCACTACTCAGATGAACTAAATGCATTTTTTATCCAAACTTACTCACATCTAAAAACAAACATTTTTCTTTCATTAAAATGGATTCAATTATAAAAAACAAAATCTAGCCAGAGAGGTGAGGTACACAAATACAAAAAGATTACTAACAGTACTTGGGTATATGCTTATTGCCAAATATATGCTATCTGTTTAAACAAACCAGAGGTTGCTAGGAAGCTTCAAGGAGGAAGGGTACACTTAAGGTGGGCCCTGAAGAGCAGCATGAGAAAACATAGAAGGGCATTCCAGGAGGGGAAAGGACTTGAAGAAAAACATGCAAATTTGTTCCAGTGACAGGAAGTTAACCAGTTTGCCTGGAATGGAAACTGTGGGAAGAGAAGTGATGAGAGACTAAGGTGGAAATATAGGGTGTGAAAAGTTTGGGGAAGATCCTGAACTGCAAGCTGGAATATTGAAATATGATCCTGTCATTTTCTGGGAGTTACTCGACATTTTTGGCAAAAGGAAAGGTAATGGGGCAATGTGCAAAATGGGCTGCAGCTGGGATGGCATTAGGTGTGGAGACATTTGTTAAGAAGTTATGATAAACCAGGGGGCTTCCCAGGTGGTGCTAATGGTAAAGAACCTGCCTGCCAGTGCAGGAGACAAAAAGAGATCCAGGTTTGATCCCTGGATTGGGAAGATCCCCTGGAAGAGGACATGGCAACCCGCTCCAGTATTCTTGCCTGGAGCATCCAATGGACAGAGGAACCTGGCAGGCTATGGTCCATATGGTTGCACAGACTTGGACACTACTGAAGTGACTCAGCATGCACGCATGTATGACAAACCAAGCATAAGCTGATGAAGAGTGAAATAGGGTGGTGACTATTGGAAACGTTAGGAAATGATAAGAGATGCTTTTCAAAAAATTACCAAAATCTGCTGTCTTGTCTCTAGGTTGACAGAGAGAAAGGACTGTATGATCTTGTGCAGGGTCTGACAAAGAAAGCCCTCTTCCTTAGGCAATTCTGGCAACCAAGTAATGTCAGAATGAGTTACCATTTCTTTCTTCCTTTGGTTTGTTTGAGTTACCATTTATAATGATGTGAAAGAGAAGTGAGACAAAAAGAATGACTCTTTGTGCAAAGAGTGATTTCCCCACTCAAGTCAGAGGTTTAGGTCCATCTTCTTTTAGAAGAGAGGAAGTGGTTGAGGCCTTTATGGGAACTCCACCCCCACCCCTGAGTTCACTTAAGAGCAGGAAGATCTTCCTTCCTCTACTCCCTGGCCCAATGAAGCTATGAAAGAAGAAAATGGGAGAAGTCTCAGAGATTTTTCCAAACCCAGCCTGCTTTCCTGACACCTCTCATGAAATCTTCATTTTGGAGCAAGTGTATGGTAGGCTTTGGCAGAAATAGAGATAGGGACGCCTGGGAGGGGGAGCACATAGAAAATGGACAGGTTGGCATATATATTGGTACAACTTATCTAGATGGCAATTTGCTAATCTATATAAGAAGCTCTAAAGATGTACCTACCTTTCAGTGGAGCACTGTACTTGTAGGATTTTTTTTTCCCTAGAGAAATAAATAATTGTATGCAGAGGAATATCAATTATATGCAGTTGACCAGTGTTTCTAAGAAAAAATAGAAGCAACTTAAATGGCTAACACCATGGGACTGACTAAACAATAGGTATGTCCACATATAAAATATGCAAGAGCATGTCCACACAGTAAAATATTATACAACTATTATTAAAAACTGCGATGTACTTTTATATTGTTGGCATGAAAAGACATTCACCATATGTAAGTCTGTGGCATCAGTCCAAACAGTCAGTGAAGATTCTTTCAGTTCAGTTCAGTTCAGTCGCTCAGTTGTATCTGACTCTTTGCAACCTTGTGGACTGCAGCATGCCAGGCCTCCCTGTCTATCACCAATTCCCCAAGCTTGCTCAAACTCATGTCCATTGAGTCAGTGATGCCATCCAACCATCTCATCCTCTGTCATCCCCTTTTCCTCCTGCCTTCAATCTTTCCCAGCATCAGGGTCTTTTCCAAGAAGTCAATTCTTCGCATCAGGTGGCCAAAGTATAGGAGTTTCAGCTTCAGCATCAGTCCTTCCAATGAATATTCAGGACTGATTTCCTTTAGGATGGACTGGTTGAATCTCCTTGCAGCCCAAGGGACTCTCAAGAGTCTTCTCCAACACCACAGTTCAAAAGCATCAATTCTTCGGCACTCAGCTTTCTTTATAGTCCAACCCACATCCATACATGACTACTGGAAAAACCATAGACTTAACTAGACGGACCTTTGTTGACATAGTGTCTCTGCTTTTTAATATGCTGCCTAGGTTGTCATAACTTTTCTTTCAAGGAACAAGGGTCTTTTAATTTCATGGCTGCAGTCACCATCTGCACTGATTTTGGAGCCCAAGAAAGTAAAATCTGTCACTGTTCCCATTATTTCCCCATCTATTTGCCATGAAGTGATGGGACCAGATGCCATGATCTTAGTTTTCTGAATGTTGATGTTTATTATGTCATCACAATGTATTTTTACACAGAATTGGAATCATTGTACATCAGTGGTTCTTAATGTGTAGTTCACAGACCACTACAGGTCCCTAGAACTGTAAGATCAAAATTATTTTCAAAACAAAGCAATGGTGGGTTAAATTTCTAGTGCCTCAGCATAGATCAAGGCAGTGTCCCCAAACTGTACTGGTAGTGATCAATTTCTCTGTAGCCACACACTCAACAAATTCTTGTAATCCAATTTCATTTTAAAATGTCTTTAATGGAGCCCTATAATAAAATTATATTTTTAATTAAATCTTGACGCTTGAGTGCATATCTTTTAAAAATTCTGTGTAATCGAAGGATGCAAAAAGCACTTCTGCTGCATAACTTAATACAATGGTTGTCTCAAAGGAAAATGTTTACACAATCATTTGAATTGTGCCTGAATTAGCTGCTTTTGATGTGGAACACCATTTTCACTTGAAAGGATGACTGGCAGAAAGACTGTGGTTTTTCAGACTTGGATACTCGGTAGACATTTTCTTGAAAATGAATGAAGTGAAACTTCAAGGAAAACAGTTGAAAGTATTTGCCACGAACAATAAAATTTGAACTTTCAAGCAAAATTAGAATTTTGGAAAGCTTGTATCCACAGCCATAGGCTTGACAGCTCATAATACTTAAGGACTTTTTGAAGAGATCAGTAGTGGTAACAATGAATGTGGAAGCCTTTTTTCTTTTTCTCCTTTTAGAAGAGAAATGATGGAGGACACTGGGTCTAATGTTGGTCTTATTCAGTTTTACTGTGACCACTGTAACCCATATGACATCAAACCTGTGGTCATGTATTAAAGAATATCATTGCTCTGGTAATGACATGACCTTGGGTGAGGCTAGATTCCAGATTGTTAGAACCCTTAATAAGGAGAATCTGAAAAGTTGTCAGTCCTGGAACAGTAATGTCTTCTTCTGGATGAAGTAGAGATGGTATATGAGCTTATATACTGAAGATGGATGTATTAATGTCTCTTGGCTTGATCCCAGCTATGAGGGTAATCCATCCAGCTTCCTTTGCTGTGATTAACAGTAGAAATTTCCACTGCCTTCTAATGGAACCTATTCCCATGCAGAGACATGTAGACTGGACTTATGAATGAGCTAAGAATCACACAATAGGCAAATATTTCATTTCCTAAAGTCTGAGTTTTCGTGTCTTAGGTCACATCAGATGAGAATGATCAACAGCATAGTCCAGGTGGTGCTGAGACTTAAAAAGGTAGTTCTTTGGAAAGATTTAACCTGGTAAAATTATGACAGGAGGCACCAGGAACTGAGCAGCAGCCACATAGTGTTCTATTAGTACTGAAGTACAATTGTTGAAACATTCTTAGACATTCTGTCATACTATAGTTTTTACCTTTTACATTGTGTGTCCGGGGCATCGTTGAAGTGGAGGCAATTCTCACAACCAAATTTGCATTGAAAAGTCTTACCTTCCTTGCTTTAACTTATTGGTCTGGGAAATCAACTGGATCAATAAGTTTTCATGGTCTTTTTTATTATTTTTAAAGAATATGAACTGACGCATGTAAGAATTGAGAATACAGG
Organism: Capricornis sumatraensis; assembly: GCF_032405125.1. Taxonomy (NCBI): domain Eukaryota; kingdom Metazoa; phylum Chordata; class Mammalia; order Artiodactyla; family Bovidae; genus Capricornis; species Capricornis sumatraensis. The sequence goes on from NC_091092.1 coordinate 9,070,894, forward strand.
GCTGTCATTTTAGTGGTAGAGCACAAGGATGAAGTGATACAAACTCCTGCTCTTGGAGTCCTTGAGGTGCACTTGTTTTCATCATTTATCAGGCCAGGTATTCAATTTTTCCATTACTTCTAAGATATATCACAGCATCTTTCCTTAAATTCATTTCTTGTGCTTAAACAAAAGTCTACAGACAAAGAGTAAGAACAGAAGTGGGTTAGTAAGCAACAGAGCCTCAAGAAAACATGAGTTATTTGGGCTGAGGTGGGCAAAAGGCAAATAAGGATTTGTTCCACAACGTGGCATTGAAAACTAATAGCCTACAATTAACTGAGAGTCCTTCCCTCTGACAATACATTTGAGGTGACAATAATCATGGAGAAGAGGATTTGAGTGGGATCAGATGTTTGTTTCTAAAATCAATGAGCAAATTCCAGTGAAAACAATGAGTAGACTAAATTGTGGAATACCTAATTAAATGCAAAAGATAAAATAGAGCAATTACAGAATCCTACTGCATGAATTTTTCTTCACTTAAAGCTGTCAGACAACTTGAAGAATGAGTTAGAAATTGGCCTTTTTCTTTACTTAATTGTTATATCAGTTGAATGTACCATTTATCACATTTCTTTAGTAAAATGGGGGAAACTGGTAGTTTGAGTAGGTGATCTGGGAAATTCTGAGCCTTTCTGGGCCTTTTAATAATAGTGAGCTTTGTGCCCTACTTATAAGGAAAATAAATAGCAATTTATCTCATGCCTTCACTGAGACTCATACTTTCAAATATGAAAACACCCTAGGTCTGAGTATGATACTACATTATCAGAACAAAAAAGAAAAGAATTGTAGATTTTACAGATTTTGAATATGTCCAAGAAGTTTATGTTAGTCCAAATTAATCACAATTGGGATTCTCACCTATTCTTAATATAATTGATGAACTCTAGACTGAAGTTAGATATGAATGATAAAATTGGAAGAGTGACCACTAAAATAATAGATAGCATAAAATGTCTAATGCATTCAAGGGAAAAATGCACTAAGGATGATTTAATCCAAAGAAGATGAGAAATGAGAAAAGTGAAGCCTCAAAAGAGCAAAAAAAAAGAGAGAGAAAGCACGTAGTTCACATGTATTAATAAAAATAATAGGTAAAAATGGGCTAAACTTACTAGCTTAAAGATTTTGTCTGATTTTTAGAAACCCAATATATATGATAAAGAATAAGCATGCAGAAACTTTGAAAGTAAAAGTTAGAAAAATATTCCATGTAAACACTAACCAAAAGGAAATTAATAGCCAAATTAATTTATAATACAAAACAGGTTTAAGACAGAGGCATTATTAAAGATAGAAAAATACATGAATGGTTAAACAAGCCATGATACATCCATCCCATGTAATACTACTTGGCTATAAAAGGAATGAACTATTATTAATACAACAACTTGAGTGGATTTCAAGAGCATTATACTGAGTGGAGGGCGGGGAGCCAATCTTAAGAAAACCCTCACATACTGTGTGATTCAATTTATATAACATTCTTGAAATAAAAAAGAACAATAGAAATGGAAAATAGGGAGTAAGGGATGGTGAGGGGGAGTGCGTGTGTGACTAGAAGGAAAATACAAAGGAGATCTTTGTGGTGACAGAATAGTTTCAAATCCTGGTTGCAATAGTGAGAGAAAATGGCACAGAACTATACATAAATATTGTACTACTGTCAGTTTTCGAATTTCGATATCAGATTGGGGAAAACTATGAAGAAAACAGAATTCTCTGTATTATCCTTAAAACTTCCTGTAAATCTATAATTGTTTCAAAATATAAAGTTAAAATTACAAAGTTAATACAGGATAAGAGACTATCTCTGTGGCAGAGAATTGGATCAGTTCAGTCTCTCAGTCGTATCCGACTCTTTGTGACCCCATGGACTGCAGCACACCAGGCCTCCCTGTCCATCACCGACTCCCTGAGCTTGCTCAAACTCAGGTCCATCAAGTCAGTGATGCCATCCAATCACCTCATCCTCGGTCGTCCCCTTCTCCTCCTGCCTTCAATCTTTCCCAGCACTGGGGTCTTTTTCAAGGAGTCAGTTCTTCACATCAGCTGGCCAAAGTATTGGAGTTTCAGCTTCAGTTGAAATGGATAATAATTTCTTAAACAAAACCTCAGAAATACATACCAGAAGGCAAACATTTTTTAATATTTAATTTTAAATATTTAAATATTACATAAATATTACAAATATACATATGTATGTAATATTTAAATATTTATGTAATATTTTATTATATAAAAATAAGAATTTCTATTTGATAAAGGGCACCATGAACAAAGTTAAAAGATGACAGAAAAAAAGATATTTGCAATATCTTAAACTAACAAAGGATTAGTATCTAGCATATGCAAAGTACTCTTGTAGCAAAAGAAAAAGACAGGAACACACCGTTGTAAACTGGCAAAATACATGCAGGAGTAAAAAACCCACCTGCCAATGGAGGAGACATAAGAGACACAGGTTCTATCCTTGGGTTGGGAAGATCCCCTGGAGGAGAGCTTGGCAATCCAGTGCAGTATTTTTGCCTGGAGAATCCGATGGACAGAGGAGCCTGGCAGGCTACAGTCCATGAGGTCGCAAAGAGTAGTACATGACTGAAGTGACTTAGCACACACGCATACATACCTAGAGAAGAGGAAAACCAAAATGCTTAAAAATACACGAAGAGATGCTCAAACTCATCGTGAATCAGATAATTGGTCATTAAAATACAATTATAAATACAGGTGTCCCCCATTCTTCCAAAGTAGGGTGTTTTGTAAACAGAAATGGTCTAAAGTGTAGAAATAATCACCTTAGGACACATCTTGCTAACGGATGCACAAAATAAATAAGATAAAACACAGATGCTCACAGATACATTTCAAAGTTTCAGGAGATGCTGAGTGTAGTTTCGGGAGAAAGAGTTTGATGTTCTGGGTGCATGCTATCTCTACAATGGTTTGCTGCAAAACAAACCCTGAACTGCTGTTTTCATTTTTCTCCATTTTTTCATAAAAGCGAAATCCTCTTCATATTTCTTTCTGATAGCAGAAAGAGGTACTAACATAAGTCTTTTGTAAGAGTGAACTTTCAAAAAGCAGAGGATGCATGCACATTTACACCTATTTGGCTAGCAATTCAAAAGCTAGGACATGCCAGTTGTTAGTGAGGGTGCAAGGGGAATAGGAACTCTTACACAAACAGGCAGCTAATTAGATTTTAGACTGTATCTGCTATTCCAAAAAGTAATCTGACAGTATTTAATCAAATTAACTACACACATGCCTCGTGTGTGCGTGCGCGTGTGTGTGAGTCATTCAGTCGTCTCTGACTCTTGGGACCCCATGGCCTGTCGCCTGCCAGGCTCCTCTGTCCATGGAATTCTCCAGGCAAAATACTGGAGTGGGTAGTCTTTCCCTTCTCCAGGGGATCTTCCTGACTCAGAGACTAAACCTGGATCTCCTGCATTGCAGGCAGATTCTTTACCATCACAGCCACCAGGGAAGCCCACACATATGCCCTATGGCCTAACAATTCCATTTTTATATTCCAGAACACTTCTTACACAGGTCCATAATGGGACATATAAGAGGACAATTATTTCAGTGTTTGAGGTAGTAAGGAGTTGGAAGCAGTTTAGAATCTATTTCTAGGAAAATTAAGTTACTTAGAGTGGATGAACACTTTAGTACATTAAGCAAAAGCTGGAAACTACAGAATAAATGTACCCAGAATAACTTGTAACATTTTAAAAAATACTGCTGAATGGGAAAAAAAAACAAAACAGAATAAGAACCACAGCACCGTGTCTTTATTAAATTAGAAAATCATTCATATGAAATAATATAATTTCTAAAGTAACTCAAATAAATAAGAATGTACACATCAAACAGGACAGTTGCCTATTGGGAGGAAGATGGACGTGAAGAATAGAGATGAAAGAAACAAGGTAGTAAATGAATGAAGAAAGAAAAGAGGAAAATATTTTTATTAGACCAATGCAAATGGTGTGATATGAAGGAAGGAATTTAATTAGTATAATCTTCATTATCTGAAGTCAGAAAAGGAAGGGGAGAAATCCATCAATGTCATAGTAGCATAAAAGGTTAAAACTGTTATAACAGAAGACTCAAAAACATAGTATGATTTTAAAAGCAAAAATAAGTATTTCTCTCTCAAAAAAGTCTCAAGTTAATGTTTCAGGTCAGCAGGGAGATTTTATGGAACATTTATTGGCTGGTGGATGAGAAAGGAGAGAACACAGATGAAGCATGGAGACGTCTTATATAAAAAAATCTGGAAGTGACTTATATCACTTCTGCCACAATTCATTGGCCCAGAATCAGACTTATGGCTGCATTCAATCAAAATGGATACTTATCAGGACTTCCCTGGTGGTCTAGTAGTTAAGAATCCACCTTCCAATACAGGGGACGTGGGTTTGATCCTTAGTGGGGAAAGTAAGATCCCACATGTCCAAAGGGCAACTAAGCCCGCACACTACAGCTAAAGAAGCCCATGCACCATGACGAAGACCCAGCATGGCCCCAAAAGATATTTCCAACTTAAGAGGGAGGCTTCACTTCATGCAAGTGCCTTAGTCCAATGAAGTTTTACAATTGTACTATTTTTCCACATAAGAAGAGTTATAAATGTGCTTAAACTATTTGATAAGCTTTCAGACTGAATCTTTCTAAACAGTGAGATTCAACTCTGGGCAAAGGGAAGAGCTGTGAGGCCCAGGCAGCCGAGAGTGTAAGAGTTGCAAAGATGGTCTGATTTTCCCTGTCCCATCAGGATGGGCATAAGGTGCTGCCTCTCAACCCCTTCCCAAATTCCACAGCCTCTCATTCTTTGCACCTGACTCTGTTGCTCACCTCAAAAATAACCATGAACAGGTGACCAAAGTGGTAACCTGAGTAAATGCCTTGGCCCCTTCCATCCCGCTCCCAAATTTCCACAGATAACTCAGCGTCAATATAGATGGCAGCAGTGTTCCCACCAATGGAAACAGATTGGGATCCCTCTCTTAGACCCCTACAACTGAGGATTTCCATGTAGCCTAGAGAAGTGACACAAACCCACGTTTTCTTTCCCTGAGCCATTCTGCTACCTCCCACCTAGCCTGAGGAGTGCGGTCTGGTAGGCCTCTCATTCCCAAACTCCTGGGAACTCAGGAGTCTACCTTGCAGCAAGGTTGCTGCTTGTCATTCCACCTCCTCCCTGGTCACCCCTCAGTCAGGTTTAGGCCAATGTCCAAGGAACTCTCACCCACTGACCACACACTGAGAAGCCTAGACCAGACGTTCTCTTGGCCAAATCTAGAAATACCTTAAGTATATGTAAAGTTCTTTGTTAGGAATGAAAGGAGGGTGTATGTGGATTTTTCAGGAGAAATTGGCTATAATTACCAATACATTTTTAATAAGAAGCGTGACCTTCAAATAATTACTGGCCCAGAAGATCTATGTTTATATTTGTTCTAAATGGGATAATCTTTATTTTCTTTTAATAATGAAATTAATACAACCATTGTAAAACTATTCAAACAATGCAGAAATGTATTCATTTATCCATTTATTAAGTCTTCATTGAGTGCATATGCAAGTTACTGAGAATACAATGGTGAAAAAAACAAACTAAATCTTTGCATTCATGAAGCTCATGGACTAGTGGAAGATATACATCAATCAAGTAATCACACAAGTACATGTATAATTTTAATTCCGTGTAAGTGCAAAGAAAGAATGGGACACTGGTATATAAGAGTATATAGCAGAAGATCAAAACACTCTGACGGAGTAGAAAGGGGACAGAAAAATTCCCCCAGGGAGTAAACTTTGAGCTAAAATAAGGAAAAGTGTAGTTAACTAGGCAAAGATGACAATATAAATGTCTTGCAATGTTATTGCTACAAAATGCCATTCTAATACACTGTGGTGAATATGCATGCATGTGTATATATATAATATATATGTATGTGTGTGTATTTACATGTAACCATAATAAATCTCAGTCCACAACTTCAAGTGTGTAAGACAACCAACTTTTATTTTTCATAGCAACACTCACAATTTTTGTTCTGTCTTCTCATTCCATGGGGGTGACTGAAACAGTATCAGTTTTCTCCATGTTTTCTCCATGGTGTGTCTAAATTTAAAGATGCTTATAAGAGTGCCTTAGAGTCCTTGGAAGGAAGGAGCCCACGTGATTCTAGTATTGTTTTACATAATTCACCAATTTCATTCCCTCCTTGTGGCCTCTTCAGACATGATGGCTTTCCATTCGCTTCTGTGTCTTCCTTGAATAATCAAGACTTTCTCTTCTGCTTCCCTATCATTGCCATTCCAGGATACAGAAAGCTTGTTAAGAAGCTATACTATGTGACTGGAAGAAATATAAAACACGTTCCCCCAAGATGTCTCTTAAGAGGCACCACACAAATCATCTACACGATTCAATCCAACAAAACTATCTGAGGAACTCCCAGTTAATAGCAGACTGAACTGACTCAGCACTGATCCCTTCCATTGACAACTCACAGAAATGATAGAATACGTACTCCCCTCTAAAAGTAGTAATATAGTCAACCTCATAATCATGAAATAATCAACCTCATAATCATGAAATGGAAATCCCCAAGAAACAAAGAAGGGACTAACAACAGTGAGCAAGAGATAAAGACAAACAGAGATAAAGACAAAAGATGGATATTGGCTTTAAGGGCTGGGGAACAGGGTTTTAATCCCACACAGTAACAGGAGGCAACACCTCTAGACAGTGGAAGATGGGAAGCTGGTATCAAGCTCCTGTCTAAATCCAGATCTCATAGAAGTACAACTGGTACCTAAAATGATGACTAGAAAACCTTTTCTCACAGCAAAGATATATAACAAGAAAACTTGTCTTTTATGTGAGGTCATGGGTGGATAAAAAGACCCATGGGAGTTATCAGAATCCAGGACAGCTCCACCCAAATATGTAGGGCTGAAATCACAGTTCCACACGTTAGCAATCCCAAAGGACAAAAACATAAAAATTAATCTGGAACTGGTTAAACATATGTGGCCTGAGCAGAGGCAAACTCAAAAGCAAGGAGATAACTAAAACATTCAAAGATAGATCTCAAAAAATCACCCAGGATGCAGCATAAAAAACATAAAGTGGTGCAAAATATGAATGAGAAGCTAGAAGACATGGCAGAAAGAATGAAAAGTATCAAAATATGCTTGGAAGAAGTTCCATAAAGAAAGACTAGAGTGAATAAGCAAAAGGCGATATTTGAAGAGATTGTGGCACAGGAGTTTCAACAACTGAAGCAAGACATGAATCCTCATACTGAACACACTGACTCTTCAGCAGGTTGAAAGTAAATAAAGCCATATTTATTACACAGCTTACTGTAGAGCATCAACTATACCTAGCGTGATACTTTCATGTGTTTGGGCTTTGGGAAATGACACAGCCCTTCCGTAAACCTTTCCCGAAGAAAAGAATGGGGAAAATGGGAAAGTAAAAAAGATTGTGGGAGAGAAAAACAAGAATATAAGTTTATATCAAAAACATAATAGTTTACCATGTATTTTGGGTTGGCCAAAAAGTTCATTTGGTTAGTGAATGTTGCTGTTCAATAAAGTTCTTGGTGAAAAGGAAAAAAAAATACATCTTTTTATTTTTACTTAAAACTGAACAAACTTTTTGGCCAGGCCAATACATAACATGCAAATAGGTGTATATTTATCATCTCCAGTGCAATATTAAATCTCCATTTTAAGAGTGAATAAGAATCCATCCTCAGGGAAAGAAAGAAATTGCGCTTTCCAGGATTCCAATGAGAGAGTACATGGGAATGGGCAATAGTTTTTGGTAAATTACTGTGCATTTTTTTATTTTTGACTATTCAGAGATTTCCTTTAGTGACATAAGTAGGAATAGCCCATTGGGAAATGGTATCAGCTGTTGGTCAAGCTATAGTCTCTACACAGCTTGTTTTCTCTTGGACACTAAATTCTGAACATAGCTCTTTTAGGCTACAACTAAGGTAATCAACATACAATACAATAATGATAGCTGGAGCACTGTGGTAATGTGATACATTACAAATCTGGAAGAGGTAGGGGAGCTAGAGTGAGAAAACAAATTATGCTCTAATAATAAACAGTCTAATGATACTGTCTGAAAATTATTTAATCTACCACTTAGGTAGGCATCACTGAAAAAAAGTGAAAGTATTAGTCGTTCAGTTGTGTCCAACTCTCTGGGACCCCATGGACTATAGCCTGCCAGACTTCTCTGTCCATGGAATTCTCCAGGCAAGAATACTGGAGTGGCCTGCCATGCCCTTCTCCAGGGGTTCTTCCTGACTCAGGGATCAAATCCAGGTCTCCTGCATTGCAGGCAGATTCTTTTCCATTTGAGCGACTTGGGAAGAGGGTAACCTACCACTTAGGTAGGCATCTCTGCGGCTGCTGCTGCTGCTGCTAAGTCGCTTCAGTCGTGTCCGACTCTGTGCGAGCCCATAGATGGCAGCCCACCACGCTCCCCTGTCCCTGGGATTCTCCAGGCAAGAACACTGGGGTGGGCTGCCATTTCCTTCTCCAAAGGCATCACTAGGTATGTCTAAGAAACAATGTTTGAAGAAAATGCACATATAGTGAAGAATAAACACAGAATCATAAAATTTATTTCATTCAAATCCCAGTCCTGTCTTCAAGGGATATCTCCAGAAGACCTTCCTTGGAGTTTCTAGTCCCCAAATTTCTCCAGTCACTTGTATTACTTCCATAAATGACTATTCATATTCATTGTCTGTGCACTTTAAAACTTACATTATCCCCCACTGAAATAGAACTACTTAAGGAGTCAGGTGTAATCTTTAGCAAAGTAACTAATAACAGTACTGAAAAAAATACAGCTAAAGCAGAAAAAATAATTTCTGGGATTGAAAAACATGATTTTCAAATTTAAAAGCTCAGATTAAATGAAACAGGAAATACATTCTAAAAAAGGAATGAATTTATAGGTACACTGTCTTAACAGCATAAAATTATAAATAAATAAAAGATTACCATTAAATATAACTCCCTGACAATGTAGCACTGTTCTCCAAAATAACCCCTGGGTCAAAGAGGAAATTGTAAGTAAAACTACAAGCTAAAAGCAAGACAAAAAGAAAAAGAATACATCATATCAAGGCTTATGAGGCATGACTAAAGCTGTACTCAGAGAAAAATAATCTTAATTACCACTATTATTCAAGAAGCCCATAAATAAAAGAAATAAGCCCTCTTCTTGAAGAATTGGAAAAGTACAAGAAAACAAATCCAAAGAGAAAAGAAATTTGCAAAAATTTAAAAATAATGATCAGAAAAAAACATTGTAGAAATTATAAATAAAATCCTGGTTCTTTCAAAGACCAATAAAATAAACTCTTCATAAGTAAAACTAAGTAATAATAGAAGAAAAACAAAAGTAAACAAATTATGAATAATGAAGGCTTTCACTACATAAATAGATGTGATTAAAAGAGCTATAATTTTATATATACATCTTTGATATCAAATTTAAAAATCTAAAGATAATGGATGATTTCCCAGTAGAAGTTATCAATATTAATCCAAGAACCAGAAAATTTGAGAAGACAAATTACTAAAGATAAGACTAGAAATGTGATTGTAGACCTACCACTAAAAAAGGAACCAGGATCAAATGGTTTTGCAATTCAGTTCTGTATTACCTTTAAAGAAGAGATAAGACTAATATTGGGCTTCCCTGATAGCTCAGATGGTAAAGAATCTGCCTGCAAGGGGGAGACCTGGGTTCGATCCCTCAGTTGTAAAGATCCACTGGAGAAGGGAATGGCTACGCACTCCAGTATCCTTGCTTGGAGAATTCCACGGACAGAGGCTACAGTCTACGGGGTCTCAAAGAGTTGGACATGACTGAGCAACTAACACTTACTACAAAGATCAATATCATTTAAACTCTATCAGAAAAGAGGAAAAAAATGGAAAGTTAACTAATGAATTTTATAAAGTTAGCAAACTTAAGATCAAATCTGCTAAAGATAGTACATAAAAGGCAACTATAAAAATATTAATAATAATATAAAAAATAAAATACTAACAAAATATAAAACTTATAAACAAACAGAACCCAAAAAGTTTGGCAAGAAAAAGCTCTACTATGACCTAGTAGGATAGAAAAAAATCAGCAGCTACTCCTAATGGATACCAATAAGAATAGAAGGGAATGACTTAAATATTGAAAGTGCTTTGTACCAACAGTTAACAGCAATCCTCATGTAACCATTAAATGCCAAAGTCATTTCCACTAAAACCAGGAACAAGTCGAGATCATCCACAATCTCTGTTTTCATTCAATAATATTTCTGGTGATTCAATTTATTGCAATAAGATAAGAATATAAATAATTAGTGTAAAATTGGGAAAAGTTAAAACGAATTTCTGTTTACAATTGACATGACTGTATTTGTTTAAAACACAAGTACTATTTAAAGATCATGAAGTCAGTAAGCAAAATAGAAGAGGTGGAGAGGCAAAGATAAACACAAAAAATCAATAGCTTCCTTCTATTCTAGCAAGTTTTTAGGAAGTATTGCACTATTGAGACCATACGCCAACATTTTCTTATTTCTTTTGCTTAAAAGGATATATATTACTAGTGAAAGGAGTATTGAATATCAAACTCATTCATAGAATGTTTTAATCAATTGCTACTGCAACCGTCTCCAGTATCAGCGTGTCATTGTACACTTTTTAATTATATTATCTATTTGTGCACAAGTGTCTTTTACAAATTTAAATCTGTACCCCTTCCAGTTTTCTGATAAGAATATCTGTATACCTGTGGTGGATTCATGTTGATGTATGGCAAAACCAATACAATATTGTAAAGTAATTAACCTCCAATTAAAATAAATTTATATTTTTTAAAAAAAGAATATTACTTTATCTTGTAAGTGTCCTCCAAAATGTCTTAATTCACAGTGCTCAAGCCCTCTAGATCTAACAGTTCATTCCATGTTTCAAAAAGATCAGTTTCTTATCTTTGGTCCCAAGGCATATGTGACAATATATAATAACTCTTCTGCTTGGAAGACTGAGTTACCTAGCAGATTTTCAAATTCTCACATACACCAATTAGCTCATTCCTTGTCATGCTTTGAGTGAAGTGTTGTCACACTCATGTAAGTCACCTGCTAGACTACCATTTACAAATTGTGGCATTTTCATAGCCCATAGTGCACTGTACTTATCCTTTGGTGTTTTAAACTTCTTATATTTTTTCTCTATTTCATAATAGACCCATAAAAATTAATTACTAGTATGACAACCCAATATAATTCACTCCATCTTTAATAAAGAGGTTCTGTAATATAGGACGTCACCAAAAGTCTCTAGTGCATCGTACCAGGAGGATAGCAGAAAGAGGAATAATGTTTCCATTTATAGAGAAGAATAACATTAGGTAGATAACCTATAACTAATGATGTCTAAAAAGGTCTGCCAAAAAGTGGATGGCATAGTCAATGTCTAAGGCTGGGAAAAAGAAGTAAAATTATGTCTCTACTTCATACCACACATAAAACTATATACAAGAAGAATTAAACACACACACAAAGTTATTTTTAAAAGCTCAAATAAAATATTAAAAATTATTGTAAACTCTTCGGGGAGTAAAAGCTTGCCTCAGCATGCCCAGAAACTTAGAAGCCATGAAGGGAAAGGCTGAATGATATGACTACCATGAACAAAACGGAATGAGGTAGGATATGCATGGAAATATACACATGACTTGAAATAAAAGTTGCAGAACAGAACCATATATGGACAGTGACCTCATTTTGTGATAAAAATATGAATATGTGTTATCATTTATGTTTAAATATGTAGTGATGCTAGTGGTAAAGAACCCACCTGCCAATGCAAGAGATCTGAGATGGAGGTTCATACACTGGGTCAGGAAGATCCCCTGGAGAGGGGCATGGCAATCCACTCCAATATTCTTGCCTGGAAAATGCTATGGACAGAGAAGCCTGGCGGGCTACAGTCCATAGGGTCGCAAAGAGTCGGACACAACTGAAGCAGCTTAGCACAGCATAGTTTAGCCCATGCAGAGAACATATTAACAGTAGGTAACTGTAAAAATGGGTGAGAAGAGGGCAGTTTTATGTTTTAATTTAGATTTTATCTGTTTGAGTTGTTAATAAGCATAAAGAGCTTCTATGGTTTAAGAAAATATAATAAAGAAGACTAAAATAGAGTTCACTATGAAAAATAATCTCTCAGAGTGCTAACTCCGAAATCTGTCTCAGAGAGGCAGTCAAATGCCCAGGTGGATGCATAATCCTGTCCGTCAATGCAGAGGCTATAATATGGTCTTCTTTCCCAGATACTAATTTTTCCACTTTCTAAGTTAAATAAATATATCTGGGACTTCTATTCGTAATTTAAAAATAACTGAAAAGCAATTCCAGAGTGTTACTAATATCTTCTTATTTCCCCACATACAGTCATTTCCACCTAGACACATATGTGTGACTTGTATTTATAGACATTCACGAATTATGACATTCATAACATAAAGGTTTAACTTTTATATCAGAAGAAAATCAATCAGAATTTAAGTAATTTTTATAAGCAACATGGTGCGATTTAATACTTTCAATTTTTGGCTATAGATTACACAGATCAGCATAACAAGAGGTGAAGATTGATGATCTTAAATACTAAGTGATTACAAAGAATTATTCTCCAAGCCAGTTTAAATGGATTTAAGATTTAGAAAATAGTTGTCTGTTTTATTTGGTCTTGCCTAGATTCCATCTTTTCTAATATCGACAAGATAATCCGCTTAATTCATTTTAAATGATGGAAGACTGTAAAAATCAGAAGTTTTCTTTTATTGATCCATTTCATTATGTCAGAATTTTCATTACAGCTTATTGAAAGAAAGCCACAAAATTTAGCAAGATTATAGTTAAACCACATTTTAGAAAACAGAAAACTGAAGTAGAAATGGGAAAAAAACTAAAGAGGTAACAATTTATTTTACCTTGGTTTCCAAAAAATCAACAACACGTTATCATTACTCATAAGAAAGGTTCAGAACAGGGAGATATTAACCAATATGTATGAGGGAATCCATTACAAATACTACAGTTTTCTCCTGTTATAAAATATACATTTCTCAAATCCTGTATGCAAACTAACTGATAATATATCTTAAGAGTCATAAAACTACCATCAACTGATAATCCACCTCTGGCTAAGGGTCATCTGGGCAGACAAAATTTCTAATTGTGTATGGAGAGAAACATGCTTTAGCTCTTGAATAGAAGTATTTGATTTCAGACACAAGTCAACGCCCATAATCGACATGGGTGCATCAGGTTCTTCTACGTTGACAGCACCAACATCGAGCTAAGTCAGCTCGCCCCAATTCCCTGAGCACTAAATAAACAACCTTCTGATGATAATGTGGTTCCTGACGTACAGAATGTTAGGGACAGAATGTTCTGAGCAGCCAACACTAAAAATCTGTTCTACTTGGTAATTACATTTCTTAGAGTAACAGACTCTCATTCTTTTTTTTTATTTTCAAAAAAGAAAATCCACCCAATTTAATAACATGTTATGTCCGTGTGCAAACTTAGAAATGTTCTAATACCCAAAGATGCTTGTAATACACTTATTCTTTCAGTTTTTAAAATGTAAATGGTCAACAAGGGTCAAAGAGTTACACTTAGCCCACTGTCAGTGCTGGATCAAATTCCTTTGACATGAACCTGTTAGAATGAAGCTACCCCTCCAATAAGGCTTCTTTCCCAATCCCTCCCTCCCCTCAGGCTTATCCCCAAACCCAACAATGTCCAAGCCCTTAACACAAGGCCTGAGAAGGACACAGTGGAGAGGGAAAGGCATGGAGATATACATCTCTGAAAGCAAAGAGGTGTTATCCTGCTTGATACCACACCTCAGGGGTCAATATCCTAGTCTTCTGTACCCGGAGATGGCAGCGTGATAGTTCTGGTTTAAAGGCAAGAAGAGCCACAGTTTGAACAGAGAAATAAGGGGAAAAAATCTTCAGTCTGGGATATGATGAAGAAGGAATGTAAAATGTTAGTATTGAAAATAGTCATAATCATTCTTCAAAAAACCACTCTCAAGGGAATAGAGCAGAGAAATTAACCAAACAGAGGCATAAACACAAAATTTCCCTGAACCACATCAATTTGCTAAATCTACACTTGGAATCTCTTTTGAAATAAGGCAAGTAGAATCTGAATTTAAAAATAGAAAACCAGTTTCCTGAGCCTTAAATATTATGCTTTGGGTGACAATTTATAACAGAACTATACTCCATCTTTGTAAAATCACCTTTGAACACATTTGCCTGGAATAGACCCACTTAAATTCCTAAAATCAGTAGATAAAAACAAAATAGCAGAATATCCTTGAGTTTCTAATTTCCTCAGTTTCCAAGAAACTGCCATGCTTTCTAAAGAAAGGTCACTGGCTCCCCCCTGCCCCCATGACCTGCCACAATCACGGCTACTATACTAGTAGGGTGCCCTTCCCAAAATGTTTGAGTGGCAACCTCGGATGTGAAAGCATCAGGACATCAGAGTGTGGCTGGGCCGGCCCTGTGTCTTCCCTGGACCAGGCAGTCATACATCTGTCTCACACAGCACTTCCCAAAGTCCGGGTGATTCAGTTCCAAATAATACCAGGCATGGGACATCAAGATTCATGCAATGCACATAGGGCTGTTCCACACCAAGACCGGTGCTTTCTCAGTCTCTGTAAACAACCGTCCGAAAAGTCTTGGCATCCAGCCATACATACCCAGGGTCATCTTGTTACCACAGCAACGACAATTATCATTCTGCATCAAATGCCCATTGGTGCATGACCTGGTGTCGTGGAAATGAAACGATCACCCCCAAAAGACACAGAAGCACAAAGAGACTATTGTCAATGGTCTCTCAGAGGAGGAAATCAGAGAGAAGTGTGAAAGAGGGAAAGGGAAGGAGAATGGGAAGGGAGGAGAGGATGAGAAAAGAGACCTGCGCAGCAGATGGACACTGGTCAGGCCTGCGCCCCTGCTGCAGGGTGGCTTTTTATTACCCAAGTTCATCTCATTGCCACCCCAGGTCAAAAAGTCACTCAGCACCCCAGTTCAATGTGGCTTGATCAGAATTTTTTTAGATGTTCACGATACAGATCTGGGTGAGGGAACAAGTTTGTTCTTATTGCCTCTATTTTCTCAAGTATCTCCAATGAGTACATTTTAGAAGAAAAGTAGACAAAATGTAAATCAGGTTCTGAAAGTTCATCTACAGTATCATCCAATTTGATGTAGACTATATAGGTATACTGAGATAGTGTCTGGAAGGGTATCCACAGTTGGAATTTGATGCTTCTTTCCCCAGCTGCCACAATCCCTTCTCCAGTTCCTTATGCTGCTTTCTACTCTTACACTCTGCACCTTCTCTCTGGGGAATCACATCCGCTCCCATGTCCTTAGTTATCATTTCTTCTCTGGTGGCCCCCAAATCTATATCTGCAGCCTGGTCTTTTCTGAGCACCACATCAACAGACTCAAATGACATTAGGGTATATCCATCTAGATGTCACACAGGTATCTCAAAGTTAATTTATTTTAAATGGATAAGGCTTTCCCTCCCAAATCCTGTTTTCTACCTAATAATAGAGCAAGAAAAAATTTTAATTCCTTTACCCTCATTCCACCCTTAAAACTGATGTCAAAGGAGCCCCAGCATGATTCAATAGAGTCACCATACCCAACAACTTCAAGCTGATCAGTCCTTGGTCCTTTTGTCTACTGTAGGCAACATTTGAGTAAGTATATGGAAGCCTGGGGCTAAAACCAGATCAGAACTGAACAGAGATTTTACCCTTTCCTGGCCTCATGTATAAAGTAGGATAACACCCCCAAACTGACCAACAATACATTGTAAGGGCAGGTGAGATCATGTCTGATAAAACATCTTGAGTACGTAGTAAAAAGAAAAGCCTATTTCTTTGAGAAACTATTGTTAACAGTTGCCTTGCAGGAATGACATCACTCTACACAGTAGTCACTTAATAAATGCTAACTTTTATTGTTGTTATTATTTATTAAATGATGCTGACACACGGCAGAATGCCCCCAGCAACACAAAGGTCAACCAGAACAACTATCGACACTGAATTCTAAGGAACTAAGTGTGCTCAATTTTCTTAATTAATTGCTATGTGCCAGAAAATTCTAAGTATTTCACATATATTACTTCATTTAATTCTTTCAGCGAGCCCCATCTTTAGCACTCATCTATTATTTCAGAGAGAAAACTTCAACCCATCTTATGTTTAATGTAAATACTTTTTCTACTCAGTTCGTGCTCCAATCAATCACCTGCTCCATTCCCAACACTTTCCTTTTGCAAAAACTTTTGAAAAATCAGTATCTGTTTTAGGTTAATAAGAACATATAGATGAATAAAAAGTAAAAAGGTAAAAATTATACTATCCTTACACCCAAAGACAATCACTGTTACTATTTGGATGTCTGTAATTCCAGAGTTTTTAGTGTCTACTTAAATATCTTATATTCTCAGAAAAACTGAATCATACTAAGAAGACTCCTATCTAACCTACCTTTCTCACTTAACAGTGCATGATGAATATCATTCCCTGACAATATGGACTGCAGTTGACATATTTATCTTACACCATGTGAATATTCCTTAATTTATGTAACCAGTCCAGTGTGCTAAATTGTTTAAGTTGTTTTCAATTTTTACTATTTCACACAGTGCTGGGATAAACAGCCTTGTACATACAATCTTTGGCCAATGATTCAACTATTTCCTTAGGACCAAGGGATCACATATTTTAAGGCTAATGATATGTATTACCAAATGGCCCTCTGCAAACCTTGTGCCAGTGTAAGCGAATTCCTACCACCAGGGTGTGAAAGGCTCCATTTCTGCCATTCTCTCATGGGCACTGCACAGCAGGTGAGAGAGGGACTTCTATATGAATTCCAATTATTCTTTCTAGTCAAAATTATTCACTGGCTCTCAGCGTTCAGTGAGGTGATATTCAAACAGTTCTCCACAAACTGGCTTCAGCCAACTTTCCAAATTTATTTACTTCCAGTCACACTTTCCACTCTAAACAGACTAGTCTCCTCACTGTCACAGCAAGAGTTCCTACCTCCATGCCTTTCTCACACCAGTCCCCCTTCACTCCCATCACATGGAACTCCCTAACTACCTACCCCACTGAGGACTCATTTTAAATGAACACTTCCTCCATAAATCTGTAGCTGACTACTGTATCCTGCAGAAACCTTTGCTTTCTCTGTGCTCTGAGTGTGAATATTTAACAAAGAGTATATGCTTGAGATATTGTTTTCTTTTTGTTTGTATGTTTCTTATCTCTCCAACTAGATTATAAACCGAAAGATAAGTATGGTTTCTCTCTTTTTTTTCTTTCCAGCATTAACACACAACTTCATTGTTGATACACAAATGCAGTCAATGCAAATGACAGGAGGGAGCTTATTTATGAGGAACTGGTTCACTGTCACTTATGCAGAAGAAATAGTAAAAATATTTCAATCTAGGCAGTGAGATAAAAAGCAACAAACATTTTCAGAACAGGTAGTGATATTCATTCATCCAGCTTCGGCCTGCAGACCAACTCAGATAAATATCAGCATTGATGATACAATATGATATTCATTACTCAAAACTGGCAGCTGAAAGGATTCCTTTACCATATAGACAAGGTGGAGAAAAGGAATAGTTTACAACATGTGTTGCTTCTAAACTACAAAATCAAGAACTTATTCCTGGCTCTTTGGGAACATATTCTCAGCCAGTTTGGCCACGAATTTTCCAACTTTCACTTTTACCAAAATATCATGATGACTTTCTAGCCCCAGAATCTTATCAGCACACACCTGAAATTCTTTTAAAAAGGAAAAAAGTGAACCTTCGCTGAATTGATTCTGAGTAGATTCATTTTCCTCCCATTTAAAATTGTCATTTATGTTCTCGAATATGACCAGAAGCTTAAGAATCACCTCTTTGTTCTCCTTCTTGTTAAAGAGGGAACCCAGCGAGGATGGTACTTGGGCCCTGAGCAGTTCTCTAGTCATGGCTGGATTTTCAGCCAAATTCAAAAGGAGTTTCAAAACCTGAAATTTGGTTTCTTCATTTCCTGCTGAAAATAAACGGAAAAAGTCTGAAATGGAATTAGCAAGCATGTGCTGATACTCATTAGTAACAGTCATGTTCGTAAGCAATCTTAGACCTGCCAGCTGCACAGATGAGTTCAATCGAGAAGTGATTGTGTCATCACAGACTTGATTCATGTATATCTTAAGCCTGCGCTGATTTTCAGCATTCACACTCAAGTTATTTAGGACAATTAAAGCCTTTTCCTTCACTATGGGATCCCGAGTATTGAGAATCTTTGCAACAATTGGGAGACCACCCAGATCACGAATAATATCTCTGTTAAATGCATAAGCAGCATTGTTACCCAGAGCAATTAAAGCTGCTTCAAGAATATAAGGCTTTTCAGACATCTCAACCAAGCAAAGAACTTTCTGCAGCTCTTGAGGGGACAAAATAGTATCATCTGAATTGGGGGAAGCCCTTTTCTGGACAGCTCGACGAGCCCGGGTGGCCCTGGCCCTTGCCCTGGCCCTAGCTCTGGTTCCAGCCTCAGTCCCAATCCGGGCCCAAGGCGGGTACCATACTATACCTTTGTTCTCACTGTTGTCATCATCATCATCAGACCAGTCATTGTACCTGGCCCCAGGACAGTCCCCAACATCATCCACATCCCCAGACCCTCCCTCAGCCATTTTCTCCTTGTTCTGTTTTCTTCCTCTGGTCAGTCTATAAATGCAATAGCAGGCGCCAGCCCCAATCACCAGTCCCGCAGTCACCCAGCCTACTTTCCTGGCGTAGCCCATGCAATCGTCCCTGATGGTATCAGGGACCAAGGAACAGAGTGGTCACTCAGGCTGGGGGAGGAGGGCTATGGGCCTGGCCTGGGTGCAGGCCTGTGGAGGATGATCGTCTTCAGCCACTTCAAGGCCACGGCAACTGATTCTGGAGGTGGACCTAGGGGTGGAGAAAGAAAACGGGGTTTGAGTTTCTCTTCTCCTTGAGTTGTCCTCTGCAGAGAGTTGTACAGAGGGACAAGCAAATGAGTTCTTGGTAGAAAATGTAGATTGTTAACAAACTCTTTCCCCCTCATTTCACTCTCCCCAGCCCACCTCCTCCCCAAGCTTAGATAAAGGCAGTGGAGCACATTCTCTGCTGGGGCCTCAGCTACCCCAACCTTGGATGTTCCCAGGGAGTGGCACCATTGCACTAACCTCCTCCAGACAGGCAGTTTGCCCCTTCTTCCCTCCCCTGGAGATGTGCCACGCCCAACAACCCTTGCAATCTGCAGAGAGACCAGAGCCAGTGAGAACTGAAGCCTTGATGGATTGACTGCTCCTCCATTTGTTGCTTTCCTGATTCACCTATCTAGGTTGTCAGATTAAAAAAAAAAAAATACAAAAAAGACAACCTCTCTCTGCCATCCAAAACATGCACATGCCTGCCGCTTCTCTAGCCTGAAATGGAGAGTTGTTGGGGAAATAACATTGGGTGAGCCTGTCCAACCGCGGGCAATTTCCAACCCCTCCCCCATTCCAGGCAGCCCCCATGCCCAAACCGACCTCTACTGATCCGAGGAAACTTCCTCCCTCGTTTAAACTGGTGCCACCTGCTACAGCAGACCTGCAGGATGACAGATCGAAAACATGGGGACTAAGTGCTGTTGAGAGAAGAGGATTATGAACAAACTATCTGATAGGTTTCCCTTCTGTCATTTTCCCCCACCCCACCCCCCACGACACACGCGCGCGCACGCACACACACTGCACGCCATTTCGCCACAGTCCCAAGAGTGTGAGAAACACACTCAGACTCAGACCTAACCTAGATTATCGCTACCTCTGGTTTCTCCCCACCCGATCCTCCCAACGCCCCGGTTAGGGTCTCTAGATGATCTTACCCTCAAATCGACCTTCACGGATCGGGGTTAATTTCCTTCCTCTTCTTTAGCCTGGTGTGGTGCCGCAACCTATGGAAAGACTGGCAACCCGGGAGAGGCTCGGATCCACGAGACACAGAGCCATGGTCAGGAAGACGCAGTCACAGTAAGAAAGACGGGAAACTGCCGCGACCTAGTGCTTGGTGGACGGACCGGTCCCCAGAACAGAAAACTCTGTCCTTAATTCGGAGGCCTGGCTGTCAAAGGTTTCCACCCCTTCGACCCTTCTCGGGGTTCTGCTGACACATCACGGTGCACCTCCCCTCCCCATGTCCAGCCTTTCCCCTCTGGCACCGTCCTGGAGGACTGGGGGCCAACACCCAGCGCAGAGCTCCCTTTCCAGCTTACGGCCTCGGTTCCCACCAGATTCCCACGTCCCGATCTCTGAGCTCCTCCCAAACACCCCCCTGCTCACCATTTCGCAGCATCAGAATGGGCTGCGGGCGGGACAGACGTCTTGGAAAGCCGGCGGCGAGTGGAAGAGACGACGGAGGCGCCCCAGGATCCGCGACGGTTTCCGCCCTGCACCCTCAGCCACCCCCACCTTCTGGAATCTCCCAGGCACTGACCTGCACGGATCCGGGACAATCTCCTTCTCCTCCTCCTTCTTTTCTCTGCTGCAGGCCCGCTGGCCCTCGGGGCAATGGGGAGCTGATACTCAGACGGGAACAACGACCAGAACAAGAAGGACTTCTGCACACGTCAGCTCTTGGTCACGTGAGACCTACGTCATCCACCAACTCTGGTCCCCAATTTCCCCTCCCACCAGCAGTGCGGCAGAAGAGGGCCCGCCCCCCTCCCTTCCCTCCCCCACGGCAGGCCTTGTTACTCTTTTTTTTCTTTCCTAATCCCATCTCCCTGTAGTTGTCTTTGCCTTCCTCTGATTACCAGAAAGGGACAGCATCTTCCCCTGGGGTTACTGGCCGCTTGTACTTTTTGAAAAATTGCCTCTTCCTTCCCTGGACTCCTGGGACAGTAACCTCTCCTTCCACCTCCCTGCCTCCCAGCTATAAATGTCTACCATTTCCTCTGAAATCTAGTCCCAGATCTGAAAAGAAAAAGCCACCAGAAAAGGAGACCTGGAGTGAATGCAGTTTTTCCCTTACTTGCTGTTTTATTTTTTGTTGTTGTTCTTTCAGTTCTGCCCTTTCCCACCCCCAGACTGCATTCTTTTTAGGAGGAAAAAAATGGCTGTAAAGCTATTTTCATTTGGTAAAAAAAAAAAAAAAAAGAGTGGGAGAGTGATGTTGGGTGATGGCCTCCAAAAGTCCCACATGTTCTCACTTGTAGGGAGTGTTACACACTTCACTCAAAGCAATCTTAGTGTCTTCTGGGGCCTAGCACATAACACAATCCTGAATAAGCTCATCAGAGTGTCTGAGAATACATAAATCTAACTAAGCCAGTCTTCTAAACAAGACTTTCACTTTCATCAGTTAGCAAGGCACAGGAGCCCTCAGAAGCCAGCTACACAGAAAAGGTTGAGTGGTAATCACAAGTATGTCGGATGCCTGTCAGATAGGAGGCATGCACACTGACAAAGTGAGTGACATACAAAGAACAGTACAAAATATACAAAAGGACAACAGCATTTTTAAACGGAGTAGGTTGTTAGAGGTGTTAGACCAAGTCAAAACTGGCTGAACTCAGCATCTAGCAATTAGTGTGAAACCTTTTCACTGACTGTATTGATGAATTCAACAAGTCACCTGACACCAACGAGCGAACTTTTAAGAGTGGGGAAAAATAAGAAAATAATGTCAAGACACAGGGTCGACAGTGTGATATGCCCTGATAGTTAAGATATAAGGTTGTTATCTGAGTCTAAAAATTTTAAGATCCACAGACAATATGGGAGTAAATCAAGAGACTGGGAAATTTGGGAACAGGCAAAATTCCAGAGAAATTCACATCAATGTAACTTCTGAAAAATAGTACTAGGATATGACTAAAATGTATTTTTTCTTCCATTTTTATTGAGATACAATTGATATACAACCCTGTGTAAGGTTAAGATGAACAGGATATGACTGAAAGTTAGTAAGCAGAAAGCAAATCAACTGTATGATTCTGTGTTTAGAGAAAGATCATGTGCAGCGAGGGGGCTTATTCAAACAGGAGTATATGAAGAGAAGAGTCAGAGGAAAGTGTTGATAGTTCCCACCCAAGCACTGTCTGGAGGAGAGGAAGTCTTGGCTGAGATGCGTGGAAAAATTAGCTTTCTTTGGCAGAGCCATCCCCATGATATGTAAGTGTACTTCAAGTTTCTTAGCTGAAAGCCACTTCTTAAAGTGCACCGATGCCCTTGCTCTCTGATTGCAGGCTTACCACGCAACCTTCCGAAGTTGTGGCTTCCCAAGTAGTAGCTTGCCAACGGGGAGAGAAGGGGCTGGTAAAACTAACAGAAACCTCTAGTACCCCTGATGGTTGTACTTCTCAGGATAAATTTTTCAGTTGTCATTTCGTTGTGAGACTTAGCTTCCCTGTGGCCGTCTTACGGAGGAAATGCAGAGATCCGTGGGTTTGGGCATTCAGATATAGATTTATATGTGTCTCTCTGAATGAGAGTCTTTATTTGATACAGTCATCTGCTCTCGCTATACAGACAAATTCAGGTGTTGATCCTGAAGGGCTGAGCACAAGACTTCGTACTATCGATGCGACTGTGTGGAATCCTGTCAAGGAAGTCAGGGGGCTTTGGCCTAGAAGGCAGCCTTGTGCACCACCATTTCAGAAGTGCACCACCATTTCAGAAGTGCACCTCTCTAATGCTCAGTGACAACTAAAGCATGCTGTGGCAGATAGACCCCCAGTGCCTCAGTCACAGCTGGACAAAAATGCATATCCCAAGTAGTTAAAGTGCTCCTGCAAATCAACAATAACCTCTGAAACAGTTTACAGTTCTCTCTGGGAAAAGAAAGGAAGTGCATTTCACATTTTACATGCCCTGTCATTTTCCACAGCAAAAGGGTGGTCATTGTGCCCAAAACAAACCGACTCAATACTTACTCTCTTACTGAAATTTAAACCTGAGCAAAGATAGAAAAACCAAACATCAGTGGAAGTTTATGGCGTCCTGAAGAGACCATCTATCGGTTCCTCCTACCTTGACACCTCAGAGCTGATGCTGGTCTTCGAAATGCCCTCACTGTTTAAGTTAAACAGATGTGGTTTCTGTTGCTTGCAATCAAACAAAATTAACTAATACACAACACAAAAACAACACGATACAAAAAGTAATACACCTTTTAAAGATAACAATCTTCTATCATTTATTTTTCTTACCCTCCAAAATTCCATCAGTGTTACCATCTGCTGATCCTTTTCTGTTTTTGAATACGTTATAAATCATGCATCATATATGACCATATACTGATTTAAGCCAAAAGGTTCTTTTTGACAGTGGACTCACATAGTCTTTTGAAGACTTGTCTGAGGGATTGCTTAAGGATTTTCCCGTTTTGCTTTTCAAATGGTATGTCAGGCAAATAGCATGCCCTTAAATAAATATTTGTTGGTGGGTGTATAATGGCAGGAAAATAGATTTTAAATGTCAGTCCCCAGGTTCCTTGGTAGGATTGTGGATCAAAATGACCAAGAGAATTGACAGGGTTATCATTCCCATGGGGTTTAGGAAGTTTAAGAGAGGGAGTGGATCCAAACAGGAAAGATCTGACAGCCTGGGAGAGTGGTGGTCAGGGGTTATACATTGGAAAAATTGAAAAATATACCAAAGGGGAGAGATATTTGTAACTAACGAGGAGAGGTAGGAGCGGAGCTTTTGTCCCTGAAGCATGGCTAAGTAAGAGTTGTGGAATGAGTCCTTATTGTAGAGGCAAGTCAATGACACCTGTATTGCTTAAGTTTTACATGCTCTGCAGTTCTTTCTAATGTATATACTCAAAATAAATAAAAGCTACTTTTTAAGTTCTTAGCAGCCAAAAGTTGAATGATAGTTAAATCTGCAAGTTCTGTTAGTAAGGCCTCGTAAATATAAATCACTTCCTTTGGAGAAGTAAAATAAAGGATGATAAGAAGAACAGGGTAAGGAGAGGATGGCAAAACAAATGAGTTAGGGGTTTATAGAGAGATGAGTTGTAATGTTGGTATGTTTGAACTATAAATGTTTAAGGAAGACCAGAAAGTTGTGACATGTTCTTGACTTGTGAATTTTTCACCAGCAAGGCACTCTGGGCTTCCTGGTTCACCTCCTGAAAGGGCCTCCTCCACACAGGGGCCCCTCACCCAGGGAGCTTCCTGCTGGGGTGTCAGATTTCAATGTTCTAAGAAAGAGGCTGCCTGAAGGGTTTATATTTAGAGCATGACACCCCGGCGGGGACAGCTGGATGTCTGGGAACTAAGTTCTGCAGACTTTGTTACTACCTTCTGGGATTATTCTGAGGGACTTGTATAGATGGTACAATGAAATTGTAACAGAAGGGAGAGGGTGAAAAGACCTCTTTTTCCTGGCAACACTGCTTGGGGTCCCGTGAACTGTGCCGTTTGTGAGGGAAAAAGGCCGCGGATCTCAAGGGCTGTCAGGTTGTGGCAGTGATTTACAGTCACCCACAGATCCTCACCATTATTTCCACTGGAAAAGGCTGAACACTAGGCACTGCCAAGGGGACAGACAGTGCACAAATGACAAATACTGGAGGTCTTTCACCAGTGTCGTGATCAAACGAAAATTCCACTATCATTTTCATCAATGGGATAGCAGGGAATCCTCTAATTTCTGGATGATTTATGGGTTACACCATGAAACTTGAGAATAGATTTTAAATAGAGCTTTGAATGAAGAGCAAGCTAATCTTTGAAGTTACTAATTTGTAAGCTTCATCTGAAGACATAAGATTCATTGGAATTTGGGGTCTGCAGAGAGTCTGTCCTTCAAAACCAGAAAGGAAGCCATCCAGCAGTTCTCTAACACGTAACGCTATGAGTTCAGCCAAGAAGAAAGGGATAGTGGTTCACTTCTCTAAACTGGTCACAATTAAAACACTGACCAATTTACTATAGATTCATTTTTTCCATTAATTTATAATTCATATTAAAAGCACACTGGCTTTGTTTGTAAGGGTATGTTTTTAAAGTTTCATATGCTATTTGAAAGCTGCTATCTCCTCTGCAGTCAGAAGAAAATGTTTTCAATGTACAAATTAGCTTAAATCAATGAGGCCTTCGTATTAACTAGGATATTTTGTTTTATACACACACACACATATTTGTATTTTCTGACTACAAAATAGTAACTTGAGTCAATTAAGAAAGAATGGAAGAAATAGAATATAAATATATTAAAAATAGGAACAAAAATCTCCCTGTTACTTGGGCTTTTATTTCCTGCCCCTCTGCTTAATTTTGGTGCAGAGAAGGCATGTGGGAAGGGGTAGAAATGAAGAAAGAGGGGACAGGAGTTTCAGAGCCAAAGAAAGGGTAAGACATTCCCCTCAAAAGAAGTGTAAGTAAATGACAGACCCAGGAAAAGTGTTGCCCTTTTCTGTAATTAGAGAAGGCAAATGCAAACACAGAGAGCCCTGGTCACTTCTGGCATTGTTACAGAGGAAAAGAGTAACAAGGCCCCTTGTGATGGGGGGAGGTACGGGGCAGGCTGGCGCCTGCCGCACTGCTTGTGGGAGTGGAAATTGGGGGCCAGAGCTCAGTGGTGACGCGGTCGTCACGTGACCAGAGCTGCCTAGAGCAGAAGTACTGCTAGTCGCCTCCGTCTGGGTACCAGCCCCCTATATCACTCTGCAGGCGCGTGAAGGAAGGAAAGTGGCCACGGGCGTTGCAGGTCGGTATGAGCGTGGGCTCTGCTTGGAGGGAGACGGGGCTGGGAGAAGGCCAAGAGCGCCACGGATCCAGGTTCCGGCAGACAGGGGTCTGTGTCCCCTTCTCGCCTACTTTCTAAATACTGCCGTCCCCGTCCTCATGCCCATTTTCATGGAAAGAATTGGCGGACTTCGGGCGGCGGGTGAGGGAAGTGAGTGGCTGGTACAGAGTCTCCGAGGAAAGAAAGGTTTCAGGATCAGGACACTCCTGTCCCGAGTGCTGCTCCGTCCACCAAGCACTCCGTCTCCCCCCGACCCCCCACCGTCTGTCTGCAGGTTTGTAGATCTGTTGGCCCGTAGGTCGCCGGGGAAAGTCGCGGCGAGGGAAGGACCAAAGTGCCTTGGGACCGTGCAGGTCGCTGTGAAGGTGGGATGAGCCTTGGCCCCTGGGTGGGGGTGGCGGTGGGGATGAGGGCGGGGGGCTGGGATCGCTGCGGGCCGGGTCTGAGCCGCCCTCTCCAGGCCCTTTCCTCCATACCCCCTCCCATTTCAGCGCAGGGAAAGGGGTGTGGCGGCCTTTGCTGGGGAAATGGCGGACGACAAGGGGGGAGGGGTGGGGAAACCAGTGTTAGGAAAGTCAGGAGGGTGTGAGAAATATTTTAAGCTCAAAGGCTGGAAATTCAGAACAGGGACCTGTGTTCTCATTTCTGATCCATCCACTACACTTTAGGTTTCCAAAGCCGGCTATCTGTCGTTCCGTCTGTCCTTCTGCCAGACTGTCCATCAATCACTGTGGCAGGAGCACTGAGCACAGAAGACAAGAGAAGAAGAAGGAATTTACCTGGCTTTGGTAGAGGCTGCTAGGTGAGACTGCCTCTAAGTCTTAGGGGCTGGGGGTGTGGTAGAGGAGGAGACCACCTGTCACCCTCCTGGCGGTTATAGCCCAGCCCCAACTCCTGCCCTTCTGTGTAGGCTCTGGGAGACAAATGGTGGGTCCTGAGGGGAGACAGAGGATGACAGAAAAGAACAAAGAACTCATTGCCAAATAGTCCACTTCCCTCAGCCGAAACTCAAACTCCACTCTGTCTGGTGAGGCAAAAATCCAGGTATTGCAAAAAGCCCTAATATCATTTTTCACCCATAGATTCATCACAGGAGAGCCTCAGGAGCCTGGAATAGGCTGAAGCTGTCTCCCCTCCACCATCACTCACCCTGGCCTTAAGAACCCTCTTCTTTCAGGTGAAACAAGACCCTCTCCTGTTCTGTCCTACCCCCCGCTCCCACCCCCAGCTGAACAGACCTGAACATGGGCCGGGCTCGGGAAGTGGGGTGGATGGCCGCAGGACTGATGATTGGGGCTGGTGCCTGCTACTGCGTTTACAAACTAACCATAGGAAGAGATGACAGTGAGAAGTCTGAGGAGGAGGAAGAGGAATGGGATGATGAGCGGGAACTGGATGACGAGGAGCACGAGATTTGGTTTGATTTGACAACTACGGCACGACCCTGGAGTGAGGATGGGCACTGGACTGAACCTGGGGCCCCCGGCGGTGCTGAGGACAGACCTTCAGGTGGGGGCAAAGCCAGTCGAACATACCTGGTGAAACAGCGCCCGTTCCCTTACGAACACAAAAATACTTGGAGTGCTCAGAGCTTTAAAAATTTCAGTTGTGCTCTTGGCCTCTCCAAGGAGCCTTTCATTCAGGGAAAAGTATTGTTAGCTGAGCCCAAGGATGCCAGTTTTTCATTTAGCCATGATATCCACAGTCATTTGGCCAGCCTCTCCATTGCTGGAAACACAATCCCGACTCCCGACCCTGCTGTTGAGGACGGAAAGGCTTTGTGTGGCCCGGATAACTTGAACGCAGGTGTCGAAAATCAGGGCCAGATGAAGATGTGCATCAGCCAAGTGTGTCGGGAGACCGTGTCTCTTTGCTGCAACTCACTTCTGCAGCAGGCTGGATTAAATTTGTTAATAAGCATGACAGTTATTAATACCATGCTTGCCAAGTCCGTTTCAGGCTTGATGCTTCCTTTGATACCAGAGGGAAGTGAATGTGCTGAGGGGCAGGTTGTGAAACCCCTGACGGGTTTGTCTGAAAAGCCAGCCTTGTCGGGGGAGTTGCTGAGAGCCCAAGTGCTATGCCCCTTCCTGCCCCTCTTTGTCAGGAACACAAACAGACAGCTTCTCTCAGAATCCCTGGCCTCTTAAGTGGCCCCTCCAGCAGGGTGGGACTGATCCACCCCAAAACAAAGCCCAGTCAATGGGTGAACACACACTTGTGTTCTCAAAGACTCTGCAGCGGGTGCTATTGAAGACCCAGCGTTAGCTGGCTCAGCACATCTCTGGGTGAAAGTTGCATTTGCTAAATCCGGGACCACACTCTTACTGGTCAGGCAGGGGTTCCCACAGAGCTTTGAGTAACCTCTTGGGTTTTCAGTCTGCAGGCAATGTGCATTGTAAATTGCTCGCTTGCAGCCTTCTCCCTGTGGTAAAGGGGTCCTTTCAGCGGCCAGCTGTGGTTCAAGAACAACATGTTCTAGCCTCAGTGGGGATGCCTGGCCTGTGGTGGTCTCCGTGTCGAAGCTGGGCCATGCTGGGGAGACCAGACCCATAGGGGGCTTGTGCCAAAAGCGTATCAGTTGCTGCTTAGATGGGATCCTTTCCATTTACTCTCTTTTCTTCACGAGCCTATGAACGATACCTATTGAGCAAAAAAGTTCACCCCTCTTCTATGCGCTGTACTGACTTAACCTTGTCCACCAAGTCTGCATTTTTATGTATCATCAATAAAGCTGTGTGCTTTGACTGGCAAAATGGAGACACGGTACTTGTTTCTGAATCTCTAGTCTGCATGAGGGGAAAGACCAAAATACATGATCCATGCTAACTGACTGGGGGCATTTGCTCCTGGCAGATGCCCACTCAGCAGTGCCCACAGGAGACTGGAGAAGGGATGAGCTGCAGGGTTCAGGGGGAGCCTCCAGAAGGGGCTGGGGGAGGGGCTGGGGCAGGGAAAGGGGTGGGGGTAGGAGGAAGAAGGACTCTTGGGAGGACTAGAAGAGGCAACACCTTGAAGCAGGCAGCACAGTGCCTGACGCAGAGAAATCCTTCCCTCGACGAAGGTGTCTTTCCTCGCCTGCTGGCCTAGAGAGGAAGCTCAGTCCCCTCGGGCTGGCCTGTGCATCCCTGCCGTCCCACTGGGCAACCCATCCCTGACATCTGATGCACAATTATAGCAGTTACAGTTGCTACTTGCTGAGGGCCTGCTTGGTGGTGTTGTCT
Organism: Capricornis sumatraensis; assembly: GCF_032405125.1. Lineage (NCBI taxonomy): Eukaryota > Metazoa > Chordata > Mammalia > Artiodactyla > Bovidae > Capricornis > Capricornis sumatraensis. The sequence goes on from NC_091092.1 coordinate 9,100,135, forward strand.
CTCCTGAGAAGCAGCTGTGCGACCTACTTGCAGGCCTCCTCCCTTCCTTGGGAGGCCAAGCCCAAATTCCCGGACTAGCGAGAAGGCTTGGCCCTTGCTTCCTCTGGGAAACCTCTTTTCTACCCTCTCCCGGGTACTTCTGTGGGATCCAGGAAGGAGACAATGGAGACGTCCACGGATCCCCGAGGGGGTGGGAGGGCAGATGCTGAGAGGCGTGGCATGGTCACGTCTGGTCCACCCAGAAGGACACGTATTCATGCCGTCCATGCAAGCTCCCGGCACCCCTGGAAGGAAAGGAGGAATGTGGCTCTGCACACTGAAAGCTCCATGAATCTGTGCAACTCCTTCCACCGCCCCTGCCCACATTTCCAGACCCCTCCCAGCAAGCCTCAGCCCTGGGTCAGCAAAGCCAGATTCCCTGGGTGTTTTGATGTGTCATGAAGTGGTCCTCCTCCTCAAAGGCCAGGCTCACGTAGGGGACAAGAAGCTTCTTTTGAGCGGTGCTGCCTGTGAGCCCGGTGCCCTCTCCTGTGCCCCCTGGGGTGTGGCTCAGGGACACTGCACCCTGGTCATCAGTGGTGTCCCAGTGTACTGCTTCTGACTGCCCTCCTCCGTGCAGAGCACAGTGTTATCTCAATGTTTCCCTCCCTTCTCCGGGAGACTGGGGCGGGGGGTGCAGGTGGGGTGCCACTCTCCTGCTTGTACTCATCCGCCCCCACAGTTTGAGCTGCCTAGTGACCTTGGGGGCCTGCCAGAACTCTGCCCCTTCCCAAGCCCTGGCGCCTTGTTGGGCAGCATGTGACTGGTTGCTGTGACACCACAACCCCAGCAAGGCTCACCAGGCTGGGGCTTCGTTTGCTGGCTCTGGGGCCCTGTTTTCTAAGAGCTACTTACCTGACCCTCCCTTTGTGCCTAGCCAGCCTCAGGTGGGTGGGGCAGTCTGTTTGCCAGGCAGGACTGCCCTCAGGCAGCCCCTCATCCCCTTGTCCAGTGGAGCGTGCTGGCCAGGGGCATCTTCAGCAACACCTTATTGCTCAGCCTCGGCCATCTCTGCCCTAACCACAGCATTTCTGCTTGCTCCTGGCTTGGGGTCCCAAATGGCCACGTGCTTCCTTCCTCCTCTGCACTCTGCCGAGTCCCCGCTTGAGTCCCGCCACAGGCAGCGCTCCACCATCTCCGAGGCAGGCACTAGGCCCTCTCAGGCCACAACTGACTCCGATCTCAGGCAGGGGCTGGGAGGCCTCTGCCCACCTCCTGAGCACCTCTGTTACAGGACAGCCTGCCAGCCCTGAAGTGTCTCCACAGTGGGGTCTTGGCCCAAGACACGACCCCTCTCCATGAGCTGGCACTGCCCTCCCTGAAACACTCCCTGTGTGGGGAAGCTCCGGGCCCTGGCTGGCCTCAGTTGGCCTTGGCCGGCTGCTGTGCCGGGGCGGGAGCCCGGTTCCCCGTGGCCTCTGCCTCCGATGTGGAGGGACCTGGAGCGAGAGGCATGCCTGCAGTCAGGGCCTGAGGAACACAGTCAGAGGCTTTCAGTGCTGGAAAGACTAAGGTGCCTGCCACCCCTGCCATGCTTCATTCAAAAATGAGACAGCAGGGGACCACCCAGCACAAACTTAGACCCACCTGTCTGCTACAATCCACCAAGTTCCTTGCCGGGTTTCCCTGTGGCAGACATTAACCAGGGTTCTCAAGGCTTGAGCTTGCCGCACTCTGTGGGGGGTGCCTGCCTTGATGGGACTGCCCCAGCCAAAGCTGTGTCTTGTCGCACTCTGTGGGGGGTGCCTGCCTTGATGGGACTGCCCCAGCCAAAGCTGTGTCTTGGCTAAGTCTGGAAGTGCCTCCACACACTGTCTTCCGGCCGGCTCCAGAAAGAGCCCTGCTTTCCCTTCCTCATTATCTTGTCTACGTTTGTGCCTGTAGATAGGAACTTTTACAGCAACTTCCAGTACCCTCCCAGCCTGCTTCCTGTCCTGGGAACTTTGTTATATGACGCCCCCCCACCCCGCCCCTCCCTGACATAAGCCCAGGTCGGGTGGCTTGCAGGCATCCAGCTTCCTGCCTGCTACACCCCCCGCATCTCCCAGGCTGCATCCCCACAGGGCCCTTCGTGCCACGCTTGGGGCAGTTCCAACCACAGTGCCCTCACTCTCAAGTGTCACCGGGGACAGGCACAGCCCTCAACAGTCAGTCCCTCTGCTGGGCCACCACAGCAGTGTTGGTTAAGAGTCTGACTGCAGTGCGGAGCACTGGCCCCCACCTCTCTCCTGGGCCAGTACTTGGTCTAAGATGGGATGGCCCTGCAGCACAGCCCTGCCGGGCATCGACCAGTCCCTTGTCCGATCCTCATGCCACGTGCATCATCTCACTCTGTCTCACACACACACACACCCTTCACTTTGCTCAGGACCTCCTCTTCCCCAGAAAGCTCATTCTCCCTTATTGCTTCTTGCTTTTGTGTGTGGCTTCGGATGGCCTTCCCCATTTCCCCTTTACAAAAGGAGCCTCCCCTGTGGTTTCTAATTCTTTCTTACCTTTCCACTTCAAGGCTTGTCTCAAGGATATACCTGGAATTTCCTTTTGTGCAAGGTGGGAGTTGTCATCCAAACTGACTCCTTTTCCAAACAGATAACCTGTCAACACAGTACCACTTCTCACTCCATTCTCATGATATATAGTTGGTGCCTCTGGGACCTCATGCCCCCAGCCGAGCAGCCCCTCTGTGGCTTCCTGCTGTGGAATTCCTCTTGGGGCACACTCTTTTCTCCCAGGAACCCCTCACTGACTCAGCGACCCTCTGGGTTACTGGGTCATCCGTGGCATGTGAGGTGTGTGTGTTGTCAGGGAGGGTGTGCTGGTGCTTGTGAGCAGGTGTCAGGTATCCTCTGATACCATCTCAGGATGCATTCTGGCCCACAGGAGACTTAGGAACCCCCTGCCCTGCCTGCTTTAGCGCCAAGCGAAATGGGACTGGTTTATCCCCTCACCACAGCTGCCTTATTTTGCGAGAGAAAGCATGTTTATTTTCTATATATAGACTTGCTCTACAATTTACACTGTAGTCATTGTCCACATTTGAAATAAAGCTATTGTTATATGTTGAAATCACCATGATTTCTTGCATCACTTCTCTTGATTTTCCTTTTGTGTGATGTATTTGGTCATTCAGGAATTTATGATTTCTGCACCTTTCCGTGTTTTTCTGTGAGCTCTATAATTTTCTTTTACTTAGGACAGTCTTTGACAGCCCAAGGTTATTAGAAGACATTGAGTGTATTTCCTTCTAATACAAATAGTTTGCTTTCAAAGTAAGCTGCTTTGTTAACCTACTAGTGGTTTGTGCTTGTGTGCATGTGTGTGTACATTTGGTTTGAGCTAGCTTAATTTTCTCTGAAGGTGTAATTAATTACACTAATGTCATTATTGCACAATCTGTTTTTAATGTTTTAATTGAAATGGGCTAAGTTGATGGATTAACTGGCAACTTCACAATTTTCCCATCTAGGCACATTTATTTAGATCCTTTCTGTGAGAATGTTTTCTTTATAATGATCTTTCACATTTTTTGGGGGGGGGGTCTATTTTTGTGGCTTTGTGAAGGGTCATGGTCTTTACCTCTCCTACAATGCTATTTCGACTGTGCTCTCCTTATCCCATGAGCCAGCACACTGGACATATCTGTAGTTTCTGCTGCTTTGGAACAGCAGTGAAGTGGGGTGATAGTCAAGTGTCTCACCATCAAACTCCTAAAGAGGAGGGTAGGGGAAAAACACAAGGCATTAAGCCCTATTATTCCACCGATGCTCTTTTTTTAGAACTCTCCCTATAGACCTTTCTTTTCTCTCATTTTACTTTTAGATTTTCTTCCTCCCTCTCCTCTGGCAGTGGAGTAGTTCAAACAGGTTCTTCTGGTTTACTCAGTCATGTTTCTTTAACCCTGGCAAGGTCTCCATTAAGTCTCACCGTGAGTATTCTACTGTTCTTTGTAACTGGTATCTGGAAATAGGATGATTTTGAAGGAAGGAAGGGTAGTTTGATGGCTCAAGTTATTACCCCAAATAAGCACTCCAAATAATTATGTCACACAATCCCCCTCTGAATAAATACTTGCAACTCACAAAGAGTAATGTCAGTGTGTAACTATATATCCAGAATCCTGTATTTTTCATTATCCAGGCTGTTAAGTAGTAAATGGATTTTGTGACTTTCATAAATAGGGAAGGCATATGGAGGTAAGCAGAGTGATGGGAAATGTTCCCACCAGCCTCCTCTCTCAGCCTTTTCTACTCTGTTACTCTGTCCCTTGGTCAGACCCCACACTTTTTAAAGTTTGTGCCTGGGGAAACAAGAAACTGGTGCTCCAATATTTTCTGATAAGTCCTCTGGTCCTGCTAATGTCCACCCCCACCCAATAGGGTTTCAATCTAGGGATTGATTTGAGCCAGGAGACATGTGGTTGGCTATTTTCCCTTCTTTTCTCTGCTCTTGCTCCACAGAGTTCCTCTCTGATGGACACTTTGTTTAGATTCCAAGTTCTCACTATCTATAGCTTGCGGCAGAGATCTATGGTCAGAGTCTTCCAAGCCTGCTTTTTGATATGTAGTTAGAGCTTTGGGGATTCAGGAAAACTCTAAACTGATCATTATGAGTTTGAGAATCCTAAGTTTCTTGATTGAGGTACAAGCAGTAGGTCGTTTCTCTTGGTGTGAGGTTATAATCCTAATCATTTAATCTTAATGATGAATGGGCCATATGGGAACATTATTTACAGGGGGAATTAGATATAGTTCGGTTAAATATTTTTTACAATATCATTCTTGTTACATGCAAATGAGACTGCACCAGAGCAGGATCAATAATGGGCAGGGGCACAGGGGGCCAGGTGGGCAAACAGGAAACACTGCCCTATATGTTTGCCTCAGTCCTCAGGGGGCTAGTACAGACAGAGATGAATATGGAGTCAGGAAACTCTACAAAGTATCTATCAGTCATCTCCCATAACATAATATCCACAAGGCTGGACAAAGACAACTCAACTAAGTCTTTATATTTCATCTGAAAAATAGATTTAATTTGTTAAAAAAATAAGTATGAGCCTCAATTCAGGTCAATAGCTCAGTCATGTCCAAGTCTTTGCAACCCTATGGACTGCAGCATGCCAGGCTTCCCTGTCCATCACCAACTCCTGGAGCTTGCTCAAACACCTGTCCATCGAGTCAGTGATGCCATCCAACCATCTCATCCTCTGTCGTCCTAGTGGTTCAAAAGATAACAGAGAGTATACATTGTAAATCTTTCTCTCACCTCTCTGTCCCCACTACCCAGTTTTTCTCCATCAGAGGCAATATTATCAATTTATTGTGTATCTATATATAGGGGGATATGTAGCAAAATATGTAATATACATTTGTATATATATATATTCACAAACAGAACCTTGTCAATCATTTGATATCACTACATAAAAATTACTTTTTAGTTTATAGTTGAATAGTATTTTATTGTATAAATATGCCATAATTATTTAGTCTGTCCCTTATGTGTGGGTATGTAGGTTTTGTCATCATTTTTCATGGACAGTAGAAATAATGATTCAATGGTTATACTTATTTATATATTATACATTTCTTTTTCTTCCCTTCTCTTTCCTCTTTTCATATACCCAATTTTAGTTGATTAAATTGTATTTTTTAGTGTTTGTCTTTTGACTACTTAATACACTTAGACCCCTGTTGCCAGATTTGTCTGCTTTAGATGTTATTTTTATTGACACCCCACCCCCTACCCTGGCCCTAGGGATAAGAAAATCAACATATTTACATTATCTCTCACTTTCTTTTTCTTTCTTTCTCTCCCAATTGTTGCAAATTAAATCATTTCTACTCCATCTGGGTTTATCACTATTATATTGTTCTGTAACTATAATCACCACATTTGTTTTGGTCTTCACCCTAAATTTGCATAGATTTGACACTAATTGCTAGACTTTTGCTAAGGTTTCTTTCTTCCCTGTCACTTTTGCCTTCATCTCTGTGATTGTTAAATTTCTTCTACATTTTCCCTGAGGCCTGACAGCTCACATTTCAGCTCATTCTTGTCTTGCCATCCTTTTCTTGAACTGTTGCTTAATTGCTTCATTAAAACTTTCTAATTCTTGGTGAAATATTTATTGACAATTTTCCCTACTTTTTTCATATGAGTTTTCTCCATCTGCCATGCATTTTTCAGGTCCCTTTTCTCCTTTCCCCCCTGCATTACCTCCGTTTACCTTTTGTGCCAGTTCTATTTTGAGTCCCCATCTTTGAGGGATATTGAGTTTTATTGAACCAGTTATTTGCAGATTGATCGTCTAGAACAATGATCTGTAATAATGAAAGAATGATCTGGAACAATGAGTCTATCTGCAACCAGGAGACCTGGGTTTGATTCCTAGATCAGGAAGATCCCCAGGAGAAAGAAATGGCAACCCACTCCAGTATTCTTACCTGGAGAATCTCATGGACAGAGAAGCCTGGTGGGCTCCAGTCCATGGGGTCACAAGAGTCGGACACGATTTAGCAGCTAAACCACCACCACCACATCTGGCACAAAGGCCAGGATTGCCTTCACTGATACCAAGAGTTTTTTTTAGTCCCAAGTCATTCCAAAGACGTAGCTGGGGCAGTGTTAAAAGTATAGTCTCTCCTCTCTCCTGCTGCTTGAGGCTGGACTCATCTCTAATGCTCAGTGGGGACAGATTATTTCCTACAAATATAACTTGTCTCTGTGACTCCTTATTTGGTCCAGTCTCACTGTGCTTCTTGTGGATCTTCCGCTCCATGGCAGCTCTAGCTGCCAACTGGTAGAGGCTGCTTCACTTCAAGAAATATGCAAATTGTTTGAGAGGGTAGATCACATGTTAAGTGTTCTTACCACGATAAGAAGGAAAGAAAGAGAGAAAGAGTCTCTTCCTTTTCTAGAATTCGGTGTTGTCCAGAGGCTGACTTAAAGTAAGTGAGTGCTTACTTAAAGTAAGTAAGTGCTTACTTAAATAGCAGTGAGTGCTTCTGGAAAATTAACTGAACAGACTGTCAAGCATAAAACTAATTTACAATTCATGGAGATGTTCTCTGTGAAAGAGTTAGAGCCCAGCACACTGCAAGGCTTGGTTTAACAGAGCCTCTAGTCAGGCCCAGAAAGACAAATAACTCTATGTTCTGTGCCAACCTTCCTGAGCTTTCTTACTACACGACACATGGGGCAAAGTAACACACAACACAGTTTCTTCATGTTCTGGCAACTTAGCTTGTGACAATAGAGAGAAAATTGAACTGAGTGACACAAAGGATGCTTAAATCACATCCTATTGCATCTTTTAGTTGAAGTGGCTTTTCACGATTAATTTTCTTAGCATTCATCACACTCCATTGTGTTTTCCTTTTTCTTTGCCTGTATTCCCCACTAGAAGATAAGCTCTATGAACACAAGAATGGTGCCTGTTTTGTTTACTATTGAATCTCCATCTGCCTTGCACATAATTAGTGTTCAATGTCTACTCAATTTGATTTTCTAGCTTTCAAGCTGTAAGATTGGCCCTGGACAGGAGTTTGTGCTTATCTAGTTATCTGTGAGAAATATCTTCAATAAATGTGCACTATGAATTTGCAAAGAGAAAATTGTTTTGAAAGTGTGCTAAACAATATTTATAATATGGTCTTCATTAATTTTAAAGATGCAGTGCATGTAAAACACAAGAATGTTACTCTGAATCTTGAGGTCCTATTCTCAAGTCTCTTCTCTTTCCGGAATCTCATCCATTGCCATGGCTTCAGTTATCACCTGTATGTTCAGTTCAGTTCAGTTCAGTCACTCAGTTGTGTCCAGCTCTTTGTGACCCCATAGACTGCAGCACACCAGGCCTCCCTGCCCATCACCAACTCTTGGAGTTTACTCAAACTCGTGTCCATTGGTTCGGTGATGCCATCTAATCATCTCATCCTCTGTTGTCCCCTTCTCCTCCTGCCTTCAACCTTTCCCAGCACCAGGGTCTTTTCCAATGAGTCCATTCTTTGATCAGGTGGCCAAAGTATTGGAGTTTCCACTTCAGCATCAGTCCTTCCAATGAATATTCAGGACTGATTTCCTTTAGGATGGACTGGTTGGATCTCCTTGCAGTCCAAGCGACTCTCAAGAGTCTTCTCCAACACTACAGTTCAAAAGCATCAATTCTTCGGTGCTCAACTTTCTTTATAGTCCAACTCTCCCATCCATACATGACTACTGGAAAAGCCATAGCCCAGCGTTTCTCATGATGGATTCTGCATATAAGTTTAATAAGCAGGGTGACAACACACAGCCTTGACATACTCCTTTCACAATTTGGAAGCAGTCTGTTGTTCCATGTCCAGTTCTAACTGTTGCTTCCTGACCTCAATACAGATTTCTCAAGAGGCAGGTCAGGTGGTCTGGTATTCCCATCTCTTTCAGAATTTTCCACAGTTTGTGGTGATCCACACAGTCAAAGGCTTTGGCATAGTCAATAAAGTCCAGAAATAGATGTTTTTCTGGAACTCTGTTGCTTTCCCGATGATCCAGCAGATGTTGGGAATTTGATTTCTGGTTCCTCTGCCTTTTCTAAATCCAGCTTGAACATCTGGAAGTTCATGATTCACGTATTGTTGAAGCCTGGCTTGGAAAATTTTTAGCATCACTTTACTAGCGTGTAAGATGAGTGCAATTGTGCAGTAGTTTGAGCATTTTTGGCATTGCCTTTCTTTGGGATTAGAATGGAAACTGACCTTTTCCAGTCCTGTGGCCACTGCTGAGTTTTCCAAATTTGCTGGCATATTGAGTACAGCACTTTCACAGCATCATCTTTTAGGATTTGAAATAGCTCAATTGGAATTCCATCACCTCCACTAGCTTTGTTTGTAGTGATGTTTTCTAAGGCCCACTTTACTTCATATTCCAGGATGTCTGGCTCTAGGTGAGTGATCACACCATCGTGATTATCTGGGTCGTGAAGATCTTTTTTGTATAGTTCTTCCATGTATTCTTGCCACCTCTTCTTAATATCTTCTGCTTCTGTTAGGTCCATACCATTTCTGACTCACAAGTCTATATATCCAGAGCTCAAAATTGATTTATCTGATGCCTACAAATTGCATATCCCACAGATATTTCAAGTTAAGCAATTGAAATTGGAGTTGTCACCCTAGTCCCACACTCAAACTGTTTTCCTTCCTGTCTTCCTCGGTATGGTGAATACAACCACAATCTACCCAGTTGCACCCAGCAACCTAGTCATTACAGACTCCTTCCTTCTCCCTCATCCCATATTGCCAGCTTATCTCAAAATCCCATTTATTACACTTCTTCATTATTTTTTTTACAAATGTTAATATTTATCAGAACAATACATACATGATAGCAAAGCAATTAGTAGAGAGTTTATGATGAAAACAAGTCATTTCCCCTTCTGCCCTTCTCTAGGCTCAGGACCACTCTCCAGACTCCAGAAGCAACTTTCCTTCCCTTATCTGATGTTAGCTTCTTCTGATGCAGTGTTTCTCAGCCAGAGGTGATTGTGCTTCCAGGGTACACTTGTCAGTGTCTGGAGACATTTTTGGTTGTCAAAGCTGAGGACAGGGGTGCTACTGGCATCTTGTGGGTAGAGGCCAGGGATCCTCCAGTGTAGAAGGCACTCCCCAGTCCAGAGTGTTGATAGTGTCAAGACTGAGGACTGCTCTTGTGGTTGTCTTCACAAACTCCAGAAATATACTTGAACCCTAATGACCTGATATGAAAATAGCTCATTAATCTTAATGAGCTTAGTCTTAGCTCATTAGTCTTACAGCCCTTCCTTCCTTTCTCTTATTCCTGATGTTTGTAGTGTTATTATTATTTTAGTTTAATCATACAGTCAATTAGTTATTGAACACCATTGTGTGTCAGGTACTATTCAAAGCATTTTGAATTCAGTTACAAGTAAGACAGAGATAGGCTTTATTAAGTCTGCTTTCTTATGGAGGAAAGAGGCCATAAAATCAATTTAACTAAATAAAGTAGCTAAATTTCAACTTTAAATTATATATATAAACCTTTCTTTTGCTTCATAAACTTCCACCAGGACTTGTTCATTTCTCACTTTATAAAATGAGGCTCTTAGCTCTGCTGCCTTTTCTTCTGTCTTTTATCATCTTCTTCTACATCCCACATTCTGTCAGCTATATTCTATTGTCTCATGCCTACTTAAAATTTCATTCCCACAGATGATATCTGAATCATTTTCCAAAACTATATAAAATAGTTTCACATGTTAGGACTCTACTTCAGCTCAGCAATGAACATCATTTATAAAGTCATAATCACCTAAATACTGTTCGTGCATGCGTGCTAAGTTGCTTCATTCATGTCCAACTCTTTGCAATCCTATGCCTTCCTCCAGGGGATCTTCCTGACCAGGATCAAACCCGTGTCTCTCACATCTCCTGCACTGCAAGTGAGTTCTTTACCACTAGCATCACCTGGGATATACTGTTCACAAAACATTAATGAAAGAAATTGAAGATGATACAAAGAAACAGATATTCTGTGTTCTCAGATTGTAAGAATACTGTTAAAATGGCCAGACTAATCAAAGCAATCTATATAGTTAATGCAATCCCTATCAAAATACCCAGGGCATTTTTCTCAGAACTAGAACTAGAACAAATAACCCTAAAATTCATATGGAACCACAAAAGACTCTGAATTGCCAAAGGAATCTTGGGGAAAAAAAACAAAAAAACAAAATTGGAAGTATCACCCTTCCAGACTTTAGACAATTCTACAAAGCTACAGGATCAAAACAGCAGGATACTGGCACAAAACAGATACATAAATTAATGGAACAGAGTAAAGAGCCCAGAAAAAAAACCACCTACCTATGGTCAATTAATCTATAACAAAAGGGACAAGAATATACAGTGGAGAAAAGACAGGCTCTTCAATCAGTGGTGCTGAGAAAACGGGACAGCTACATAAAAAACAATGAGATTAAAACATCGCCTCACACCACATACAAAAACAAACTCAAAATGGATTAAATACCTAAATATAAGACCTGAAACCATAAAATTCTTAGAAGAAAACATAGCCAGAACCTTCTTTGACATAAATCATAGCAATATACCTTTGTATCTGTTTTCTAAGCTAAAAGATATAAAACAAAAATAAACAAATGGGACCTCATTAAACTTAAAAGTTTTTGCACAGCAAAGAAAACCATTGACAAAATGAAAAGACAGCTTCCAGAAAGAAAGAAAATACTTACAAATGATATGACCAACAAGGTATTAATATCCAAACTATAAAAACAGCTTGTACAACTCAATATTAAAAACCAAACAACTCAATCAAAAAGACCTGAAAAGACATTTTTCCAAAGAAGCTATACATATCGCTGAAAAGCACATGAAAAGATGCTTGACAAGGTTAGTTATCGCAGGAATGCAAGTCAAAATGAGGTACCACCTCACATCTGTCAGAATGGCTACCATCAAAAAGGCTATGAATAATAGATGTTGGAGAGGATGTGTAGAAAAGGAAACCCTTGTACACTGTTGGTGGGAATGTAAATTGGTACAGTCACTATGGCAAATAGTATCAGTTCAGTTCAGTTCAGTTCAGTTCAGTTGCTCAGTCATGTCCAACTCTTTGCATGGCGGTTCCTAAAAATTTAAAAGTAGAACTATCATATGATCCAGTAATTCCTCTCTTGGGTATATATCTGGAAAAAATGAAAACACTAATTTGAAAAGATACATGTACCCCAATGTTCATAGCACCACAAGTTACAATAGCCAAGACAAAAAAGCCACCCAAGTATTCATCAACAGACAAATGGATAAAGAAGATGTGAGATTACTCACCCATTAAAAAAGAATGAAATCTTCCATTTGCAGCAATGTAGACAGAGAATATTATGCTTAGTGAAATGTCAAAGAAAGATGAATACTGTATGATATCACTTATATGTAGAATCTAAAAAAAATCCAATACAGCAGAACAGTAATAGACTCACAGATATATTAGATGACAAACTAGTGGTTACCAGAGGTGGGAGGGAAAAGGGGAGGGGAAAGTTAGGGGTGTGGGATTAAGAGATACAAACGACTATGTATAAAATAGATAAGCAACAAGGGTATATTATATAGCAGTATTATATAGGGAATTATAACCATTATCTTATAATAACTTTTAACCTGTAAAATACTGAATCAGTATGCTGTGTACCTGAAATTAACATCATATTGTTAATCAACTATACTTCAATAAAAAAGTATATACTGTTTATGATCTTCAATGTATAGAAAGCCTTAATGGGAGACTTGGTTGTTATAATGTAAAAGTAAATTGGAACTTATGAGATAGTTAAAGAGAGATAGGGAAAGAGAGAGAAATAGAGATATGGCTATGTAAAGCAGAAAACCTAGGAACATTCTCTCCATTAGAAGGGTAAATTTCTCTTGCTTTCAAAACGCCATGAAGACACCCTCTCGATGATGATAGCACCTGACTCCCTCAGGTGCCTTCACATATCCAAAGGTCTTCTTGGGATGTAGAAGGGTTGCCTTTATATCTATTTGATCACTTCAGACTGTTCTGGGAGCCACGTAGCCATGGTTCACTCATGTACAGTCTTCTGGTGTGGTAGAACTAGGTGTACCTAACAAAGCACTCCAAAACTCAGTAGCTTAGAACAACCATCTTATTTGCTCATTATTTTGCGTATCAGGAATTTGCACTGGTTGGTTCTTCTGCTAGTCTTGCCTGAGGTCATTTATGTAACGAGTCAGATCAGCTGGCAGATCAGTTGGGGGCTGATTTTCCTGTATAATAACTAAGGTTGGCAGATATAGCAAATAAAAATACAGGATGCCAGTTAAATTTGAACTCTAGATAAATAATTAATAATCGTTTTATTTTAAGTATGCCCAATGCAATATTTGGGACATACTTATATTGGAAAAATGGTTTGTGTTCATGTGGAATTCAGATTTAATTGGGAGTCCTGGATTTTATGTGGCAGCTCTTCCTAGGGGTCCTCAGTGGAAACAGTTCATGTCTGTTCTGCATGGACTCATCCTCTAGCAGACCAATCTACTTAGCACATGGTGGTTTCAGAGCAGAAAGAGGGCAATGCCTACTGAAAATGCACTGTTCAAGCCTCTTCATGGGTCATGTTTTCCAATGTTTGAACAGGCCAAAGCAAATCACATGTTCAGGCCCAGATTCAATGCAGGAGGGGATTACACAATGATATGACTTCCCTGGTGGCTCAGACAGTAAAGAGCCTGGCTTCAGTGAGGGAGACCCAGGTTTGATCCCTAGGTTGGGAAGATCCCCTGGAGAAGGAAATGGTAACCCACTCCAGTATTCTTGTCTGAAAAATGTTATGGATGGAGGAGCCTGGCAGGCTACAGTCCATGGGGTCGCAAAGAGTTGGACACAACTGAACGACTTCACTTTCTTTTCTTCTATGGTAACAAGGAGGCATGGTTCATTGTAGCTATTACTGTAATATTTTCTCAGAGGTCATTCTAATTGTTACTTTTTCCTCTCATTTGCCTATATAACACCCTCAATTGATTTTAACAAGGTCCTGTTTGTTCACCCACTACCCCAAATCCTCTGTCCGTTTATTCCACTCTGGTCTGGTCAACCAGGGCCTGCTGTTTAGCTGTCATCTTAAAACTCACCTTTATTGCATTCCCAAGTTGTGATCATGATTTCCTTGATTCCATATTTACCTTGGACTTGATTACTACCTTTTTGCTTGGAGTGCACGTTCAAGTAACTTCTTAAGAGAAGGTCCGCAAGAGGCAAAATTTGAATACTTTCAGTCCTGAAAACATCTTTACAGTTATCACATACCTATATGATATGTGTAGGTATGTCTGTTTAGAAATAGAATACTAGAGAAAAGCTCATTTTCTAAGAATCCGAAGGCCTTTACACATTGATATATCACATCCAGTGTTATGAATAACATGTCTGATGCCAGTTTGCTTTGCTATGACTTTATCCCCACCCTTGAGAAAGTTTTGGGTTTCCTTTTAATCTATATTATTCTAAAATTTATTGGGGATATGTCTAGGTGAGGTTTTTAATTGTACAGAGCACAAAATACAGCTTTCTTTTCAATTAAAATTAATTGTAAATTAACTGTATTGAGTACAAAATGCAGTTTTCTTCTTAATTAAAAAAGAAAAATATGGAGAAAAAATAATGAGGATCTATATATAAGTCATCCATAATTAACAACAAACATTAAGGCTCTGTTGCATTTGTTCATAAGTTCTTTGTTAATAGATAAAATTAAACTACAAAATTGTTAGGGTTACATTTTCCTCAGTCCCTTACCAAAGGCAAGTGGTATTGTAAAATTGATGTGCATCTTTCAGTACTCATTTTTAATTTTGCTATAAATATATGTATTTAAAATAATATATAGTATTGTTTTTGGCTCAGACGGTAAAGCGTCTGTCTACAATGCAGGAGACCCAGGTTCGATCCCTGGGTCAGGAAGATCCGCTGGAGATGGAAATGGCAATCCACTCCAGTACTATTGCCTGGAAAATCCCATGGACAGAGAAGCCTGGTAGGCTACAGTCCATGGGGCCGCAAAGAGTCGGACACGACTGAGCGACATTCCTGTATTGTTTTATAATATAAAATTATATAAATGGCATTATATTGTATCTTTCTACAAATTGCTTATTTCACTCAACTTTAGATGTCTGAGATATCTAGACTGAGCTGTAGAGATTTAGTTCACCCATTTTTACTGCTTTATGAATTCAATTATGTAGATAGATGACTTATATTATTCAAAACCCTACAACAAACATCAACCTTAGGGCTGAAATATCAGCCATTAAAATCAGAAACATGACAAGTATGCAGTTTATAATCAGTGCTGTTGCTCTGGAGGTCCTGACAGTGCAATGAGATAAGATAAAGAAATGAGCTATAAAATATTGAATAAGAAGAGATAAAAATATCATAATTTATAAACTATGTTTGTCTAGTTGAAAAGTCAGAAAGAAAAAAGAGGCAAAATAATATAGTATGAGAGTTCACCAAAGGAACCTGACTATAGAAACGATATTACATCGAGTTTTTATACAAACCTTTGATGGAAATATGTATATTATATACATAATATACATTATGTATATATGTACAAAATTCAAAAGCTACAAAAGACATAAAAAAGAGTCTCTTATTGAATTTTTCCCATGCAAACACAACATATGCACAAAGAGGCAAAAAAGTGTTTTGCCTTCAATTGTGAATGACTACACATTCTGAGAGTTGGACTGTGAAGAAGGCTGAGTGCCAAAGAATTGATGCTTTTGAACTGTGGTGTTGGAGAAGACTCTTGAGAGTCCCTTGGACTGCAAGGAGATCCAACCAGTCCATTCTGAAGGAGGTCAGCCCTGGGATTTCTTTGGAAGGAATGATGCTAAAGCTGAAACTCCAGTACTTTGGCCACCTCATGCAAAGAGTTGACTCATTGGAAAAGACCCTGATGCTGGGAGGGATCGGGGGCAGGAGGAGAAGGGGACGACCGAGGATGAGATGGCTGGATGGCATCACTGACTTGATGGACGTGAGTCTGAGTGAACTCCAGGAGATGGTGATGGACAGGGAGGCCTGGCGTGCTGCTATTCATGGGGTCACAAAGAGTCGGACACGACTGAGCGACTGAACTGAACTGAACACATTCTGAAAGATAATTTTCACTATATAAGGAAACAAAATCATAAATGATAGAATGTCAGGAACCGTGTTAGGCATTACTGACAAAATGGAGGCACAGCTCCAACCCCCTCTCCTCATCCTGCAGGCACGGTCCCACGATGAAAGAGTTAGGTTTTGTGATTCTGACTTGTTCTTTCCTTTCTTCGGTTGAGTTGGCTGGAAAGAATGTTAAGGTGCTTATTGTTCTTGAGAGAAGCATGAGAAAGCACAAAGCCTTCTGCAGTTGTGCCCAGAAAATAATCTATAAAGTAACCATTGACATTTGTTCAAGGATTTTTACAAAGAATGTCCCAGGATGAGCATGTAAGCCACAGCTTGAGGCCATGGGAAGGATTGTTATCTGAAACCTCTTTGTGAGGGAAATGTTTATGGCAAAGGAAGTTTGCTGAGTTAGGGTTTAGGAATAATTAAGACTAGTTAGAAGCCTTTTTAGGAGATAGTGAGCTCGGAGAAGGCAATGGCAACCCACTCCAGCACTCTTGCCTGGAAAATCCCATGGATGGAGGAGACTAGTAGGCCGCAGTCCATGTGGTCACAAAGAGTCCGACATGACTGAGTGACTTCACTTTCACTTTTCACTTTCATGCATTGGAGAAGGAAATGGCAACCCACTCCAGTGTTCTTGCCTGAAGAATCCCAGGGGATTCACCAGCACAGCCTAGTGGGCTTCTGTCTATGGGGTCGCACAGAGTCGGACACGACTGAAGTGACTTAGCAGCAGCAGAGCTTAGGATACTAGGGGCAAGCAGGATTTAGAAAGATAAGAAATAAACTGAGGAATGTGGTATGCAGCCCAGACATAAGCATGAGTTACAATGTCATCACAAGTAAACAGGATTCTGAGAGAATCACTGAAGCAGGAACTCTGTTTGAAGGGCAACAATGAGACAATAAATCTGGGTGAGGGGGAACTGAAAATGTCAAATCTCTGACCTAATGCTTTTGTCAAAGTATAAAAGGAGACCTGATGCTTGAAATAAACATGTAGTCCTGCACCTTGAGTCAGAGGCTATATCATCCCCCACTGACACTGCTCAGCCCTTCAGGCTGATTCCCTGGCTGCTGGAGCTGGACTCTGGCAATGAAATATATAATAGATTTATAATAGTACAAAAAACACAGTGTGCTCCAACATGCTTTCTCTCGCAAAATAAGGCAGCTGTGGTGAGGGGATAAACCAGTCCCATTTCGCTTGGCGCTAAAGCAGGCAGGGCAGGGGGTTCCTAAGTCTCCTGTGGGCCAGAATGCATCCTGAGATGGTATCAGAGGATACCTGACACCTGCTCACAAGCACCAGCACACCCTCCCTGACAACACACACACCTCACTTGTCATGGATGACCCAGTAACCCAGAGGGTCGCTGAGTCAGTGAGGGGTTCCTGGGAGAAAAGAGTGTGCCCCAAGAGGAATTCCACAGCAGGAAGCCACAGAGGGGCTGCTCGGCTGGGGGCATGAGGTCCCAGAGGCACCAACTATATATCATGAGAATGGAGTGAGAAGTGGTACTGTGTTGACAGGTTATCTGTTTGGAAAAGGAGTCAGTTTGGATGACAACTCCCACCTTGCACAAAAGGAAATTCCAGGTATATCCTTGAGACAAGCCTTGAAGTGGAAAGGTAAGAAAGAATTAGAAACCACAGAGGAGGCTCCTTTTGTAAAGGGGAAATGGGGAAGGCCATCCGAAGCCACACACAAAAGCAAGAAGCAATAAGGGAGAATGAGCTTTCTGGGGAAGAGGAGGTCCTGAGCAAAGTGAAGGGTGTGTGTGTGTGTGAGACAGAGTGAGATGATGCACGTGGCATGAGGATCGGACAAGGGACTGGTCGATGCCCGGCAGGGCTGTGCTGCAGGGCCATCCCATCTTAGACCAAGTACTGGCCCAGGAGAGAGGTGGGGGCCAGTGCTCCGCACTGCAGTCAGACTCTTAACCAACACTGCTGTGGTGGCCCAGCAGAGGGACTGACTGTTGAGGGCTGTGCCTGTCCCCGGTGACACTTGAGAGTGAGGGCACTGTGGTTGGAACTGCCCCAAGCGTGGCACGAAGGGCCCTGTGGGGATGCAGCCTGGGAGATGCGGGGGGTGTAGCAGGCAGGAAGCTGGATGCCTGCAAGCCACCCGACCTGGGCTTATGTCAGGGAGGGGCGGGGTGGGGGGGCGTCATATAACAAAGTTCCCAGGACAGGAAGCAGGCTGGGAGGGTACTGGAAGTTGCTGTAAAAGTTCCTATCTACAGGCACAAACGTAGACAAGATAATGAGGAAGGGAAAGCAGGGCTCTTTCTGGAGCCGGCCGGAAGACAGTGTGTGGAGGCACTTCCAGACTTAGCCAAGACACAGCTTTGGCTGGGGCAGTCCCATCAAGGCAGGCACCCCCCACAGAGTGCGACAAGACACAGCTTTGGCTGGGGCAGTCCCATCAAGGCAGGCACCCCCCACAGAGTGCGGCAAGCTCAAGCCTTGAGAACCCTGGTTAATGTCTGCCACAGGGAAACCCGGCAAGGAACTTGGTGGATTGTAGCAGACAGGTGGGTCTAAGTTTGTGCTGGGTGGTCCCCTGCTGTCTCATTTTTGAATGAAGCATGGCAGGGGTGGCAGGCACCTTAGTCTTTCCAGCACTGAAAGCCTCTGACTGTGTTCCTCAGGCCCTGACTGCAGGCATGCCTCTCGCTCCAGGTCCCTCCACATCGGAGGCAGAGGCCACGGG
Organism: Capricornis sumatraensis; assembly: GCF_032405125.1. NCBI lineage: Eukaryota > Metazoa > Chordata > Mammalia > Artiodactyla > Bovidae > Capricornis > Capricornis sumatraensis. Next base: position 9,118,628 of record NC_091092.1, read on the forward strand.
GAACCGGGCTCCCGCCCCGGCACAGCAGCCGGCCAAGGCCAACTGAGGCCAGCCAGGGCCCGGAGCTTCCCCACACAGGGAGTGTTTCAGGGAGGGCAGTGCCAGCTCATGGAGAGGGGTCGTGTCTTGGGCCAAGACCCCACTGTGGAGACACTTCAGGGCTGGCAGGCTGTCCTGTAACAGAGGTGCTCAGGAGGTGGGCAGAGGCCTCCCAGCCCCTGCCTGAGATCGGAGTCAGTTGTGGCCTGAGAGGGCCTAGTGCCTGCCTCGGAGATGGTGGAGCGCTGCCTGTGGCGGGACTCAAGCGGGGACTCGGCAGAGTGCAGAGGAGGAAGGAAGCACGTGGCCATTTGGGACCCCAAGCCAGGAGCAAGCAGAAATGCTGTGGTTAGGGCAGAGATGGCCGAGGCTGAGCAATAAGGTGTTGCTGAAGATGCCCCTGGCCAGCACGCTCCACTGGACAAGGGGATGAGGGGCTGCCTGAGGGCAGTCCTGCCTGGCAAACAGACTGCCCCACCCACCTGAGGCTGGCTAGGCACAAAGGGAGGGTCAGGTAAGTAGCTCTTAGAAAACAGGGCCCCAGAGCCAGCAAACGAAGCCCCAGCCTGGTGAGCCTTGCTGGGGTTGTGGTGTCACAGCAACCAGTCACATGCTGCCCAACAAGGCGCCAGGGCTTGGGAAGGGGCAGAGTTCTGGCAGGCCCCCAAGGTCACTAGGCAGCTCAAACTGTGGGGGCGGATGAGTACAAGCAGGAGAGTGGCACCCCACCTGCACCCCCCGCCCCAGTCTCCCGGAGAAGGGAGGGAAACATTGAGATAACACTGTGCTCTGCACGGAGGAGGGCAGTCAGAAGCAGTACACTGGGACACCACTGATGACCAGGGTGCAGTGTCCCTGAGCCACACCCCAGGGGGCACAGGAGAGGGCACCGGGCTCACAGGCAGCACCGCTCAAAAGAAGCTTCTTGTCCCCTACGTGAGCCTGGCCTTTGAGGAGGAGGACCACTTCATGACACATCAAAACACCCAGGGAATCTGGCTTTGCTGACCCAGGGCTGAGGCTTGCTGGGAGGGGTCTGGAAATGTGGGCAGGGGCGGTGGAAGGAGTTGCACAGATTCATGGAGCTTTCAGTGTGCAGAGCCACATTCCTCCTTTCCTTCCAGGGGTGCCGGGAGCTTGCATGGACGGCATGAATACGTGTCCTTCTGGGTGGACCAGACGTGACCATGCCACGCCTCTCAGCATCTGCCCTCCCACCCCCTCGGGGATCCGTGGACGTCTCCATTGTCTCCTTCCTGGATCCCACAGAAGTACCCGGGAGAGGGTAGAAAAGAGGTTTCCCAGAGGAAGCAAGGGCCAAGCCTTCTCGCTAGTCCGGGAATTTGGGCTTGGCCTCCCAAGGAAGGGAGGAGGCCTGCAAGTAGGTCGCACAGCTGCTTCTCAGGAGAGACAACACCACCAAGCAGGCCCTCAGCAAGTAGCAACTGTAACTGCTATAATTGTGCATCAGATGTCAGGGATGGGTTGCCCAGTGGGACGGCAGGGATGCACAGGCCAGCCCGAGGGGACTGAGCTTCCTCTCTAGGCCAGCAGGCGAGGAAAGACACCTTCGTCGAGGGAAGGATTTCTCTGCGTCAGGCACTGTGCTGCCTGCTTCAAGGTGTTGCCTCTTCTAGTCCTCCCAAGAGTCCTTCTTCCTCCTACCCCCACCCCTTTCCCTGCCCCAGCCCCTCCCCCAGCCCCTTCTGGAGGCTCCCCCTGAACCCTGCAGCTCATCCCTTCTCCAGTCTCCTGTGGGCACTGCTGAGTGGGCATCTGCCAGGAGCAAATGCCCCCAGTCAGTTAGCATGGATCATGTATTTTGGTCTTTCCCCTCATGCAGACTAGAGATTCAGAAACAAGTACCGTGTCTCCATTTTGCCAGTCAAAGCACACAGCTTTATTGATGATACATAAAAATGCAGACTTGGTGGACAAGGTTAAGTCAGTACAGCGCATAGAAGAGGGGTGAACTTTTTTGCTCAATAGGTATCGTTCATAGGCTCGTGAAGAAAAGAGAGTAAATGGAAAGGATCCCATCTAAGCAGCAACTGATACGCTTTTGGCACAAGCCCCCTATGGGTCTGGTCTCCCCAGCATGGCCCAGCTTCGACACGGAGACCACCACAGGCCAGGCATCCCCACTGAGGCTAGAACATGTTGTTCTTGAACCACAGCTGGCCGCTGAAAGGACCCCTTTACCACAGGGAGAAGGCTGCAAGCGAGCAATTTACAATGCACATTGCCTGCAGACTGAAAACCCAAGAGGTTACTCAAAGCTCTGTGGGAACCCCTGCCTGACCAGTAAGAGTGTGGTCCCGGATTTAGCAAATGCAACTTTCACCCAGAGATGTGCTGAGCCAGCTAACGCTGGGTCTTCAATAGCACCCGCTGCAGAGTCTTTGAGAACACAAGTGTGTGTTCACCCATTGACTGGGCTTTGTTTTGGGGTGGATCAGTCCCACCCTGCTGGAGGGGCCACTTAAGAGGCCAGGGATTCTGAGAGAAGCTGTCTGTTTGTGTTCCTGACAAAGAGGGGCAGGAAGGGGCATAGCACTTGGGCTCTCAGCAACTCCCCCGACAAGGCTGGCTTTTCAGACAAACCCGTCAGGGGTTTCACAACCTGCCCCTCAGCACATTCACTTCCCTCTGGTATCAAAGGAAGCATCAAGCCTGAAACGGACTTGGCAAGCATGGTATTAATAACTGTCATGCTTATTAACAAATTTAATCCAGCCTGCTGCAGAAGTGAGTTGCAGCAAAGAGACACGGTCTCCCGACACACTTGGCTGATGCACATCTTCATCTGGCCCTGATTTTCGACACCTGCGTTCAAGTTATCCGGGCCACACAAAGCCTTTCCGTCCTCAACAGCAGGGTCGGGAGTCGGGATTGTGTTTCCAGCAATGGAGAGGCTGGCCAAATGACTGTGGATATCATGGCTAAATGAAAAACTGGCATCCTTGGGCTCAGCTAACAATACTTTTCCCTGAATGAAAGGCTCCTTGGAGAGGCCAACAGCACAACAGAAATTTTTAATATCTTTAGCATCACTTTTTAAATAAAAATGTTCTCCTTTTCACTAGGGAAAATGTGATTTTTCTTCATTCAGGCCCTTTCCTCTTTGACCGGCCCTAGGTTCTTACTGCCCATGTCACATGTCAGCCTCATCCCCAGGATTTGGCATTCCCTGAATCTTTGAATGAAGACTAGACCCCTTATCCACCCTTATCCATACGCAGTTCCCTACAGTTCTGCTTGTTTCTCACTGTGCTTACATCCTTTTCTGATAGTGGGTGAACTGTAGCAACTTCTAGTTCTGTCCTCTAGAACTGCTTTTGCTAAATCATGAACTGGATCACACTTATATCTGTGACAAGTCACAGGAGGGCCTCACTCTTTTAAAAAGCCATCTTATTGTAGCGTTCTAGAGAAGAGACTGTTGGATGTTCTTTCCCTGGACACAAACTGCACTGTCTGCCATTCGACAGATTACTGGGGAAAATGCAAATACATAGAGCTTTACTGAGTCTTTGTAAATATAAATGTCAACGCTCAGCTCAGTTGATTTTCCGGCGTCAAATTCCTGTTAATTTTCAAATGTTTCTCCTCTGGCATTTATCTCCCTTAAGCTGGATCCCACTGTTTCCTCAGAGGTACAGCATTTAACTTTTCTAGCACCCAAGTTAAGAGGAGAAGAAAACAAAGACTGGGAGAGGTTGCTGAGTTGCCTCTTGACCCTGCATTCTGACTCCCTCCTCCTCCCTTTCCTTATCTCGAAGAGATCACAATGTCTGGAGCTATTTCCTTCTTCCTTTGCCTAGATTTATGTCTTCATGTAAACACACAGAGAGAATGGAGATCGGTAGATATACAGGCATATGACTGCCCTCTCTCCAGAGGGAGAAATCTGGCTTTGAAATTTCTTCCATTTGACATGCTTAGGCACACCCTCTATCCTCCAGACCCGTTCATCACCTCATGGCTTCCCCACAAAGGCCCGCATTTTCAACTCCCTGCTGCCCCCAGTCCTCTTGACTTTGTTTTCTTCTTTCAAATGGCTACTATTCTGTTCTACCCATCATTTCTGCTTCATAGACTCTGCTTCCCCAGAGCCAAAAAGGATTGGGGTTAAGTCATGATTTTTTGAAAGGGGTTCTTGCCTGGAGAATCCCAGGGACGGGGAGCCTGGTGGGCTGCCGTCTATGGGGTCGCACAGAGTCAGACACGACTGAAGCGACTTAGCAGCAGCAGCAGCGGTAGTGAAAGAGAAGGTTCTGGTTTCACGCTTGCCTCTACCGCCATCTTCTGACTGGTTCAGGCCTCACATTTCCGTGAAGAAACTGATCAGTTCACTTCAGTTCAGTCGATCAGTCGTGTCCAACTCTTTGCGACCCGATGGACTGCAGCACGCCAGGCCTCCCTGTCCATTACCAGCTCCTGGAGGTTACTCAAACTCATGTCCATTGAGTTGCTGATGCCATCCAACCATCTCATCCTCTGTCGTCTCCTTCTCTTCCTGCCTTCAATCTTTCCCAGTATCAGGGTCTTTTCCAATGAGTCTGTTCTTCATATCAGGTGGCCAAAGTATTGGAGTTTCAATATCAGTCCTTCAGTGAATACTCAGGACTGATTTCCTTTAGGATGGACTGGTTGGATCTCCTTGCAGTCCCAGGAACTCTCAAAAGTCTTCTCCAACACCACAGTTCAAAAGCATCAATTCTTTGGCGCTCAGCTTTCTTTATACTCCAGCTCTCACATCCATACATGATAACTAGAAAAACAATAGCCTTGACTAGATGGACCTTTGTGGACAAAGTAATGCCTCTACTTTTTAATATGCTTTCTAGGTTGGTCATAACTTTTCTTCCAAGGAGTAAGCGTCTTTTAATTTCATGGCTGCAGTCACCATCTGCAGGGATTTTGGAGCCCCCCCCCCCAAAAAAATAAAGCCTGACACTGTTTCCACTGTTTCCCCATCTATTTCCCATGAAGTGATGGGACCAGATACCGTGATCTTAGTTTTCTGAATGTTGAGCTTTAAGCCAACTTTTTCACTCTCTTCTTTCACTTTCATCAAGAGGCTCATTAGTTCCTCTTCACTTTCTGCCATAAGGGTGGTGTCATCTGCATATCTGAGGTAATTGACATTTCTCCTGGCAATCTTGATTCCAGCTAGTGCTTCATCCAGCCCAGGGTTTCTCATGATGTACTTACTCTGCATATCAGTGAAATAAGCAGGGTGACAATATACAGCCTTGACGTACTCCTTTCCCGATTTGGAACCAGTCTGTTGTTCCATGTCCAGTTCTAACTGTTGTTTCCTGACCTGCATACAGATTTCTCAAGATTCAGGTCGGACGGTCTGGTATTCCCATCTCTTTCAGAATTTTCCACAGTTTGTGGTGAGCCACACAGTCAAAGGGTTTGGCAGAGTCAATCAAGCAGAAATAGATGTTTTTCTGGAACTCTCTTGCTTTTTCCATGATCCAGCGGATGTTGGCAATTTGATCTCTGGTTCCTCTGCCTTTTCTAAAACCAGCTTGAACATCTGGAAGTTCATGATTCACGTATTGTTGAAGCCTGGCCTGGAGAATTTTGAGCATCACTTTACTAGCGTGTGAGATGAGTGTAATTGTGTGGTAGTTTGAACATTCTTTGGCACTGCCTTTCTTTGGGATTGGAATGGAAGCTGACCTTTTCCAGTCCTGTGGCCACTGCTGAGTTTTCCAAATTTGCTGGCATATTGAGTGCAGCACTTTCACAGCATCGTCTTTTAGCTATGAAATAGCTCAACTGGAATTCCATCACCTCCGCTAGCTTTGTTCGTAGTGATGCTTCCTAAGGCCCACTTGACTTCACATTCCAGGATGTCTGACTCTAGGTGAGTGATCACATCATCGTGATTATCTGGGTCATGACAATCTTTTTTGTATAGTTCTTCTGTGTATTCTTGTCACCTTTTCTTAATATCTTCTGCTTCTCTTAGGACCATATAATTTCTGTCCTTTATCAAGTTCATCTTTGCATGAAATATTCCCTTGGTATCTCTAATTTTCTTGACGAGATCTCTAGTCTTTCCCATTCTATTATTTTCCTCTATTTCTTTGCACTGATCACTGAGGAAGGCTTTCTTATCTCTCCTTGGTATTCTTTGGAACTCTGCATTCAGATGGGTATATCTTTCCTTTTCTCCTTTGTTTTTTGCTTCTCTTCTTTTCACAGCTATTTGTAAGGCCTCCTCAGAGAGCCATTTTACTTTTTTGCATTTCTTTTTCTTGAGGATGGTCTTGACCCCTGTCTCCTGTATAATGTCATGAACCTCCATCCATAGTTCATCAGGCACTCTGTCTATCAGATCTAGACCCTTAAATCTATTTCCCACTGCCACTGTATAATAAGGGATTTGATTTAGGTCATACCTGAATGGTCTAGTGGTTTTCCCTACTTTCTTCAGTTTAAGTCTGACTTTGGCAATAAAGAGTTCATCGTCTGAGTCACAGTCAGCTCCCTGTCTTGTTTTTGCTGACTGTATAGAGCTTCTCCATCTTTGGCTGCAAGGAACATAATCAATCTGATTTTGATGTTGACCATCTGGTGATGTCCACGTGTAGAGTCTTCTCCTCTGTTGTTGGAAGAGGATGTTTGCTATGATAAGAGGAACCAGAGATCAAATTGCCAACATCCGCTGGATCATCGGAAAAGCAAGAGAGTTCCAGAAAAACATCTATTTCTGCTTGATTGACTCTGCCAAAGCCTTTGACTGTGTGGCTCACCACAAACTGTGGAAAATTCTGAAAGAGATGGGAATACCAGACCGTCTGACCTGAATCTTGAGAAATCTGTATGCAGGTCAGGAAACAACAGTTAGAACTGGACATGGAACAACAGACTGGTTCCAAATCGGGAAAGGAGTACGTCAAGGCTGTATATTGTCACCCTGCTTATTTCACTGATATGCAGAGTACATCATGAGAAACCCTGGGCTGGATGAAGCACTAGCTGGAATCAAGATTGCCAGGAGAAATGTCAATTACCTCAGATATGCAGATGACACCACCCTTATGGCAGAAAGTGAAGAGGAACTAATGAGCCTCTTGATGAAAGTGAAAGAAGAGAGTGAAAAAGTTGGCTTAAAGCTCAACATTCAGAAAACTAAGATCACGGTATCTGGTCCCATCACTTCATGGGAAATAGATGGGGAAACAGTGGAAACAGTGTCAGGCTTTATTTTTTGGGGGGGCTCCAAAATCCCTGCAGATGGTGACTGCAGCCATGAAATTAAAAGACGCTTACTCCTTGGAAGAAAAGTTATGACCAACCTAGAAAGCATATTAAAAAGTAGAGGCATTACTTTGTCCACAAAGGTCCATCTAGTCAAGGCTATTGTTTTTCTAGTTATCATGTATGGATGTGAGAGCTGGAGTATAAAGAAAGCTGAGCGCCAAAGAATTGATGCTTTTGAACTGTGGTGTTGGAGAAGACTTTTGAGAGTTTCTGGGACTGCAAGGAGATCCAACCAGTCCATCCTAAAGGAAATCAGTCCTGAATATTCACTGAAGGACTGATATTGAAGCTCCAATACTTTGGCCACCTGATATGAAGAATGGACTCATTGGAAAAGACCCTGATACTGGGAAAGATTGAATGTAGGAAGAGAAGGGGCTGACAGAGGATGAGATGGTTGGATGGCATCAGCAACTCAATGGACATGAGTTTGATTAAACTCCGGGAGCTGGTGATGGACAGTCCATGGGGTCCATGGGGTCAGAAAGAGTCAGACACAACTGAGCGACTGAGCGACTGAACTGAACTGATAATTTCCAAGAAAGGAACCTGTCTTCTCCTGGAGCAACTACTTCAGTTTATACTTCATCTTCTCTCAGAATATAAGGCAACAGCCCATCACTTCACTTCCCCTCCACTCAGGCACTGATATCTGCCATCTTTCTTGGACCCATAAAAATGCAAATTTCTTGAAATAAGGCATAGAGAGAGAGAGAATTTAGATATTTTTTATATCCTTTGCTTATTTTCTTGGAAATACTGTCTCTTAAAAAAGATATACACGTTTTTATATGCATAAGGAGTTTTCTAAAGTGATTTTTGCCAAAATGTCACCACTGGTTATTTCAGAGATATAGTTAAGGCATAATACATTCTAGGTATTGTGCCAACTGCTAAGGTCAATGGGACATCTAGATGAACAAAATTGTCTCTTGGTAATTATCACCCAGTTTCTCAGACAGGTCTCTACAAGGCAGCATTTACTTAGCTGAGTTCACACACTCCAGGATCTAGATCTTAATTTTGTCTTCAGACTAATATTATGCATGACTGATGACCTTATGCAGAAAACAAATGCATACATATATTCAACCAAAGACAAGGATAAGAATGTTCATAGTAGCACTGTTCATATTAGCCCCAAACTGGAAACACCCCAAATATCCATTAACAGTAAGAAAGATAAATGAAATATAGTAAATACATGTGTGTTGCATGGTAAGTCACTTCAGTCGTGTTCAACTCTTTGCAACCCCACAGACTATAACCTGAGATGCTCCTCTGTCCATAGGATTCTCCTGGCAAGAATACTGGAATGGGTTGCCATTTCTTCCTCCAGGATATCTTCCTGACCCAGGGATTGAACCCCCATTTCCTGTGTCTCCTGCATTATTAGGAGGATTCTTTACCACTAGCACCACCTATAGGTGGTGTTTATAGTCATAAATGGCAATGAGTATTATATATGCAGAAGTATGGATTAATCTCACAATGTTAGCAAAAATTAAAAAGAGATACAAATGAATACATACTGTGTGACTTTGTTTACAGAAGGTTTAAAACACACACATGAATTCAGCAACACATCAAAAAGCTCATACACCATGATCAAGTTGGGTTTATTCCAGGGATGCAAAGATTCTTCAATATATAGAAATCAATCAATGTGATATGCCATATTAACAAATTGAAAGATAAAAATCATATGATCATCTCAATAGATGCAGAAAAAGCTTTGAAAAATTCAGCACCTATTTATGATTAAAACTCTTCAAAAAATAGACATAGAAGGAACCTACCTCAACATAGTAAAGGCCATATATGATAAGCCTACAGCAAGCATTATTCTCAATGGTGAAAAACTGAAAGCATTTCCCCTAAGATCAGGAACAAGACAAGGGTGTCCACTTTCACCACTATTATTCAACATAGTTCTGGAAGTCCTAGCTACAGCAATCAGAGAAGAAAAAAAAAATAAAAAGGAATCCAGATCAGAAAAGAAGAAGTAAAGCTCTCATTGTTTGCAGATGACATGCTACTGTATGTAGAAAACCCTAAAGACAGTATCGGAAAATTGCTAGAGAATCCATATTGTGAAAATGACTATACTACCAAATCCAATCTACAGATTCAATGTGAATCCTATCAAATTACCAATGGCATTTTTCACAGAACTAGAACAAAAAAAATATTCACAATTCATATGAAAACACAAAAGAACCTGAATAGCCAAAGCACTCTTGAGAAAGAAGAATGGAGCTGGAGAAATCAACGTTCCTGACTTCAGGTTATACTACAAAGCTACAGTCATCAAGACAGTATGGTACTGGCACAAAAACAGAAATATAGACCAATGGAACAAGATATAAAGCCCAGAGATAAGCCCATGCACCTATGAGTACATTATTTTTGACAAAGGAGGCAAGAATATACAATGAGGCAAAGACAGCCTCTTCAATAAATGCTGCTGGGAAAATTGGACAGCTACATGTAAAAGAATGAAATTGGAACACTTTTTAACACCAGACACGAAGATAAACTCAAAATGGATTAAAGACCTAAATGTAAGATCAAAAACTAGAGGAAAACATAGGCAGAACACTCGATGACACAAATCAAAGCAAGATCCTCTATGACCCACCTCCTAGAGTAATGGGAATAAAAACAAAAGTAAACAAATGTGACCGGATTAAAAGCTTTTGCACAGCAAAGGAAAGTATAAAAAAGGTGAAAAGGCAACCATCAGAATGGGAGAAAATAATAGCAAATGAAACAACTGACAAAGGATTAATTTCCAAAATATACAAGCAGCTCATACAACTCAATACCAGAAAAACAAACAACACAATAAAAAAATGAGAAAAATACCTCAATAGACATTTCTCCAAAGAGGACATACAGGTGGCTAACAAACACATGAAAAGATACTCAACATCACTCATTATTAGAGAAATGCAAATCAAAACTACAATGAGATATCACCTCACACCGATTAGAATGGCCCTCATCAAAATATCTACAAACAATAAATGCTGGAAAGGGTGTGGAGAAAAGGGAATGTTTTTGCGCTATTGGTGGGAATGTAAATTGACACAGCCACTATGGAAGATGGTATGGAGATTCCTTTAAAAACTAGGAATAAAACCACCATATGACACAGCAATCCCACTCCTAGGCATATACCCTGAGGAAACCAAAATTGAGAGACACATGTATCCCATTGTTAATTGCAGCACTCTTTACAATAGCTAGAACATGAAAGCAACCTAGATGTCAATCAACAGATGAATGGACAAAGAGGTTGTGTATACACAATGGAATATTACTCAGCCATGAAAAGGAACACATTTGAGTCAGTTCTAATGAGGTGCATGAAACTAGAACCTATTATACAGAGTGAAGTGAGTCATAAAGAGAAAGATAAATACTGTATTCTAACACATATATACAGAATCTGGAAAAATGCTACTGAAAAATTTATTTACAGGGCAACAATGGAGAATCAGATGTAGAGAATAGATTTACGGACATGGGAAGAAGGGAGGAGAGGGTGAGATGTATGGAAAGAGTAACATAGAAACTTTCATCAGTTCAGTTCAGTTGCTCAGTCGTGTCCGACTCTCTGTGACCCCATGAATCACAGCACGCCAGGCCTCCCTGTCCATCACCATCTCCCGGAGTTCACTCAAACTCACATCCATCGAGTCCGTGATATCATCCAGCCATCTCATCCTCACTCGTCCCCTTCTCCTCCTGCCCCCAATCCCTCCCAGCATCAGAGTCTTTTCCAATGAGTCAACTCTTCACATGAGGTGGCCAAAGTACTGGAGTTTCAGCTTTAGCATCATTCCTTCCAAAGAAATCCCAGGGTTGATCTCCTTTAGAATGGACTGGTTGGATCTCCTTTAGAATGGACTGGTTGGATCTCCTTGCAGTCCAAGGGACTCTCAAGAGTCTTCTCCAACACCACAGTTCAAAAGCATCAATTCTTCAGTGCTCAGCCTTCTTCACAGTCCAACTTTCACATCCATACATGACCACTGGAAAAACCACAGCCTTGACTAGACGGACCTTAGTCGGCAAAGTAACGTCTCTGCTTTTGAATATGCTATCTAGGTTGGTCATAACTTTTCTTCCAAGGAGTAAGCGTCTTTTAATTTTATGGCTGCAGTCACCAACTGCAATGACTTTGGAGCCACCCAAAATAAAGTCTGACACTATTTCTACTGTTTCCCCATCTATTTGCCATGAAGTGATGGGACCAGATGCCATGATCATTTTCTGAATGTTGAGCTTTAAGCCAACTTTTTCGCTCTCCTCTTTCACTTTCATCAAGAAGCTTTTTAGCTCCTCTTCACTTTCTGCCACAAAGGTGGTGTCATCCGCATATCTGAGGTTATTGATATTTCTCCTGGCAGTCTTGATTCCAGCCTGTGTTTCTTCCAGTCCAGCATTTCTCATGATGTACTCTGCATATAAGTTAAATAAGCAGGGTGACAATATACAGCCTTGACGTACTCCTTTTCCTATTTGGAACCAGTCTGTTGTTCCATGTCCAGTTCTAACTGTTGCTTCCTGTTGCTTCCTTTCATTACCATATGTAAAATAGATAGCCAATGGGAATTTACTGTATGGCTCAGCAAACAGAAACAGGGGCTCTGTATCAACCTAGAGGGGTGGGATGGGGAGGGAGATAAGAGGGATTTCCAAAAGGGAGGGGATATATGTATCCCTATGGTTTATTCCAAAATCACTGCAGATGGTGCTTGCAGCCATGAAATTAAAAGACGCTTACTCCTTGGAAGAAAAGTTATGACCAACCTAGATAGCATATTCAAAAGCAGAGACATTACTTTGCCAACTAAGGTACGTCTAGTCAAGGCTATGGTTTTTCCTGTGGTCATGTATGGATGTGAGAGTTGGACTGTGAAGAAGGCCTAGCTCCAAAGAATTGATGCTTTTGAACTGTGGTGTTGGAGAAGACTCTTGAGAGTCCCTTGGACTGCAAGGAGATCCAACCAGTCCATTCTGAAGGAGATCAACCCTGGGATTTCTTTGGAAGGAATGATGCTAAAGCTGAAACTCCAGTACTTTGGCCACCTCATGCGAAGAGTTGACTCATTGGAAAAGACTCTGATGCTGGGAGGGATTGGGGGCAGGAAGAGAAGGGGATGACAGAGGATGAGATGGCTGGATGGCATCACTGACTCAATGGACATGAGACTGAGTGAACTCCAGGAGTTGGTGATGGACAGGGAGGCCTGGCGTGCTGTGATTCATGGGGTCACAAAGAGTCGGACACGACTGAGTGACTAAACTGAACTGGACTGATGGTTGATTCATGTTGAGGTTTGACAGAAAACAGCAAAGTTCTGTAAAGCAATTTTTCTTCAATAAAAAATAAACTAATTACACACACAGAATACTAATCCATGGATTTAGAAGTCAGAATAGTGGTTACCCTTGGGATGCATTATTGACTAAATAGGGACATGAGGGAAGCTTACAATGTGCTGTTTATGTTTTGTTCCTTGCTCACTTTGTGAAAATCAATTGAGCTGAACACTTAGGATTTGTGCACTTTTCTGAATATATGGTATGCTTTTAAAAAATAGTGTTAGGGAAATGGTGAATGAATAAATGAAATCAGTCCTTCTGCTGATCTGGAGAAGTTGAGCACAATATCGTTTTTTACTTCCCTGAAGGCACTAGAGATGATGAAGAGTACCCGGTTCAGAATATGAGTGGGAGAAGTTGAGTTTAATGTTAGGGCCACTTTCTTCAGTGGCTCATATTCAGTTATTGAGGGAACTATTGAGAGGCTATGTAGAGTTTTGGATAGTCTTGGGGGACTAGAGAGACAGATATTAGGATCAAAATCTTACCAAGAGGTACACCTGGTAAACCCTCAAATCTTTGGATTGTGATGCTGAAAGAGCTGCACCTCAGAGTCAGAGTGAAGGAGATGTACACAGGCTTTTACAGGGACTTCAGTTTAATTTTGAGTAGTCTCAACCACTGGAAGTTGGATTAGGATAATTCCAAAGTGCTAATATCTCTAGATACCTGGCAAAGACAAATATAAATTCTCTAGAAATAACATCAATCTCAATTATTTCTGAAGTTTCATAAAGTACTATATCTAGCACACAACAGAAAACCACCAAGCACACAGGAAGACAAGACAAAATTAACAAAAGTCACCAGAAATGACAGACAATAGAAGAAGACCCACTGGGGCTTCAGATATTAGAGTTCTCAGACATTAATTTAAAATAAATATGCTTACTATGCTTAAGAAGATAAGAGACAATACAGAGAATTTCTGAAGATAAATGAAAACTGTTAAAAACTATAAAGCAGAAATTCTAGACCTAAAAAATAATCTCAATCAACTGAATGGAAAGATTTAACAGCCGAGTACATATAGATGAAGAGAAAATTATTGAGCAGGAAGGTAGGTTGGAAGAAACCATGCAAAAAAAATGCCAGAGTCAGAAAAGAGTGAAAAAATTAAGAGTGGTTAAGAGAGAGAGAAGACAGAAAGAAGATGCAACATACAAGTACTTGAAATTCAGGAAGAGAGGAAAGAATGAATGAGGCAAAAGTAATATCTGAAGAAATAATGGTTGACAATTTTCTGAAACTTTCCAAAATGTCAAGCTACAGATTTAAGAAGCCATTCGAATCTTGAGCAGGATAAAATTTAGGATTAGAAGACGTGGTCTATTTTATGCTTTCATATATACTTATTTTGTATATGTCCACTGAATTTTCTTACAGTTCTTATAGTTGTATATCTTTTTGGAAACTAATTATGTAATACACCATATGTGGCATAAATGTTACAAGTACTGTCTCCAGGGTCAGTGTCAGAAACCATTAATTTGTCATCTGATAGAGGCTGGTGCACTCTGTTGGGAAGGAATCCTCTATAGCTTCATCATGTGCCTGCACATATTCTGAGCAAGACACTTACCGTCCATTGTTCTGAACTGTCTTTTCTTGGTTGTATAGCAAACAGCCTTGGAAGATATAGTATCTCCCTCATGAGCAAAGGGAAGATTTGATAGTAAGGTAAAAGACTCAGATTCTCAAGCCCTGAGTTCTTTTGTAACACATTTCTGCATGTGCCAGCGTCATTCGATTCTCTTCATATCACCTGCTGGGATTTGGGATCCAGCAATTGATGTAAAAATGGGCTTCAGGACAGGGGGACATGTGTGCACCTGTGGCTGATTCATGTCAATATATGGCACAAAACCATGACAATATTGTAAAGTAATTATCTTTCAATTAAGATTAGTTAATTAACTAAATGTGTTTAAAATGCTGATGCTCCAGTTACTGCTGTTGATGTGAGTAATAAATGGTCTTTTATCTCTGAAAAAAAGAGTATATGATATATAAAACAAAAATGGACAGAACTGTAAGAAATAATAGAGGTACACGATCATAGTGGCAGATTATAAAATGTCTTTTTTTTTTTTTGGTAACTGACAGAATAAGTAGTTAAAAATAGCAGAAATATTGAAGATTTGAACACGATTAGAAAACATGACTCATTTAGTTCAGTCCCTAATTGGTATAATACCACATTCAACAATCACCAAAGAGTCAGTCAAAAAAACATATGGAACATATACAAGGCTCACCTCATTTTATTGTACTTCCCTTTTCAATTCACAGATGCTGCATTTTTTACAAATTGAAGGTTTGTGGCAAGTGTGTGTCGCTTATTGGTACCATTTTTCCAACAGCATTTGTTTACTTCATGTCTCTGTGTCACATTTTAGTAATTTCACACTAGTTCAAACTTTCTCATTATCATTATATTTATTATGGTGATCTGTGATCAGTGATCTTTGATGTTACTATTGCAAAAAAACTAAATAGATACAACTAAATAAATACAACTCTAGAAAGAGTTGTCTAGAGTTTTAGACATAACTCCATTGCACACTTAATAGACTATGGTATAGTGTAACTCTAACCTTTATATGCACTGGGAAACGAAAATATTCATGTACCTTGCTTTATTGTACTATTCATTTTGTTGTGGTGATCTGGAACTGAACCTTCAATATCCCTGAGGTATGTCTATGTCAAAATTGATCTTACACTGGGACATAAAGCAAGTGTTAACAAATTTCAAAAGATTAAAACTATACAGTGTGTGTTCCCTACCCATGATGCAATAAACTAGAAATCAATAATAAAAACATGACTAATAATCTGCATATTTTTAGAATTAGGAAATACATTTATAAATAACCCATGGGTCAAAGAAAAAAATCAATTAAAGTTTGAAAATATTTTGCATGGGATGGTAATGAAAATATTATATTCAAAGTTATAAAGGATAGTTTGTTTCTGGCTAAGACAGCCTACTAATAGAAGGCCAATCCTGTCCTTTTGAAGCACAAGAAAAGCTGAAAAATAAATTGTCATTATATTTAAACAAATTAAATTGTTTAAAGACACTGGAGAGCTAGGAAAGCAGCCAGAATTTGAAGTGTCAAATCATGGCGAGAAGGGAAACTTAAAGAAGTGACACATATTTGACACCAATTCTCCTCTTAAAGCATTTGTCAATTAATAATCAACATGGGTGGAAAGGCTGAAAAGTAAGCTACTAAGAGTCAAAAAACCTGAGTAGAACTTTCAGCAGTTATACAGAGTTAAGGATTCAAAATCTAAAACTTAGGGCTACATACATATCCAGAATTTGATGGGCTAAGATCCTAGAGAAAGGAAATTATAAAGAAAGGAAACAAGCAGTATGAGCTGATTTTCTCCTGGAGGCATTCATGAATTCTTAATAAATGTAGAGTTAGAAGAAAAGAAACCAAGTAGAAAAAGGCAATTAAAAGTCTAGGAAGATAAATTGAGCTATTTGGCAGCTTCATAGTGTAGGTAAGATAAAAATGGGAGCTTGTAGACTTTCAAAGGTGGGAGACCTGGTAAATTCCCTAGGCTGTCAGTAAGAACCCCTGAAGAATTACACCCTAGATGAACGAACTGGAAACAGAATAGATCAGACAAAGATCAAAATCCAATCTCATACTGTATAGCACAGGGAACTATAGTCAATCATGGTGGAGAGTTCTGACAGAATGTGGTCCACTGGAGAAGGGAATGGCAAACTACTTCAGAATTCTTGCCTTGAGAACCCCATGAACAGTATGAAAAGGCAAAATGATAGGATATTGAAAGAGGAACTCCCCAGGTCGGTAGGTGCCCAATATGCTACTGGAGATTGGTGGAGAAATAACTCCAGAAAGAATGAAGGGATGGAGCCAAAGCAAAAACAATACCCAGTTGTGGATGTGACTGGTGATAGAAGCAAGGTCCGATGCTGTTAAGAGCAATATTGCATAGGAACCTGGAATGTTAGGTTCATGAATCAGGGCAAATTGAAAGTGGTCAAACAGGAGATGGCAAGAGTGAACATTGACATTCTAGGAATCAGCAAACTAAAATGGACTGGAGTGGGTGAATTGAACTCAGATGACCATTGTATCTACTATTGTGGGCAGGAATCCCTTAGAAGATATGGAGTAGCCAGCATGGTCAAGAGAGTCCGAAATGCAGTACTTGCATGCAATCTCAAAAACGACAGAAGGATCTCTGTTTGTTTCCAAGGCAAATCATTCAATATCACAGTAATCCAAGTCTATGCCCCAACCAGTAATGCCGAAGAAGCTGAAATTGAACGGTTCTATGAAGACCTACAAGACCTTTTAGAACTAACACCCAAAACAGATGTCCTTTTCATTATAGGGGACTGGAATGCAAAAGTAGGAACTCAAGAAACACCTGGGGTAACAGGCAAATTTGGCCTTCGAATACGGAATGAAGCAGGGCGAAGGCTAATAGAGTTTTGCCAAGAAAATGCACTGGTCATAGCAAACACCCTCTTCCAACAACACAAGAGAACACTCTACACATGGACATCACCAGATGGTCAACACTGAAATCAGATTGATTATATTCTTTGCAGCCAAAGATGGAGAAGCTCTATACAGTCAACAAAAACGAGACTGGGACCTGACTGTGGCTCAGATCATGAACTCTTTACTGCCAAATTCACACTTAAATTGAAGAAAGTAGGGAAAACCACTAGACCATTCAGGTATGACCTAAATCAAATCCCTTATGATTATACAGTGGAAGTGAGAAATAGATTTAAGGGCCTAGATCTGATGGATAGAGTGCCTGATGAACTATGGAATGAGGTTCGTGACATTGTACAGGAGACAGGGATCAAGACCATCCCCATGGAAAAGAAATGCAAAAAAGCAAAATGGCTGTCTGGGGAGGCCTTACAAATAGCTGTGAAAAGAAGAGAAGTGAAAAGCAAAGGAGAAAAGGAAAGATATAAGCATCTGAATGCAGAGTTCCAAAGAATAGCAAGAAGAGATAAGAAAGCCTTCTTCAGCGATCAATGCAAAGAAATAGAGGAAAACAACAGAATGGAAAAAACTAGAGATTTCTTCAAGAAAATTAGAGATACCAAGGGAACATTTCATGCAAAGATGGGCTCGATAAAGGACAGAAATGGTCTGGACCTAACAGAAGCAGAGGATATTAATAAGAGGTGGCAAGAATACATGGAAGAACTGTACAAAAAAGATCCTCATGACCCACATAATCACGATGGTGTGATCACTCACCTAGAGCCAGACATCCTGGAATGTGAAGTCAAGTGTGCCTTAGAAAACATCACTATGAACAAAGCTAGTGGAGGTGATGGAATTACAGTTGAGCTATTTCAAATCCTGAAAGATGATGCTGTGAAAGTGCTGCACTCAATATGCCAGCAAATTTGGAATACTCAGCAGTGGCCACAGGACTGGAAAAGGTCAGTTTTATTCCAATCCCAAAGAAAGGCAATGCCAAAGAATGCTCAACTACCGCACAATTGCACTCATCTCACACGCTAGTAAAGTAACGCTCAAAATTCTCCAAGCCAGGCCTCAGCAATATGTGAATCATGAACTGCCAGATGTTCAAGCTGGTTTTAGAAAAGGCAGAGGAACCAGAGATCAAATTGCCAACATCCGCTGGATCATCCAAAAAGCAAGAGAGTTCCAGAAAAACATCTATTTCTGCTTTATTGACTATGCCAAAGCCTTTGACTGTGTGGATCACAATAAACTGTGGAAAATTCTGAAAGAGATGGGAAAGCCAGACCACCTGACCTGCCTCTTGAGAAACCTGTATGTAGCTCAGGAAGCAACAGTTAGAACTGGACATGGAACAACAGATTGGTTACAAATCGGAAAAGGAGTACGTCAAGACTGTATATTGTCACCCTGCTTATTTAACTTCTATGCAGAGTACATCATGAGAAACACTGGGCTGGAAGAAGCACAAGCTGGAATCAAGATTGCCGGGAGAAATGTCAATAACCTCAGATATGCAGATGACACCACCCTTATGGCAGAAAGTGAAGAGGAACTAAAAAGCCTCTTGATTAAACTGAAAGAGGAGAGTGAAAAAGTTGGCTTAAAGCTCAACATTCAGAAAACGAAGATCATGGCATCCGGTCCCATCACTTCATGGCAAATAGATGGGGAAACAGTGGAAACAGTATCAGACTTATTTTGGGTGGCTCCAAAATCCCTGCAGATGGTGACTGCAGCCATGAAATTAAAAGATGGTTACTCCTTGGAAGAAAAGTTATGACCAACCTAGACAGCATATTCAAAAGCAGAGACATTACTTTGCCAACCAAGGTCCATCTAGTCAAGGCTATGGTTTTTCCTGTGGTCATGTATGGATGTGAGAGTTGGACTGTGAAGAAGGCTGAGCACTGAAGAATTGATGCTTTTGAACTGTGGCGTTGGAGAAGACTCTTGAGAGTCCCTTGGACTGCAAGGAGATCCAACCAGTCCATTGTAAAGGAGACCAGTCCATTCTAAAGGAGATTAGTCCTGGGTGTTCTTTGAAAGGACTGATGCTAAAGCTGAAACTCCAATACTTTGGCCACTTCATGCGAAGAGTTGACTCATTGGAAAAGACTCTGATGCTGGGAGGGATTGGGGGCAGGAGGAGGAGGGGACTACAGAGGATGAGATGGCTGGATGGCATCACAGACTCGATGGACGTGAGTTTGAGTGAATTCCGGGAGTTGGTGATGGACAGGGAGGCCTGGCGTGCTGATTCATGGGGTCGCAAAGAGTTGGACACGACTGAGCGACTGAACTGAACTGACTGATAATGGAAAATAATCTGAAAAATAATATATGTGTATATGTGTAACTGAGTCACCTTGCTATGTACCTTGCTTGCAACTTAACATTGCAAGTTAATTATATGTCAATTAAATATATATATATAAAGAAAGATAAATAAATAAACCCCAACCTCAAATTAGTTCAATTCTTGATGCTTAAAGTATTGATAATTTACTCTTATACTGCCTTCTCAAAGCCAAAGCAAATCTTTTTCAAATCAAGAAAAACTCAACTATTTTTCTAGAATTTTTCATTCATAATATTTAGTATTCAAATAAAAGCATACCAAGAGATACTACAAACAAATTTTTAAAGGATTAAAAGAAATAAACAATAGAAATGGACCTATAGAAGATTAAGCTATTAGAGGTATCAGGCATAGACTTTAAAGGAATTGTAATTAATATGTTCAAGAAAACCTAGAACAAGAAAGACAATTTCACCCAAGAACTGAAATGTGCTGTGAAAAGAATCAAACGGAAATTCTCAAAGTACAAAATGTAATAGTGACCTTCAGTTTCAACTCTAACATACCAAAAGTTTGAAAGCCCTTGTTACTCTTCTTATAATAAGAAAAATGTTGAATAAATAGGAAATCTACAACTTTTCTAAGATACATCAGATAATTGAGCTCACAGGGCAAAACAACACCCCCAAAGTCTGGAGATACAGGAAGAATCACAGTTACGATGAGATTACTTGAAGCAGAAAGCTCAGGAGCCAGTAACAGGTCAGAACATCTTAAATGGTCGTTTTGAGTTGCTACAGAATGGACGTGGACTAGCTTAAGAGTTCAAAATCTAGGGGTGGGGATACTTTTGGGAGGGTCATCACATTTTCATTATTTTTTTATCTGAAGGAACCCCACAGGTTATAACAACAAAGATCAGAGAAAATTTCCCTCATGTTTCTGTCAGGGGGAGGGGAAAATAACCATTTTGAATTATGCCCAGGGGAAAAATAACCGTTTTGAAATACATCCAAAATATTCTCCATAACAAAGGCTATCCTGAAAGGGAAACTATTTTACCAGGGGTTTATCTGACCTAGGGGAAGGGCAACTGGCTGGCTCCAGCTCCATCTAGACTTCCTGTCTCATGTAAAGGGAGAAAAAAAAGCACCATTAATCAACTGGATATAATTAACATTTGTAGAATATTTAATCCAACAACAGCAAAAACTACACATACCTCTCAGGCTCACATAAAATATTAACCAAGAAGGACCACATTTTAGGCCATAAAACACACCTTAACAAGTTCAAAAGTAGAAAGCATACAAAGTATTCTCTCAGACCACATGGAATTAAACTAGAAATCAATAACAGAAAGATCCAAAATCTCAAAATATTTGAAGATTAAACAAATACACTCTTAAAACATGGGTCAAAGAAGAAGTCTCAAAAGAATATTTTAAACATTTTGAAACAACTGAAAATGAAAATACAACTTATCAAAATTTATGGTATCCAGTGAAAACAGTACTTAGAGGAAATTTATGGAATTTAATGCATATACAAATTTCCCCTGCTTTTTGAAAATTTGCTTTATACTACTTGTGGTTTTTGTTTTTGTTTTACAAAAGACCTATATTAATACTTGTTTTCACTAACTTAAAGAAATCCAAAGGCAATTTTTGCTTTTATGGAAAAAGGTGAAGAGAGGAAATAGCATTCAGCATTTGTTCTGCAGCAAGCTGAGCTATTATGGAAGCAGCATTTACCCCAAGCAGTGAGAGTAGCGTTCACTGCCAAGCTCCTTCCCTGTGAACTACACTCATCATCTCAGCACTGAGCTGCCATAGCTTTGTACTGTGCCACAGCACAGAGGCTTTATCTCAATCTATTTTGTGTGTCCATTAATAATAATAATATTTATCCTAAGATAATTGGCCTTCACTTTAAGCCATTTTGGCTTGTGAAAGGTTTCACATGAACATTCTACTTTTGGACAGCAGGGGAAACCTGTATTAGAAAATAAGAAAGAGGAGAGGTGTGGCCAAGATAGTAGGATTACGGAAGCCTGTGAACTCACCACCTCCCATGGGAGCATCAAAATTACAGCCTTTACAGAGCAAGTATCAATGGGAATGACCTGAAGACTAACAGAAAATAGTTTCCATAATTGAAGATACAAGGAAGGAACTACAATGAGATGGGTAGGAGGGGAAGACACACAAGACAGCCAAAACTCACGTCCCTGGGTAGGTGACTCACAAATGGAAGGATAAACACAATCACAGATGTTCCCCACAAGGAGCAGAGGATCCGAGCCCTATATTGGGCTCCCCAGCCTAGGGGTCCTGTGTCAGGAAGAGGAGCCTCCAGAATGTCTGAGTTTGAAGGCCAATGAGGCTTGCAAACAGAAAAGCCTGAGAGCTATAGAAACAAAGATTCTGCTCATATAACTTGTGCAGCTGTTTTTGGGAGTTTTTTCTCCCACGAGAGCACTGATGCTAATGAGAACCATTTTGGAATTCTCCAGGAAATGGCAACCCACTCCAGTATTCTTACTTGGAAAATCCCATGGATGGTGGAACCTGGTAGGCTACAGTCCATGGGGTTGCAAACAGTCAGACACAACGGAGCAACTTCACTTTCACTCTCTAGCCTATTAGTACCAGGGGCTTACTCACCACCAGCAGGCAGGCCCAAGTCCTGGGACACCACAAGCTGAGCAGCCATCTATTTGTGAACCTGGCCTCACCTACTAATTGGCTAGTACCAGCCCTGGAAACCCTCAGGCATGGGCTCAGCTGCACCAAGACCCAGCCCCACCTTCCAGTGGGTCGACAGCCACCATAAGAGGCAGAGAGTGGTGGTCAACCAGACCAGGAGCCAGCCCTACCTACCAGCATGCCCACAATAGGCAACCCTATCACAACAGAACGGTCCAAGTAGTTCATTCCCAACACAGGGCTCAAACCCAGGTCTCCCACATTGCAAGCAGATTCTTTACTATCTGAGCTACCAGGGAAACCCAAGAATACTGGAATGATAGCCTATTCCTTCTCCAGGGGATCTTCCCAACCCAGGACTCAAACCATGGTCTCCTGCATTGCACGCAGATGCTTTACCAGCTGAGCTACCAGGGAAGCCCCCAATATGGGGTAACCCCAGACTGCATAATTCTGGGGACCAGAGAAGAATGCACTGCTGTGATCTATAGGACATCTCCTACATACGGCCACTTCTCCAAGACTGGGAAACACAGCTGACCTACTGAATACATAGAAATAAACAGAACAGCTAGACAAAATGAGCAGACAGAGGAATATGATCCGAAAGAAGGAATAAGACAAAGCCCCAGAGGAAAGAAAGATAAAGATAAGTAAAGATAAGCAATCGATCTGATAAAGCATTCAAGGTAATGATTATAAAGATATTCACTGAACTCTGGAGAAGGATGAGCACAGTGAGAATTTCAACAAAGCGGTAGAAAAATAAAGAAGAATCAAATAGCTGATGAAAAGAATTGCATATATATATGCATATATATACAACACCCAAATCACTTTGCTAAACACCTGAAACTAACACAACATTGTAAATGAACGGTATTTCCATTAAAAACATTTTTTAAACTTTTAGCCATCCAGAAATAAGAAGCTTCCATAATTTGACTAAAAACTACCTAGAAAAACAAAGGAACAAATATCATAGTTAATGTTAAAGTATCAGGAGCTTCCACCTGCAATACATAACAAGGAAAGGATGGCCACTATTGCCACTTTTATTCATTACCGTGCTGAGGAGTCTATGCAGTGCAACAAGGGAAGAAAGAGAAATGAAAGTTCAAGCAAATTGAAGAAGAAGGAAGACTATTTGCATACAAAAGTAGTACATATGTAGAAAACAAAAAAGAATCTATGAACAAACTATTAAAATTAAATTATTTTAACAAGATCATGCAACACAATGCCAGTATAGTTTTTACAATCAGCTCTATTCCTATATCAGCAGCAAGAAACCAGAAAATGAAATTCTAAAAACCAAGTCACTTAGAAATAGCATTGAAAAACTACTAAGTCTTAGAAATATTAATAATTCAAACAAAATACCTGGGAGACTGAAGATGGAAGTTCAGACCTTATGGAAAGATGTGAAAGAAGACAATTAAAGGAAGGAATATGTCATGTTAATGGATTGGAGAACTCAATATTGTAAATATGTTCTGGTTCGTGCTAAGTCACTTCAGTAGTATCCAACTCTTTGCCATCCTATGAGCTGTAGCCCCGCAGGCTCCTCTGTCCATGGGATTCTCCAGGCCAGAATAGGGGAGTGGGTTGCCATGACCTCTTCCAGGGGATTTTCCAGATCCGGGGATCGAACCCGTGTCTCTTACATCTCCTGAATCAGCAGACTGGTTCTTTACTAATAGTGCCATCTGGGAAGCCCCTATAAACATGTTAATTCTTTCTAAATTGATTTCTAGATTAATTGCAATCCCAATTAAAATCCAAACAGCTGCAGTTGTGTGCGTGTGTCAGTGTCTGTGTGTGCATAAATTGGCAAGTTTATTTTTAAAATCTATATGGAAACACAAAGAGCCAAGAATACTGAAAAAATATAAAGATTTATACTACTAAATATCAAGATGTATTATACTTTATTTTTATAACTTAGAGGTAGGAAAGAGTTTCCTCAGAATGAACAAAAACCCAGAAGCCAGAAAGGGAAAATATGAAAATTTGATCACCTATAGGTGTTCACCTATAAAGGGAAAAAAAGAATAACACCAAATGAATTAGATATCAATCTACGTTGACAGCACCAACATCGAGCTAAGTCAGCTCGCCCCAATTCCCTGAGCACTAAATAAACAACCTTCTGATGATAACGTGGTTCCTGATGTACAGAATGTTAGGGACAGAATGTTCTGAGCAGCCAACACTAAAAATCTGTTCTACTTGGTAATTACATTTCTTAGAGTAACACAGACTCTCACTCTCTCTCTTTTTTTTTGGTTTTCAAAATGAAAACCCACCCAGTTTAAGAACGTTATGTGCATGTGCAAACTTAGAAATACTCAATAAACAGACAGCTCTAATGCCCAAAGATGCTTGTACTACACTTATTCTTTCAGTTTTTAAAATGTAAATGGTCAACAAGGGTCAAAGAGTTACACTTAGCCCACTGTCAGTGCTGGATCAAATTCCTTTGACATGAACCTGTTAGAATGAAGCTACCCCTCCAATAAGGCTTCTTTCTCACTCCCTCCCTCCCCTCAGGCTTATCCCCAAACCCAACAATGCCCAAGCCCTTAACACAAGGCCTGAGAAGGACACAGTGGAGAGGGAAAGGCATGGAGATATACATCTCTGAAAGCAAAGAGGTGTTATCCTGCTTGATACCACACCTCAGGGGTCAATATCCTAGTCTTCTGTACCCGGAGATGGCAGCGTGATAGTTCTGGTTTAAAGGCAAGAAGAGCCACAGTTTGAACAGAGAAATAAGGGGAAAAAATCTTCAGTCTGGGATATGATGAAGAAGGAATGTAAAATGTTAGTATTGAAAATAGTCATAATCATTCTTCAAAAAACCACTCTCAAGGGAATAGAGCAGAGAAATTAACCAAACAGAGGCATAAACACAAAATTTCCCTGAACCACATCAATTTGCTAAATCTACACTTGAATCTCTTTTGAAACAAAGCAAGTAGAATCTGAATTTAAAAATAGAAAACCAGTTTCCTGAGCCTTGAAATATTATGCTTTGGGTGACAATTTATAAGAGAACTATACTCCATTTTGTAAAATTGCCTTTGAACACACTTGACTGGGATAGATCCACTCAAATTCCTAAAATCATTGATGTCACTAAGTCATGTCCAACTGTTTGCAACCCCATGGGCTGCAGCACGCCAGGCTTCCCTGTCCTTCACTATCTTCTGGAGTTTGCTCAAATGCATGTTCATAGAGTTGGTGATGCTATCTAACCATCTCATCCTCTCTCTTCCGCTTCTCATCCTGCCCTTGGTCTTTCCCAGCATCAGGGTCTTTTCCAGTGAGTCAACTCTTCATATCAGGTGGCCAAAGTATTGGAACGTCAGTGTCAGCATCAGTCCTTCCAGTGAATATTTGGGGTTGATTGCCTTTAGTAGTGACTGGTTTGATCTTCTTGCTGTCCATGGAACTCTGATGAATCTTCTCCAGCACCACACTTCAAAAGTAACAATTCTTTGGCACTCAGCCTTCTTTATGGTCCAACTCTCATATCCATATATGACTACTGGAAAAACCATAGCTTTGACTATATGGACATTTGTCAGCAAAGTGATGTCGGCAAAGCTTTTAGATGTGTTGTCTAGGTTGGTCATAGCTTTTCTTCCAAGGAGCAAGTGTCTTTAAATTTTGTGGCTGCAGTCACCATCCGTAGTGATTTTGGAGCCCAAGAAAATAAAATCTGCCACTGTTTCCACTAAAATCATTGGATGAGATAAAAACCAAAATAGAAGAATATCCTGAGTTTCTAATTTCCTCAGTTTCCCAGAAGTTGCCATGCTTTCTAAAGAAAAGTCACTGGCTCCTCCCTGCCCCCATGAGCTGCAACAATCATGGCTACTATACTAGTAGGGTGCCTTTCCCAAAATGTTTGAGTGGCAACCTCAGATGTGAAAGCATCAGGACATCAGAGTGTGGCTGGGCCGGCCCTGTGTCTTCCCTGGACCAGGCAGTCATACATCTGTCTCACACAGCACTTCCCAAAGTCCGGGTGATTCAGTTCCAAATAATACCAGGCATGGGACATCAAGATTCATGCAATGCACATAGGGCTGTTTCACACTAAGACTGGTGCTTTCTCAGTCTCTGTTCAACAGCCGTCCAAAAAGTCTTGGCATCCAACCACACATACCCAGGGTCATCTTGTTACCACAGCAACGACAATTATCATTCTGCATCAAATGCCCATCGGTGCATGACCTGGTGTCATGGAAATGAAACGATCACCCCCAAAAGACACAGAAGCACAAAGAGACTATTGTCAATGGTCTCTCAGAGGAGGAAATCAGAGAGAAGTGTGAAAGAGGGAAAGGGAAGGAGAATAGGAAGGGAGGAGAGGATGAGAAAAGAGACCTGAGTAGCAGATGGACACTGGTCAGGCCTGCGCCCCTGCTGCAGGGTGGCTTTTTATTACCCAAGTTCATCTCATTGCCACCCCAGGTCGAAAAGTCACTCAGCACTCCAAGTTATCAATATAGAAGTGTTTTTTTTTTTTTTTACTCCAATCTCCAACTATTCGCCCTACCTGCCACATAGGAGCAGTAATATACATATCAGTATCTTTGTTTCTCACCCACCCAAGCCTCACCTGTAGGCAACTTCTAAGACTTTACTCTTTCTTCTACATCTTGCTGTGTGGATATCTACAAAGTTATGTAATCAGTATACAGAACCTCATCTCCATCTCTGTCTTCATCAAGAGGAGTTTTGTGCTGGGTATCTATGGAGGCATTATACTGATGTTTGGCTCTATAATGAGGATTTTAAAGCAAACAGTTGCTCATGTTTGGAAGGCCACGGGCTCTACCTCTGGCTGAGTCATCTTGGGAATCTTACCCAACTTATCTACATCTCATTTCTTCCTTAGCAAAGATATAATATTTACTTGACAGGATTATTGACATTAAGGTGGAAGTGGGAGGGAAATATATAAAATGCTAGTGTCTGACAAGTGTTAGGTACCACCCACCTCTTTTCTTCTGTAACATACATGTCTTTGATATAAATACCCTGCTTACAAAATTTGAGTAATATTATTCTAATTGCCTTTTTCCTAATAGGAAACTTTCATTTTTATCAGTTTTGCAATAATTGGGAGACCACTCAATTCACGAATGGCATTTTAGTTAAATGAATATGCTGCATTGTTACCCTGAGTGACAAAGACTACTTCTTGAATAAAAGGATCTTTAGATCTTTCTAAAGTGTTAAGGACCTTTCAAAGGTCAGTAGCACCCAGAATATGATCAATTTTATAGGGAAAGTTGAACTTGCCCTTTTGAACAGGCCATAACAAAGCTGGAGTCCTGGTGCTCTTAATTCTGGTCCTTCCCTTGGACTTTCCACTATCCTTGCTCCCAGCCCTAGCTCCATTCCTCACAGGGTGGCAGCCTCCACCTAAATCAGATTCTCTTGATTTCTCCACTAAATCAGATTCTCTTGATTTAGACATTCTTTCAGTAGGGTGAGTCTGAGGACTACCCCTCAACCCTCTGCCACTTTCCTAACTCAAACTACTGCAAAATTTCTTATCAGTAGAAAGTGATACTTATCATGGAACAAATGCATCCTCTGTGTATTAACTATGTCTTTACATAGTCTCATTGACAAGAAACAATTTCATTGATCTAAGATGCCTCTGATTATTAGATACATCATTATTTTATATACTACTGAGAATGAAAAAAAATTTTATTTAAACT
This sequence comes from Capricornis sumatraensis, assembly GCF_032405125.1. Lineage (NCBI taxonomy): Eukaryota > Metazoa > Chordata > Mammalia > Artiodactyla > Bovidae > Capricornis > Capricornis sumatraensis. The sequence continues at coordinate 9,146,619 of NC_091092.1, forward strand.
TTGACAAGACTGTAAGACCTATCACAACTTCAGAAATACTAAAACTGGGGGTGGGGTAAGGAAATGTCCATCTTATGATCAGTGAATACAGTGGCACTACTTAGTGCCATGACAATTTTAACATAAACACAAAATTTGACTCTCAAGTCACCAAGTGACACTTGAAAATACAGAGTATACTTACAATGAATTTCTTTGATGAAAACAGAACACTTAAAAAACATTTATAAGGAATGTGTTAAATCCAGAAACATGTATATTTCCAAAATTCCACCAGCCCTACTCTTAGAAACACTTATGCTTCATGTCTTCATGTCTAAACCCATACAATGCTGTAAAAATTGATGAGATGGAATTGAGGAAACACTTCCAGCTCTCAGAAAGGAACAAAGATCTTATTTTTCAGAGGAATGTATCAGTTTATTTAAAATCTACTAGGCCAATAGATACACAAAAAGGTACTCAACACCTACTAATCATCAGGAAAAGAGAAATCAAAACCAGAAGAAAGTATCACCTCACACCTGTTATAACGGGTTATCATCAAAAAGACAAGAGATAACAAGTGTTGATGAGAACATGGAGAAGGGGAATCCTTGTGTACTGCTGGTGGAAATGCCAGTTGGTACAGTCACTATGGAAACAGTATGAAAGTTCCTTAAAATTTGATAAACAGAACTGTCATGTGATCCAGCAATCCACTTATGGATATATGTCCAAAGAAAATAAAAACAAGATCTAAAAAAGATATCTGCACACCCATGAGCATTGCAGCATTATTCAAAATAGCCAAGATATGAAAACAATCTACGTTTCCAACAACAAATGAATGGATAAAGAAGATGCAGTATATATACCACAGCCACGAGAAAGAAGGGAAACTTACCGTCTTCAACAACTTCAGTAAAATTTGAGGGCATTTATGCTAGGTGAAATTTCAGACTGTGTAAAATAAAATGATGTATGATATCACTTGCATGTGGAATTTAAAAAGACAAACTCAAGAGTAGAGTGGTATTTACTGGGAGCTGGGGGGTGGAGGAAATGGGGAGGTGTTGGTCAAAGGGTACAAATTTCCAGTTATAAGATTAACAAGTTCGGGGATCTAATGTATAACATGGTGATTATAGCTAGTAATACTGTATTATATACTTTAATATTGCTAATAGAATACATTTTAACTGTTCTCACCAAAAAAAAGAAATGGCGATTATGTGACAGAATGGAGATGATAGCTAATCATTTTGATATAGATGAAGGAAAAGATTTAATATTAAATTCATTCATTATCCTGTTACTCATAGCTATTTTTCATATTTTGGTATATAACCTTTCAGAAATTATAACACATGTAAATATTTTATATCAAAAATTGAATATAGTATATGGTAATGTAATTGGCTATTCCACCTAAGATTATATGCTGAGTTTTTTCCATGTAAAAAAGCGTAGTTGACCATCAACATTTTCAAGAGTTAAATAATGTTTCAATGCATAGACATACCTTAATTTCTTAGCCAAGTGCTTATTTCAAGACAAATTTCTATAGGTAGAATCTCTGGGTCAAAGAGCATGCACATCTTGAAAGCTTCTGAAACATGTATCCAGACGGGTCTTGTACCAAGCACGGTCCCACTAGCACAGTTTGAAGGTGCCCCTCCTCCCACACTTCAGCACACTTTGGGATGGAAGGGAGGCAGATCTCCAGTATGGATGTCGACAGCCGCCTCGATGGGTCCATAAAGACCCTGCCCCAACTAACCTTGTAAAGGAAAGCTGATAGAAACACTAAAAATTATTCTTTATTCTATTTTCTCATAACTTCAGAGTAATAACTAATGTATTCACTCCCACAGATACCAGAGTTGGACAAAAAAGAGGATGTTTTTCTAGCAAATGCCCTCAGTACCCTACAATGAAATTGTCCCTTTCTGTCTGTTCCCAGGATAGGTTGCAGCACTTCTTCACTCAAAGCATCTCTCGCATCCTTCCTCCCCTTACCACTCCCACGGTCATCAGTGAAATTTCACACCTTTAGCATCTATGACTGAAATATGGTGATAAATTCCTTATACGATGATGCAATCTCCAGTGGCTACACCTGTCCCTACCCCAACTCTGACTCATTCTGCACACAAGTCAGTCACATAATTTCCCTTTCATCCTGTCATTCATTCCTCTGGTCACAAAAGGCTTTGGTGTCTCCCAGGGGTGGGTGGAATAATACATATACACCTCAGTTTAGAAATTGGGGGTCCTCAATGCATGGGACTCACCCCAAGTGCTGGACTGTATTTCCCATCACTCCCCTCCCCACACTTTGTATTCCATGCAAGCCAGCCTCCTCTGGAAAGTTACAACCTCCATGCTTTTCTTCCCACAACTCTTCCCTCCTCCAGTGCTCTTCTGCCCTGTCCTTATCCCATCTTTCATGCCCACTACTTAAGCATCCCCTCTTCGGAGGAGAGCATTGTTGCTTGCGTAAGTTTCTGCCATAGGAAAGAGCTGGCCATGATTAGAGGCTCCCAGTTTTGTCACCACCATTTTGTTTCCATACATCTTGCCTCTCCACATATATCATCAACTCAAGAACATGATAATTTGTTGCTGGTTAAAACACACAACTTTATTGATGAAACACAAGATTAACAGATGTAAACCAATACAAAAGTATAGTTTATTTGTGGTTAGGTTGCTGTCAGTTTAAGTAAAGAGTAAAAATATCTCAATCTAGGTAGCAAGATAGAATCAATAAATGCTTTCTTTGTACAAGCTCTAGTATTCATCTGACATCCTTAAAATGATCTAGCCTAAAACAAACCATCACAATCAGCATCACTGTTGACGACATGTAATAGTCATTATTCCAAAATAGCAGCTGAGAGGATCTTTTTGCCATATAAGCACAGTGAAAAATAAAGAATTTACAAAATGCATTGTTCCCAACTTCAAACTAAACAAATTTCCTTGATATTTTTGGGGACAGACTCCTAATTAGAGTTTGGTCAATACCTTCAGGACTTTTACTTTCACGACCAGATCACTGTGATTTGCTAACGCTTTGATTTTCTTGACACACACTCCAGATTCTTTGAATAAGAAAAAAAGTGAACTTCTGCTGAATTCTTTCCTGGATGAGGCAAGCCCTTCATTTTTTATGTTGTCATTTATATTCTCGAATAGGGTAAGGATATTCAGAAGAATCTCTCTGTCCCATTCTTTATTAAAGAGCGAAATCAATTCTGACGGCACTTTGCAACTCACCAGTTCTCTTGTCATGGCTGGATTTTCAGTAAAGTTTATGATTAGTTTCATAATCTGAATCTTGGTGAAGTAATTTCCCAGGAATAACAAAGCAAAAAAGTCTGGAAAAGAATAGGAAAGCAAATGCTGGTAATGATTAGTCACAGTCATGTTGGTTAACAGTCTTAGACCAGCCATCTGCACAGCTGAGTCCAAACGACAGATCATGGTGTCATCACACACTTGACTGATATATGTCTTAATCTTGCCCTGATTTTCTGAATTCACACTCAAGTTATTAAGGGCATTGTATGCCTTTTCCCTAATAATGGGATCTTTCGTTTTTATCAGTTTTGCAATAATTGGGAGACCACCCAATTCACGAATGGCATTTTGGTTAAATGAATATGCTGCATTGTTACCCAGAGTGACCAAGGCTACTTCTTGAATAAAAGGATCGTTAGATCTTTCTAAGATGTTAAGGACCTTTTGAAGGTCAGTAGCACCCAGAATATCATCAATTTTATAGGGAAAGTTGAACTTGCCCTTTCGAACAGGCCATAACATAGCTGGAGTCCTGGTGCTCTTATTTCTGGTCCTTCCCTTGGACTTGCCACTATCCTTGCTCCCAGCCCTGGCTCCACTCCTCACAGGGTGGCAGCCTCCACCCCTGACTCCTAGGCAGGGGAAACCAGGTGCGAGAGCCCTGGTCCCAAAGATGGTACCCAACTTGGCAGCTTTACCTGCCTTTGCACTTGCCTGTTCCTTCAGGGTGCTGAAAAGAGCCTTGGCCTTGGCCTCTAGGCCACCTCCACTCTCGGCCTTTGAGTGGGCCTCTGCCTTTACATCAGGTCCACTCTTGAGTTCCACAGCTACCTCAGCCTTGGCCTTTGAGTCACCCTGAAGTCTGGCTCCAGCCCCCGCCCCAGCATTAGCCTTAGCTCCTTTCCCAGTCTCTGAAATATCGCGAGATTCCTCCTCATCGTCGTCCTCGTTCCAGATTATCTCGTTCTCATCTCTTCCCCAGGTCAGCCTGTATACACAGTAGCAGGCTCCAGCCCCGATCACCACACCAGCAGCCACGCAGCCAGCTTCCCGAGTTCGGCCCATGATACAGGGAGTGTCTGGAGGACTTGCTCTGGCTAGAGGAGTGCTGCCAAGTCGAAATGCGGGGGAGATGGGGCTGCGGAGTCTTCAGCTACAGCCAGCAGGCTCTGCTGCAGCTACAGGTATTTGGGGACATAAGGATAAAAGATTTAAGGCTTCAGTCTCCTCCTTTTTGCGCCTTTGCATGCAGACAGACTGACCTACAGACCTACAAACAGACCAAACAAATAGAGACATGGCAGGGACTCAAAGCGAGATCACTGATTCCTTTCTTCAATCAGGAATTTCGCAAGTTTCCCCACCTCCAGATTCTCCAACGTCTTCTTCAACTACCCCACTCCAGTACGTTAAATTTAAGACAACTAATCAGTTCCCTACCTCCCCTGCCCGTGCAGATGTCCTGGGGGCAGAGGCACCCCCACATACACCCGCAAAGGTCCAGGCAGTTTCTTCCTTCGATTTCTGGCCTGGAGTAACAGCGATTTCCTGCAAACCTGCGTACAAAGCGGGTGGGGAGGGTGGAGCTGAGCGCTCAGGGGACAGACAGATGAACCTCACCCAAGACGGGACACAGGTTCCTCTCTGGCATCACTGGCCCTAGTCCTGCGGAGCCCAGTATTTCCCATCTTCGGTTACCCTCCCCTCCTCACTGAGCTGCCGCTTTGATTGGAAAGTTTGTTTTGACCCGTCACCCCTCCCCCCACTCCGTTCCTACGACCTCCTCCAAACCTCCACCCTACCCCATCCCCCGAAAAAAGTCACCGCCTTCGAAGGTGACTGCCACAACTACTTCCCTGTAACAAAATGGATGGTGGTGGAGCCAGAGTGAGTATCTAGAAGCTAGACAGGCGTAAAATGCACAAAGCTCTCGAACTCCACCCTGGCCTCCGCCACCCCCACCAGCTCAGAGGTACCAGGATACTCCTACCCCCACCCATTACATTCACTGCTCCGGAGCAATTTCCTTCCTTCCTCGTCTAGGTTTCCGCCTCCATGTAACCTAAGAACTGACAACTCTGGGACCGAAGAGTAACTTGGAGTAAGGTCCTCCCTACCCCCACCCCCACCCCAGGACTCTCGCAGACACCTACGTCCTCCCAGCCACTTCTTTCCCTGCAGAGCGCTTTCTTAGGCAAGCTCTGCAATGATCCAGAGAGAAGGAGGGGTATGAGAGGGATGTCCACAGGCCCTCTGGAGTTTGCAGTCTTCACCTTTCTCCACCGCAGGGATCTCTAAATAGTGCCACCACCCTCACTCTGACCTACTTGTTTCAGGGCGGTTTTCCTCTTCTTCCTGCTCCTAGGGTTGAACTGGCCTTCAGGCGCAAGATCCACAGACACAGACAGGAGACACGGCAGAGATGGGATGGCTAGGCAGACAGAACAGGGCTTCAGACAGTCCCAATACCAGCTTTTCCGAATCCAAGGTCCTGGTTGTCAAACGGATTTCACTTTTTGGTCTTTCACCCTACCCCCACTTCTCAGGACTCTGATAACAGCAGCCTTCTCCAGCAACTGCGTCCATCCACCCCATCCCCCAGCCCCGAGTCTCAGCCCCAACCCCAGCCGTCAGCCATTTTCCCAGGAAAAACCACACCCCTTTGGAACAACTGGAAAGAGGGGAGGCGGGGCGAAGGAGTGCGGATAACCAGAGGAGCGAAAGAAAACCACAAGATCTGATTCCCCCTCCCTGATGCATTCGCGGCCCCAAAGACAACTCTTTTTCCTGCGCGCGTTGTCATATCCTATTTCCTGTATCAAATGGCAGGGAGGTAACTGGGAGTCAATAATGCGCCCGGGTTAGGGCGAGAAGCCCAGCCATCCTCATCCTTCTAGGAGTCGCGGGGCAATCCCACCTTTACACGGACCTGCTGGGCTTCGGGGCAGATTCTTTATTCCTTTGCCCGGAGTGGTACAGCGCCCTACCGAAAGACACGGGGAATGACAAGACAGACGCACAGCTCCAAGATTCTTGTTGCTAGATGGCAGCACACTGGACAAGAATCTTAACACGGGTCCTTCCCGATACAAGGCCCTGGATGTCAAAGGTTTCAGGTTTCCCCTCTCCTGGTCTGGGATGTCCCCTGGAATCTGGCTCCCAAGTGTCCACCATTTTTGTTCTTGGAAGTGCCGAGGAAACAGTGCAGGGGTGTGGAGAAAGCGAGCCTTGTCCCTCGGTCGTCTCCACCCTCCGCTACCAGCACCGCGGGGATCCCCCAGGCCAGAGCCCATTCACACAGAGACCTGCTGCAGCAGGGCAGAGTTACCTCCTCCTCCTCTTCTCCTGGCCACAAGCCCGCCCGCCTTCGAGGTGAAAGGGAGATGGCAACCGGACCAAACGAAGACCAGGATTAGAAGGACGTCTGCAAACGTCTAGCTCCCGCTCACGTGAGAGCCACGTCACTCGTGAGCTCAGGACCCCAATTACCACTCCCACCAGCAGTGCGGCAGGAGCTGGCCCACCCCCTTCCTTCCCCTCCACAGCAGGTCCTGCCACTCATGCTCCTTTGCTGATCCCAGAAACCAGAAGTAGCTTCTCTTGTAGTTGGCATTTGCCTTTCTTTGGTTAACAGAGACAACTGTTCCCATAGCCATCGGTCTTTTCTTACTCTTTGAGAAGTAATTTTTCTCTCCTCTACTCCCTCTCCACCCAACTCTCCCTTCACCTCCTCCGCTTCCCAGCCTCAAATGAACAGCGTCTCTCCTATACCTCTCTGCGAAATTAGATTTAAGATCTCAGAAAAAGAGATGGGCAGTGGGAATATCTTACTTTCTTAAACTTTTCTGTTCATTTTTTAAAAATCAGTAATGCTTTATTCCTATATAGAGAAAATGATGCTACTTTTGTTTGAGTGGAGAAGAATTTAAGTGTGAGGGAATAACCCCAAAGGCCTCATGAATTTTATTATATTTATTTCTAACACAAGGAAAATGTTTCCACTGGTTACAGTCAAAAAGAAGCTTTCTAAATATAGAAAGTTTCTAAATATAATACAGTTTTAAAATTGAAAACTTATTTTTCACATGGTCTATATATTAGTCCACAAAGATGACTGGTTGTCTAATCTTGGCCATTTTAAACAAATGATCTATTACATTTTCAAATTTTGGGTCAACTTACAACTTGATAAAAGCAATACAATCATATCTTGTTTGATTAAAGAAAGAAATACATTCAGTTACCTCAGAGTTTTGACCGACTGCTGTGTGAGCCTCTTGCAATTTTTCGGCTTTTCTAAACACCTGTCCCGGATTAACTGTTTACCTACTAGGGCTTCCCTGTTGCCTCAGTGGCAGAGAGTCCACCTGCCAATGCAGGAGACACAGGTTTGATCCCTGGGTTGGGAAGATCCCCTGGAGGAAATGGCAACCCACTCCAGTATTCTTGCCTGGAGAATCCCATGGACAGAGGAGCCTGGCAGGCTACAGTCCATGGGGTTGCAAAGAGTTGGATTCGACTTAGCAACTAAACTACCACCTACTATGGCTGAAGAAGTTGAGGGTGTGAGAGATGGAGAAATTGTCCCTGCCTAGTCAAGAGGGGAGGGAGGAAGGTGATGCCTTCCCACCTCCCCTATGTTCCGGAGTTTCTCATCCCCTGCATTCTGGCACCTGACTCTCTTTGCTCACTCCTAAAATATATATGGACAGGTGACCAAGGTGGTAAACGCCACTTTACTCAGGTGACCAACCTGAGTAAACACCTTAGACTTCTTTTCTCCCTCCATACTTCACATTCGCACAGAGATAACTCAGGGATGCAGAGAAGGGACTGCTGTTCCCACCTACTCCTGCAGATTTCCATGAAGCCTAAAGAAGCAATTGCGGGGGAAAAACACCCAGGCCTGCCAGCCCTGCTCTGCCCTGATTCACGGTGGCCCAGTTATCCTTGTTCCTTATGCTGTCTGCTGATACCACCTGACCTGAGAGATGCACCCTACTGGCCTCTCACCTCCGGCCTTCTTACCTCAGGGCATCCAGGGGAAACCCAGCCTCGTTGCTGGTTCACTGCCTGCAGCGCACACTCACCTTGGTGCCCCCTCAGCCATATGTACACCTCTCCCCACTGACTGTCCTGATAAATGTAGAGTAGGTGTTCTCAACTGGCCGCCTCTGTGTTCTACCTAAAATTGTATCAAAGTCATGTGCATGCATGTGTTCATTTTAGTTCAAAGAAGGGTCATAACTCTCATCAGATTCTCATAGACATCATTTATGACTTAAAAAATCTCAGAAGAAAAAAGAAAGATATATCCCTTTAGTGGTAATCAACCTCTGTTTTTCTCTCTCCCACATTATAAACATTCTTTATATTTTTTAATGTGCAAACAACACAGAAATGTATTAAGTGGAATGTGAAAGTTCCCTGTAATGCCTGTTCCGAAAGCAATCACTTTTAACAATCTCATTAAAGTGCAGTGAATCTGCACTTTAATTTTAGAAATGATATCTTTAAAAATTGGGTCTTTCTATCCATGTCAACCTCTGCTTCTTGTTGTTTAGTTGCGCAGCCGTGTCTAACTCTTTGAAACCTGATGGAGTGCAGCACGCCAGGCTTTATGATCATCAATAAATTTTATGTTTCTTCAGGTAGTTCATACTCATTACTTGTTAAGTTTATTCTCAGGTGTTTTATGGTTTTGTTGCTTTGGAGGGATGATACTCCTTTTGTGATTATATTTTCTACCAGGTTATTGGCAAAGGAAATAATTCTGACATGTTTACTTTTAGTGACCTTTCTTAATATTTCTAATACAGGCATAACTCATCTTATTCTGCTTTGTTTTATTGTGATTCACAGATATTGAGTTTTTTACAAAATGAAGGTTCGTGGCAACTGTGTTGAGCAAGTCTGTTGGTGCTACGTTTCCAACAGCATGTGCTCACTTCATGTCTCTGTATTACAGCTTGGTAATTCTTGCAATATTTCAAACTTTTTCATTATTATACTTGTTATGGTGATCTGTTGATCTTTGATGTTACTATTGCAAAAACATTACAATCCATTGAAAGCTCAAATGATGATTAGCATTTTTTACTAATAACATTTTTAAATTAAAGCATACACATTTTTTTTTTAATTAGTTATTTTGTTGTGTCAGGTCTTAGTTGTGGCACACAGGATCTTTAGTCGCAGCATGCGAACTTTTAGTTGGGGCATGTGGGATCAGTTCCATGACCAGAGATCAAACCTAGGCCCCCTTTATCGGGAGCACAGAGTCTTAGCCACTGGATCAGCAGGGAAGTCCCTAAGTACATTTTTAAAGACATAATACTTTTGTACACTTAAAAAGCTACACTATAGTGTCAGATCAGTTTATTTTTCTTCTTCTGTTCTTATCTCATTGTAACAAATATTTGGAATGGTGGACTAAAGGGTTTAAAACACCAGGCAGGTTACAGCTCAGTTTAGCTCAAGCAGACAGATCTTTTATTAGACAGACACTCCCAAGACATGGGAACAGGCCAATCCCAAAGGAGTTGTCCTCATAATCTCTCTTTGCTTCCCCCTTTACATACTTTCTTGGCTTCCCCTTTTTTATACTTCCTTGGCTCTTCACCTTTTTATACTTCCTGTCTCCTCCTTTTGGTTATGCCCTGTACAAAATAGGGCTTGTACCCACCACCAATCAAGGAAAGGGAATGCAAATGGGCATACACTCAAGGCCAACTGACAACTGCAAGTTATATAACAGCCTATGTATGTCTTCCATTAATTCAATCTGTTATCAGTTTCAGTTCAGTTCAGTCACTCAGTTGTGCCTGACTCTTTGCGACCCCGTGAACCACAGCACGCTAGGCTTCCCTGTCCATCACCAACTCCTGGAGTCCAACCAAACCCATGTCTGTTGTGTCAGTGATTCCATCCAACCATCTCATCCTCTGTCGTCCCTTTCTCATCCTGCCCTCAATCTTTCCCAGCATCAGGGTCTTTTCAAATGAGTCAGCTCTCCGCATCAGGTGGCCAAAGTACTGGCGTTTCAGCTTCAACATCAGCCCCTCCAATGAACACCCAAGACTAATCTCCTTTAGGATGGACTGGTTGGATCTCCTTGCAGTCCACGGGACTCTCAAGAGTCTTCTTTAACACCATGGTTCAAAAGCATCAATTCTTCGGTGCTCACCTTTCTTTATAGTCCAATTCTCACATCCATACATGACTACTGGAAAAACCACACCCTTGACTAGACGGACCTTTGTTGGCAAAGTAATGTCTCTGCTTTTTAATATGCTGTTTAGATTGGTCATAACTTTCTATCCAAGGAGCAAGGGTCTTTCAATTTCATGGCTGCAATTACCATCTGCAGTGATTTTGGAGCCCCCAAAAATAAAGTCAGCCACTGTTTCCCCATCTATTTGCCATGAAGTATATATGTGTAGAATATTTATAAGCCTTTAATGGGCTCCTGCTTCCCAGGTGGCTCAGTGGGTAAAGAATCTGCCTGCAATGCAGGAGCTGAAGGAGACGCGGGTTCGATCCCTGGATTGGGAAGATCCCTTGGAGAAGAGAATGGCTACCCACTCCAGTATTCTTGCCTGGAGAATCCCATGGACAGAGGAGCCTGGCAGGCTATAGTCCATAGGATGGCAAAGAGTCAGAGCCAACTGAAGCAACTCAGCACAGCACAATGGGCTCCTAGCTGCCTAAGGTTACTTGGAAAAGCCCCTGCGGTTAGTTTGTATCCACTGTGTGCTTAGGGAATATGTGCAGGAGTTGGAAAAGTCTCTGCGGTTATTTTTGTAGGGATTTGTGAGCTCTCCTGGGGATGTCTGGGATGGGGTTTAGAGATCAGCTTGCATCCTTTTTGGCTAGGCCACCCCTCGTTACTCATGCTTAACTTCCTACCTAACAATAGTATAAACAAAACTTCTTTGTGCACTGAGAAGCCAAAGAAATACAGGACTCACTTTATTGGAATACTAGCTTTATTATGGTAGTCTGGAAATGAACCCACAATACTCAGAGGTATGCTGGTAGTTTTTCAGTTGATAACTTTGGTTTTTCTAAGTATGCATACATGATCATCTGAAAATGATGATTTTTTTTAAATTTTGCCTTTTCCAATCATTGTATCTCTTATTCTTTCATTTTCTGGGTGTACCACATCAGCCAGAACCTCCAGAACTATGTTGAATAATAATGATGACTGAGAGCCTCCTGACTTTATCCTTGAGAATGCCCCTAAAATTTCACCATTTAGTGTGATGTTTGCTATTTGTTTCTGCTGTGTTTTTCTTCATCTGTGTTTGTGTGATGGGGGAGATGTTTAACAACTGCACTCTCATAACTCTTTATGTAAGACTGAGAAAATGTAATTGTCTACATCAAAATATTGGGAGTGGGAGATGAAGAGGGAGAGTTGTCACAAGTACTGTGCTTATTGTGAATAAGTTGATGAGCAAAAACAGACACTAACTCTGCTCTCATAGTGAAGAAAATAATGAAATAATCACATATACATACAAACTGAGCAAAATACTTTGAAGGAAAGGAACACTGTTAATATGCTGAAAGAAGAAGCAGTCTGGGGACTGGGTAATGTTTCCTTGCTGAGTGAAAGGAGAGAAATTTTGAATTGGCATTAAGGAAAGAAAGTGTTAACTAGGAAAAGAGAGAAGCAGAAAGTAAAAATGTCTCAAATTTTCCACTCTTCTTAGAACCACCATGATAACCCAACTACCTCAATCCTAGGATAAATCCTGTGAAAACTGCTGCTAACTTTTCAATTGACTCAGGTATTTTTTTGTTTCCCATACACCACCAAAAAGAAAATAATGTAGATACATTATATGTGAGTGTGTGTACACATGTGCCTTTTAAAAGTAATTTGAGATCATACTATGGAAATTATTCTGCACACTATTTTTCACCTTATACACCGTGTACAACATTTTATCAGCTGTAATAATATTCTGTAGTGTGAATTTACTAAAATTCAACCTATCTATTACTGGTTTATATTTAGCCTCTTCCCAATCTTTGTCTATTACAAAACTGCAACAGTGGGGACCTTTGTTTACATATGCGTGTGTGCTCAGTTGTGACCCACTCTTTACGACCCTATGGACTGTAGTCTGCTAGTCTCCTCTTTCCATGGGATACTCCATGCAAGAATACTGGAGTGGGTTGTCATTTCCTCCTCCAGGGGATCTTCCAGACCCAGGGATCGAACCCTGTGTCTCCTGCATTGGCAGGCAGATTCTTTAGTGCTGCACCACCTGGGAACCTTTGTTTACATATGTATTTTACAATTGTAGCACTATGTCCTCAGTATAAATTCCTAGAAGTGAAATCACTGGGTCAAAGTGGAAGTTCATTTTATTTATTTTTTCTTTTTTTAAAATTTATTTTAATTGGAGGTTAATTACTTTACAATACTGTAGTGGTTTTTGCCATACATTCACATGAATCAGCCATGGGCGTACATGTGTTCCCCATCCTGACTCTCCCTCCCACCTCCCTCCCCATCCCATCCCTCAGGGTCATCCCAGTGCACCAGCCCTGAGCACCCTGTCTCATGCATCAAACCTGGGCTGGCGGTCTATTTCACATATGATAATGAAAGGTTGTTGTTGAATCACGCAAACATGCCGGGATTCTTGGTCCCCGGAGGAGAAGAATTCAATCTGGGGCCAGAGACGAGGCTTGATCCCTCAGAGCTTTTGTGTAATAAAGTTTTATTAAAGTATAAAGGAGATAGAGATAGCTTCTGACATAGGCATCAGAAGGGGGCAGAAAGAGTACCCCCCTGCTAGTCTTCAGCTGGATGTTATATAGTCACTGCTGCTGCTGCTGCTAAGTCGCTTCAGTCATGTCCGACTCTGCGACCCCATAGACGGCAGCCCACCAGGCTCCCCCACCGCTGGGATTCTCCAGGCATGAACACTGGAGTGAATTGCCATTTCCTTCTCCAATGCATGAAAGTGAAAAGTGAAAGTCAAGTCGCTCAGTCGTGTCCGACTAGTAGTGACCCCATGGACTGCAGCCCACCAAGCTCCTCACTCCATGAGATTTTCTAGGCAAGAGTACTGGAGTGGCTTGCGAGTCACTAGCAGTCTGTTAATGAAAGAAAGGAATGTCTTAAAACTCAGAATGGCACCAGGCCCGTCACCCGTAAGATGCATTCTGGGATAATCTTGGCACCAAATGGTTCATCCTGGGCCATAAAATGATTAACTTGAATCTTGAAGAAGGGCAGATCACACCATACTAATAGTTTCATTTACATAGACTAGAGGAACAATATCTGAGTATAACACATTGGTTTGTCAAGTAGGTTCTGAGCCAAGAGGCGGAACCGACTTGAAGACAGAGTTTGGGGTAAATGCATAGTACATTAGCATAGCTTAAGAGAAACATTTCCATAAGAAAAAGGCATTGGTTATCTCTAGGTTTGAGAATAGTTAACTTCAGGTGAAACCAGGTGTCATTATGGCAACCCAGTATTTTAAGAGAAACCTCCTTTTAAATTTGTATAGAGAAGGAAAACATATCCCTAGTTTGTTTCCTCCTGCCGCTTAAGAGAATGTCTGACACTTGCAGGCTATTTCCTCGGTTTGGAGACCCCTGGCCTTCCTGCCTGTTACCCTCTCAATAATAATATACATGTTTCAATGCTATTCTCTCAAATCATCCTACCCTCGCCTTCTCCCACAGAGTCCAAAAGTCTGTTCTTTATATCTGTGTCTCTTTTGCTGTCTCACATATAGGATCATAGTACCATCTTTCTAAATTCCATATATATGCATTAATATAGTATATTGGTGTTTTCTTTCTAACTTACTTTGCTCTGTTTCACCCACTTCATTAGAACTGATTTAAATGCATTCTTTTTAATAGCTGAGTAATATTCCATTGTGTATATGTACCACAGCTTTCTTATCCATTTGTCTGCCAAAGGACATCTAGGTTGCTTCCATGTCCTGGCTAGTATAAACAGTGCTACGATGAACATTGGGGTACACGTGTCTCTTTCAATTCTGATTTGCTCGGTATGTATGCCCAGCAGTGGGATTGCTGGATCGTATGGCAGTTCTGTTTCCAGTTTTTTAAGGAATCTCCATACTGTTCTCCATACTGGCTGTACTAGTTTGCATTCCAACCAACAGGGTAAGAGGGTTCCCTTTTCTCCACACCCACTCCAGCATTTATTCTTTGTAGACTTTTTGATAGCAGCCATTCTGACCAGCGTGAGACAGTACCTCATTATGGTTTTGATTTGCATTTCTCTGATAATAAGTGATGTTGAGCATCTTTTATGTGTTTGTTAGCCATCTGTATGTCTTTGGAGAAATATCTGTTTAGTTCTTTGGCCCACTTTTTGATTGGGTCATTTATTTTCCTGGAATTGAGCTGCAGGAGTTGCTAGTATATTTTTGAAATTAATTCTTTGTCAGTTGCCTTATTTGCTATTATTTTCTCCCATTCTGAAGGCTGTCTTTTCACCTTGCTTATAGTTTCCTTCATTGTGCAAAGCTTTTAAGTTTAATTAGGTCCCATCTGTTTATTTTTGCTTTTATTTCCATTACTCTGGGAGGTGGGTCATAGAGGATCCTGCTATGATTTACGTCAGAGAGTGTTTTGCCTATGTTCTCCTCTAGGAGTTTTATAGTTTCTGGTCTTACATTTAGATCTTTAATCCATTTTGAGTTTATTTTTGCATGTGATGTTAGAAAGTGTTCTAGTTTCATTCTTTTACAAGTGGTTGACCAGTTTCCCCAGCACCACTTGTTAAAGAGATTGTCTTTAATCCATTGTATATTCTTGCCTCCTTTGTCAAAGAGAAGGTGTCCATAGGTGCATGGATTTATCTCTGGGCTTCTATTTTGTTCCATTGATCTATATTTCTGTCTTTGTGCCAGTACCATACTGTCTTGATGACTGTGGCTTTGTAGTAGAGCCTGAAGTCAGGCAGGTTGATTCCTCCAGTTCCATTCTTCTTTCTCAAGATTGCTTTGGTTATTCAAGGTTTTTTTGTATTTCCATACAAATTGTGAAATTATTTGTTCTAGTTCTGTGAAGAATACTGTTGGTAGCTTGATAGGGATTGCATTGAATCTATACATTTCTTTGGGTAGTATATTAATTTTTGTTATATTGATTGTTCCGATCCATGAACATGGTATATTTCTCCATCTATTAGTGTCCTCTTTGATTTCTTTCATCAGTGTTTTATAGTTTTCTATATATGTCTTTTGTTTCTTTAGGTAAATTTATTCTTAAATATTTTATTCTTTTCATTGCAATGGTGAATGGAATTGTTTCCTTAATTTCTCTTTCTGTTTTCTCATTGTTAGTGTATAGGAATGCAAGGGATTTCTGTGTGTTAATTTATATCCTGCAACTTTACTATATTCATTGATTAGCTCTAGTAATTTTCTGATGGAGTCTTTAGGGTTTTCAATGCAGAGGATCATGTCATCTGCAAACAGTGAGAGTTTTACTTCTTCTTTTCCAATCTGGATTCCTTTTATTTCTTTTTTCTTTTCTGATTGCTGTGGCTAAAACTTCCAAAACTATGAATAGTAGTGGTGAGAGTGGGCATCCTTGTCTTGTTCCTGACTTTAGGGGAAACACTTTCAATATTTCACCATTGAGGATAATGTTTGCTGTGGGTTTATCATATATGGTTTTTATTATGTTGAGGTATGTTCCTTCTATGCAGAAGTTCATTTTAAATTTTATCCATGCTCCCAAGTCTCACCTCTTAAATTTTGGTTTTATAGTCCATGTTGAGATTCAAAATTTTTTGGTTTTTTAAATAATAAGTGGGATTAAACATCTTCCCATAACTTTAACTATGTGTATTTCTCTTTCTGTGAACTACTTTGCCCCATTTTTCCACTAGATTTTTCATCTTTTTCTTATTAATACACAAGAACTTCCTGTAAATTAAGAAAACAAGCTCTTAGATTGTCATAAGAATTATAATTATTTTCCCAGTTTATAATTTTCTTTGGACTTATGCTTTATAGAATTTTAAAAACTTTATGATACAAAATTTATCAATTCTTTCTTTACATCTTTTGAATTTTCTGTCCTGCTCAGGAAGACCTGTGTGTTCTTCTAATTTTTAGATGTGTTTTTTAATGTTTAAATTTTGGTCCATATACAATTTTTTTGGTTGTATTGTCTCTGTTATCAGTAAGCTAGAAATTTTACCCATCATTTCTTTTGCACCATTTGTATAAATGTCAACACAGTGAGAAAAGCAAATGACATCTCAATGTTATTATGAATATATTTTTACAGCTTTATTAACATATGAATTATTTCTTTCCAAATAGCAAATTTTCCTAATATCAATTATCAAATAATACCTCTCTGGTTCCTGATTTTAAATGCCACCTTTATCATGAGCTAAATATCCACGTATATTTGGATCTATTTTTTGGTTCTCTTTGTTCCTTTAATCTCTTATTTTTTCTTTTTATGTACAAAACTGTTTTAATTATAGTGTCTTTATAATATGTTTTAATATCTGGAAGACTAAGGCTTCTCTAATTATTTCTTTTCATGATTTGCCTGCTCAGTCATATGTGTTTATTTACAGATAAAATGAATTATTTTGTTAAATTCCCTAAAAATCTTGCTTTTATTTCCTCTTGGATTATAGTTAATTTGAAAGTTAACTGAGGGATAATTGGCATTTTTATAAGACTGTGTTACAGAACACACAAGGGAACTTGTTTGTTCTCTATTGCCCCACCCCAACCACCCCCCCAAGACAGCACAGGCACCAATAAACTCTTGCCTGGATTTCCTGTCTGACTTCTAGTCAATTTCTATTGCTTGAGGAAGACCAAGAAACCTGGTTGGTATCAGATTTATGGCACCCAACATGGGGCAGTTGTACTTTCTGGGAAGAGGATCTGGGCACCTCCAGGACCGCTGAACACAGCTTCCCCATGGGTGACAAGTAGCCACCTGACCATCTTGTTTCAGTGTCATGGAGGTTGATAAGTCTGCCTTCCTGGCCCCTGGGGGCCTCAGTACCCTTATTCAGGCAATGCTTTCCCCTCCCACATGTCCTTTTCCCTCTCTTGAAATCTCTCTAATTCTCTCTGTCCTCTCATTCCAAGAGAGTGGACACTGGGCAGCTACAGTATCACTCCTCTAAGCTAGTGAGACCATGCTTCCTCTGGCCAGCAATTGACAGGTGACAAGCAAAGATGGGAAAGGCTCACCTCACACCATGCAGACCAGACTGCTCAAGGAGAGCAGTCCAGCATGCTGTCCTTGATGGGACATTTAGGAAAGTGATAGAGGTTTAAACCTCATATCATGTAGTGGCTGGAAGTCTTGTCATCCCAGTATTCTCACCTTTATTTCTCTGTCATCTCTTTCTCTTTTTCAGTCTTTTCTGTACCTCCTCCCTTTACTTCTCCCTTGATCCTTATACCTACACTCCCATCCCCTTTATCCTGAAAACTACTTGTTTGTGTCTGTAAGTTTTTGTCATTAGTATTTTTGTTTTATGTAGTTTTGTTTGTTCAACTGCTTCTGCAAGTCTCTGCCAAAATTTTGGGCACAGTGGAGCATTTAAACCTTGAAATACAAACACAGTCCACCTTGCTTGTGACTCCAGCCTTGCATTACTTAGTGGGATTAAAAAAAAATTTTTTTTGGCTGTGCTGGGTCTTCCTGGCTACAGACGGGCTTTCTCTATTTGCAGCAAGTGAGGGGCTCCTCTAGGTGTGGTGCACTGGATTCTCACTGCTCTGGCTTTTCTTGTTGTGGAGCACTGGCTCTAGGGCACAAGAGCTTCAGCAGTCGCAGCATGTGGGCTCAATAGTTGTGGTGCACCCCAGCTTAGTTGCTCCGCAGCATGTGAAATCTTCCAAGACCAGGCATTAAACCCTTGTCCCCTGCACTGGCAGGCAGGTTCTTAACCACTGGACCACCACGGAAGTCCCCTTGGTGGGATGTAAAAGAACAAAACGAAAAGAAAGGAGCTTGCATTTTCCCCTCTTCTGCCTTTGCAAACTAAGCTTTTAAACTTGGCTCCAGGAGCTTGCATCTGTCTTCTCTGCCTTTGCAATGTAACTATTCTCCCTGGGCTCTCAGGAACTACCTGATCCACCTGTAGTCCCCCAGACGGAGGTGGGGAAAGCACCATTCTAAATTCAGGCAGAAAAACTAGGAGGTCTCTGGTTCTGTTTGTTTTCATGTAAAAATTAACTTGTCAATGAGCTGTATTTAATTAGCTTAAAGGAAATTGAGTGTCTATACACATTCTCAGAAATATAAAAGAAAACTCACCAGAATACATTTTGCATTCATGTGGTCTGGGAGATAGTCAATATTTAATTAATATCTGTTATTAGAGCTAGCTTAAGCTTGTGGGTTTAATTAATATAGTCTTGTTTTTAGAATCATCAACGTCAAGTATAGTATTCTTATTGCAGCTAGGGTCACTGAAAGTCAATAAGTGCATATTCTTTCTGTTATGAGATTTGACAACAGGGGAAACAATCTGATATGATTACGTTTTTAAGTAAATGTAACTAGGATAAGAGCTTTTTGGTAAACTCTACAAGAATAATTATGCTTTGGAAATGTCCATCTAAAAATAGCCTCTTCAAATTTTGGTAACCTAAAACTAAATCAAGTTAAATCATAGGAATTCATTGAATATTCAGACCATTTCAAATAAACTATTGGGCTTCCCAGGTGCTACTAGTGGTAAAGAATTGGCCTGCCAATGCAGGAGACACAAGAGTCATGGGTTCAGTCCCTGGCCTGGGAAGATACCCTGAAGAAGGAAATGGCAACCCACTCCAGTATTCTTGCCTGGAGAATCCCATGGACAGAGGAGCCTGATGGGCTACAATCCATAGAGTTGCAAAGTCAGACACAACTAAAGCGAAGGAAGCAAGCAAGCAATTGGAACATTAATTGCAAAATAGGTCTAAATTTACCTACTTTTGAGAAGGTAAATGTACCTTCTTCTGAGAGAGAAACTAAAGCTATTTTGTGTCTGAAAGGTCAGGGCAAGGTCGGGCGTGTTGAGACATGCCTGGGCATGCCCGGGCATGTCGGGACATGTCCCGGCAGAGAGCCTCAGACAAGCCCCGGAGGCGGGCCGACAACCAAGCCGTCCAATCAGGAGCCGACACGGAGCCCTTGGACACCAATCACCGCTGAGGCCGCGTTTTCTTCCTTATATGGGAGCCCGGCCCAGGCTATAAAACACTTCCCCACCCCTCATACCTCGCAGTCTCCCTTTGCTTCGCAGACCCCCCTCGCTTCCTTGCTTACCCGCCCCCAGGAGTTCTGCCTGAGAGCGACCGCCCAATAAAGGCCCTGATCAACGGTCCATAGGGGTGGCTCCTTCTTCCCGAGGCGTTTCTTACAGTGACATCTTGAGATTTTCTTTACCAATGTATAGAATGTTAATGTAAAAGACAGTTCATGGTTGCCTAAAGAAAGTAGGATGTGTGTTTTCAGAAAAGAAGGTATGAGGAATGGAAATATATATTTTTTAAAGGAAAAAGGGGTGATTTTGTCCTAAAGCTTGTTAATTGTAAGGGGAAAGATTAAGGCACAAAGTATGACTGCAGAAAGTTTACAGAAATTTAGAAAAGAATTTTGTATGTGGCTAGGATTTTCTAAAGTTGGATTAAATTTAAGTAAGTGAATTTTATTAGGAGTAGGTTGATGAAAGTCTGATTTTGGCTTCTATCATAAGAGAACAAAGTTTTCTTGGAATGTTGCTCTTGATAACAGATTATGTGAGTTTCTGTGCCTTTAACTTTCTGTATTAACTTTTGAGAATTTTTTTTCACCTTGGCTCAGGGAATAATTGTTTCACAGTGACCTATGATCCTATCTGACCAGGTAAAACTTTTCGCTATTTTTTTTAATTTCCCAAATATTAAATTCTAACTACAGTACTTTTAACCTCCAACTAACTTTGGATTCTTCAAAAGATCTCTGGAGCATCCCAAAGAGAGATCCTAAACTGGTTCATTTATTATGTTAAATTACATGAGAAGCATGGTCCATACTTGCTGCTGCATGTATCAGATGGCATCACCAGGCTCTCCCCATTTTTATCACAGCCACCAAACAGATAGGGGAAAGGGTTTGGGGTTCTTCTGCTGGTTAGTGTCTCACCTTACTCTGTGTTCCAAAAGAATCCCTTGTGGGAATACTCCCACCTCTAGGCCTGATCCTGTGGCATTGTCTATTGCACCGAACTCTATTTCCTCCAGGAGTTCCTTTTTTACCCCAGGGACCTCCTTTACTCCAGGCCTTGGCAGCCCATACACTGTTACAGACTGCCTATTGCTGGCCACTTCCAAGCAGCCCACATCCTTTAGGCTTCATAAATGTTCAATCTCAAGGAATACACTCCAACCTAGGGGAAATTGTTGCTAGTCCATAAGCTTTATAGACAACAGATCCCCCTCAAAGAGAGCCCAGGCGATGCACTGGAACTGGTTCAAACATCCCTTATCACAGAACTATGGCATGAGGGGCTGGGTCCACCAGAGATATCTGGTTATGTGATAGGAGAGTAGTGGAGGCTCAAAATCCCATTAGGTAAGAAGGGGATTCAGAGAACTCTCTGACTGTCTTCTGACAAAAGCTTCCTAGAAAATGTCTCTGAGATGCTGGGCATTATTTCTAGGAGCAGTCTTGGTTGCAAGTTACTCAACATGGGAGGATCCTCTTCTAAGCCAGAAGAAACACCTCTGGAATATATCCTCAAAAACTGGAAACTGCATAAAAGGGAAAAACTTAAACTCTAACACTGTCTGGCCTTTATATAAGTTGGAGGGGTGGAGAAAAATGAGTCTCTAAATTACAATACCACTGTGCAATTGAATCTTTACTGTCCCAAGATAGGAAAATGGACTGAGGTTCCCTATGTTCAAGCCTTCATGGTCCTTTACCAAAACCCTACTCTATGTGGCTCCTGTAATTGAAAGCATGGGGAATCAGAAAACACTTTTGACATTTTAGATGATCCTCCTTTAATTGCCCCAATTTTCAGGGAGGAAACCAAGTCTCCCCTGCTTTTCCAGGGCTACCTACTTCCCTAGAAGCACCTATTTCTTCAGATTCACCTCCCTATGTCCCTTTATAGCCTCCTTTAATTCAGAAGGGAGATACTTGTCCCTCCGGGGCAACTCGTAGTGAAACTTCCTGTTACCCAGGATCAGGGAAAATGTGTCTTCTTATGGAAGTGGCAAATGGTGAAGGGACAATCAGAATATATGTGCCCCCTCCTTGTAACCAATTTAGACCAACCCAAACAGAGACTGGAAGACCCTAGTAAGTTTGTTGAAGGGCCTCAGGCCCTAACTATGGCCTTTGATTTAACTCATAAGGATGTTCAAATAGTCTTGTCTACTTGCTGTATCCCTGAAGAAAAGCAAAGAATTTGGGCAGCAGCCCAGGTGCATGGTGACCAACTTGGCAGGGACTAATTCAAACATTTCATTATGGGTGGAGATGAAGTCCCACATCAGAAGCCCCACTGGAATTATAAGTCCCAGGAGGGAACAGAAGCTAGGAAGCACACGATTCAATGTGTATTAGAAAGGATGAGAAAATATATCAAAAAGCCATTTAACTATGAAAAAGGTTAAAGGAGTGACCCAAGAAGAAAAAGAAAATCTAGGCCTCTTTCAGGGTTGGCTTGTGGAGGCGTTTAGAAAATTTACTAACACTGATTCATCCACTCCCAAAGATCAGTCCCTGTTTGGACAATACCCTGTCAGACAGTCTGCCCCTGATATTAGGTAGAAACTCCAAAAGTTAACAATTAGGCCCACAAACCCCAATTCCACAACTCCTACAGTTGGCCTTTGGGGTATTTAAAAATAGAGATCAAGCTGAGGAGGAAGAGAGAACCCAATGTGAAAACAGGCAGGCCATGGCTCAAGCTAAACTGATGGCTATAGCTGTTAGCCATGCATTGCAACCTCAGGACAGCCCAAGGGGGCCGAGGAAGTTTAACCATCCACCTCAGAGTTAAACCAGCAAGGAAGAATGTTTCAGATGTAAGTCAACTGGCCATTGAGCCTCAAAGTACCAAAAGAACCCCCTGGTCTATGCCCAGTCTGCAAACAAATAGGTCATTAGAAGTAGAACTGTCCCCAGTTCTGAGGGTGAAAGGGAGCTCCTGCTCCAGATATGGCCATGCTGGATGACTGAGGTGGCCCAGGGATTCTGGTGGCAACCCCCAACTAGATGCATACCTCCACTGAGGAGCCTTGGGTGGTTCTTGACATGGCAGGTGTGTGCTCAGTCACTTCAGTTGTTGTGTCCAACTCTCGGCGACCCTATGAGCTGTAGCTTGCCAGGCTCCTGTGTCCATGGGGTTTCCCAGGCAAAACTACTGGAGTGGGTAGCCATTTCCTTCTCCAGGGGATCATTCCTGACCCAGGGATTGAACTCAAGTCTTCTGAGTCTCCTGCGTTGCAGGCAGATCCTTTACCACTGAACCACCAGGGAAGCCTAACATGGAAGGTAAGAAATTCAATTTTAAAATGGATGCAGGAGCCACTTACTCTGCTCTGATCTCTTGCACTGAGCATCTTTCCTCCAAAAGCTGTACTGTGACTGGTGTTGATGGAAAGACTCACGCCTGTTACTTCACTGGGCCTCTCACTTGCCAGTTTGAACAGTGTTTGATCTCACCTGCCTTTTTAGTTGTGCCTGAGTGCCCTACTCCACTACTAGGGAAGACCTCTGGGATCCATGTTATTATTAGGAGCCATATTATGATAAGGAGGCCCTGAGCAGTCCCTTTTCTTGACTCTAAGACAGACCAGCTGGAAGAGCAAGGTGCTATTCACAGCCATATTCTACATGCAGTAAACCCTGCTGTTTGGGACAAAGGAATCCCTGGGAAGGCTATAAGTGTCCAATCTGTAAAAATTAACCTTAAACTGTAAGTCGCTTATCCTAACGAGAGAGGATCCCATAAAGTTCAAAGAAAAAATGTTTGCAATCCCTCATAGATAAATACTTACAACATCACCTCTTAGTACCTTGTCAGTCTCCATGCAATACCCCTATTCTGCCAGTTAAACCAAATTGGGAATATAGAATGGTACAAGGCCTTAGAGTAGTAAACGATGCAGTGGTCCCTATCCATCACCTTTGGCCAATCCTTATATTAGTCCAGATTCCTGGAGATGCCAAATGTTTTACTGTGCTTGACCTCAAGGATGCCTTCTTTTGCATCCCAGTTCATCTCTCACTTCAGTATCTATTTGCCTTCAAGTGGACTAACCCCCACTCTGGCCAATATAATTGGACAGTATTGCCTCAGAGTTTTCAGGACAGGCCACACTTGTTCACCTAGGCCCTGGGTGAGGGAAATACACCTAAAAGAAGGGGCCATTCTGTAGTATGTAGAGGACATATAAATATGCATCCCCACCATGGAGGCCTCAGATCAGAATACTATTGAAGTCCTTAATTTCCTTGGAGCCCGGGGCACCAGGGTTTCCCAGAAAAAGCAACCCTGATGCCCATACCAGGTAGAAACCAACATTGAGAAAATTAGACAAGCCACTTGATTTCAGCAGGCAATTAACCACCAATCCTCACTATTCAATATGGGTGGGAAAACTGAAAACTGATTCTCTAATTTGTTCTCTTGGATCTCACTAAGTATAAAAAGACTTCTGGCAGGAAATTTTCATTTTTTTTAATAACGCTTTTCTTTTCAGTAAATCAGTCATACTGATTTATACTGTATCTTCTCTAGTGCTCTGTTGTCTTCCTTACTGTTGTAAACCTGTGACTAAGACTTTTCAGTCCAAGGGAGGACTCCTGGGACCAACAAGTCCAGATCTTCCATTCTAAAATAGATAAATATGTTAAACTTTAACCCTGCGATTAACAAAAATATATACCTAAGCAGAATGGTTTCCTGGCAGGGGCAACATCACTTCCTCTGGTCAACAGTTAAGGGAACCCTCCCAAAGTTAACCTGGTTCCTTCCCTTTCTAGGCCCTTTAATGGCTATTATAGTTCTCCTTTTCAAGCACTTCTTTGTTTAACATTAAGTTTGTAAGTTTGTGTCTTCTAGGATACAAAGCTTGAAGTAAGGCTCCTGATGGTTCAAGGAGTTCAACCTATTCCAGCAGCTGGCCCAGGTCCCGACAAATCCTTGGAACAGTCACTGAGGGACTTCTACACCTCTAGGATCAGCTCGTGTCTGTGGCCCTCCTCCAGTTGGAAGACGTGTCAGAAGAGGCAGTCAAGTCCTTACCGATTAACAATAAGGATGTGGAGTCTCTCAGAGGGGAAAGGAACAGGCAGGGACCGGAGACCTTTTGCTGCAGTGCTGCAATGCTTATACCTAGACATACCTCTCTTAGAGCAACTCAATACAAAGAAACTATCGGACTAAAAGTAACTGCAAGAATACACGGTTGGGGCAAATTGTGGACAAAAGATACAGTCAAAAAAACTCAACTGCCCCTTTTGAAGAGCGTGGAACAAAAACAGGGTGTAAAAGCAGGGTACTGAGCAGCCCCACCCCACCCACCCCCCGCAAACCGCTTAAGCCACCCCTCTGGCCCAGCACCTGAACACACCCCTACCCTCACTCCATATGCGGAACAAGTTCACCTCCCCTCAGGGAGCGAGCAAGCAAGGGAATCTGTTGCTTGTTCTTGCTCCCCGCTGCTGCTGCAGAGGCTCCAATAAAGCCTTGCATTAAAAACAATGTTACCACTTCACATCAGTTAGAATGGCTATTATAAAAAAAAAAGAGATATCAAGTGTTGCTGAGGATGTGGAGAAAAGGGAACCTGTTAATTCTTAAGCAGCTTATTTTTTTATATGTGTAATGGAATATTATTTAGCCATAGAAAAGAAGGAAAGTCTGCTATTTTTGACGAGATGGATGGTACTATATGTGGAACCTAAAAGCCAAATTCATAAAAACAGAGTAGAATTGTGGTTGCTAGGGACTGCGGGAAGGGGAAATGGGGGACTGTTAGTCAAAGGGTACCAACTTCCAGTTATAAGATGAATAAGTTCTGGGGAATCTAAATGAAGTTACAAGATAAGTTTCTGGGGAAACGAATATTTTTTCCACTTGGGAACCCAGTTTTTCTAGTTATTTGCCTTCATTTATTTTCCCAGCAGAATTTGTACGTTAAAAATATAAGACGCCCAGATTCCTTTCCCAGAATGCTCCACGCTGAATAATAGGCTTCCGGGAGTTGGAGACATTTTGTGTTGGCTGGTGACGGACTGACAAGATGGTGGCGTCTGTGGTGTAACGGAGGTCCTTCGAGCCGGTGGCAGCGGTTTCACGGCCCTAACTCAGTGCTCCACTTTTTCACCGAGAAAGTAAGGCAGAGGTGGCGACCACGAGAAACCTAGTAACCTCGAGAACCCCCTCAAACCCTCAGCGGCTTGGCCAAAAGAAACTGACGGCAGCAGTGATCCCGTTCTGCTTGGCTGATTTTGGGGCCTGTAACCCCGAGAAACAGCCAGCGGTTTCTGTTTCCTGCCGCCTGCCGCCTGCCGCCTGCCGCCTCGCCTTCCCCTGCTTTGCTCGGTGGATGAGTACTCGAGGCCTCTATCCTCCCCTTAGAGGTATCCAGGTTTAGCCCCAGCCTCCATCTTTGTCTCACAGAATGGCGAGCAGCAGTGGCTCCAGGTCCGAATTCATCGCTGGAGGGAAGTATAAGCTGGTAAAAAAGATCGGGTTTGGCTCCTTCGGGAAAGTCTATTTGGCGATCGATATCACCAATGGTGAGGAAGTGGCAGTCAAGCTAGAACCTCAGAATGCGAGGCATCCCCAGCTACTGTATGAGAGCAGACTCTATAAGCGTCTTCAGGGTGGGATTGGCGTTCCCCGCGTATGGTGGTATGGTCAGGAAAACGACTATAATGTGCTAGTCATGGATCTTCTTGGCCCTAGCCTCGAAGACCTCTTCAATTTCTGTTCAAGACGGTTCACAGTGAAAACTGTACTCATGTTAGCTGACCAGATGATCAGTAGACTCGAATATTTGCATACAAAGGATTTTATACACAGAGATATTAAGCCAGATAACTTCCTAATGGGTGCTGGGCCTCGCCGTAATGTGTGTTTAGAATGTCAAGCAGGAAAGAGGAAAAGGTGCATGACTGATAGTACTTCTCAGGACCCAGCTTCCTTAAGCTCAAACCAGGTATTCCTTGTTGATTTTGGTTTGGCCAAAAGGTACAGAGACAGCAGGACAAAGCAACACATACCATACAAAGAAAATAAAAGTCTCACTGGCACTGCTCGGTATACTAGCCTCAATTCACATCTTGGTATTGAACAGAGTCGCCGAGATGACATGGAATCATTAGGATATGTTTTGATGTATTTTGCTAAAAGCAGCCTGCCGTGGCAAGGAATAAAGGCTGTAACAATGAAGCAAAAATACGAGAAGATTTGCGAAAAAAAGATGGCTACATCTGTTGAAGCTTTATGTAATGGATTTCCCACAGAATTTGCTACATACTTAAACTATTGTCGTGGTCTGTGCTTTGAGGAAGACCCGGATTACAACTACCTGAGGCAGCTTTTCCGCACTCTTTTCAGGTCCCTGAATTACCAATATGACTACGCATATGATTGGATAATATTAAAGCAGAGAGCAGCACAGCAGGCAGCTTCTTCAAGCGGGCAGGGTCAGCAGGCCCAAACCCCCACCCCCACAGGCAAGAAAGCTCACAAAAAAAGAGAGTAACATGAAAAGGTTTGTAAGCCTGAGTCAAGGAGCAGAAGAAGCAAAGTAAGGTGATCAGAGCAGCATGTTTCTCCCCAAATCTAGAAATTTTCGTTCATATGTACACTGGCCAGTGATTGTGGACAAACGTTCACTTGGGGTAAAGAACGTAATTTAAGTATAAACTGGCTCTGGGCAGCATTGGAGATGCAGTGTGCTGAGTTGTAGCCGCTTTAATTGTGAATATTAATGAGATTGTGAAACGTGTTGTTCAGTTTTCTGTTACATTCTTTCAGGTGGAAAAGTTAACTAAATGGTTCACACACACATTGGTGGAGAAATTGTGCATATGCCACTTTTTTGTTAACATCGTTTATTTTCAGCTATGTTGCTTTGAGATCTCGTTTCAGAAACGGCATGAACAGTCTTCTGCCACAGTTGAGATGGTTGCAAATGCTCATAATTGTGCATTCTTCAGGTCTATTCATCCCTGGGGTCCGCAAGTTGTTCACTTAAAACATTTTTTAAATGGTTGGCTTCTTGTTTGCAAGGCAGCTGATACGGTAGCAAGCGAAGATTCCAGTGTTCCAGCATATGAAAGACTGCTTACCTGTGCTGAAATAACAGCGTTAAAGTGAAGACTTAAGAAAAACACATTGACTACTAGATTATCCATAGGACTCTTGTTAACTCTGTAATGTTCTTGGTATTTAAAAAAGCATATATGTCACAGAAATTTAGTTAACATTTTACAACTGAACATGTATGTGTGTTGCTTAGATTAATTATAAACATTTGTATGATGTGAGATTTTGTTTTTATTTTGAAATGTGTTTTTTACAAGTTAAAAACTGTAAACAAAAAAAGTAGAACATTGCTTGGCACACTGTAGGCTATCACTAAGCACTTCTGTGAATGAATATATTTTGCATATTTTTTAAAGTTTATTCTTAAGTAGCTTGTCTTTCTTCATGATTATTAGAAATTGAATATCTTACAGGCTCTTTATTTTTATATATGAAACTGATTGTTTTTTGCATAGTGATTTTATAAGCAACCTCTTTGTGACGTTTTTAGTTTCAAGTACTTTTTAATTGAGTCTCTCAGCTTTGTTGCATTTGCATTAATGATAATCTTGCCTTCTTTTCAATATAAATATCATAAAAAACATAACTCTTAAAATATTGTTTGGCATACTGTAGTTTATCAGTAAATACTTATGTGAATGATATCTTTTGCGTGTTTTTAAAGTTTATTCTTAAGTAGCTTATCTTTCCTCATGATTGTTAGAAATTGAACATCTTACATGCTGTTTATTTTTATATATGAAAGTGGTTGCTTTTTGCATAATGATTTTATAAGCAACCTCTTTATGAAGTTTCTAAAGTTTCAAATAGTTTTTAATTGATTCAGCTTTGTTTCATTTGCAGTAATGATAATCTTGCCTCCTTTTCAATATAAATATCATAAAAAAATGACTCTTAGAACATTGCTTCGCACACTGTAGTTTATCAGTAAATATTTGTGTGAATGAATATATTTTGCATATTTTTAAAGTTTATTCTTAAGTAGCTTACCTTTCCTGATTATTAGAAATTGAATATTTATCTTACATGTACTGTTTATTATTTTTATATATGAAAGTGATTGTTTTTTGCATAATGATTTTATAACCAGCCTCTTTATGGAGTTCCTAATGTTTCAAATAGTTTTTAATTGACTCTGTCAGGTTTGTTTCATTTGCAGTAATGATAATCTTGCCTCCTTTCCAATATAAATACTGTGTTTAATTCTGTGAATGTGTATACCTGAAGCCAATTCATGTATGGCAAAAACCATCACAATAGTACAGTTATCTTCCAATTTAAATAAATCAATTAATTAAATAATTGTGTGAAAAATAACAGCCTTGTCTTCTTCCTGATTTTTATGGGAATGCTTCTAGTATTTATTCCTCAAGCATGAAGAACTTCTTGTTAGAAGTTCATATATATTTTTATCATATTAAAGAAGTATCTACCTGTTCTTATTTCAATAAGTTGTATTCAGAAGATATGTGGCTTCAAGTACAATTTGATTAATATTCTCTTCATGCTCTTACTTACATATAAGCTTCACCCTTGAGCTGACCACTCTGATGGAAACAAAATAGCAGCAATAGATCTAGGCCCTACATCAGCACATCTTTATCAGCATAGATTCCCAGCAGGAAAAAGAATCCAACTCGGCTGGTTCAAGAAACTTGAATGTAGGGACTATTCAAAGAGATATGTGCAAGATTAAGAGACCAAATTAGGGATTTTGAGATACCTAGTTCAGTTAAGTTCGGTCGCTCAGTCGTGTCAGACTCTTTGCGACCCCATGAATTGCAGCACGCCAGGCCCCCCTGTCCATCACCAACTCTCAGAGTTCACTCAAACTCACGTCCATCGAGTCGGTGATGCCATCCAGCCATCTCATCCTCTGTCATCCCCTTCTCCTGCCCCCAATCCCTCCCAGCATTAGAGTCTTTTCCAGTGAGTCAACTCTCCACATGAGGTGGCCAAAGTACTGGAGTTTCAGCTTTAGCATCGGTCCTTTCAAAGAACATCCAGGGCTGATCTCCTTTAGAATGGACTGGTTGGATCTCCTTGCAGTCCAGGGGATTCTCAAGAGTCTTCTCCAACACCACAGTTCAAAAGCATCAGTTCTTCAGCACTCAGCTTTCTTCACAGTCCAACTCTCACATCCATACATGACCACTGAAAAAAACATAGCCTTGACTAGATGGACCTTTGTTGGCAAAGTAATGTCTCTGCTTTGAGATACTCAGAGACTAGCAATAGCAGGCAGAGAAGGCAATGGCACCCCACTCCAGTACTCTTGCCTGGAAAATTCCATGAACGGAGGAGCCTGGTAGGCTGCAGTCCATGGTGTCACTAAGAGTCGGACACGACTGAGCGACTTTACTTTCACTTTTCACTTTCATGCATTGGAGAAGGAAATGGCAACCCACTCCAGTGTTCTTGCCTGGAGAATCCCAGGGATGGGGGAGCCTGGTGGGCTGCCGTCTATGGGGTCGCACAGAGTCGGACATGACTGAAGCGACTTAGCAGCAGCAGCAGCAGCAGCAATAGCAGGAAGCAGCTACCCAAGGCCTAAACAGGCAAAAGCTTTAAAAAAAAAAAAAAAACTGGAGCCTGGTGGGAGCTATAGCTATAGAAAAGTTACCTTCTGACAGGAGATGAAGTCTTGGCCCATCACTAACAATAAAGTTCTTGGTAATCACTGTTAATAAAACACAGCCCAAATCGGGGAGGGAGCAAGAAAGAAATATGTTGTCTTCTCTCTCTGCCCTCCAAAGTTCTGTCAGTGTACTTCATTGGTCAAACCCAAAGAGACTCCAACCAGAAACTAAGCCTGAGGATATAATCCAGAAGGATTGGCCTCCTAGGGCATAGAACAGAACTGAGGAGGGCAGGAATGGATCATGAGGTGGGGCAAAATATTTGTGTTCTCTTAGGGTCAGAATTAAAAAGGTATTTTATCAAGCGAGGTTTCTCTTAACTGCATATGCAAAAAGAACTAGTTTTGGAATTTCAAAAGAGTTTCATTTCATCTCATTTTTTTCCCTTAGTCATAAGTTCATAGCTGTAATCAGACCATTTTTCCAGAATGTGCTCCAGAAGACTTTTCCTTAGGAACAGATGAAACTTTTACCATCCTTTAAAAACAGAAAGATAAAATACAAATGGCACCTCTAAAAGCAAACCTTAGCATCCGAAGAAACAATGAACCAGTTCACAAATCAGGTAGGATTTCTTCCCCACTCCAATGGGGTAAACCTCCATAAATACAAAACAAATGGGCTTATTCTGGAGAGGAAGGGAGTTTTCAGTTGTACACAACAATGAGATTCATTCTATTTTGAGTCCATCAACTCCCAAATGCTGGTTGATTAGCAGAAAAAGATCAAGAGGGGGTATTCCCAGAAACAAACTGGTCAGTGTCAAGCACTCAGGGCTGTCCCTGAGACAAAGCGAAGTCAATGCCCTCAGGCAGAGCTGTACAATTCTTCATCCTCAAAGCCTGCCTTTTCTCCTGGGAAGAGCCTGAATCGCTCAGGAGAGCTGAAGGCAGGGACCTGCTTTTACTTGAGTGACACTCCTGCTCTGTGAGATGATGCTGGGAAGGGGTGCAAAAGGTAATAGAAAATTCCATGCTTATAAACATTGTCAAAAACAATGGAGACTGTGGTGGAGGATAATTAAGAAGACGCTGGCAGCACTAACACAAGGAAAATGTCAGAACAGTCACAAGTTTACTGAAGAGAAACCAGGGAAAGACAACCAACCAGAACCCTCCTGGAATCACCCACAATTGTGCAGGTCAGGAAGACTGTGTGCATATGCTAGGCTGCATCCACTTAGAATCAGAGGAAGGCGTGGAACAGGCTTGAAGGGTATAAAACAAAGAAAAACAAAGAATTTGTTGCCCATTATTTGTTTCTACAAGGTTTAAGTCATAAGTCACTGCCATTGCTGACCAACAGTACACCCTGGAAAGAATTCAGGATGAAAAACAGGATGAGGCACTCTGTACTTTGGAAAAACAGGCCCCCGAGATAGCTAGATATCATGGAAGATGTTGAATCAACCCAGATTCTTATATCTTCTCATACATTAAAAAAAATTAAAATCATTAACTGAGATACCTGTTCCTCATGACTCTCCAGTGAAGTTGCTCAGTCTTGTCTGACTCTTTGTGATCCCATGGACTGTAGCCTACCAGGCTCCTCCATTCATGGACTTTT
The DNA here is from genome assembly GCF_032405125.1 of Capricornis sumatraensis. Classification (NCBI taxonomy): domain Eukaryota; kingdom Metazoa; phylum Chordata; class Mammalia; order Artiodactyla; family Bovidae; genus Capricornis; species Capricornis sumatraensis. The sequence goes on from NC_091092.1 coordinate 9,178,449, forward strand.
CCAGGCAAGAGTACTGGAGTGGGTTGCCATCTCCAGGGGATCTTCCCAACCCAAGGATCGAACCCAGGTCTCCCACATTGCAGACAGATACTTTACCATCTGAGCCACCAGGGAAGCCCTCATGATTAGCAGTAAGCTTTTACTGAAATGTATGCTTGACTGTACATATTCCCTCAGTTCAGTTCAGTTCAGTGGCTCAGTCGTGTTCGACTCTTTGCGACCCCATAAACTGCAGCACGCCAGGCCTCCCTGTCCATCAACAACTCCCAGAGCCTACCCAAACTCATGTCCATTGAGTCGGTGATGCCATCCAACCATCTTATCCTCTGTCATCCCCTTCTCCTCCTGCCCTCAATCTTTCCCAGCATCAGGGTCTTTTCTCTTTTTTAAAAATATAAATTTATTTATTTTAATTGGAGGTTAATTACTTTACAATATTGTATTGGTTTTGCCATACATCAACATGAATCTGCCACAGGTATACACGTGTTCCCCATCCTGAACCCCCTCCCTCCTCCTTCCCTGTACCATCTCTCTGGGTCGTCCCAGTGCACCAGCCCCAAGCATCCAGTATCATGCATCGAACCTGGACTGGCAATTCATTTACACTAATGCATATATATGGAATTTAGAAAGATGGTAACGATAGCCCTGTATGCGAGACAGCAAAAGAGACACAGATGTATAGAACAGTCTTTTGGACTCTGTGGGAGAGGGAGAGGGTGGGATGATTTGGGAGAATGGCGTTGAAACATGTATAATATCATATATGAAACGAATCACATCAGGGTCTTTTCAAATGAATCAGCTGTTTGCATCAGGTGGCCAAAGTATTGGAGTTTCAGCTTCAACATCAGTCCTTCCAATGAACACCCAGGACTGATCTCCTTTAGGATGGACTGGTTGGATCTCCTTGCAGTCCAGGGGACTCTTAAGAGTCTTCTCCAACACCACAGTTCAAAAGCATCAATTCTTAGGCACTCAGCTTTCTTCACAGTCCAACTCTCAGATCCATACATGACTACTGGAAAAACTATAGCCTTGACTAGACGGACCTTTGTTGGCAAAGTAATGTCTCTGCTTTGAATATGCTGTCTAGGTTGGTCATAACTTAGTCAAAATCATATATATCCTGGCTTCTGTGCCTACCTCTTCAGAGCTGACCTCTCAGAGCTACAGAGAGACTATTTTCCTGGGATACAGTCCTCAATAAAACACTGAATAAAACTTAACTCACAGCTCTTACATTGTGTCTTCTTTTCTTTCCATTGAAAAAGGATTCACTTAGCTATACACAGACCCCTAAACACCTGGCAAAAGTCTTACAGACACAAGGAGCTTAAACACAACCTCTGGCCAAACACTGACTGAACGATAGTTTACTCTGTTGTTCAGTTCCCGAGTCGTGTCTGACTCTTTGCAACCCCAAGTTACTGTGACCCAGGGACAAATCCTGAAAAGCCAAGGTTAAAAATAAAATCACAGGGTTTTCCTGGTAAAGCACAGTGGTAAAGCATCCGCCTGCCAATGCAGGAGACATGGGTTTGATCTCTGATTCAGGAAGATCCCACATGCTGTGGAGCAATAAATCCCATAAGCCACAACTTTTGAGCTTGTGCTCTAGAGCCTGGGAACCGCACCCATTGAGCCCATGTGCCACAACTGTAGGAAGCCTGTGCCCTAGAGCGCATGCTCAGCAACAAGAGAAGCTACCACCAGGAGAAGCCCATGCGCTGCAACTAGAGAGTAGCCGCTGCTCCCCACAACTAGAAAAAACCCTCAGAGCAACGAAGACTCGGCACAGCCAAACCCAAATAAATACAATCATTATAAAAAATAAAAACAATCCCAGTCATTCATGGCAATACGGAAGGACGTGTGAATGCCCAAGGCATACTCCCTTTCAGGAGTAATCAGAGAACATCTGAGCTAGTAGTCCTTGGCTGAATTAGCTATAGGCAAAATATATAAACTCGCTGAAACATTGTTGCTTGTGGTACAACTAGAAAAATTACATTTAATAAAACCAGGTTCTGAAACTGAACATAGAATAAGACGCCAATTCTGTACAAAAAAAAAAACTCAAGGACTTTTATGGGCTGAATGTGTGTCTCCCCAAAATGTAGACTTTGAAAGCCTTACCCCCAGTGTGGCTGTATTTGGAAATGGGTCCTCTAAATTGAAGCTCCAATACTTTTGCCACCTGATGCGAACAGTCGACTCATTGGAAAAGACCCTGATGTTGGTAAAGATTGAAGTCAGAAGGAGAAGAGGGCAACAGAGGATGAGATGATTGGATGGCATCATCAATTCACTGAACATGAATTTGGGTAAACTCTGGGAGATGGTGAGGGACAGAGAAGCCTGGCATGCTACAGTCCATGAGGTCTTGAAGAGTCGGACACAACCTGGTGACTGAACAACAGATGAGTCCATAAGGATGGATCCCTTATCCTACAAGATTAGTGTCCTTATAAGAAGGGATATGAGAAAGCTCACTTGCTTTCCACACACATGCACCAAGAAAAGGCTATGAGAGGTCAAAGTGAGAGGGTAGCTATCCACAAGCCAGGAGGAAAGCTCTCATGGAAACTAAATTTGCCAGCACCTAATCTTGGACATCCCAGGCTCCAGAACTGTGAGAAATAAGTTTCTGTTGTTTAACCACCCAGTCTGACTCTGTGCAACCCTATGTACTGTAGCCCACCAGGCCCCTCTATCCATGGGATTCACCAGGCAAGAATATTGGAGTGGGTTAAAACTGGCTATAAGACTACTTAATTTTCCAAAACATCTAGGAATGTTACCCATTTCTATCTTAGCCTCAGTGGTACCCCAAGAGCTAGACACAAGTGCCCCCTAAAAACCCCATGCTTTCAAGGGTCTTCCATATCACACACACACACTTATTAAAGAACATGTGGGTGCCTGTGTCACATGGGATCTGGTGCTCATTGGTGGTACAGTGCAGCTTATAAGCCCAAACATCTGTGCTTTGACTAACACTTTCAGGCTTCAGGAAAATGCTTCTCCACATCTGTTTCCCTGTCTCCTCTAAACAATAGGCAACGGTGTCCAAATGCCAAGAAGATTTGTGGGTTGTGCCACTGCTGACCTAAGAGACAGACGTTATTTCGGATTACAGGGAAGATTTTAGCAGTGAACCACCTAAGAAAGAAAAAACAAGCTAACTTATCAGAGCCTTCTTCTCAGATATATGAATTCCATAGGTTTTTGCTTACAAACTTTCATATCCCAATTGTGTCCATTTTCTGGCTTGTATTTATTTTCTGGTTTGTGGTTGCAAAAATGAATGTAATAAAAATCTACATAAAAATGTAATAAAAATGAATGCACTGTTTGCAACTATTGCATATAGAGGCTAAAGAATATTTCACAGTATTAAACAACAGATATTACTCTTGATTTGGGGATGTATGAAAAGAGAGAGAGAGATGCATGAATCACTGTCACAGATTGGATCCCCAGGAAACCGATTCTAAGGCAAAGATTAGTATAGGTTTATTGGTGAGAGCTCCTGGGATAAACATTTAAGAAAGAAAAGGGAGAAAATAAGAAGGAATGAAAAGAGGAAAAAGTCAAATGTCAGTGCACTACTGATACAATGCCTCAGCATATCCTATAAGGAATTCTGAAGATAGGAAAAAGTCAAATGTCAGTGCACTATTGATACAATGCCTCAGCATATCCTATAAGGAATGCTGAAGATAGGATGAAATTTAAAGGCCATCTCAAGTGAGGCAAGAAGACCAGGTATTTATACACAGCATCAATGAGCCACTAGCATGTGGGACATGCTGAGAATATAGTGTGATCTTGAACAAGACAATTCTCAGCTGATGCAATGCCTGAATGGGGCTAGCAGCCAAGGGCTCTCTGATGGCAGCATTCCTAACAACTGAAGTAGTAAGGTCTTTATTGCTAAAGGAAACTCTGGGCAGGGCATTGCAGCGTCCACCAGAGTCCACTCCTTGTGCCTCCCAGATCTGCTTTATATAAGATCCAGGATCAGCTCTTCCAGGGGTCTGGTGGGTCTCTCTTCCTAGGGGAAACTCACGGCAAACTATACTCCCACATTGCAGTTGGTCTCAAAGCTGCAAATGACCACCTTGTTCTTCCATATACAGATCCCAATCACTCTTAGGGTCTTGGTGGATTGCCTGGTGATATGATCCAGACCCTCATTCCTGATCATCATTACTTTTTCAGGCTGGAATTGCTTTCCTTGTTGATACTCACACACCAAGCCCACCAATCTATAAATAATGCTTGGGTATTTTCTTCTCAGTCAGCTTGTCAAAAAAGATTCCCTATGAGGCCACAGGTACAAGGCGAGTGAAAGATGCTAGTGCAGCAGTGGTCGATATCATGGAGGGGCTGCTCTAGTTGATTGTGCAGGTGTGCAGGGAAAGAGCAAATTTGCCAAAATGGTGTGGTCAGGCTCTCTCATCCCACAGCCTCTCGCTCTTGCCCCACGTTTTGTAGATAATGATTATGTAACAGCTGAGATCACTTATAGCACCGTGCATGCGTGTCACAAGGTACTCGCTTGGTCACGGATGTGTGTGGTTATGTTGCGTTATGTCTGCTGCTATGGCTGCTGTGCCAGGCAGAAGAGAAGAAATGGTCTGCAGTTCTTATGGCTACTTGCATTTTCTTCCAGCCTCTTAGCTCACACCTTGCCTACCATGAGTTCAGTGAACAGGGCCCACAGTGAGATACAGCAAAACAACTGGCACTGTGAGCAAGGTCAGCAATACAAGGTGCTTAAACACTCCCTTCCTGCTTGTCTGTAAAACTGCCATCTTGTTACTGGGCCTGCCCATGCTTATACCTTGGAGGATCAGACAGAACTCAGTTCATGATGAGCAATTCTGGCTGTATGGTCACTTGATGTTCTATGGCTGAGTATTCCATCTCTATCAGGATACAGTAGCATATCAGGAGCTGTTTTTTTAATACTTTTAAAATATACTTTTGAGTATATTCTCCACTGCATGTGGCATGACTTTGTTGCAGAATCTGAGTTCTGGTATAAGTTGTGACCTTCCCATCAGAGCTTACCAAAAACTCCACATGGTATCTTCTGCCAACACAGACACTTCTAATCCTTCAGTTCAGCCGCTCAGTCATGTCTGACTCTTTGCAACCCCATGAACTGCAGTACACGAGGCTTCCCTGTCCATCACCAACTCCCAGAGTTTTCTCCAACTCATGTCCATTGAGTCAGTGATGCCATTCAACCATCTCATCCTCTGTCATCCCCTTCTCCTCCTGCCTTCAATCTTTCCCAGCATCAGGGTCTTTTCAAATGAGTCAGTTCTTCACAGCATCAGTCCTTCCAATGAAGATTCAGGATGGATTTCCTTTAGGATGGACTGGTTGGATCTCCTTGCAGTCCAAGGGACTCTCAAGAGTCTTCTCTAACACCACAGTTCAAAAGCATCAATTCTTAGGCACTCAGCTTTCTTTATAATCCAACTCTCACATCCATACATGACTACTGGAAAAAGCAAAGTTTTGACTAGACACACCTTTGTTGGCAAGGTAACGTCTCTGCATTTTAATATGATGTCTAGTTTGGTCATGACTTTTCTTCTAAGGAGGAAGTGTCTTTTAATTTCATGGCTGTAGTCACGCAGTGATTTTGGAGCAAAAAAAAAAAAAATAAAGTCTGTCACTGTTTCCATTGCTTCCCCATCTATTTGCTGTGAAGTGATGGGACCAGATGTCATGATCTTAGTTTTCTGCATGTTGAGTTTTAAGCCAACTTCTTCACTCTCCTCTTTCACTTTCATCCAGAGGCCCTTTAATTCTTCTTCACTTTCTGCCATAAGGGTGGTGCCATCTGTATATATGAGGTTATTGATATTTCTCCCAGCAATCTTGATTCCAGCTTGTGCTTCCTCCAGCCCAGCATTTCTCATGGTGTACTCTGCATATAAGTTAAATAAGCAGGGTGACAATATACAGTCTTGTCTTACTCCTTTTCATATTTGGAACCAGTCTGTTGTTCCATGTCCAATTCTAATTGTTGCTTCTTGACTTGCATACAGATTTCTTAGGAGGCAGGTCAGATGGTCTGGTATTGCCATCTCTTTCAGAAATTTCCAGTTTGTTGTGATCCACACAGTCAAAGGCTTTGGCATAGTCAATAAAGCAGAAATAGATGTTTTTCTGGAACTCTCTTGCTTTTTCAATGATCCAGCGGATGTTGGCAATTTGATCTCTGGTTCCTCTGACTTTTCTAAATCCAGCTTGAACATCTGGAAGTTCATGGTTCACATATTGTTGAAGCCTGGCTTGGAGGATTTTGAGCATCACTTTGCTAGCATGTGAGATGAGTGCAATTGTGTGGTAGTTTGCACATTCTTTGGCATTGCCTTTCTTTGGGATTGGAATGAAAATTGACCTTTTCCAATCCTGTGGCCACTGCTGAGTTTTCCAAATTTGCTGGCATATTGAGTGCAGCACTTTCACAGCATCATCTTTTAGGATTTGAAATAGCTCAGCTGGAATTCCATCACCTCCACTAGCTTTGTTTGTAGTGATGTTTCCTAAGGCCCACTTAACTTCGCATTCAAGGATGTCTGGCTCTAGGTGAGTGATCACACCATCGTGATTATCTGGGTCATGAAGATCTTTTTTGTATAGTTCTTCTGTGTGTTCTTGCCACCTCTTCTTAATATCTTCTGCTTCTGTTAGAATGAAAGCCACAATCACAGAAAACTAAGCAATCTGATCACGTGGACCACAGCCTTGTCTAACTCAATGAAACTATGAACCATGCTGTGTACGCCCACCCAAGACGGAGAGGTCATGGTGGAGAGTTCTGATGAAAGGGGTTCACTGGAGAAGGGAATGGCAAACCACTTCAGAATTCTTGCCTTGAGAACCCCATGAACAGTATGAAAAGGCAAAATGATAGGACACTGAAAGAGGAACTCCCCCGGTCAGTAGGTGCCCAATATGCTACTGGAGATCAGTGGAGAAATAACTCCAGAAAGAATGAAGGGATGGAGCCAAAGGAAAAACAATACCCAGTTGTGGATGTGACTGGTGATAGAAGCAAGGTCCAATGCTGTTAAGAGCAATATTGCATAGGAATCAACAAACTAAATGGACTGGAATGGGTGAATTGAACTCAGATGACCATTGTATCTACTACCGTGGGCAGGAATCCCTCAGAAGAAATGGAGTAGCCATCACAATGAACAAGGAGTCCCGAATGCAGTACTTGGATACAATCTCAAAAATGACAGAATGATCTCTGTTCGTTTCCAAGGCAAACCATTCAATATCACGGTAATCCAAGTCTATGCCCCAACCAGTAATGCTGAAGAAGCTGAAGTTGAACAGTTCTATGAAGATCTACAAGACCTTCTAGAACAAACACCCAAAAAAGATGTCCTTTTCATTATAGGGGACTGGAATGCAAAAGAAGGAAGTAAAAAAACACCTGGAGCAAGAGGCAAATTTGGCCTTGGAGAACAGAATCAAGCAAGGCAAAGGCTAATAGAGTTTTGCCAAGGCAATGCACTGGTCATAGCAAACACCCTCTTCCAACAACACAAGAGAAGAGTACACATGGGCATCACCAGATGGTCAATACTGAAATCAGATTGATTATATTCTAACACCTTAGAATTTATTTTTCACATGGTCCAAGTGGTGGCTGCTTGAAACCCCTGGACCTGCTATAGGCTCTTCTTTTGCTCTAGGCTCCACTCAAAGTTGGCAGCTTTTCATGTCACCCAATATATGGGTCAAAATAATAAATTCCAGATGTAAATGTGCTGCTTCCAGAATCCAGTAAAGCCTACAAGATGTTGAGTTTCCTACTCCATGGGATGCCCCAGACCATTCAGCATCTAAAAACTGCACCTAATGTAGCCAGGCTCTGGATCTTTGTAAGGTTTACTTCCCATCTTCCGGAGTACACATGTCTTAGCCTCCAGTGTGCCAGCCATTTCTTGGCCATTTGGTCCAATTAACATGATATCATCAAAATAGTGGGCTATTAACAGTATTATATTCAGGTGGTCCAGATCTCTTCAAATTATGTAATGACAGAGGACAGGGAGTTAGTAGAGTCTTGAGGAAAAACTATAAATGTATACTGTTGCCATCTACGTGAATGTGAACTTTTAAGATGTTCCATTCTGATAGGGATAGGAAAAATAATTTTCCAAACCAATACCTGATTACTAGGTACCTAAGGCCATATTATTCTGTTCTAGCAAAGATATTGTATCTGACATGACAGCTGCACTTGTGCCACTCCTTGGTTGAGTTTGCAGTGGTCTACAGTCATTTACTGGACTCTGTCCACATTTTGCAGGGGCCCAAACTGATTTAATGGAGATATGATGGGTACCACACCCAGCACTCTTTAGGTCTTTAAAGGTGGCACTGACTTCTGCAATCTTGTCAAAGATGCTATCTCTGCTTTCATTTACTGTCTTTGCCAAGGAAGAGGAAGGAAATTTCAAAGCTTCCACTTGACCTCATCTACAAATAGCTCTGACTCCACATGCTAAGAAGGGGCTTACCAGGTGGCTCAGTGGATAAAGAATTCACCTGCACTGCAGGGGACACAGGGGACATGGGTTCAATCCCCAGGTTGGGAAGACCTCCTGGAGGAGGGCATGGAAACCCACTCCAGTGTTCTTGCCTGGAGAAACCCATGGACAGGGGAGCCTGGCTGGCTACAGTCCATAGAGTCACAAAGAACTGGATATGAGTGAAGCAACTGAGTGTTCATGCCACATGCCAGGGAACCAATATGGGGCTTGTACCAACTATCGTAATGTCTGTTCCAATTACATATTCAGAAACCAAGAAAATAACCATTGAGTGATTCTGTGGACCCAGTGGAGCTACTGTAAACCCAACAGAGACCAAGAGCATATCTAATTTCTGGCTCGCATCTGCCCCTGCTCTAACGAGGTGAGGCATGATGACACGTTGGTTCTCTGGATATCAATAGCAAGTCACAGCCAGAGTCCATCAGCCCTCAAAATGTTTGGATATTCCTCTTTCCCCAGCACACAGTTACCTTAGTAGAGGGAAGGACTGGATGAAAGGGAAGAACTGGGATGCCCGGGACTAGGTACCCCACTCCTTTAAACAGTACACTCTGGATCAAAAACTGACTTAGGGCCAAAGCTGAGCAAGGAGGAGTGTAATTCTTATTGAGGCACATTCCTTCAGACTCCTGAGCATCTCTTTTTTTTTTTTATTGCATGGATTGAATAAAAATTGTCAGATGCTTTTTTCCTAGAGTAATGTGTTATATTGACCACCACATTCTATTAACTGTCTTAACCATCTCAACAACCTCAGATATGCAGATGATACCACTCTAATGGTAGAAAGTGAAGAGGAACTAAAGAGCCTCTTGATGAGGGTGAAAGGAGAGTGAAAAAGCTGGCTTGAATCTGAACATTGAAAAAACTAAGACCATGGCACCCACTTCATGGTAAATAGAAGAGGAAAAAGTGGAAGCAGTGACAGATTTTATTTTCTTGGGTTCCAAAACCACTGCAGACTGTAGCCATGAAATCAAAAGACACTTGTTTCTTGGAAGGAAAGCTATGATAAACCTAGACAGTGTGTTAAAAAGTAGAGACATCATTTTGTAGACAAAGGTCTGTATAGCCAAAGGTATGTTTTTTTCAATAGTCATGTATGGATGTGAGAGTTGGACCATAAAGAAGGCTGAGCACCGAAGAATTGATGCTTTAGAATTGTGATGCTGGAGAAGACTCTTCAGAGTCTCTTGGACTGCTAGGAGATCAAACCAGTCAATCCTAAAGGAAATCAGTTCTGAATATTCATTGGAAGGACTGATGCTGAAGCTGCAGCTCCTATACTTTGGCCACCTGACTCGAAAAGCCGACTCATTAGAAAAGACCCTGATGCTGGGAAAGATTGAGGTCAAGAGAAGGAGGTGGCAGAGGATTAGATGGTTGGATAGCATCACTGACTCAATGGACATGAGTTTGAGCAAACTTTGGGAGATGGTGGAGGACAGAGGAGCCGGCCATGCTATGGTCCATGGGGTCGCAAAGAGTCAGACACAACTGAGTGACTGAACAACATCAATTATCGATCCACTGGGAGCACTGTGTTTGTTCTAGTAATCCTTTCCAAAGCTTTCTGCAGATCAGGCTTCCCTATTACGCTGACCCAGTGGTGCATTATGGTATCTGCATCCACCTGACTTCTGACAGTTGAGTACAGTTATCTTGCCTCTATTGTTTCAGGTACATCACCATTTCTATCAATGATTTTTTTCCTATAACGCCCTCTCCTACTCTGAGCCCTGATCTGCAGGAGCAAGCCACCACTGAACTGGTACCCCTTTAACCAGTGCATTCCTTATAGCTTTAGCAAATTCTTGCAGCACACAGTCCTTGGAGGCATTTCTGACTTTATTGTATTCCTGCTTCCCTGAGCCTTCTCCCACCATTGATGTTGTTGTTGTTCTGTTGCTAAGTCATGTCTGACTTTTTATGACTCCATGGACTGCAGCACGCCAGGCCTCCCTGTCCCTCACTATCTCCCGCAGTTTGCCCAAGTTCCTGTCCATTGAGTCAGTGATGTTAACCAACCACCTCCCACCATTTACTATTGCAACTCTGCCATTTACATCTCACTTAAAGCGGGGCTTTTTTTTTTTTTTTCCATTCTTTGAGGAGTCATTCTAGTAGTGAGCTCATATTCATCTCCTAGGGTCTTTTCCAGGGTGTTAATTCCTGTATTTTGGGAAAGGACTCTCAAATCAATTCATTCTCCCTTATTCAATTTTGTATTCTAGCTGCCCTGATCAAGGCGCTCAGAATTCAGTCCCATGCTTACTCCCTCAGTACCTGCTAAGTCCGGCATGCTGTCTAGGTCCTGCAGCTCCTTCCTGAGGTATTCCCTTTCCTTCCTTATTAGGCCCAGCACATCACCAATGCAGTAACGTTTTGATTTAACCCTAGACATAGACCCAGTGACCAAGATGGGAGGTGGGGGCAGATTCTGCAGAAAATACACATTATCTTACCTGGGAAAGGGCTCTGCATATTCAAGCAAGGTGAAGCACTAACCCTTAAAAGGAAGGACGGGGACACTTCTGAATGCTCAAGGGGCTCAGGGAAAGCAGAGGAAGTAAGACATCTAGGGACATCAGTCCAGATGTCCTCATTCCATGTGTCAGGGTCATAGTCCCTCCTAACGAGGGCCCTGATCTTGGAATATCAATAACCACTCAATTTTCTGGCCTTCTTTATATTTAATATTCCTCACAAATTTCTCAAACATCTACCACACAGCACCAGTTAATAATGCATTCCCTTCCACCAATGCCATTCCAGTTCACTACCAGCGAAAGCTCTAACAGCTCCTCTGCTAGAGGTTCCACATGCCTATCTACCCCACAAATGATGGAATCCCCATTGCCAGCCAGGCAGCAGGCGATCCATCTCCAAAATTTCATCTCAGTGTATGCTTTTCTGAACCTCTTCTTGTACCAACTGCTGTAGTTTGGCTTCCTGGAGGGCGGACTCAGAGATAGGATTCAGGATGAAGGGTTTTTATTAAGGCATGTTCTTAGGATCAAAACCTGTAGAAAGGAAAATAAAGAAGAAGGATTGGACAGAGGGAGAAGTTAAGCTGTCTCATTTGGGGCAAGAAGGCCATGTAGATCAGTCATTGAATGTGAAGTCCCCCAGAAAGAAGGTATGACCTTGGGGGAGGTGGCTTTCTAGCTGAGGCAATTCCTGAAGAGTTGACAGCTGAGGACTGTCTGCTGGAAACACTCCAAGCAACTGAAATAATAAACTCTTTATTCCTAAAGGAGGATTAGAGTAGCAGACTGCAGAATTCAGTGCAAGTGTGACATCATTTTTTCCACTGGAAAGTTGGTGACCATCAAATGCTAGAATTGAGAAGAGCTGTACTTTCAAAACAGTTAATGAAATTTAAAATGTCAAATATTTACACTTATATTTACAACCTTACTTAAACAATGTTTATTTTAAATTTTTAATTTATACCTTCCAAATACTTAGAGATGAGTATGTGAACCTCTATTTATACTTTTGCTCTAGTTCCCCAAAATGCCATTGACAGGCCTGCTTAGCCTGAATTCATCCATTTCCCTCTTGGCAAATTATGCAAAAGTTCTGGTTTACATTAATACAAGAAAATACATAAAAGTGAAAACAGGTAAAATTATCCACTAATCTTAACACTCATAGGGAACTATCCATATTCTCAGAATACACACACCAAATTATATACATAGAGGTAATTTAAGTATATGCTCTTTCTTCATAAAAGTTATAGAATATGCTTTTGCAGCCTATTTTCTCCATACACACATATATATACACAGAATTTTTCCCATGTAAGTAAGTGTAGTTGCCTACATCACTTTCAAGAGTTGAATAATGTTTCAATGTGTAGACATACCTTAATTTCTTAGCCAAGTGTCTATTTCAAGACACTTGGGTCATTCACAATTTTTCACTCTTCAAAACAGTGCAAAGATGCACAGCCTTGTACAAGACAATTATTTGATTATCTCCTAAGGATAAATTAGTATAAATGGAATTACTGGGTCAAAGAGCATGCACATCTTGAAAGCTTCTGAAACACGTATCCAGACGGGTCTTGTACCAAGCATGGTCCCACTAGCACAGTTTGAAGGTGCCCCTCCTCCCACACTTCAGCACACTTTGGGATGGAAGGGAGGCAGATCTCCAGTATGGATGTCAACAGCTGCCTCGATGGGTCCATAAAGGCCCTGCCCCAACTAACCTCGTAGAAGAAAGTTGATAGAAGCACTAAAAAGCATTCTTTCTTCTATTATGCTCTGTGTGCTCACTCGCTTCGGTCATGTCCGACTCTTTGAGACCCCATGAACTGTAGCCCGCCAGGCTCCTCTGTCCATGGGATTTTCCCAGCAAGAATACTGGGGTGGGTCGCCATGCTCTCTTCCAGGGGATCTTCTCGACCCAGGGATTAAACCCATATCTCCTGTGTCTCCTGCATTGGCAGGTGGATTTTTTTACCACTGAGCCACCAGGGAGGCCCTTCTTCTATTATATTTTCTCATAAAATCAAAATAGTAATTACTGTATTCACTCCCACAAATACCAGAGTTGGACAAAAAAGAGGATGTTTTTCTATCAAATGCCCTCAGGACCCTACAATAAAATTGTCCCTTTCTGTATGTTCCCAGGATAGGTTGCAGCACTTCTTCATTCAAAACATCTCTCACTTCCTTCCTCCCTTTACCACTCCCATGGGCACCAGTGAAATTTCACACCTCTAGCATGTATGCCTGAACTATGGTGGTAACTTCCTTAAGTGACGCTTCAATATCCATCCAGTGGCTACCCCTGTCCCCACCCCAACTCTGACCCATTCTGCACACGCCAGTCACATAATTTCCCTTTCATCCTGTCATTCCTCTGGCCACGAAAGGCTTGGTGTCTCCCAGGGGTGGGTGGAGTAATTATATAGACACCTCAGTCTAGATGGCAAGGGTGAACGTCAACATTCTAGGAATCAGCAAACTAAAATGGACTGGAATGGGTGAATTTAACTCAGATGACCATTCCATCTACTACTGTGGGCAGGAATCCCTCAGAAGACATGGAGTAGCTATCATGGTCAACAAAAGAATCCGAAATGCAGTACTTGGATGCAATCTCAAAAATAACAGAATGATCTCTGTTCATCTCCAAGGCAAACCATTCAATATCACAGTTATCCAAGTCTATTCTCCAACCAGTAACACTGAAGAAACTGAAGTTGAACAGTTTTATGAAGACCTACAAGATCTTTTAGAACTAACACCCAAAAAAGATGTCCTTTTCATTATAGGGGACTGGAATGCAAAAGTAGGAACTCAAGAAACACCTGGAGTAACAGGCAAATTTGGCCTTGGAGTACAGAATGAAGCAGGGCAAAGGCTAATAGAGTTCTGCCAGGAAAATGCACTGGTCATAGCAAACACCCTGTTCCAACAACACAAGAAAAGACTCTACACATGGACATCACCAGATGGTCAACACCGAAATCAGATTCATTATATTCTTTGCAGCCAAAGATGGAGAAGCTCTATACAGTCAACAAAAACAAGACCGGGAGCTGACTGTGGCTCAGATCATGAACTTCTTATTGCCAAATTCATACTTAAATTGAAGAAAGTAGGGAAAACCACTAGACCATTCAGGTATGACCTAAATCAAATCCCTTATGATTATACAGTGGAAGTGAGAAATAGATTTAAGGGCCTAGATCTGATAGATAGAGTGCCTGATGAACTATGGATGGAGGTTCGTAACATTGTACAGAAGACAGGGATCAAGACCATCCCCATGGAAAAGAAATGCAAAAAAGCAAAATGGCTGTCTGAGGGGGACTTACAAATAGCTCTGAAAAGAAGAGAAGTGAAAAGCCAAGGAGAAAAGGAAAGATATAAGCATCTGAATGCAGAGTTCCAAAGAATGGCAAGAAGACATAAGAAAGCCTTCTTCAGTGATCAATGCAAAGAAATAGAGGAAAACAACAGAATGGGAAAGACTAGAGATCTCGTCAAGAAAATTAGAGATACCAAGGGAACATTTCATGCAAAGATGGGCTCAATAAAGGACAGAAATGGTCTGGACCTAACAGAAGCAGAAGATATTAAGAAGAGGTGGCAAGAATACACAGAAGAACTGTACAAAAAAGATCTTCATGACCCAGATAATCATGATGATGTGATCACTAATCTAGACCCAGACATCTTGGAATGTGAACTCAAGCGGGCCTTAGAAAGCATCACTACAAACAAAGCTAGCGGAGGTGATGGAATTCCAGCTGAGCTGTTTCAAATCCTGAAAGATGATGCTGTGAAAGTGCTGCACTCAATATGCCAGCAAGTTTGGAAAACTCAGCAGTGGCCACAGGACTGGAAAAGGTCAGTTTTCATTCCAATCCCAAAGAAAGGCAATGCCAAAGAATGTTCCAACTACCACACAATTGCACTCATCTCACATGCTAGTAAAGTAACGTTCAAAATTCTCCAAGCCAGACTTCAGCAATACGTGAACCGTGAAATTCCTGATGTTCAAGCTGGTTTTAGAAAAGGCAGAGGAACCAGAGATCAAAGTGCCAACATCCGCTAGACCATGGAAAAAGCAAGAGAGTTCCAGAAAAACATCTATTTCTGCTTTATTGACTATGCCAAAGCCTTTGACTGTGTGGATCACAATAAACTGTGGAAAATTCTGAAAGAGATGGGAATACCAGACCACCTTACCTGCCCCTTGAGACATCTGTATGCAGGTCAGGAAGCAACAGTTAGAACTGGACATGGAACAACAGACTGGTTCCAAATAGGAAAAGGAGTACATCAAGGCTGTATATTGTCACCCTGCTTATATAACTTCTATGCAGAGTACATCATGAGAAACGCTGGACTGGAAGAAACACAAGCTGGAATCAAGATTGCCGGGAGAAATATCAATAACCTCAGATATGCAGATGAAACCACCCTTATGGCAGAAAGTGAAGAGGAGCTAAAAAGCCTCTTGATGAAAGTGAAAGAGGAGAGTGAAAAAGTTGGCTTAAAGCTCAACATTCAGAAAACGAAGATCAGGGCATCCAGTCCCATCACTTCATGGGAAATAGATGGAGAAACAGTCAGACTTTATTTTTCTGGGCTCCAAAATCACTGCAGATGGTGACTGCAGCCATAAAATTAAAAGACGCTTACTCCTTGGAAGAAAAGTTATGACCAACCTAGATAGCATATTCAAAAGCAGAGACATTACTTTGCTGACTAAGATCCACCTAGTCAAGGCTATGGTTTTTCCTGTGGTCATGTGTGGATGTGAGAGTTGGACTGTGAAGAAGGCTGAGTGCCGAAGAATTGATGCATTTGAACAGTGGTGTTGGAGAAGACTCTTGAGGGTCTGTTGGACTGCAAGGAGATCCAACCAGTCCATTCTGAAGGAGATCAACCCTGGGATTTCTTTGGAAGGAATGATGCTAAAGCTGAAACTCCAGTACTTTGGCCACCTCATGTGAAGAGTTGACTCATTGGAAAAGACTCTGATGCTGGGAGAGATTGGGGGCAGGAGGAGAAGGGGACGACCCAGGATGAGATGGCTGGATGGCATCACGGACTCAATGGACATGAGTCTGAGTGAACTCCGGAAGATGGTGATGGACAGGGAGGCCTTGCATGCTGCGATTCAATGGGTCGCAAAGAGTCCAACACAACTGAGTGAGTGAACTGAACTGAACTCAGTCTAGAAATCCCTCCATGCATGGCACTCACCCCAACTGTTAGACCGTATGTCCCATCACCCCCTCCCCACACTTTGTATTCCAGGCAGGCCAGCCTCCTCTGTGGAGCAAAATTACCACCTCCATGCCTTTCTTCCCATCACTCCTCCCTTCTCCAATGCTTCTGCCCTGTTTTTAGCCCATCCTTCATGCCCAGCCTACTTAAGTGCCCCCTCCTCTGTAAACGTTTCCCTGAACACTGTCGCCTACGGAAGTTTCTGTTGCCTTTAAGCACTAATACGAAACAGCTGACCAAGACCAGAGGCTCTAACATGCCGCTGGTACCTTTGTGTTTCCATACATCTTGCCTCTCCAAATAGATCATAGGTTCAAGGACAAATATATGGCTATTTTTTCTGCTTAAAACACACAACTTTATTGATGACATAAAAATAAAGTCTCAAATGTATAAACGTAAGTCCACACAAAGGACCAAAGATTACTTATGAAGAATCAGTTCAGTTTCTGCTCATGAAGCATACCAAAAATATCTCAATCCAGACAAGGTAAAAATCAACACATGTATTTTCAGTACAAGATTGAATTCATTTGGTGTTCATAAAATGGTCCAGCTATCGACCATCATAAGCAACATCACTTTAGAAATTATAATGCAATTTACAATGTGCATTACTTCCAAGCTGCAAAACCAAAATATTACTCAAATTTGTTTGGAAAATTACAACTAATCATAGTTTACTTAAAAACAGCTCAACTCTTTCTTTCACCTCAGGGTCATTGTATTCTGCCGCTAAGATGCGAAGTTTCTTGGCACATGCTTTAGGTCGTTGGAATATGAAATACAGGGAATTTTTACTGAACTTGTCTTGGGTAAATACTTTTGCTCTTCTTTTAAAATGGTAATTTATATTTTCAAATAGTGAAAGAGCATTAAGAATATTCTCCTTTGTCTCTTTCTTGCTAAAGATATTAATCAGTGATGCTGGTGCATTGGCAATGAGCAAGTCCTTTGTCATAGAGGGATTTTTAGAGAAATTTAAAAGCATTCCCAAAATATGGTCTTTAGTTTCTCCACTTCCTACAGTTAACAAACGAAGAAACTCTGAAATGTAATTTGTAACCATATGCTGATACTCACTGATAATAGTCAGGTGCTTTATCAATCTCAGTCCAGCCAGCTGCACATTTGAATTCAAGGGATAGGTGATGGTGTCTTCACATACTTGATTTAAGTAGGTTTTAACCTTCCTATGGTTTTCAGCAGCCACTGAGATGTTATTCAGTGCATTTAAAGCCTTCTGCCTAACACTGGGGTAGGGATTATTAAGCAAGCCTTCAATAATTGAGATTCTACCTGCATTACGAATTATTTCATGGGAAAATGGGTAATCACGACTGTTATATAGAGCATTATTGGCTATTTCATGAATAGAAGGATCTTCAGTCATCTCAATCATGCAAATGAGTTTTTCGAGCTCTCGTGGATCCACGTTATTTTCACGTTTACAACGGCAAACCCAGGGCTGAGTTTTCTCCCCAGACCTAATCTGCTTTCTGAGTTCATCTTCAGGTGGGAAGCAAGACTCATTTTGGTATGGAAATTTCATTTCTGTCCAGATCATGGCTCCTGCCCATGACCCCATTCCTGCCCCAGGGACCATGGACGGACATGAGACTCTTGACTCAGCTGCCTTTTTGGCTTTAGTCTTAGGCACAGATTTATCCTCACTTCTGTTTCTTTTACCATCCCAGGAACAAGACTTTACATCGACTCCACCAGCAGCCTCCAGCTTGTCCTTGTTGCTGACCTTATGTCTAGCGCCACGCTCAAAACTGACATCTTTCTCACACTTGGATCTGACTGCATTACTGTTCTCACTGTCAGCCCAAAACAAGGACCTTAAACTGATCTCCTCAATATCAGGGCTGGATGCTCTACTTAGCTCATCCTCATCTACATCTCTAGCCAAAGTCCAGGACTGCCCACTAGCCTCTGCCCTAGCCCCAAGCCTAGACTCTGTAGTGGCTACATCTCCATCCCACAACCAAGACTCCTGCCTGGCCTCAGCTCCAGCCACAGCTCCAGCCTCAGCTCCCAAACAGGAATCCATACAGCCAGCCTCATCAGATTTCATCCAGGACCCAATATTGGCCTTGTTCTCGGCCCCAAATCTGGAACCAATGATGGCTTCTTTCCCAACTACTGAGCTGGATTTAATACTGGCTTCGTTTTTATTCCCAGGACTAGATACAATACAAACTTCTTCCCCTCTCCAGAACCAAGACCCTGTGGTAGCCTCACTCCCAGCTCCAAACCAGGATCCCTCCCTGGCCTCTACCCCAGCTCTTACCTGAGAATTTCTACTGTGCTGATCTCCAGGGCTCATCCACGACCCTCCACTTGCCTGATCTTCAGGCCCCATGCTAGATGCTCTTCCGGCCTCATTCGCAGGCTTAGATCCAGTCCAGGATTTTCCACAAGCCTGACCCTCAGTGCCAACCCAGGAGCCTCCTCCACTGGCCTGATCCTCAAATCCAGATTTGGAACAGCTACTGCCTTGATCCCCAGTCACAATCCAGGACCTTTCACTGGCCTGACTCCCAGTGCCAGTCCAGGACCCACCACTGGCCTGGTCTGCAAGCCCTGGACTAGACCCTCCAATGGCCTGGTCCTGAGCACTGGACCAGAACACTCCACCACTGGCCTGATCCTCAAATCCAGGTTTGGAACAGCTACCAGCCTGAGCCCCAGCCCCAGCCCCAGCCCAAGACCCTCCACTGGCTCGACTCCCAGTATCAGCCCAGGACCCACCACTGGACTGGTTCATGGGCTCGAGCACAGGCCCTCTAACCACCTGGTCACCAGCCCCACCCCAGGACCCTCCTGCATGGGCCTGACTCCCACTGCAAGCATAGAACCATCCCCTGGACTGATTCTCTGGCACTGGCCTGGATCCTCCACTGGCTTGGTCTCCAATAGCAGCCCAGGAATCTCCAACAGGCTGGTCCCTTGGCCCCAGTATAGACCCTCCACTAGCCTGACCTGCACTGTCAGCCCAAGATACTCTTCCACATTTGGCCTGATCCTCATACCTAGGCTTTGCCTCACTACCAGCCTGATGCCCAGGTCCAACCCAGGACCCTTCATTGGCCTGGTCTGCAGCTCCAACCAAGAACCCTCCACTGGCTTGGTCCCCAGAATTAGCCCAGGACCCTCCACTGGGCTGCTCCTCGGGTCCCAACCGAGACTGTCCATCAGCCTGACCACCAGCACGGGCCAAAGAACCTTCTTCACTGACATGAAGTCCATCCTCAAATCCCGGCTTGGACCCACCATGAGACTGATCACCAGTCCCAGTCCAGGAACCCCCACTGGCCTGCTCCACAGTCCCAACCAATAATCCTTCACTGGCCTGGTTCCCAGTGCCAGACCAGGACCCAACACTGGACTGGCCTACAATCCCTGGCCTAGCCCCTCCACTGGCCTGTTCTCCAGTTGTAACCCAGGACACACCACTGGACTGATCCACAGACGCTAGCCCAGACCCTCCACTGGCTTGGTTGGCAGTGACAGCCCAGGCCTTTCCACTGGACTGGTTTTCAGGCCCCAGCCCAGTCCCAGTCCAGGACACATTTTCACTGGCCTGAACCTCAAGTCTAGGCTTGGCCAGATCACTAGTCCCAACCCAGGTTGCACCACCAGAGAGGTCACTAGTCAGAATCCAGGAACCTCCAGTAGCCTGGTCCACAGCCACAGCCCAGTACCCAATGTTAAGCACATTCCCACTTGTAGCCTGGGCCCAGGAGGCTCCATTGGCCTGAATCCCAGCCCCATCCTGGGACCTTCCACCAGCCTGTGCCTCCGCCCCAGTCCAGGATGCTCCACCGGCCTGGTTCTCAACCACAGCCCAGGATACTCCAATGGCCTCTCCCCCAGTCCAAGATACCCCGCTGGTCTGGCCCCCAGCCCAGGCACTGTCACTCACCTGAGCTCCAGTCCAGGGCACCACAACAGCCTGGTTCCCAGTGCCAGCCCAAGAAGTCCCACTGGCCTGGTTCTCAGCTACAGTCCAGGACCCTCCAACAGCCCTGTCCGTAGCCTCTACCCAGTAGCCTCCATTGGCCTGTCCCCCAGGCCAGGACTGTTGACTGGCATGACTCCCAGCCCAGAACCCTCCACTGGCCTGGTCCCCAGCTCCAGCCCAGGACTGAACACCAACCTCATTCTCACTCTTAGCCACACTCCAGGACTCAGTATTGGCTTCATTTTCATCATCAGCCCAGGACGTGCTATTCTCCCAGTATCCATCCCTAGCCTGAAACCTAAATTTGATCCATCGCTCTGAAGCAACCCAGTCCTCAACGCCAATCCCATTCCAGTAGTAGTCGTGGACCTTAGACTGAGACTTTGTGCAGGCCTGAGGGCCTGCCCCACTTTCACTCTCTGAAGTGGGCGTGGCCTTAGCCTTGGGCTTTACAGAGACATCTCCCGCGGCTTCTGACTCGCACTTATGCTTAGCCTTGTCCTTTGCCCCCAACGAGGTCTTGCTCTGGGAATGGGCTAAAGATTGATGCTGGCCAGAGCCCACCATACCTGCTCCAGCCTCTCCCTTAGACTCAGTGATGCGATTGCCCCTGACCTTACTCCTGGCACCAAGCAAGGCCTCTCCCTGGGAACTGGCCACAGCCTGGGATGGGGCAGAGCCTGTTGTATCTGTTTGCAGCTGCAGAGAGTCCATTGTAGCTGGCCCAGCACCTGCCTTGGATGCAGCACTGGCACTGCCCCGAGCCTTCTTCTTAGTACCACACGAGGTTTCGCCCTGGGAACTGGCTGTAGCCTGGGGCTGAACACAGCCTTTGGTATCTGGCTTAGACCCTGCCTTGGATGCAGCACTGGCACTATCCCGAGCCTTCTTCTTAGTACCACATGAGGTCTCACCCTGGGAACTGGCTGCAGCTTGTGGTTGAACACAGCCTTTGGTATCTGGTCCAGAGTCCACCTTAGACACAGTACTGGGATTGCCCCAGACCTTACTTCTGGCACCAGGCAAGGATTCACCTGGGGAATCAGACTCAGCTTGGGGCTGAGCAGAGCCCACGGGGTCTGCTCCAGCCTCTGCCTTGCACAAATTGTTGGGATTACCCTTGGCGTTATTCTTGGCACCAGGCAAGACCTCACCCTGAGAACTGACCATACCTTGGGGCTGGGCAGTGTTTGTTGTATCTGTTTGAGGCTGGGCAGAACACGTTGCATCTGGCCCAGTTCCTGCTAAAGACATGGAATTGGGATTTCCCTGGGCCTTATTCTTAGTAACAGGCAAGGCTTCACCCCGGGAATTGCCCACAGCCTGGGGCTGAGCAGGGCCTGTTGTATCTGTTGGAGTCTGAGCAGAGGCCTTTGCGTCTGACCCAGCCCGTGCCTTAGACGCAGCATTGGGATTGCCCCGGACCTTATTCTTAGTACCAGGTGAGGCTTCACTCTGAGAACTGACCACAGCTTGGGGCTGAGTAGGGCCTGTGGTATCTGGCCCAGCCCCTGCCTTAGACGCAGCACCAGCATTGCCCCGAGCCTTCTTCTTGACACCAGGCAAGGCCTCACCCTGGGTACTGGCCACAGCCTGGGGCTGGGCAGAGCTCTTTGTGTCCTGTGCAGTCCCTGCTTTAGACACAGCAGTGGCATTGCCCCGAGCCTTATTTTTGACACCACACAAAGCCTCACCCTGGGAAGTGGCCACAGCCTGGAGCTGGGCAGGGCCTACTGCATCTGTCGGAGGCTGGGCCGAGCCCTTTGCATCTGGACCAGCCCCTGTCTTAGACACAGCACTGGCACTGCCCAGAGCCTTCTTCTTGACACCAGGCAAGGCTTCCCCCTGGGAACTGGCCACAGCCTGGGACTGAGCAGAGCTCTTTGTATCTGACCCAGTCTCTGCCTTAGACACAGCATTGGGATTGTCCTGGACCTTATTCTGGGCACCAGGTAAGACCTCGCTCTGGGAAATGGCCATATCCTGAGGTTCACCAGAGGCCCTCAGTTCTGCCTTAGCCCCTGCCCCGGAAATAGCATCAGGATCATCCTTGCCATCAATTCTGGAATCAGGGGAAACATCAGCTTGGGCCCTGAGCCCAGCTTGAGGCTGTGCACAGGTTTTCATCTCTATTCCAAGCCCTGCCTTACTCTTGCCTTTGGCTTTGCTCCTAGCTTTACGTCTGGTGGTAGGTAGAGCCTCAGCCTGGCTCTTGGTGGAAGTCTGAGACTGTGCCTTTCTGTCTGTCCCAGCTTCTTCTTTAGACTTGGTGTTGGCATTGCCTTGAGCCTTAACCCTGTCATCAGGCACAGCATCAGCCTGGACACGGATCATAGGCTGAGGCTGCATATGGGACTCAGTGTCTGTTGCAGCCCTCACCATGGATACAGCATAGGGACCGCCTCTACCGTTAACCCAGGCATCAGGCGCAAATTCAATCTGAGTATCGGCTACAACTAGAGGCTGTGTGGCAGCCGTCATGTCAGCTCCCATCATTGCCCTAGATATGACACTGGCATTTGCCCTGTCATCAACCCTGGCACCAGACACTGTCTCAGCCTGTTTCTTGGTCACAGTCTGAGATTGTGGAGAAACACTTGTATCTGCCCCAACCCCTGCTTCACACATGGCCTTGGTATTACCCCCTACATCAACTGCCACCCCAAGCATGGCCTCAGCCTGGGCCTTGGCTACAACTTGAGGCTGAGCAGAAGCCCTCATATCTGCCAAAGACCCTGCCTGAGACATGGTTTTGCAATTTCCCTTGGCCTCAACCTCAGTACCAAGAACACTGTCAATCTGGATCTCGGCCACAGCCTGAGACAGTGAACAGGGCTTCATGACTGCTCCAGCTTCTGCCTCGGACACAAAATTAGGATTTCCCTGAGCATCAACTGAGGTACCAGACCAGACCTCAGACAGAGTCTTAGCCACACTCACAGTCTCTTCCGGGGCTCTTGCCTTGGTGTCAGCCACACTTCTGATCTTGTTTATGGTGCCCGTCTTGGTCACTTCCCTGATTACTGCCAAGGCCTCATTCTGTGTCACCACCACTCTGTTCATTTCTATCTCTTTTTCGGCCAATATATGAGCTTCTGCTTTGGTCTGGGTCATTGCTTCTTTCTTGGTCTCTACCTTAGTAGCAAGTGCCCAAGCTTTAGCTTTGGTCTGGGTCACTGCCTCTTTCTTGATTAGTTTCCCAGACCCAGAGTCAGTTTGGGTCACTGCCTCTCTCATGGCCACTTCACTGGCTTTGGCGTCAGTCAGAATCACTGCCTCTGTTATTATCACTGTTCCAGCCACCGTTTTGGCCTCAGATTGGGTCTCTGTCTCTGCCTCAGCCATTGCCTTGGCTTGAGAATAGGCTTTGCTTCTGTCTGTAGCAGTGACCTTAGTCTCTACTTCAGCTCCAGACCTATCTCTTGCTCCAGCTTCTGCTCCGGTCTTGGGCTTGGGTCTAGTCTCAATCTCTGTCCCAACCATGGCTTCACACATGGCCAAGGTCTGCTTTTGTATCCCAGCCACAGTCTCCATCTTGACTTTGGACCCATTTCTGGTAAGTCGCCTCACACTCTGGGCTCTTCCCTTGGTTAATCTGTAAATGCAGTAGCAGGCACCAGCCCAGAACATCAGTCCTGCAGTCACCAAGCCCACTTCCTGAATGCGACCCATGTAATCACCCTTGATGAAGGCAAGAACAAGATACAAAAGGGCTCAATTAGACTGGGAAAAGAGGGTAGTAGGTCTGCATGTAACCCTGCAAGGGTGCTGGTCTTCAGCCACTCAAAGGCCACCGGAGCTGCCACTGGAGATGGACCTAGAAGTGGAGGAAGGAAACTGGCTAAAGTTTCTCTTCTAATTCTGTGCATCACACAGACAGATACACAGAATAGGAAAGTGTAAAAATGATGTGCTTTGTGGGAGAAGAAGATAATTAGCAAATTCTCTTTCCATCCCTTCTATTTTATCTCCTCTCCATCTTTCCCAGTGCCCAACAATTTCCCCCAGGATACTTCCATACACGTTTTCTTACATCAAATGAACAGTGGAAAGGATGGTGGTAGCACTGACTACGGATGGTAGACTGAAGCCCTCACACCCTGATTTTTACTGGACCTACTCTGGTCACCACTCCCACAGGTCCCCACCCTCATACCAACCTGTAATGATCAAGGCAGTTCCCTCCTCTTTCCTTCTCTTGATGGGAGGTATATCCTAAAGGAGATCTATAAACTCATGAGATCTGTGGACCTAGCGACAGACAGACAGATGGAGAAACAGACGGGAGTGAAGATTTCGTTTACCATGACATATATTATTAACAAACCTCTCTCTATCCTCTTCAATTCACCCCATTTCCTGTTATCACAATAAAGGTGAAGGTGTGGGGTAAGTGAAGGGATGGTGAGGAGAGTGCCTGGAAAAGGGGAAGGCTAAGTATCCTCCAGACTGGACACTGGATACCTTCAGATAGACACTCACCTCCAACAACCCACCTTAGATGTCTACCCGGGCAATCCCCATCCTCTTACCAGCATATACTGATCAGGAAGAATTTCCTCTTTATTTCCTTGCTTCCAGTGATCTCAAGCCTTTCAGACCTGTAGACCCAGCTGTGGACAAGTAAACAAACAGGTACTAGAGATCAGATCTTTCACAGAATGGACAAGTACCCTGATCCCTGACTCCAATCCCTGCCTTGTGAAAGCCCATGTCCAATTTGCTAATATGATCCATCCTCTCAAGTCTTCTCTCAGTCCCACTGTATCCCACCCTTACCCCAATGTTCCTACCATTTCCTGCACTGATATCAGCAGGGAGGATGGCAGCACGGGGGAAATCTGGCAGAGTGCAGAAGTGGAAGAACCCTCCACTGACACTCTCTCAAGTCTCAGCCATCTTATATGCCCACCCTCTCTTGTTAACCCTATGCATTGTCCATCTTCACACCAACCTCCACAGTTCCAGGCCAGTCTCCCACTTTCCTTTGCTTTCAGTGGTAAAGAGCCCTACTGTTGCCCTATGAGAAGACCTAGGAACAAACAGAGAAAAAAGGAAAGGTAAATGGTGAGTACTTATGACATTTCAGCATCTAAAACATGGGTCCCAGTACCCACCTTACTGGGCTTCCCTGGTGGCTTGGTGGCTCAGTGGTAAAGTGTCTGCCTGCCAATGCCTGTCAATGCAGGAGACTTGGGTTCAATCCCTGGGTCAGGAAGATCCCCTGGAGAAGGAAATGGCAATCCACTCCAGTATTCTAGCTTGGGAAATCCCATGGACTGAGGAGTCTGGCTGGCTACAGCCCATGGGATTGCAGAAGAGTCAGACATGACTTGGCGGCCAAACAATAACAATCTGGATTTAGACACCCGTTCTCTGGCAGACAAAACCTAGGGCTTCTCCAGCACTGAAACAGGCAGGGTAGAAAAGGGAGGCAGGTAAAAGGGGAGCAACAGAGGCGAATCATTCTAAAACCACCTGTAGGATTCTAGGGCTTCTCCCCAGTCTATCATTTCCTTCACCTGTGCCAACAGGTGGAAGAATCTGGAAAACTGGGAAACAGGGAGACAGATGGAGGCCCCTAGATCCTATACTCTAGAATGACAGCCTACTGCCATTTACTTCTCCTTAAATCCATCTCTAGCAGGCTCCAACAAAAGAGACAGGATGTGTGTTGGGGTCGGGGGCTTTTGCTTCTGCAAAATCTCCATCCCTCCCCCGCAAAGGTTATCTCCAAAAAAAAAAAAAAAAAAGTAGTTCTTTGAGACGGCAATTTGTATTTTCGCAGTATTATCTGAGGTGCAAAAAAAAGCATCCATAGAAAAGTTGCTGTCTTTATTGGTCTTCAACATACACTTTAAGTTAAAAAGCCCAAGCTTGGTAAGATTGGTAAGTAAACACAGTTTAGAGAAAGTCCCCTGTAGAGCCACCCTATTACCATCCAGATAGCGGCGCCTAAGTTCCTGTCATAGAGAATATTCGTATAGCACTTCAACGGTTCACGGCGAGTGTCCGTACCCACACTAACCTCCGCAGATCCTGTGCAGTTTGCTCTTCTTCTTCCCTCGCCTCGCCACAAACACTGCCCCACGAATCACTGTCGTCAGACAGGAGAGAGGAAAGGCACTGAGCGCTTGCACTAACATCCAGGACGCAGATCCCAATGCTCGCTTTTCTGGATTCAGGAACCCGGTTATCAAACGTCCCTGCGCACCTTGCGAGACGCCACCCGCACCAACCCCGCCGTCCAGTCACTAAGGCCCACCATTTTCTCTGCAAACGCCACCGTGGCGGCGTGTCCCTTCCACTGAAACTAGCAGGAAGCGGAGCGGACGTGTGCGATGAGTGATTAGAGTCAGAGAAGAAGGAACATCTCAATCTCTGCATTTCCCTCTTGAGACACTCCCCCCCACCATCCGCCCTGTCAAAGCCCAGGATTCCCCAGCACAGACTTAGGCAGGAGGTGCAGGGCTTGGGAGAATCGAGCGAAGGTGCCGGGAACTTGAGCCGCTTTCTCCCCCATCCCCAGGCCAGCTCCCGGGTTGGCAGTCCGCTGCCGCTCTGGCTTCTGTGCGCGGGGCCCTTACCTGCTCCTCTTGCCGCGGGGCCCGATGCCAGCCCGCCGTGCGCAGGGAAGCGGGGAGCTGGTACCCAGACAGGAGTGACGCCTGCACCGAAGGCTGCGTCGCTCTGCAGCTCGCGGTCACGTGAGGGCCCCGCGTCACCGCCGAGCTCACCCTCCGATCCCCCCTCCCAGGGGCTGGTGGGGAGTTCAACAGGACCCTCCCCTCCACCTCCGCACGCACGGTCTCCCCCTCCACCCAGCTGTGCGCGAGGCCCCGTCACTCAGCTCGTTTCCCTCCAATCTGAGAGCCCACAAGTGGCATCATCTCCCTGCGGTTGGAGTTTGCCCTTCTCTTGTTACCAGGGAGGGTCTGCATCCCCCCTTCCACCTCCAGGCCTTGGCTCCGGCCTTTTCTGCAGCTTCTCTGAGGACTGTCTCTAAGACAGTTGCCCTACGGTAGTTGCCACACCTACATGGGCCAGGGAAGGGGTGTCAGGAAGGGGAGTAGAGAGCGCAAGGAGAGGTTTAACTTTCTTTTGTTGTGCCCCTTTTTTTCCCGTTTTTACGTCACATTCATTGTTTTTGTAATGAGGAAATGGCGTCAAGCCATTTTCTTTTGACATTTACAAAGTAGGTTGTAAAAATAACAAAAGACTCATTCATTTATGCCACATTAAGAATGCTTTCTAGTTGCTGTAAACTATTTCATAGCTTTGAAAACAGACTAGTGATTATTAACATTTTAAATATAAAGTTTTCCTAAACGAAACCAGTAGGTTTTCAATAGGACCTATAAATTCATCTTTGGAAGGACATTTAGCTGTCCAATCTTAGCAGTTTTGCACAAGTGGTTTACAACTTTTTGAAATTCTAGCTTCATTGATGATCTTCCATCAGGTGTCTGAGAACTTCATAGATGACTCCTGGTTGATGAACCCAGGAGTGCCTGAAAAAACAGTGACTTCCCAGATTAACCTGTTTTCCATTCAAGGAGTTTTATTGGGATTTTGCATAAGCCTGTAATCAAATGAGTCCCATCACACCCAGGAAAGGACCAATTGTGCTATCCCACTAATGGAAATGAGGCTCAACAGGTGGATTTTCATTAGACCATGACAGTGGTGAGATAGCTCCACTATCTGCCTTTCATGCACTGTAGGTCCCCGAGTAGCAGGAATATACACTGTTCAGCACCTTCCAGTAGAGATAATGGGTAGGGCCTGTGGCCAAGGTAAAGGTCTATGGGCAATACCCTTGAAATCCATGTCCTTTTTCTCTCACAAAAGGCACAGTTCACAGGATCCCAAACAGTGACGCCAGGAAAAAAGAGGTTTTTTTCACCCTCTGCCTTCTGTTACAATTTCATTGTACCATCTATACAAGCCCCTCAAAATAATCCCATAAGGTAGGGACAAAGTCTGCAGAATTTACTCCCCAGACATCCAGCTGTCTGGGCTGGGGAGTCCTACACTAAATATAAACTCTTCAGGCAACCTGTCTCTTAGAACATTGAAATCTGACACCCCAGAAGGAAGCTCCCTGGGTGAGGGGCCCCTGTGTAGGGGAGGCCTTTTCAGGAGGTGAACTAGGATGCCCAGAGTGCCTTAGACCCACTAATGGGTTTTCAGAACTCATTCGACTGTGACCAATTTATGCTCTCCATCAGAGGAAAACATTTAGAAATGCATTATAAAGACATTTAAAACTTATGAAAAATTTAAAAAAACAGAGAAACAAAAAACCCAGGAGCATAATGTCAAACAGCTCATTTGCAATAATCTAAAAACTCTTACTGATCATTAATAACATGACAACCCAATAAAAAGTGTGCCAAAGACTCGAATGGATTTGTTTGCAGAAAAGAAATACCAGTGGCCGATAAACACACGAAAAAAAAGACTCAACTTCAAAGAAATGCAAATCCAAACCACTATGTGTTGCCCTATTTCAGCTATGAGTATCAAAATTTAGAAATTTGATAATTTTGTTGACTGGTTTATGGGAAAATGGACACTTCCACACTCTGTTGGATACAGATGCTGTGACGCAGCCTTTTTATGGAGAGCAATTTGGCAAAATCTGATATCCCGTAGATTCTTTAAGCAATTCTTAGGAGTTTAGCCAGCCTGATACTAACACAGTTTCAGAAAAGATACATACAATAGGGTATCTCTTGCAGGTTAAAAAAAATAAAACATAAAAAGTTCATCAATAAAAACCCCTATGTTATGAAAAAGGGCTGAAATGTAGAACTGATATCATTAGGCTTTCAAGGCAAGTATACACAGACAAAAAAGCACAAGCTTCAAAATCACAATGGGAGTAGGGAACACAAGAAAGGAATCAAGTATTAAATTTAGAACTGCTTTATGTCGGACAGTGTGGTAAAGTTATCTATATTTAGACTTTAATGAATTTTGTAATCTCTAGAGTGACCACTAAAATTACAGTGAAAAAAGTATAATTAACAAGGTAATAGAGAGGGAAAACAGAATTTAAAAATTACTAAGCAAGAGAAAAGAGGAAGAGCAATACAAAATAGGCAGAACAAATAATCAAATAATAAGATTATAGATTTAAGTGCAAATATACCTCTAATTTACTGGTAAACAGCCTAAACATTCCAATCAAAAGACAAAACTTGTCAGACTGGATTTTTTAAAAATAACTATATGCTGTTTAGAAAAGATTCATCTTCAATATCAAGCCACAGAGGCTGAAAGTGAAAAAATGGAAAAAGATATACCACAAAAATATTAACAAGAAATATCTTGCAATGGCAACATCAAATAAAGTATATTTTAAAGCAAGGAGCATCAATAAAGACAAAAAGAGACATTTCACAGCTGTTAACATTTTATTTTATAAGTATATATATCCATCTAGAGTTTTCCCTGTTCATTTATATACATGTGTGTATACACATGTATTTGAATAAAAAATTCATACATATCTTCCCTTTACCTATTTTTACTTAAAAAATGTATATCATAAATGTATTTCCGCTGGAAACTTTTGGTTCTGTTCTAGTTTGTGAAGGTAACACTGTACTCTATGATATGACAGTATCATGACTTCTTTAACCTATTCCCTATTGAATATTCAAGCTGTTTAGCATTATAAATAACACTGCAATGAGCATTTTTATGAATATATGTTTGTGCATTTGTTTTGTCATTTTGGCAGAATGCTGTTCCAGAAATTAAATTCTTGGATTCAAAGGTATACACATTTTAAAAACGTTCTAATATACATTCAACAAACTTTACTAGTGTATGCTCCTAACAATTATGTAAGTGCTGGCAAAGGTTAAAAAAAAAAAAAAAAAACTGAAGCAACATAAAAAGACCATGAAAAGGGAAAACTTTAAGTAAATTAGGTTAAATTTATGTAATAAGGCTGACAAAAAGATTGAGGTCTGCATATCCTGATGGGAAGATACTTAGGGCATGTCACTATTTGCTTATTTTCTGTTAAACTATGTGTTTATTTGTCACTGTGTGCAAATTCCACAAGAATACATTCTAGTACAACATTCAAACCCAGAAAAAGCATTAGTACTGATTTAATGCCACTGTCCTCATCAAAGCACAGTTACCTCCCCAGGTTATAAACTTTTTAAGTGTACACCCATGGCAGATTCATGTTGATGTATGGCAAAAGCAATACAATATTGTAAAGTAAAAAAAATAAATAAAATGATAAAATGCTTTTCTACATATTACACATACATGTCTTATTAAAATATGTAAATGGCTTTCTTCAGTGAGTGGTGCTGGAAAAACTGGATAGCTACATGTAAAAGAATGAAATAAGAACATTCTCTAACAGCATACACAAAAATAAACTCAAAATGATTTAAAGACGTAAATGTAAGACCGGATGCTATAAAACTCCTGCAGGAAAGCGTAAGCAGGGCACTCTTTGACATAAATCACAGCAATGTCTTTTGGGGATCTGTCTCCTGGAGTAATGGAAACAAAAACAAAAATAAACAAATGAGACATAACTGAACTGAAAAGCTCTTGACAGTAAAGGAAACCACTGACAAAATGGAGACAGCCTACAGAATGGGAGAAAATACTTGCAAATGAAGTGACCGACAAAGGATTAATCTCCAAAGTATACAAATCATACTTGTAGCTCCATATCAAAACAAACAAACAAGCAAACAAACAACCCAATCACAAGAAGATCTAAATAGACATTTCTCCAAAGAAGTCCTTTTGGATGGCCAAAAGGCACATGAAAAGATGCTCAACGTCACTAATTGTTAGAGAAATGCAAATCAAAGCTACAACGAGGTATTGTCTCACAGTGGTCAGAATGGCCACCATCAAAAACATCTACAAACAATAAATGGTGGAGAGGGTGGGCATGGGTTTCCTAAAGAAAACTAAAAAACAGAGCCAGCGTGTGTGTGCTTAGTCGCTCAGTCATATCTGACTCTTCACGACCCCATGGACTAAGCCCTCCAGGCTCCTCTGTCCATGGGGATTCTAAATATGACCCAGAAATTCTAGTCCCAAGCATGTACTGAAAGAAAAATGCACCCCAATGTTCATTGCAGTGCTGTTTACAATAGCCAGGACTATTCATTCAGGATGAAAGCATCCTAAATGTCCATAGGCAAATGAATAGACAAAGAAGATGTGGTACATATCTACAATGGAATATTACTCAGCCACATAATAGGATGAAATAATGTCATTTGCAGTAACATGGATGGACCTAGAGGTTATCATACTGGGTGAAGTAAGTAACACAGAGAAAAACAATCTATGATATTGCTTAAGTGTGGAACAAAAAAAATGGTACAAATGGACTCATTTACAAAATAGACTCACAGATATACAAAACAAATGTGGTTATCAAAGGGGTGTACAGGGATAAATTAGGAGTCTGGGACTAAAACATGCATACTACTACATATAAAATGTGAGTTAAAAGAATCATCTCTTACTTTTTTAAACATCCTATATTGCCACTAATTACTAATTTACAGTGCGCATGAGAACATGGAGAAAGTGGTTCTGTCATGTGATTGAGGGGAGTATAAACGGCCTCGTCTTTCTGGAGTTGAACTTTTTTTTTTTTTTTTTTTGTAGTAGAATATTGGAGAAGACTCTTGAGAGTCCCTTGGACTGCAAGGAGATCCAACCAGTCCATTCTGAAGGAGATCAGCCCTGGGATTTCTTTGGAAGGAATGAGGCTAAAGCTGAAGCTCCAGTACTTTGGCCACCTCATGTGAAGAGTTGACTCATTGGAAAAGACTCTGATGCTGGGAGGGATTGGGGGCAGGAGGAGAAGGGGACGACAGAGGATGAGATGGCTGGATGGCATCACGGACTCGATGGACGTGAGTCTGAGTGAACTCCGGGAGATGGTGATGGACAGGGAGGCCTGGCGTGCTGCGATTCATGGGGTCACAAAGAGTCGGACACGACTGAGCGACTGAACTGAACTGATCCTAAAGCAAGACCACCTGTGGGCAAAGCTGTACATACCAGCTTGTTCATTGTTACCTTATTTTTATTAGCTCCAGACTCAGAACAATTTCATGTACATCAATGTAGGGATGAAGGTGGAAGTAAATAAGCAACAATGTAAACAAGCTATGGAAGAGTATGCAGCAGTTAAAAAGAATAAAGCAACATTACATGTACTGGTTCATATACATTATATGTATAAGCTCTCTGAGATATAATTTTAAGTGGAAAAAAAAAGAAATCAGGGAATTCCTTGGCAGTCCAGTGATTAGAAATCTGTGCATTCACTGTTATGGTGTGGGTTCAATTCCTGGTCAGGAAACTAGGATCCAAGCCTCATGGCACACGTGCACAAAAAAGGAATTGTGAAACAGCATTTTAAATATGATCCCAAATATATATAAATTTTTTTAATTGAAATATAGTTGATTTACAATGTTTTGTTAGTTTCAGGTGTATAGCAAATTGAGATATATATGTTCTTTTTTAGATTCTTTCCCATTGTTGGTTATTATAAGATATTGAGTATAGTTCCCTGTGCTATACAGAAGGTATGATTGTTATCTATTTCATATATTGTTGTGGCTGCTTAATCACTAAGTCATGTCTGACTCTTTTGTGACCCCATGGACTGTAGCCCATCAGGCTTCTCTGTCCATGGGATTCTCTAGGCAAGAACACTGGAGTGGGTTGCTATTTCTGTCTTCAGGGGATCTTCCCAACCTAGGGATCAAACTCTCATTTCCTGCTTGGCAGGCAGATTCTTTACCACTGAGCCACATGGGAAGCCATTTTATAATAGTAGTATGCATGTTTTAATCCTAATTTATCCCTTTACATCCCTTTGGTAACCATAAGTTTGTTTTCTATATCTGTGAGTCTGTTTTGTAAACGAGTTCATTGGTGCCATTTTTTAAAGATTCCACATATAAGTGATATCATATGATAATTGTCTTTATCTGATTTACTTCACTTAGTAGGATAATCTCTGGGTCCATCCATGTTGCTGTAAATGGCAGTGTTTCACTCTTTTTTTTTACTTTTGCATTGTGTGTCTGTACCACATCTTCTTGTCCATTCATCTGTCGATGGACACTTATGTTGCTGCCATGCGTTGGCTGTTGTAAATAGTGCTGCTCTGAATATTAGGGTGCATATATCTTTTTGAATTATAGATTTTTCCAGGTATATGCCCAGGAGTGGAACTGCTCGATCACATGCTGATTTTATTTCTAGTTTTTTAAATTTTTTTTAATTTTTAAAAAATATTTATTTTTACTTTATTTTACTTTACAATACTGTATTGGCTTTGCCATACATTGACATGAATCCACCACGGGTGTACATGCGTTCCCAAACATGAACCCCCCTCCCACCTCCCTCCCCATATAAATTTCTTTATTTTAATTGTAGGTTAATTACTTTACAATATTGTATTGGTTTTGCCATACATCAACATGAATCTGCCACAGGTATACACGTCTTCCCCATCCCGAACCCCCCTCCCTCCTCCCTCCCCGTAGCATCAACATCCATAGTGGCCGCACTAACTTACATTCCAACCAATATTGTAGGAGGGTTCCTTTTTCTCTACACTGTCTCCAACATTTATTATTTGTAGACTTTGAAAAAATTATTGAAATATAGTTGATTTACAAGGTTGTGTTAGTTTCTGCTGTACAGCAAAGTGAATCAGTCATCCATACACATATATCCACTCTCTTTGGAATTCTTTCCCCATGTACATCATTACAGAGTATTGAGAAGAGTTCCCTGTGCTATATAGTACATCCTTATTAGTTATCTATTTTATATATAGTATGGTATATATATCAACCCCAATCTCCCAATTTATCCCTCTCCCCTCTTTCCCTCTGGTAACCATAAGTTTGTTTCCTACATCTGTAACTACTCTATGTTTTTTTAATATATGTTTTTGTTGTGTTTTATTTTTTGGCCAGGCCACACGGCATGTGGGATCTCAGTTCCCTGAATAGGATCAAACTCATGCCTCCTGCATTGGAAGCATGGAATCTTAACTGCTGGACTGTCAAGGAAGTCCATCTATTTTTGTTTTGTTGATAAATTCATTTATATCATATTTTTAGATTTTGCATATAAGCAGTATCATAGATTTGTTTTCTCTGTCTGACTTACTTCACTCGGTATGATAATCTCTGGTCCACCCATGTTCTGCAAATGATGTTATTTCATTCTGTTTTATGGCTAATAGTCCATTGTAGACATGCACCACATCTTCTTATCCATTACTCTGTCAATGGACATTTAGGTTGCTTCCATGTCCTAACTATTGTAAAAAGTGCTGCAATGAATATTGGGGTGCATTAAATTTTCAAATTATGATTTTTCTCTGGATAGATGCCCAGAAGTGGGATTGTAAGATCCCATGGTAGCTCTATTTTTAGTTTATAAGGAACCTCCATACTGTTCTCCATAATGGTTGTATGAATTTACTTTCCCACCAACAGTTGTGGGAGGTTTCCCTTTTGTCCACACCCTCTCCAGTATTTTATTATTTATAGATTTTTTTGATGGTGGCCATTCTGATCGGTGTGAGATGATACCTAATTGTACCTTTGATTTGCATTTCTCTTGCCAACATCTGTTGGATAATCGAAAAAACAAGAGAGTTCCAGAAAAACATCTACTACTGCATTATTGACTATGCCAAAGCCTTTGACTCTGTGGACCACAACAAACTGTGGAAACCTCTTAAAGAGATGGGAATACCAGACATTCTGAACTGCCTCCTGAGAAATCTGTATGCAGGTCAGGAAGCAACATTTAGAACTAGACATGGAACAACAGACTGGTTCCAAATCAAGAAAGGAATACATCAAGGCTGTATATTGTCACCCTGCTTATTTAACTTCTATGCAGAGTACATCATTACTCTGTCTGGATGAAGCAGAAGTTGGAATCAAGACTGCCGGGAGAAATACCAATAACCTCAAATATGCAGATGACACCACCCTTATGGCAGAAAGTGAAGAACTAAAGAGCCTCTTAATGAAAGTGAAAGAGGAAAGTGAAAAGTTGGCTAAAAGCTCAACATTCAAAAAACTAAGATCATGGCATCCAGTCCCATCACTTCATGACAAATAGATGGGGAAACAATGGAAACAGTGACAGACTTTTTTTTTTTTTGGACTCCAAAATCACTGCAGATGGTGACTGCAGCCATGAAATTAAAAGATGCTTGCTCCTTGGAAGGAAAGTTATGACCAACCGAGACAGCATATTAAAAACCAGAGACATTACTTTGCCAACAAAGGTCTGTCTAGTCAAGGCTATGGTTTTTCCAGTAGTCATGTATGTATGTGAGAGTTGGACTATGCAGAAAGCTGAGCACTGAAGAATTGATGCTTTTGAACTGTGGTGTTGGAGAAGACTCTTGAGGGTCCTCGGACTGCAAGGAGATCCAACTACTCAATCCTAAGGGAAATCAGTCCTGAATATTCATTGGAAGGACTGATGCTGAAGCTGAAAGGCCAATATTTCGGCCACCTGATGCAAAGAACTGACTCATTGGAAAAGACTGATGCTGAGAACGATTGAAGGCAGGAGGAAAAGGGGACAACAAAGGATGAGATGGTTTGATGGCATCACCAACTCCATGAACATGAGTTTGAGTAAGGTCCAGGAGTTGGTGATAGAGAAGCCTGGTGTGCTGCAGTCCATGGGGTCACAAAGAGTCAGACACGACTGAGCAACTTAACTGAACAATTAGTGATGTTGAGCATTTTTTCACGTGCCTTTTGGCCACCCAAAAGGGCTTCTTTGGAGAAATGTCTGTTTAGATCTTCTTCCCATTTTGTGATTGGGTTGTTTGTTTTTTGATATTGAGCTGCAAGAACCATTGTATACTCTGGAGATCGATCCCTTGATGGTCACTTCATTTGCAAGTATTTTCTCCCATTCTGTAGGCTGTCTCCATTTTGTCAGTGGTTTCCTTTACTGTCAAGAGCTTTTAAGTTCAGTTAGGTCTCATTTGTTTATTTTTGTTTTTATTTCCATTACTCCAGGAGACAGATCCCCAAAAGATATTGCTGTGATTTATGTCAAAGAGTGCCCTGCTTACGCTTTCCTGTAGGAATTTGATAGCATCCAGTCTTACATTTAGGTCTTTAAATCATTTGGAGTTTATCTTTGTATATGTTGTTAGAGAATGTTCTCATTTCATTCTTTTACATGTAGCTATCCAGTTTTTCCAGCACCACTCACTGAAGAGACCCATTTATATATTTTAATAAGACATGTATGTGTAATGTGTAGAAAAGCATTTTAAAAAGTTTATAAACTGGGGAGGTAACTGTGCTTTGATGAGGACAGTGGCATTAAATCAGTACTAATGCTTTTTCTGGGTTTGAATGTTGTACTAGAATGTATTCTTGTGGAATTTGCACACAGTGACAAATAAACACATAGTTTAACAGAAAATAAGCAAATAGTGACATGCCCTAAGTATCTTCCCATCAGGATATGCAGACCTCAATCTTTTTGTCAGCCTTATTACAAAAATTTAACCTAATTTACTTAAAGTTTTCCCTTTTCATGGTCTTTTTATATTGCTTCAGTTTTTTTTTTTTTTAACCTTTGCCAGCACTTACATAATTGTTAGGAGCATACACTAGTAAAGTTTGTTGAATGTATATTAGAACGTTTTTAAAATGTGTATACCTTTGAATCCAAGAATTTAATTTCTGGAACAGCATTCTGCCAAAATGACAAAACAAATGCACAAACATATATTCATAAAAATGCTCATTGCAGTGTTATTTATAATGCTAAACAGCTTGAATATTCAATAGAGAATAGGTTAAAGAAGTCATGATACTGTCATATCATAGAGTACAGTGTTACCTTCACAAACTAGAACAGAACCAAAAGTTTCCAGTGGAAATACATTTATGATATACATTTTTTAAGTAAAAATAGGTAAAGGGATGATATGTATATTATGGGTTTTTATTCAAATACATGTGTATAAACACACACACACATATATAAACAGGGAAAACTCTAGATGGATATATATATATATATATATATATACTTATAAAATGAAATGTTAACAACTGTTAAATGTCCCTTTTTTTCTTTACTGATGCTCCTTGCTTTAAAAGCTACTTTATCTGATATCACCATTGCTATGTCAGATTTCTCTTGTTAATATTTGCATGTTACAGGTTTTTCCATTTTTCCACTTTCAGCCTTCTGTGGCTTGATACTGAAAGTGAATCTCTTCTAAGCAGCAAATCGTAACTTTTTAAAAAATCCACTGACAAGTTTTGTCTTTTGATTGGAATATTTAGCATGTTTACCAATAAATTAGTGGTATATTTGGGCTTAAATCACCATCTCATTATTTGATTGTTTTTTCTGTCTATTTTGTATTGCTCTTTCTCTTTTCTAGTGCTCTTTTTTGGATTGCTTTTTTTTTTTTTTTTTAGTATTCAGGAAATGCACTTTATTTTTTTAATCTTTTATTTTTTATATAAATTTATTTATTTTAATTGGAGGTTAATTACTTTACAATATTGTATTGGTTTTGCCATACATCAACATGTATCTGCCACAGGTATACCTGTGTTCCCCATCCTGAACCGCCCCCCTCCTCCCTCCCCGTACCATCCCTCAGCCCCAAGCATCCAGTATCATGCATCGAACCTGGACTGGCAATTCATTTCATATATGATATTATATATGTTTCAATGCCATTCTCCCAAATCATCCCACCCTCGCCCTCTCCCACAGAGTCCAAAAGACTGTTCTATACATTTGTGTCTCTTTTGCTATCTCGCATACAGGGTTATCATTTAGAAAGATGCTTAATATTTTTTAAATTCTATTTTCCCTCTCTATTACCTTGTTGATGATACATTTTTACTGTTATTTTAGTGGTCACCATAGAGATTACAAAATTCATCCTAGACGCTATTAAAATCTAAAATAGATAATTTTACGACACTGTCCGACATAAAGTGCTTCTGAATTTGATACTTGATTCCTTGTTTACATTCCCTACTCCCATCTGTGATTTGCAAGCTTGTGCTTTTTTGTCTGTGTATACTTGCCTTGAAAGCCTAATGGTATTGAGAGGGTAACAGGCAAGAAGGCTAGGGATCTCCAAATGGAGGAAATAGGTTGCCAGTGTCAGCCATTTTTCATCTCTTTTAAGCGGCAGGAGGAAACAAACTGCAAGTGTCAGGTTATTTTCTTTCTCTATACAAAATTTAAAAGTTTCTTTAAAAAATCTGTGTTGCCATGATGACACCTGATTCCACCTGACTTAACTTTTCTCAAACCTTGAGCTAACCAATGTGTTTTTCTTATGGAAATGTTTTTCTTACGCTATGTTAATGACTATATATTTACCCTAGACTCTGTCTTTCTTCAAATCGGTTCCACTTAAGAGATTCAGAACCTATAATGGCTCAACAAACCAGTGTTTTACTCATACAATTATTCTCTTAATCTATGCTAATGAAACTATATATTTGCTTAAAAACCTGCCTTTCTTCAAGATTCAAGTCAATCATTTTATGGCCCCAAGCAACTCACCTTGTGCCAATGTTATCTCAAAATGCATGTTGTGGGAGAGGGGCCTGGTGCCAGTCTCTAAGTTTTGAGATATTTCCTTTCTCGAATTAGCAGCCTGCTAGTAGCTGCGCAGCTCTGGAGCAGCGAGTGGCTGAGAGGAGATATACTACGTCCAAGGTCAGTAGCAGCGGCTGTGAGGAGATACCCCACGTCCAAGGTAAGGAGCAGTGGCTGCACTTTGCTGAAACAGCCATGAAGAGATATCCCACGTCCAAGGTAAGAGAAAACCCAGTAAGACAGTAGGCACTGAAGGGCATCAGAGGGCAGACAGATTGAAACCACAATCACAGAAAACTAACCAATCTAATCACATGGACCACAGCCTTGTCTAACTCAATGAAACTAAGCCATGCCATGTGGGGCCACCCAAGATGGACGGGTCTTGGTGGAGAGTTCTGACAGAATGTGGTCCACTGGAGAAGGGAATGGCAAACCACTTCAGTATTCTTGCCTTGAGAACCCCATGAACAGTATGAAAAGGCAAAATGATAGGATACTGAACGAGGAACTCCGCAGGTCAGTAGGTGCCCAACACGCTACGGGAGATCAGTGGAGAAATAACTCCAGAAAGGATGAAGGGATGGAGCCAAAGTAAAAACAGCACCCAGCTGTGGAAGTGACTGTTGATGGAAGCAAGGTCCGATGCTATAAGATCAATATTGCATAGGAACCTGGAATGTCAGGTTCATGAATCAAGGCAAATTGGAAGTGGTCAAACAAGAGATGGCAAGAGTGAACATCGACATTCTAGCAATCAGCAAACTAAAATGGACTGGAATGGGTGAATTTAACTCAGATGACTATTATATCTACTGCTGTGGGCAGGAATCCCTCAGAAGTAATGGAGTAGTCATCAGAGTCAACAAAAGAGTCTGAAATGCAGTACTTGGATGCAACCTCAAAAACGACAGAATGATCTCTTTTCATTTTCAAGGCAAACCATTCAATATCACAGTAATCCAAGCCTATGCCCCGACCAGTAATGCTGAAGAAGCTGAAGTTGAATGGTTCTGTGAAGACCTACAAGACCTTTTAGAACTACACCCAAAAAAGATGTCCTTTTCATTATAGGGGACTTGAATGCAAAAGTAGGAAGTCAAGAAACACCTGGAGTAACAGGCAAATTTGGTCTTGGAGTACAGAATGAAGTAGGGCAAAGGCTAATAGAGTTTTGCCAAGAAAACACACTGGTCATAGAAAACACCCTCTTCGAACAACACAAGAGAAGACTCTACACATGGACATCAGCAGATGGTCAACACCGAAATCAGATTGATTATATTCTTTACAGCCACTGATGGAGAAACTCTATACAGTCAGCAAAAACAAGACCAGGAGCTGACTGTGTCTCAGATCAACTCCTTATTGCCAAATTCAGACTTAATTGAAGAAAGTAGGGAAAACCACTAGACCATTCAGGTATGACCTAAATGAAAACCCTTACGATTATACAGTGAAAGTGAGAAATAGATTTAAGAGACTAGATCTGATAGACAGAGTGCCTGATGAACTATGGACAGAGGTTGGTAACATTGTACAGGAGACAGGGATCAAGACCATCTCCAAGAAAAAGAAATGCAAAAAAGCAAAATGGCTGTCTGAGGGGGACTTACAAATAGCTGTGAAAAGAGAACCAAAAACCAGAGGAGAAAAGGAAAGACAAAAGCATCTGAATGCAGAGTTCCAAAGAATAGCAAGGAGAGATAAGAAAGCCTACCTCAGTGATCACTGCAAAGACTTAGAGGAAAACAATAGAATGGGAAAGAATGGAGATTTAATATTAGAGATACCAAGGGAACATTTCATGCAAAGATGGGCTCGATAAAGGACAGAAGTATTATGGACATAACAGAAGCAGAAGATATTAAGAAGAGGTGGCAAGAATACACAGAAGAACTATACAAAAAAGATCTTCAAGACCCAGATAATCACGATGGTGTGATCACTCACCTAGAGCCAGACATCCTGGAATGTGATGTCAAGTGGGCCTTAGGAAGCATCACTACGAACAATGCTAGTGGAGGTGATGGAATTCCAGTTGAGCTATTTCAAATCCTGAAAGGTGATGTTGTGAAAGTGCTGCAGTCAATATGCCAGCAAATTTGGAAAACTCAGCAGTGGCCACAGGACTGGAAAAGGTCAGTTTTCATTCCAATCCCAAAGAAAGGCAATGCCAAAGAATGCTCAAACCACCGCACAATTACACTCATCTCACACGCTAGTAAAGTAATGCTCAAAATCCTCCAAGCCAGGCTTCAACAATATGTGAACTGTGAACTTC
Organism: Capricornis sumatraensis; assembly: GCF_032405125.1. Taxonomy (NCBI): domain Eukaryota; kingdom Metazoa; phylum Chordata; class Mammalia; order Artiodactyla; family Bovidae; genus Capricornis; species Capricornis sumatraensis. The sequence continues at coordinate 9,219,750 of NC_091092.1, forward strand.
CAGATGTTCAAGCTGGATTTAGAAAAGGCAGAGGAACCAGAGATCAAATTGCCAACATTTGCTGGATCATCAAAAAAGCAGGAGGGTTCCAAAAAAACATCTGGCTCAGATGGTAAAGCATCTGCCTACAATGCAGGAGACCTGGGTTCAATCCCTGGGTCGGGAAGATTTCCTGGAGAAGGCAATGGCAACCCACTCCAGTACTCTTGCCTGGAAAATCCCATGGATGGAGGAGCCTGGTAGGCTACAGTCCATGGGGTCGCCAAGAGTCAGACACGACTGAGCGACTTCACTCACTCACTGCGTTATTGACTATGCCAAAGCCTTTGACTGTGTGGATCACCACAAACTGTGGAAAATTCTGAAAGAGATAGGAATACCAGACCATCTGACCTGCCTCTTGAGAAATCTGAATTCAGGTCAGGATGCAACAGTTAGAACTGGACATGGAACAACAGACTGGTTCCAAATAGGATAAGGAGGTCATCGAGGCTGTATATTGTCGCCTTGTTTATCTAACCTTTATGCAGCGCACATCATGAGAAATGCTGGGCTGGATGAAGTACAAGCTAGATTCAAGATTGCCAGGAGAAATATCAGTAACCTCAGATATGCAGATGACACCACCCTTATGGCAGAAAGTGAAGAACTAAAGAGCCTCTTGATGAAAGTGAAAGAGGAGAGTGAAAAAGTTGGCTTAAAGCTCAACATTCAGAAAACTAAGGTCATGGCACGTGATCCCAGCATTTCATGGCAAATAGATGGGGAAATAGTGGCTGACTTTATTTTGGGGAGCTCTAAAATTACTGCAGATGGTGACTACAGCCATGAAATGAAATGACGCCTGTTCCTTGGAAGGAAAGTTATGACCAACCGAGACAGCATGTTGAAAACCAGAGCCATTACTTTGCCAACAAAGGTCTGTCTAGTCAAGGCTATGGTTTTTCCAGCCGTCATGTATGGATGTGAGAGTTGGACTATAAAGAAAGCTGAGCGGCGAAAAATTGATGCTTTTGAACTGTGGTGTTGGAGAAGACTCTTGAGAGTCCCTTGGACTGCAAGGAGATCCAATCAGTCCATCCTAAAGGAGCTCAGTCCTGAGTGTTCATTGGAAAGACTGATGTTGAAGCTGAAACTCCAACACTTTGGCTACCTGATGCGAAGAGCTGACTCATTTGAAAAGACCCTGATGCTGGGAAAGATTGAAGCCAGGAGGAGAAGGGGAACACAGAGGATGAGATGGTTTGATGGCATCACCAACTCAATGGACATGAGTTTGAGTAAACTCCGGGAGTTGTTGATGGACAGGGAGGCTTGAGGTGCTGTGGTCCATGGTGTTGTTGTGCCCAAGTCGCGAAATCTCCCAATGACCACCAGGGAGCCTGTATCCGATGCAAAAGCAAGAGAGTTTTTATTACCGGCTCGAGCTGGGGCTATAGGGAGGGAGCTCCGAGTTTTGGGTTACACTGCTTATATAGGGAATATTCAGGTGAAAGGGTAACAAAGGGGGTGTTCAGGCTGCAGGACTACTGATTGGTTACCCTCTTCTATAGGGTTGTGTGTGGATTTCTGATTGGATTTTTTCACTTACAGGGTGAATTATTATTTCACAAAGGTAAATCATCACTTCCAAGGTAAATCACAAATGTAAATCATTACTTCCAAGGTAAATCACAAATGTCAAAAATGTAAATCATTACTTCCAAGGTAAATCACAAATCCTTGAACTTAAAGTCAGGAGGTTTAACCTAAGGGCTGATTGGCTCGCGCAGTGGGGAGGCAATATCCAAAGTCTAAGTCTGTTTGCCCGGAACCTTTACAAAACAGAGTTTTTTTACAAGATGGAATAGTTTAGGCTCTTCAGTGTCACAAAGAGTCGGACACGACTGAGTGACTGAACAGAACTGAGCAGCTATATAACATCCGGCTAAAGACTAGCAGGGGGCACTCTTTCTGCCCTCTTCTGATGTCTATGTCAGAAGCTTTGTCTATCTCTTTTATACTTTAGTAAAACTTTATCACACAAAAGCTCTGAGCAATCTAGCCTCATCACTGGCCCTGGATTGAATTCCTCTCCTCCAGAGGCCAAGAATTCCGGCATCCTCCATGGCTCAGCAACAACCATTCAATATCAGTCCTGCATTTCAGCCCTTATCCCAATGTAGGGGTTTTCATTTCCATTTCCTCATCTCATCATGAAAGGTTGTTGCTGAACGACACAAAGACACCAGGATTCTTGGTCTCTGGAGGAGAAGGATTCAATCCGGGGCCAGAGACGAGGCTTGATTGCTCAGAGCTTTTGTGTAATAAAGTTTTATTAAAGTATAAAGGAGATAGAGAAAGCTTCTGACATAGGCATCAGAAGGGGGCACAAACAGTACCCCTCTGCTAGTCTTCAGCTGGATGTTATATAGTCACTAGCAGTCTCTTAATGAAAGAAAGGAATGTCTTAAAACTCAGAATGGCACCAGGCCCCTCATCCGTAAGGTGCATTTTGGGATAATCTTGGCACCAGACAATTCATCCCAGGCCATAAAAGGATTAACTTGAACCTTGTAGAAGGGCAGATTACCAAACAAATAGTTTCATTTACATAGATTAGGGGAACAATATCTGAGTATAACATACTGGTTTGTCAAGCAGGTTCTGAGCCATTAGAGGGAACCGACTTGAAGACAGAGTTTGCGGTAAATGCATAGTACATTAACATAGCTTAAGACAAACACTTCCTTAAGAAAAATGCATTGGTTAACTCAAGGTTTGAGAATAGTTAACTTCAGGTGAAACCAAGTGTCATTATGGCAACACAGTGTCTTAAGAGAAACTTCTATTTAAATTTGTATAGAGAAGGAAAAGATATCACTAGTTCGTTTCCTCCTGCTGCTTAAGAGAGATAAAAATGTCTGACACTTGCAGGCTATTTCCTCCGTTTGGAGACCCTTGGCCTTCCTGCCTGTTACCCTCTCAATCAAGAGAAGTTGATGAACTGGTATTGATATAAACGTGTTACTCCCAAGCAGCTGTATCACAGTCAGATCTTGATCCCTCAAATTCTATCATCTAAAAGTGGAAACAATGTGGTAAAATTGGCAAGTTGTACATATCAAGTCAGGGGAGGAGCCCAGACTGGATTCAGGAAACCTGGAAATGTTTTTACCCCATCTTGACCTATCTTCATTTATAGTGTTATTCACTCGCTCAGTCATGTCCAACTCTTTGTGACCCCATGGACTGCATCACGCCAGACTCCTCTTTCCTCCACTATCTCCCAGAGTTTGCTTAAATCCATGTCCATTGAGTCAGTGATGTTATCTACAAAACTCATTGGATTTCTAAGATGGCAGAGGAATAGGTGGACGTGGAATACATCTCTCCCCATGGATACATCAGGAATACACCTTCAGATACAGAAGTGCTTGCAGAACACCAGCTGAGAGCAGACAGGTGTACCTGACCACCGGAAAAGGATGTATAGAACCACACAAGACTCAGTAGGTCAGAGAAACTGGGGGGGGGGGCGGGAATAGGAGTGTTAGTAAGACTGGATCTGCCCTTGGAGGGTGGGGGAACTGAAGCAGGGGTCCAATCCCCACCTTGGAAGAATTGTCTGGGTCAGAGAAGAAACAGTTGAGGCTGAAAGTTAAAGAGCTGATTTGTGATAGCCTAAATGGAGTGAGAATCACACAGAAAATTCTTGCCGCAGCCGTACATACCCCAGACAGGGATGTGGGTCCCCTAGAAGGCACAGAGGCTGGGAGCTGTAGCGTAGGGATTGTGGAGCAATTCCAGGGCAAGAGCTGCTGTTGACTGCTGGGAGGTGGCCCAAGGGGATATGAGGGAGGAGGTTGTTGTGGGAAATGTCTGTGGAGGAAAGCCAGGCAGCCATGGAAGCAAGGTGATACTACTGAGTCATATGCAGGGGGAGGGAGCCTTCACCATAGCCTCTCTCTCCCTGCATGTCAGCACCAGCAGCTGAACAATAGAGAGGCTGGCCCTTCAAGCACCTGACTTGCAGAACAACAGAGTAGGACCCTAGCCAGGGGGACCCCTTTATGTGCCAGATGCACCAAACAACAGAGAAGGACCCCAGGCAAGGGAACCCTCTAAGTGCCTGAACAGGCAGAATAATGCAGAAAGGCTAGCCAAAGAGGGCTTCTGATCGCCAGCAGCCAGTGTGTGTGTTAGTCGCTCAGTCGTGTCCAACTCTTTGCAACCCCATGGACTGTATGTAGCCTGCCAGACTCCTCTGTCCATGGGATTCTCCTGGCAAGAATACTGGAATGGGTTGCCATTCCCTTCTCCAAAGTCAGAAAGAAATATAAATATCATATACTAATGCATGTATACAGGATCTAGAAAGATGGCACCAAAGAATTTATTTGCAGGGCAGCAAGGGAGAAACAGACATAGAGAACAGACTTACGGACACAGAGAGAAGGGAGGAGAGGGTGAGATGTATGGAGAGAGTAACATGGAAACTTATATAATCATATGTAAAATAGATAGCCAATGGGAATTTGCTGTAGGTCTCATGGAATTCAAACAGGGTCTCTGTATCAACCTAGATGGGTGGGATGGGGAGGGAGATGGGAGGGAGGTTCAAGAGGGAGGGCACATATGTACACCTATGGCTGATTCATGTTGATGTTTGACAGAAAACAACAAAATTCTGTAAAGCAATTATCCTTCAATTAAAAAATTAATTAAAAAAATTTTACAACCTCATTCTTTGCCACCTCCTTCTCCTTTTGCCTTCAGTCTTTTTCAGCATCATGGTCTTTTCCAATGAGTCAGCTTTTCAAATCAGATAGCCAAAGTATTGGAGCTTCAGCATCAGTCCTTCCAATGAATATTCAGGGTTGATTTCCTTTAGGATTGACTGGTTTGATCTTCTGCAGTCCAAGGGACTCTCAAGAGTCTTCTCCAACACCACAGTTTGAAAACATCTGTTCTTCTGTGCTCGGCCTTCTTTATGGTCCAACACTCACATCCGTACATGATACTGGAAAAGCCATAGCTTTGGCTATATGGACCTTTGTTGGCAAAGTGATGTCTCTGCTTTTTAATATGCTGTCTAGGTTAATCATAGCTTTATTTTCAAGGTACAGGCACCTTTTATTTCATGGCTGCAGTCCTCCGTGATTTTGGAGCCCAAGCAACCATTACTTCTTCTACTTTTCCCCCTTCTATTTGTCATGAAGTGATGGGACCAGATGCCATGATCTAAGTTTTTTTAATGTTGAGTTTCAAGCCAGCTTTTTTACTCTCCTCTTTCACCCTCATCAAGAGGTTCTTTAGTTCCTCTTCACTTTATCCCATTAGAGTGGTATCATATGCATATCTAAGGTTGTTGATATTTCTCTCAGCAGTCTTGATTCCAGCTTGTGACTCATCCAGCCCAGCATTTTGTATGATGTACTCTGCATATAATTAAATAAGCAAGGTAACCAATATATAGCCTTGTCGTACTCCTTTCCTAATTTTGAACCATGGGACATTGTCACATGTCAGTTTCTGTTACTTCTTGGCCCGCATACAAGGTTCTCAGGAGACAGGTAAAGTGGTCTGGTACTCCCATCTCTTTAAGAATTTTCCACAGTTTGTTTTGATCCACACAGTCAAAGGTTTTCTCATAGTCAACGAAACAGAAGTAGATGTTTTTCTGGAACTCCCTTGCTTTCTCCATAATCCAATGAAGGTTGGCAATTTGATCTCTGGTTCCTCTGCCTCTTCAAAACCCAGCTTATACATCTGGAAGTTCTCCATTCAAGTACTGCTGAAGTCTAGCTTGAAGGTCACTGAATATTCTTGGCTCTACCACTAGATGTCAGCAAATCCTAGAAAAGGATGGCCTTTCAGGGTGTGGGTTTGGGGTGTGTTTATTCCTATTTTCTTTCTGTTTTAATGTATTATCCAAATGTTCTACTGAAAGAGTATCGTTTAAATTCTAGGGGAAATAAAATTAATTTTACTCATACAGGCACTTACTAGCGGTGAGCACCATATCCTCTTTGTTACACAGCAAAATACCATTCATTACTACTTTCAAGCTATCAGTCGATATCTTACTTCTGTAAAGTTTTAGTTGCTCAGTTGTGTCCATTTCTTTGTGACTCCATGGACTGCAGCCCTCCAGGTTCCTCTGTCCATGGAATTCTCCAGGCAAGAATACTGGAGTGGGTTGCCATGCCCTCCTCCAGGGGATCTTCCCAACCCAGGGATTGAACCCATGTCTCCTGCATTCTGGGCAGATTCTTCACTGTCTGAGCCACCAAGGAAGCCAAACCCAACATCTTTCCCAAAGACAAGACTGGTTCTCACTCTCCCAAGACTCAGTTTCCACATCTTTAAAATGAGGATAGCAATTCTCCCCCAAAGGGTTCATTGCAGTATGTAATGCTGCCATGTAGGTGCTAGAGCCAGATCAGTTCAGTTGCTCAGTCGTGTCCGACTCTTTGAGACCCCACGCACTACAGCACACCAGGCCTCCCTGTATATCACCAACTCTCGAAGTTCACTCAAACTCACATCCATTGAGTCAGTGATGCCATCCAACCATCTCATCCTCTGTTGTCCCCTTCTCCTCTTGCCTTCGATCTTTCCCAGCATCAGGGTCTTTTCCAGCGAGTCAGTTCTTTGCATCAGGTGGCCAAAGTATTGGAGTTTCAGCTTCAACAACAGTCCTTCCAATGAATATTCAGGACTGATTTCCTTTAGCATGGACTGATTGGATCTCCTTGCAGTCCAAGGGACTCTCAAGAGTCTTCTCCAACACCACAGTTCAAAAGCATCAATTTTTCACCGCTCAGCTTTCTTTATAGTCCAACTCTCACATCCATACATGACTACTGGAAAAACCATAGCCTTGACTAGATGAACCTTTGTTGGCAAAGTAATGTCTCTGCTTTTTAATACGCTGTCTAGGTTGGTTATAATTTTCCTTCCAACGAGTAAGCATCTTTTAATTTCATGGTTGCAATCACCATCTGCAGTGATTTTGGAACCCAAGAAAATAACGTCTGACACTGTTTCCACTGTTTCTCCATCTACTTGCCATGAAATGCTGGGATCACGTGCCATGATCTTAGTTTTCTGAACGTTGAGTTTTAAGCCAACTTTTTCACTTTCCTCTTTCACTTTCATCAAGAGGCTCTTTAGTTCTTCTTCACTTTCTGACACAAGGGTGGTGTCATCTGCGTATCTGAGGTTATTGATATTTCTCCCGACAATCTTGATTCCAGCTTGTGCTTCCTCCAGCCCAGCATTTCTCATGATGTACTCTGCATAGAAGTTAAATAAGCAGGGTGACAATATACAGTCTTGATGTACTCCTTTTCCTATTTGGAACCAGTCTTAGAGATACCAATGGAAGATTTCATGCAAAGATCGGCTCAGTAAAGGATAGAAATGGTATGAACCTAACAGAAGCAGAAGATATTAAGAAGAGGTGGCAAGAATACACAGATGAATACACAAAAAAAGATCTTCACAACCTAGATAATCACGATGGTGTGATCACTCACCTAGAGCCAGACATCCTGGAATGTGAAGTCAAGTGGGCCTTAGAAAGCATCACTATGAACAAAGCTAGTGGAGGTGATGGAATTCCAGTTGAGCTATTTCAAATCCTAAAAGATGATGCTGTGAAAGTGCTGCACTCAATATGCCAGCAAGTTTGGAAAATTCAACAGTGGCCACAAGACTGGAAAAGGTCAGTTTTCATTCCAATTCCAAAGAAAGGCAATGCTAAAGAATGCTCAAGCTACCGCACAATTGCATTCATCTCACACGCTAGTAAAGTAATGCTCAAAATTCTCCAAGCCAGGCTTCAGCAATATGTGAACCGTGAACTTCCAGATGTTCAAGCTGGTTTTAGAAAAGGCAGAGGAACCAGAGATCAAATTGCCAACATCCGCTGGATCATGGAAAAAGCAAGAGAGTTCCAGAAAAACATCTATTTCTGCTTTATTGACTATGCCAAAGCCTTTGACTGTGTGGATCACAATAAACTGTGGAAAACTCTGAAAGAGATGGGAATACCAGACCACCTGACCTGCCTCTTGAGAAATCTATATGCAGGTCAGGAAGCAACTGTTGGAACTGGATATGGAACAACAGACTGGTTCCAAACAGGAAAAGGAGTACATCAAGCCTGTATATTGTCACTGTGCTAGAGCCAAGTTCTGTTCAAATCAATCCCCACCCAGTTCAAGAGATACACAGTAAACACAGGGGTCCTTTAGGGAGTAGCCCACAGTGCAGTTTTCCCAGAACACAGAGCAGTTGGGAGACAAAACTGGAAACCTAGTCTGGATTCATGGGGTGGAGAGTGTAAGCTGGGGAAGGGAGTTTGAAGTTCTCTTTGTAGGTAGTAAATTGCTTCTGAGAGTGTTTGTTTAATGATATCAGGGTCCACTTCAGGGAAACTACTATGGGCAGCTGTATGTGAAGTGGCTTGGGGAGAGGCAGGTGGATGGTTTAGGAAGCCATTACAGTGCTATGATACACTGGGGGCTTAAACTACCTGCTTTCTACCCAGGAGACCCTCTCTACAGTGTGGCCAGGTCAGCAGACCTCGATGAAAACAGGGGTGGGGCAGGGCAAGAGAGGTTGATAGATCTATGAATAACACATATATGAAACTAAATTGATATTCTTTTGGTCTTTTTATATAAAAAAAATCTTTCAAGCCCAATTTCAAGAACTGCTTGAATATGAACTGCTTGATAAGCACTTAAAAATAACATTTTGTTTACTCTAAAAAATGCCTTTTCATTAAAAAAAAAAACAGAAAAATATGAAGGTAGATGCCACCTAGTAATCAGAATCAGAGTGGCAATTCTGAATATCTGGGCTTTGAGATTGAGAGGAAGGGGAGGAAAGAATGGAGGGACTTGGCCTTGGCCTTGGCCTCAGCTAGGTCTTTCCAGAATTTACCACCCACTGGCAGCAATCTCTCTGAATACAAGATATTTAGAGTTCTCTAAGCCCTAAAACTAGACATCAACCTCCTATGTGAGTGTAAGAGAAAGCTGCATGTGTGAAGATGTTTGAGCCATAGAAACAAATACATACACAGATATACTAGCAAATCAGATGCTTTAATCTACTATTTTCTTAACAAACCAGAATGTTATGAACACATTTCCAAAATAAAACCTATGTGTACATAATTTTTGTCAGGTGGGTTACATATTTTGGCTCCTATTAATTTTTATCTTAATAAATTTTCCAGAGTATAAATTTCAAACAGTATAAAAATGTATATGTGTAAATTGAAATCATCCTGTAGTCTCATCTGCCTGAACCTCAGTCCTTGACCCAAAGATATTCACTGAAAATAGACGGATGACTATTCTTCATGTGTATTTCTCTGTATATAATTTATTAATTCATAATTACATACAATCAAATATTTACATTAAAATATACTAAAATGCACATATTCTTCAAAATTATGTATATTCTTCTGCATTTTGCCTATTTCACTAATATGATTTCTATGATTTGCTAATGTTTATTGGGGCCTCCCTGCTGGCTTACATGGTAAAGAATCTGCCTGCAATGCAGGAATGAACAGTGAAAGTGTTAGTCACAGAGTTGTGTCCAACTCTGTGATCCCATGGACTGTAGACCTCCAGCCTCTTCTGTCTATGGAATTCTCCAGGCAAGAATGCTGGAGTGGTAGCCATTCCCTTCTCCAGGGGATCTTCCCGACCCAGGGATCAAACCCCGGTCTCCCACATTGCAGGCAGATTCTTTACAATCTGAACCACCATCAGGAACCTGGGCACAATTATTGGTTCTTTAGTGAATTTTCTGTTGACATCATTGACTCACCTGTCTGTTGATTAGTAAGTCTACCTAACATACCAGAAATGTAAATTCCATAGAGTTTGAAAATATTTTCTCTCTACTTTTCTCAAACTGTTACTTTTTTCCTACCATTCTGTTTTACATTTTTCAATATTATTAAAATTATACAGTTATGTAAATATAAAATTATTCAAAATAAAGTTTATTTTAAAACTAAATAGTAAATCATACCCATTAGTATAGCTATTACATTTCTTAAAACAGAAAATAACAAGTGTTGGTGAGAACGTGGAGAAATTGGAACTTTGTGCATTGCTGGTGGGAATGTAAAATGGTGCAGCTATTGTAACAGTTTGGAAATTCCTCAAAAAATGAAAAATAGAATTACAATATGATCTGGAAATCTCACTTCTCAAAAGAAGTGAAAGCAGGGACTTGAACAAATATTTGTGCATTAATGTGCATTAATGTTCATAGCAGTATTATTCACACCCACAAGATTTACTCCTCATCAAATTTTAATCAGGTTCCTCTGAACTTTTGTCTCAACTAGGTCGCAACCTTTGAACTCTTGAGTTCATCTTTGAATAGCCTAATTTTTAGCAAAAATCCTGCTAAGTCAATTTAGCAAGAATCCCCACCCTCAATATCTGATCACTGTGGCCTACCTTCAGCAACAACACTGGTCAGGTCGGTTTAATCAGAATCCGCACCGCCCCCGCCCCCAATCCTTATCCCTGATGTTTCTGCTTTGGTTTTCCATCCACTGACTGTCCAATCTGCTCCTTGGCTATGAACCTGTATTTCCCCATGTTGTACTGAGAACCGAACTCAGTTATAATCTGAGGTCTCTTTACTCTTATTACAATAGTTTCTGAATAAAATCTGTTCTAACACTTTAACTACTGTTAACTAAATACAGCTCTGGTTTTAACAGCAGTAGCCAAAAAACGGAAACAACTCAAATGCCTACCAGTGTATGACTATCTTACAGTGGAATCTTATGCATGTGTGCTAAGTTGCTTCAGATGTGTCCAACTCTTTGTGACCCCATGGACTGTAGTCCTCCAGGCTCCTTTGTCCATGGGATTCTCCAGGCAAGAATACTGGGGTGGGTTGCCATGCCCTCCTCCAGGGGATCATTCTGATCCAGGAATCAAACTCGTGTCTCCTGTAGCTCTTGTGTTGCAGGCAGATTCTTTTACCTCTGAGCCACCAGGGAGGCCCCATGGTGGAATATTATTCAGCCTTAAAAAGAACTGAAAATCTGATACATGCCAAATGAAAGAAGACACACACACACATACCCCCCAAATATTGTATGAGTCCACTTCCATGAGGCACCTGGAGTATTCAAATTCATAGAGACAGAAAGCAGAACAGTGACTGCCAAGGCTGACGGAAACAGAAAAGTATTGTTTCATGAGCACAGAACAAGATGAAAAGAGTTCTGGAGATGGATGCTGATGATGGTTGTACAATAATCTAAATGTACTAGATACCACTAAACTGCACTTTAAAAGGATTATAATGGTAAATATTATGTATATTTTACAAATAAATAAATAATACAGTCCATTGTAATAGAAATTGTGCAATACACTGGGGAATATCAAGCACCAGCCCCTAGGGAGAGTAGAGCACTCAGAGCCCCGGCAGCTTCAAAACACAAAGGAAAAGCTTTACAGTGATTCCAGGCTTCAGTATTTATCTCTGTTAACCCACCCCACACTCAAGTATAGGGATTACTCATGCACATGCATGAGAACTGGGAGGCGTGGCTCATGAGTGCCATCTGTTTTTTCACTGTATACATATTGTCTTTACCACTGAGCCACCAGAGAAGCCCACCTCTATCCAGAGTCACTATCAAATCTTGTTTTATTTTGAAAATGGTTAACCTAAGCAATTAGTTCTTTCTCACATTCATGGCCCTTTAATATGTCTTCTTCCTAGGTTCTATGTACTGGACTGGGGGAATATATGGGGCTTCCCTGGTGGCTCAGTGGTAAAGAATCCACCTGCAATGCAGGAGACTCAGCTTTGATCCCTGGGTCAGGAAGATCCCCTGGAGAAGGAAATAGCTACCCACTCCAGTATTCTTGCCTGCAGAATTCTATGGGCAGAGGAGCTTGGTGGGCTACAGTCCATGGGGCTGAAAAGAGTTGGACATGACTCAGTGACTAAACAACAACAGTGGATATATGCTGCTTCACAGTGTACACATAGGGAATATAGTCAATAATATTGTTATAAGTTTGTATGGTGACTGATGATAACTGGACTTATGGTGGTGATCACTTAATAATGTACAAACTATTGAATCACTGTGTTGTGGTACACCCGAAATTAATATAACATTATACATTAATTATAACTCAACTTTTATAGAAAACGTAGGTTTGCTTTTTGAAAATAACGTAGACTGGAAGAAACAATCATATCAAGTTCATAGAAGGAGATGAAATACAGAATCAAAATGATGATCTTTTTATAGGTGCTCTCGTCTCAGTGCTCATTTTTAAATAGGCTCTTCATAATTTATATTTTTTATTAGAGTCCACAATCTGCTAAGTAAAAGCAGCAATAAGATATTTCATAAAGTATCATACAATTTAAATCTTATGAACTTATTTTCATAAAAAATTAAGTGCACATTCTTACCGGTTAACCTAAAAATGATATGACTCATCTATGGTCTAAAATAACATATAAGAGATTTAGTTCCATCACTACAAATAATCTCCTCACTACATTTTTTACATATTTTACAGCAAAAATGTTGTGCTCTTAATAAAAAAAAATCCACAGACTAATTTAGAATGAAAAAAATAATTTTATAAAAATCCCAAGAAAATCTTTCAAGTCCACTTTTATTCTCCTTTTTTCTCCTCACATACAAAACTTCTCCACACACTGCATTTCTTGCAACTTTAAAGGGATTTGATGTTGGTCAGGTACCATTTTCTCTCCTAAAACTTTGCTGGCATCAAAATATGACAGTTAACCAGTGTTAAATCTATAAAATAGTTATATAGGACAGCACATTAAGCTTTAGATGCTTGGCAATTAAACCACATAAAAGTTGGACAAGACCCCCATTCTGCATGTTCAGAATCAGGTGTTCACAGTCCCTATCGGCTGCCTGTATATAGCTCAACAGGCAGCAGAGGCAACAGGCAGTTACCTTGAAAGACATAGAACAGTATGATCTGGAAGCACATTATGAAGTTGCCACAGTGTCGTGTAGCAACCCCCTTTGTCCAAGGTGGTCTCATAATTCTAGAATGCAGGTCCAGCTGATACAAAATAAAGACAGACAACACATCATTTAGTCTGTGGAGACACCCTAACTCATCACTGTGCACACTGATTCTGAACACAATTCGTCCTAAAAACTTGTCAAGAACACCCTGATGTTTTAGATTGAGTAAAATCCATCTGCCTTGCACTTCACTGTAACTTTTTTGACAGTACTGCATGGGTCAAAGGTAATCTAGATGGCAACTAATGACTGTAGATGCCTCACATGCAGTTTTTTCTCATAATATGGAAAATATTTTAATTCTATAATTCCATTGAGAAGATAAGTTAATAAAGTTGCTGTTTTCATCCTTCAAAATATATTCTATAGTTGATTCTCTTTGAGGCTTTAATCCAATTATTCTGCTCATTTTCACATGAATACAAGGGTTTCCTCTGATATAGCCAAACTCAGGATCATCCACAGCACTGCATGCTTGAAGTAAGGTAGTAAGAAACATGACATGCAACATAAACTGGACTTCTCTGTTCAAAAGGCACTTCATCAGGGCCAACTGAGATTCTTTTGTTTTTCCAAGTCATATGGCTTTAGGTCTTCAATGTACCCTTTATAGGAGTCTGGATCAGACAAACTGAATGAATATTCCAACACAGTCACTGATTTTGGAAAAAAAAATGTAAGTCCTGAACTATCTGGTCACGGTATTTTGGAAACTCATGGTTCGGATTCTGAAAGAGCCCACCTTGCCAGAAACCCATAAAAGACTGGGTAAAAAAAAAAAGAGAGCAAGATCAAACCTTTTTAAAGGGTCTTTTCACTGTTCAAATACAAGAGCATTTTCGTGTATGATGTACTTGTATGATTAACTCACTACTGTACATTCAGGCAAATCACATACTCAAGACTCCTCTGACTGGTTGGGGTGGCAGTGTGAGTCACAAGCCAGCTGCAGGAGTGGAAATTTTCTCTTCCTGGGAGTAGGGCAGGGTCTGGCTTCCTTGAACCGCTTAGTGCCTCCACCAGGACCTCTCAGTACAAAGGCAGGCTGTGTGCAAAGGAAGCCCAGGGTGCTCCGGTCACAGGCTCTGGGCTCCAGGAAGGGGTCCCCCAGCTTCCCGGCGCCACTCAGGAAGGGAGGCTCAGGTTCACTGGAGCTGTCTTACAGGCTGCCTACCGCAACATCATTTGCTCATCTCTCTATATTTTGGTTCCTGACAATGCTTTCATATATCATGAGAATTAGCCCTAAATAATTTGCAAGTATTTAACCATTTCAGACAAATTTTGCTGGGATGTTGTTGTTTGCCATAGACTGCTTTAAATTTTTCAGTAATAGAATCCTTTAAAAGTAATACAGCTGGGCTTCCCTGGTGGCTCAGTGGTAAACAATCCACCTGCCAATGCAGGAGTTATGGGTTCCATCTCTAGTTCCAGGAAGATCTCACATGCCTCTGAGCAACTTAAACCCATGCGCCACAACTACTGGGCCTGTTCTCTGGAGCCCAGGAACCACAGCTATGGAAGCTGGAGTGCCCTCGAGACTGCGGGAGGAGGCTCCACAGTGAGAAGAGAAGCCGCTGCAGTAAGGAGCCCATGCACCACAACTAAAGTAGCCCCCTCTTTCTCCAGCTAGAGAAACCCTGCAAGGGGCAGTGAAGATCCACTGCAACCAAAATAAACAAGTGCAATTATTTTTAAATTAAAGAAAGAAATAATTTTTAAAGTAATACCACTCACTATAAAAAATAACAGAAAGCATTATCCTGGCCACCATTGGTTGCCCAGCAAGACTAGAGTATTCAGAGCTTGTAGCATCGGGACACAGTGAGAAAACTTGAGAGTAATTCTAGGTTTCTGGAATTACTGGTTTACTGAGCAGGTATTTATAAGACAGTTTCCTTGATTTACTTAACCTCTCCTAATTTCCCATAGTTTGGTCTGAATTAAGGGTTTAACAAGAAGTAGCTTGACAAAGAGCTCTTAAGATCAATGGAAATCTTGGGCGCTTGGGGCTTAATGCTTCACCTATAGGGCTCCCCACAACGGTGAAATCACAATGCTATACGACCTGTTCTGTAGACCAGTGACTAGTCACCTCACACTTTAGGAGAGTGAAATAGTGTCAGCCACTCTCTGAGTCTGTGGCCTAAATCATGGGCCTGGGCACACTGCACACTGTGTCTCCTTTGCTGTGACTCAGGGCCATGTATCTCCACAGTCGTCTCAGCTCATGGGGATTTTCCAGGCACTCATAAAAGGTAAATGTCACTTTTGTTCGTTTATTATTATTATTATTCTCATCAGTAGTTCTCCAGCTGTGATCCCCAGACCAGCAGCGTCAGCATCACCTAGGAACATGTTAGAATAATCTTGGCCCTCAACCAGAGTTGAAGCCCAGTAATGAGTGTTTATACAACCTACAGATGACACAAGGTAGTTTGAAAACCACTGCTCTAAATCTAGAAATGACTGCTAAATTGTATATGTTATCACCTCTTTGAACCTCAGTCTTCTCAGTGGATATGACAAAATCCCCCACTTTACCACAGAGGTGTGAGGAATAAAAGGGAAATCCTTTGCAAATGGTATCTGTTGACACTTCTGTGTTGTAAGACAAATTACCTCCTGGAGCTGGGAAAATAATAGAAAATCCTTATACTATTTCCTTTTAAAAAAAAATATAGTCTTTAAAAAATGTGCTTTCTTTTCCTCCTGGCTTTATCTTTCAGGAGACTATAATAGTGAGATCTATTTTTAAATCTCTGGTACACAATAGGACTTCAACAAGCATTAGTCCTGACCTGCCCTGCTTTCTTTCTTACATAAAACTAACATAGAATAAGCTACATTGACATAAACTACATAAAATATAGATATCAGAGATAGCATCCAGAAATGTAACCAATAAGTAAAGTATACATAAGTTTGCATAGTGTATGAAACTTTGGTGTAAGTGTCTCCATTGTAGGAGGAGTCCTAAGAGAAGAAAATACTCCTGCCATTTCCTTTTATTCCAGGTGGTTACTTGGCCATATTAGTTTAGCTCAAGTTTAACACTGGAGAGGAATCATTTCTGCCTGATCAGTGTGGCTAGAGGTTTCACTTGAGCCGTAGGCCTAATACAAACATTGCCATCTTGCCTAGAACATCGTCTGTAACATATCACCCCCTCAGTACATGGGAATGAATGAATGAATGAATGAATGACAGTGACTCTTGAGCTCAGTCTCTGGATGGTCACCCATCTCTTCATACAGAGGGCTACAATCATGACCTCTGGTAAATGGAAAGAAGCAGGAGTTTTAAAAATATTATTATTTTTTATTTTTGGCCTCTTGACATGTGGCATCTTAATTTCCAGACCAGGGATTGAACCCATGTCCCCTTCAGAGGAAGCATAGAAACCTTAACCACTGGACCACCAGGGAAGCCCATGAAGCAGGTTTTGACGACCTCTGTGTATCAGGCTTTGTTCTAGGTGTTCGAGATACTTTAGTGAACAAAACAAAATGTTTTCCCTCTATGCAGCTTACATACTAAATTCTAAAGCTGTAGAGGACGAAGTAGACAACATACACCGTAAAGTCCGGTAATGATGAGTGCTATGAATGTGTATGTGCATATGAGGCTTAGCAAACAGAATTATCATTCTGTCAGCAGCTTAGAGAAATGACTGATGCCAGTTCTGAGGTATTTAATGTACAAAGTAAGTCGAGAATATCTTGTCATATCATTTAGCAAAGAAAGTGAACGTGAAGTCGCTCAGTCATGTCTGACTCTTTGCGACCCCATGGACTCTAGCCTATCAGGGTCCTCTGTCCATGGGATTCTCCAGGCAAGAATACTGGAGTGGGTTGCCATTCCCGTCTCCAGGGGATCTTCCCAACCCAGGGATAGAACCTGGGTCTCCTGCATTGCAGGCAGATGCTTTATCATCTGAGCCACCAGGGAAGCCCATCATTTAGCAAAGAATCTGTCAAAGATTACTGGGGAAAAAATAAAAGAATACAGAGATCATGTCAAAAGGACACCAGATATAACCTGACAAGTCTTCCACTGCCTAAAAGAAAACCTGAGCATAGAAAAAGACCATAAGAGGGACTTCTCTGGTGGTCCAGTGGCTAAGACTCCACACTCCCAATACAAAGGACCTGGGTTTGGTCTTTGGTCAAGGAACTTGATCCCATATGCTGCAACTAAGAGTTCGTATGCTGAAAAAAAATCCCACAGGCTGCAACTAAAGATTTCACACCCTGCATGCCACAACTAAGACCCAGCACAGTCAAATAAATCAATATTTTTAAAAGACTGTAAGAGATTGAAACACATTGAATATATTTTCTAAACTGTCAAGACACTTCTCAGAAAAAAAGATATATAAATGACTTAATTATGAAAGAATATTCAACCTCACTCATAATAAGAAAAGTATAAATTAAAACTAAAATGAGATACAATCTCTCACTTATCAGATTGGCAAAAAGTCAAAGGTTTGACCACATAGTCTTTGGTGATACTGTGAACAGGAACTCTCATGCTTTGATCATGCGAAGGTAAAATAGTACCACCCGAGTGGAGGAAAGAAAGTGAAAGAAAGTGAAGTTGCTCAGTCGTGTCCGACTGTTTGCAACCCCATGGACTGTAGCCTATCAGGATCCTCTGTCCATGGGATTCTCCAGGCAAGAATACTGGAGTGGGTTGCCATTTCCTTCTCCAGGGGATCTTCCCAACCCAGGGATTGAACCCAGGTCTCCTGCATTGCAGGCGGGTGCTTTATCATCTGAGCTACCAGGGAAGCCCAGTGGAGGGGAAGTTGTCAAATCTTGCAAAATTACATATGGCATTTTTCCCTTTACCCAGTAATCCCACTTCAAGGAATGTATCCCAAGGATAAACTGGCAAAAATACAATAAGGAATATGAAATAGACTATTCACTGCAGTTCTATATATAATGGCAGAAAGTTACCCAAAAAATTCATGAGAAAAGGACTGAGAGTATTATGTAGCTGTAGAAAGAATGAGGAATATATACTTTATATTCTACTTTGGAATGACTCCTTGGTATATTGTTAAGGTGGGGGAAAAAAAGGTGGAAAAAAGCACGTATTACTATAATATGCTACCATTTATCTAAAAAGGAAGAGAGGGATAAGTACTGTCGTCTAAAAAAAGATGTACAACTTGAGAGTTGTGAATTAAGCTTTATTTGGGGCAAAATGAGGACTGCTGCCTGGGAGGCAGCATCTCAGATAGCTCCGAGAGACTGCTCCAAAGCAGCAGTGGGGGCAAGTCTATATATAAGGTATTGGTGAAGCGGACGTTCAATACAATGAAACATTCATTTTACAAAAGGTTTTTTGTTAATCATGAGGGTCTGATGGCATCATGAAAGGATTTAGTGCTTCTCTAGATATGAGGAGATGTAAGGATTGAGATCACAAAATCTGTTCCTAAAAACATCCAACTATCTAAAGGAGTGGCGGCTGCCCGGGCACAGGAGGGCCTAGAGGAGCTATTCCATGTTCAAGGTCAGGAGGGGCGGCGGTGAGGAGACACCCCTCGTTCAAGGTAAGGAGTAGCGGCTGCGCTTTGCTGGAGCAGCTATGAAGAGATACTCCACGTCCAAGGTAAGAGAAACCCAAGTAAGAAGGCAGGTTGTTGCAAGAGGGTATCAGAGGGCAGACACACTGAAACCATAATCACAGAAAACTAGTCAATCTAATCACACTAGGACACAGCCTTGTCTAACTCAATGAAACTAAGCCACGCCTGTGTGGCCACCCAAGACGGGCAAGTCAGGGTGGAGAGGTCTGAGAGAATGTGGTCCACTGGAGAAGGGAATGGCAAACCACTTCAGTATTCTTGCCTTGAGAACCCCATGAACAGTATGAAAAGGCAAAATGATAGGATACTGAAAGAGGAACTCCCCAGGTCAGTAGGTGCCCAATATGCTACTGGAGATCACTGGAGAAATAACTCCAGAAAGATGAAGGGATGGAGCCAAAGCAAAAACAATACCCAGCTGTGGATGTGACTGGTGATAGAAGCAAGCTCCAATGCTCTAAAGAGTAATATTGCATAGGAACCTGGAATGTCAGGTCCATGAATCAAGGCAAATTGGAAATGGTCAAACAAGAGATGGCAAGGGTGAACGTCGACATTCTAGGAATCAGTGAACTAAAATGGACTGGAATGGGTGAATTGAACTCAGATGACCATTACATCTACTACTGCGGGCAGAAATCCCTTAGAAGAACTGGAGTAGCCATCATGGTCAACAAAAGAGTCTGAAATGCAGTACTTGGATGTAATCTCAAAAATGACAGAATGATCTCTGTTTCTTTCCAAGGCAAACCATTCAATATCACAGTTATCCAAGTCTATGCCCCAACCAGTAACACTGAAGAAGCTGAAGATGAGCAGTTCTATGAAGACCTACAAGACCTTTTAGAACTAACACCCAAAAAAGATGTCCCTTTCATTATAGGGGACTGGAATTCAAAAGTAGGAAGTGAAGAATCACCTGGAGCAACAGGCAAATTTGGCCTTGGTATACAGAATGAAGCAGGGCAAGGACTAATGGAGTTTTGCCAAGAAAATACACTGGTCATAGCAAACACCCTCTTCCAAAAACACAAGAGAAGACTCTACACATGGACATCACCAGATGGTCGACACCAAAATCAGATTGATTATATTCTTTGTAGCCAAAGATGAAGAAGTTCTATAGAGTCAACAAAAACGACCAGGAGCTGACTGTGGCTCAGATCATGAACTCCTTATTACCAAATTCAGACTCAAATTCAAGAAAGTAGGGAAAACCGCTAGACCATTCAGGTATGACCTAAATCAAATCCCTTATGATTATACAGTGGAAGTGAGAAATAGATTTAAGGGCCTAGATCTGATAGATAGAGTGCCTGATGAACTATGGAATGAGGTTCGTGACATTGTACAGGAGACAAGGATCAAGACCATCCCCATGGAAAAGAAATGCAAAAAAGCAAAAGGGCTGTCTGGGGAGGCCTTACAAATAGCTCTGAAAAGAAGAGAGGTGAAAAGCAAAGGAGAAAAGAAAAGATATAAGCATCTGAATGGAGAGTTCCAAAGAATAGCAAGAAGACATAAGAAAGCCTTCTTCAGCGATCAATGCAAAGAAATAGAGGAAAAGAACAGAATGGGAAAGACTAGAGATCTTGTCAAGAAAATTAGAGATACCAAGGGAACATTTCATGCAAAGATGGCACAATAAAGGACAGAAATGGTATGGACCTAACAGAAGCAGAAGATATTAAGAAGAGGTGGCAAGAATACACAGAAGAACTGTACAAAAAAGATCTTCATGACCCACATAATCATGATGGTGTGATCACTCACCTAGAGCCAAACATCTTGGAATGTGATGTCAAGTGGGCCTTAGAAAGCATCACTATGAACAAAGCTAGTGGAGGTGATGGAATTCCAGTTGAGCTGTTTCAAATCCTGGAAGATGATGCTGTGAAAGTGCTGCACTCAATATACCAGCAAGTTTGGAATACTCAGCAGTGGCCACAGGACTGGAAAAGGTCAGTTTTCATTCCAATCCCAAAGAAAGGCAATATCAAAGAATGCTCAAACTACCAAACAATTGCACTCATCTCACATGCTAGTAAAGTAACGCTCAAAATTCTCCAAGCCAGGCTTCAGCAATATGTGAATCGTGAACTTCCAGATGTTCAAGCTGGATTTAGAAAAGGCAGAGGAACCAGAGATCAAATTTCCAACATCCGCTGGATCATGGAAAAAGCAAGAAAGTTCCAGAAAAATATCTATTTCTGCTTGATTGACTATGCCAAAGCCTTTGACTGTATGGATCACAATAAACTGTGGAAAATTCTGAAAGAGATGGGAATACCAGACCACCTGACCTGCCTCTTAAGAAACCTATATGCAGGTCTGGAAGCAACAGTTAGAACTGGACATGGAACAATACACTGGTTCCAAATAGGAAAAGGAGCATGTCAAGGCTGTATATTGTCACCCTGCTTATTTAACTTATATGCAGAGTACATCATGAGAAACGCTGGGCTGGAAGAAGCACAAGCTGGAATCAAGATTGCCAGGAGAAATATCAATAACCTCAGATATGCAGATGACACCACCCTTATGGCAGAAAGTGAAGAGGAACTAAACAGCTTCTTGATGAAAGTGAAAGAGGAGAGTGAAAAAGTTGGCTTAAAGCTCAACATTCAGAAAACAAAGATCATGGCATCTGGTCCCATCATTTCATGGGAAATAGATGGGGAAACAGTGGAAACAGTGGCTGACTTTATTTTTTGGGGGCTCCAAAATCACTGCAGATGGTGACTGCAGCCATAAAATTAAAAGACGCTTACTCCTTGGAAGAAAAGTTATGACCAACCTAGATAGCATATTCAAAAGCAGACATTACTTTGCCAACAAAGGTCCGTCTAGTCAAGGCTATGGTTTTTCTTGTGGTCATGTATGGATGTGAGAGTTGGACTGTGAAGAAGGCTGAGCACCAAAGAATTGATGCTTTTTATCTGTGGTGTTGGAGAAGACACTTGAGAGTCTCATGGACTGCAAGGAGATCCAACCAGTCCATTCTCAAGGAGATCAGCCCTGGGTGTTCTTTGAAAGGACCGACACTAAAGCTGAAACTCCAGTACTTTGGCCACCTCATGTGAAGAGTTGACTCATTGGAAAAGACTGATGCTGGGAGGGATTGGGGGCAGGAGGAGAAGGGGACGACAGAGGATGAGATGGCTGGATGGCATCACTGACTCATGGACTTGAGTCTGAGTGAATTCCGAGAGTTGGTGATGGACAGGGAGGCCTGGCGTGCTGCAATTCATGGGGTTGCAAAGAGTCGGACATGACTGAGCGACTGAACTAAACTGAACTGAACTGATCTAAAGATCTGTCCCACCAAATTCCCTGGAGCACAGAGTCCCTCACTCCACCCTGAACCCCCTCAGGGATTGTTGAAAGTCAACAGCTATAGCAGCACAGGGTTCAATCATTGTAGAGGCAGATGGCAAATACCTTTGTTGCTCAGTCATTAGCAATGCTCTTCAGTTCAGTCAGTTCAGTTGCTCAGTCTTGTCCAACTCTGCAATCCCATGAATTGCAGCAAGCCAGGCCTCCCCGTCCATCACCAACTCCCGGAGTCCACCCAAACCCATGTCCATTGAGTCGGTGATGCCATCCAACCATCTCATCCTCTGTCGTCCCCTTCTCCTCCTGCCCCCAATCCCCGCTAGCATCAGGGTCTTTTCAAATGAGTCAGCTCTTTGCATCAGGTGGCCAAAGTATTGGAATTTCAGCTTCAACATCAATCCTTCCAATGAACACCCAGGACTGATCTCTTTTACGATGGACTAGTTGGATCTCCTTGCAGTCCAAGGGACTCTCAAGAGTCTTCTCCAACACCACACTTCAAAAGCATCAATTCTTCGGCACTCAGCTTTCTTTATAGTCCAACTCTCACATCCATACATGACCACTTGAAAAACCATAGCCTTGACTAGACGGACCTTTGTTGGCAAAGTAATGTCTATGCTTTTTATTATGCTATCTAGGTTGGTCATAACTTTTCTTCCAATGAGTAAGCGTCTTTTAATTTCATGGCTACAGTCACCATCTGCAGTGATTTTGGAGCCCCCCAAAAATAAAGTCAGCCACTGTTTCCACTGTTTCCCCATCTATTTCCCATGAAGTGATGGGACCGGATGCCATGATCTTCGTTTTCTGAATGTTGAGCTTTAAGCCAACTTTTTCACTCTCTTCTTTCACTTTTATCAAGAGGCTGTTTAGTTCTTCTTCACTTTCTGCAATAAGGGTGGTGTCATCTGCATATCTGAGGTTATTGATATTTCTCCCGGCAATCTTGATTCCAGCTTGTGCTTCTTCCAGCCCAGCGTTTCTCATGATGTACTCTGCATATAAGTTAAATAAGCAGAGTGACAATATACAGCCTTGATGTACTCCTTTTCCTATTTGGAACCAGTCTGTTGTTCCATGTCGAGTTCTAACTGTTGCTTCCTGACCTGCATACAGGTTTCTCAAGAGGCAGGTCAGGTGGTCTGGTATTCCCATCTCTTTCAGAATTTTCCACAGTTTATTGTGATCCACACAGTCGAAGGTTTTGGCAATGCTCTTGGTACGTGCCAATTTGTGGTTGACAGTATGTAGATGAAAGAGATAGACAATGATACCTAGATAGATTCCTGATATCAAATTAAAATGATGGGCAAACTTCTCATCCATTTCATCTGGTTCTCCCTTTGCTCCCATCTTGGGTGCCTGGAGTTCAGGCTATGGGATTGGCAGCAGCAAAGTAGCCTAGCTTTGCTAAAACCCCTAGGCACCCAGCCATACATTTTCCCCATTGAAGCCACCACCTAGATTTCTAAGAGGGTCAGTTTAGCTGAAGAGGCAATAAGGGAAGAGGCAATAAGGAAAGAGGCCAAGAGGAGATTCATAGATTATAGCCAAACCTGTCCCTTCCAACGTTGAAACTAAGCCAGAAACAAAAGGCAACAAGAAAGAATAAAGCTTCAGGAAAAATGTGCAAGCAAGAGGCAAAGAAGGAGAAAAATGGAAATCTACTAGGACTGGGGTGGTTAACCAAGACACTAAAGACTGCAGGAAAGAAAAAACAACAAAAAAAGGAGAGCATGGCCTCCGATGCAGCAGGATATAAAGAAGTCAAGTCAGTCTGGCATACTTAAACCAAGTCTTATCGGTGGTCCCTGCACCTTCGTCCCTCAACAATATGGAGGAAAGATTGTTTTTTTTTTAAATCACCTATTTAGAATATGCAAATGTTTGGTAGTTCCAGAGACATATTTTTTAATATAAATTTATTTATTTTAATTGAAGAAGGAAGAAATTCCACTTCATCTTATTTAAAAAGCATGTTTAGATAAGTATAAATGCTTCTTTTTGGAGGTGAAGTCATGAACTGGCTGTTTGTTTTTCTGTAAAGCCATAAATTAGTGAGATATTGAATTAAAGGAAGCTTTGACTGCCTGTGTGTCAGCTTAGCATTCCATATACTGAAGGCAAGGGTAGTGTTTACATCCTGTTACACAAAGTCTATCTAAATGGTAATTTAGAGCTGCAATCAGGCAGTTAACTTGTCATAAATAATTAAAGCCATTTATTTATGTTGTTTCATCAATTATCATATCAGAAAGCAAAGAAAGCTGTCAAAGACAATTTGGATAATGTCAAAAGCATTCGGGGAACTAACTTGAAAAGGGCCACAATGACAATTAGAATATCATTAAGAATAAAAACTGCAGTTACCTCATGAATTGAAACATAACAAAAATGTTAAAAACCAATGAGTTGATAACGATTCCAAAAAATATATCCATTGGTCACCTTTACAGGATGATGCTAAGGGAATCCAAGCTGCCCCCAGAGTGATGAAATAGTTTTCGAGAGGAATATTTCCTGTATAGACATATCCCAACTGGTAAATGAAGGAAGAATTATAGAAATGGAATATCACCATCTTATAAACCTCTAATGAAATAATGAATCTGGGTAATGATTATCAATGGCCACTAATATCCTAGAAAAGAGACTCAGCCAGATATTCTGTACCTCTCGATGGAAAGAAACATACACAAAATTTATGAAATATTTCTGCTCCCCCAAAAATCAGTCTTTGAATCATATCAAAGCTCTAGGTCTACCAGCTTACAGGAAGTATAAGGAACAAAAGAATATGCTAATCAACATTTCAGAGATATGATCAGCAAAATCCAAAATGTGAGAAAGTTTACAGGATAAACAACCTTTTTCTTCAACAAATAAATTGAAATAATTTTAAAATAAAAACAGAGACAGGGAACCAATGAATTGGAGACCTATGAGACATCCACGAAATACAACATATGGAGCTTATTTGATTCCTGTTTCAAACAAACTATAAAAGAAAAATTAGTCATTCAGGAAAATTGGAATACTAAATGGAAATATCATACTATTAAGAAAATTGTTAATTGTTTTATGTTATTCATATCCAATTTTTTCTTTAAAGTCTATACTGTTTGGATGGATTAAATATGATTGACTAGAAATTGATAATTATTGAAGTTGGTTGGTGAGAATATGGTAATCCATTACTATCTACTTTTATGTATATATGTTTGAAAAGATCCATAAGAAAAAATAAGAAGCATACATCTATAGTGTCCCTAATATAAATTCATGCCCTTACTAAGAACTGAACTAATCCTGAACATAAATGCACCATTGCTCTAGTTTGGTAGAAATGCAATAACAAGGTCAGAAAAAGAAGTATAATTAAACAAATTATGAAGGGCAAGCACAGTAAGTTAAAAAAAAACAAACATAAGCTAAACCCTTTGGCCATTCATAGGCACTAAAGATGTTAACACGATGAAAGGAATACTAGAACTTTTCAGACTTCCCTAGTAGCTCAGATGGTAAAGAATCTGTCTGCAGTGCAGGAGACCTGGGTTTGCTCCCTGGGTGGGGAAGATCCCCTGGAGAAGGGAATGGCTCCTCACTCCAGTATTCTTGCCTGGAGAATTCCATGGACAGAGGAGCCTGGTGGGCTACAGCTATGGTGTTGGAGAAGACTCTTGAGAGTCCCTTGGACTGCAGGGGGATCAAACCACTCAATCCTAAAGGAAATTAACCCTGAATATTCATTGGAAGGACTGATGCTGAAGCTGAAGCTCCAATAATTTGGCCACCTGATGTCGACTCCTTGGAATAGACCCTGATGCTGGGAAAGATTGAAAGCAGGAGGAGAAGAAGACAACAAAGGACGAGATAGTTGGATGGCACCACCGACTCAATGGACATAAGTTTGAGCAAGTTCCAGGAGATGGTGAAAGACAGGGAAGCCTGGCATGCTGCAGTTCTGCAGTGGGGTCCCAAAGAGTAGGACACAACTGAGTGACTGAACAACAACAGAACTTTTCAGGTATTTTTGCAATTGTATTTGGAGATTTACCAAATGCATTGGTAAGAGAATGATGACAGCAAGTTAATTCTTCTAAAAACCAAATTTGATCATCTGTAGTCTCTATCATCACCCCTAGTCTCCTCCTCTGCCTTTCTTCTCTCAGCAACAGCTGCCATTGTCTCATCTGGAACCAGTCATTCAAGCCAGAAACCTGGGAATCACTGACTCCTTCTCCCGTATTCTCCACATCCAATTCTTTACCAAGAGCTGTTAATTTGCAAATAATTCTAAAATACTTCCATTTCTCTCCATCTCTCCTTCTATAATTCTAGCAAATGCCGCCATAATTTCTCATCCACACTACTGCAATGACCTCTCAATTCTTTTAGCCATCCCTCCACTCTTACCCTCTCCAATCAATTCTCAGCAGTGCTGCTAGAATGTTTGCAAAATGTAAATCCTGTCAGGCTCATTTCCCTGCCTAAATCCCTTCTATGTCTTCCCCTGTGTCTTGAGATAAATGCCAGAATCTTAAACATAGTATGGCTTCCCAGATGGCTCAGCGGTAAAGAATCTGCCTGCACTGCAGGAAATGTGGGCTCTAGTATCACTCACCTTTGAAAGCCCTCCCTTGATCCATATTCTTCTCCACTCAATTTCTCAACAGTTCTTGAGAGCAAAATTTTTCTAAAGAATTATCTATTCTCATTGATTCCTCTTCCTAATCTCCCATTCACTGTTCAGTACACTCTGGAATGGCTCCTGTCTATATCACACCACTGAGCCTGCTCTTGTCAAGAGTACTGAAGACCTCTATGTTGCCAAATCCAATGGACATATCTCTGTTGTCTTCTTACTTGATGCCCTAAGAGCTGATGAAGCCCTTTTTGAAACAGTTACCTCTCTTGAATCCTGGGATATCACTGACTACTAATTTTCCTCTTATCCCACTTGTCTTTATCAGTCTCCTTTGCTGGATTCTTCCATATGTTGGGGCTCCTCAGGGATCTTTTCTTGACCCTCTTCTTATGTCCCACTTTATATCTTTTCCTTAAAAGGCATTCTCATGATACTGGTGACTCCCAAAACCATAACTCCAGCCCAGTGCTCTCTGCTGAGCTTTAAATTCATATACTTGACTGCCTACTGGACATCTCCACTTAATGTTCTCTGAGTACTTCAAATTCAAACATGTCTTATGGTAGAGTCATTATCTTCTTTCCAAATGTGTGCTCCTTTTCAAATGTTACCTATCTCATGGGCACTACCATCCAATCACTTGCAGAAGCTAGAAAACCAAAGTAATTCTTGATTCATTCTTTTTCTTTATCCCTAATCAGCCACAAAACTATTTCTAAGATATAAGCATCTGAATGCAGAGTTCCAGAGAATAGCAAGAAGAGATAAGAAAGCCTTCCTCAGCTATCAATGCAAACAAATAGAGGAAAACAACAGAATGGGAAAGACTAGAGATCTCATCAAGAATATTAGAGATAGCAAGAGAACATTTCATGCAAAGATGGGCACAATAAAGGACAGAAATGGTCTGGACCTAACAAAGCAGAAGATATTAAGAAGAAGTGGCAAGAATACATGGAAGAACTGTACAAAACAGATCTTCACGACCCAGATAATCATGATGATGTGATCACTAATCTGGAGCCAGACATCCTGGAATGTGAGGTCAAGTGGGCCTTAGAAAGCATCACTACGAACAATGCTAGTGGAGGTGATGGAATTCCAGTGGAGCTATTTCAAATCCTGAAAGATGATGCTGTGAAAGTGCTGCACTCAATATGCCAGCAAGTTTGGAAAACTCAGCAGTGGCCACAGGACTGGAAAAGGTCAGTTTTCATTCCAATTCCAAAGAAAGGCAATGCCAAAGAATGCTCAAACTACCGCACAATTGCACTCATCTCACACGCTAGTAAAGTAATGCTCAAATTCTCCAAGCCAGGCTTCAGCAATACGTGAACCGTGAACTCCCTGATGTTCAAGCTGGTTTTAGAAAAGGCAGAGGAACCAGAGATCAAATCGCCAATATCCACTGGATCATGGAAAAAGCAAGAGTTCCAGAAAAACATCTATTTCTGCTTTATTGACTATGCCAAAGCCTTTGACTGTGTGGATCACAATAAACTGTGGAATATTCTGTAAGAGATGGGAATACCAGACCACCTGAAAATAGATGGGGAAACAGGGAAAACAGGGGAAACAGTGTCAGACTTCATTTTGGGGGGCTCCAAAATCACTGCAGATGGTGACTGCAGCCATGAAATTAAAAGACGCTTACTCCTTGGAAGAAAAGTTATGACCAACCTAGATAATACTATCTAGAGACATTACTTTGCCGACTAAGGTCCGTCTAGTCAAGGCTATGGTTTTTCCTGTGGTTACGTGTGGATGTGAGAGTTGGACTGTGAAGAAGGCTGAGCGCCGAAGAATTGATGCATTTGAACTGTGGTGTTGGAGAAGACTCTTGAGGGTCCCTTGGACTGCGAGGAGATCCAACCAGTCCATTCTGAAGGAGATCAACCCTGGGTGTTCTTTGGAGGGAATGATGCTAAAGCTGAAGCTCCAGTACTTTGGCCACCTCATGTGAAGAGTTGACTCACTAGAAAAGACTCTGATGCTGGGAGGGATTGGGGGCAGGAGGAGAAGGGGACGACCGAGGATGATATGGCTAGATGGCATCACGGACTCGATGGACGTGAGTCTGAGTGAACTCTGGGAGATGGTGATGGACAGGGAGGCCTGGTGTGCTGCGATTCATGTGGTTGCAAATAGTCGGACACGACTGAGCAACTGAACTGAATATCTTTTGACTCTCTCCAAATATCTTTTCCCCATCCCTGGAACCAGAAGCCGTAAGAATTAAAAAATATTGTGGTACTCTCATTTCTACTATAATTCAATAGTACGAAACTCACATGTATGTTAAAATTAAAATAGCTTCTGACAAAGACTCCCTCCTTGACCAAACTTTAATTAGGCTCCGCTGAGCTCTCTTCTTGACTAAGACTCAACCTCAGCCTACCTTTAGCAAAGAATCCTGTTAAGATAGTTTGCAAAGAATATCCATACCCTTGATGTCTCCTCTTAGTAATTTTCTATCCAGTGACCCCCCTCACTGTGCTCATAGGCTATAAATCCCCAGTTGTCGTTGTATTTGGAGTTGAGATCAGTCTCTCTCTCTTACTGCAATAGTCTCTCCTCTCTTGCAATAATTTTGAATAAAGTCTTCCTTACCATTTTAACAAGTGTTAAAATAATTTTTAACATTCCTTCCAAATTTACTGATGCAAGCTTAATAACTTCATCATAACTAATTTTTTTTCCTTTTTCTTGGTTCCCCCACATTGCTAGTATCCTAAATATGTGCTTAGTCTGCCTGCTAGGAAATTTAACGCTATTCACTCCTACACTTAAATTCAGGCTATCAACACTTAATTCCAAAGCAACATATTTCCTATGACATTGATTCATTTGTATTTGCTGTTTCTCCTACCTGGAATCCCTTGGTCTGTCCTGCACATTTGATAGACTAGCTTCAGCTTTCCTTTAAGTCTCTTCTTAGACGTAATTCACTTTGGGATGACTTCTAACCTAATAATGTGCTAGGATTAACCTGCCCTGACTTTTAACAGCTTATTATGTTCAGTGACATCATTTGGTAGCTTGAAACTGGTGATAAGGGAAGTATTTACACCACAAAAATCAGCATGCACTAACAAATCAGGGCTTTTTTTCCCCCCAGAGAACTGATTGTTAAACATTAACCAGTACCTATAACTGCCCCACCTCCTCACCACCTGTCCCAAATTTGGTTTAGTGGCTCTGCTATGGGCTCTGATGATAACCCTACACCCATTACTATGCACTGCAGGTGACTTATCTGTGTCTCCCTCCAGGCTGAAATTTTCTTGATGGTAGAGATACTTTATATCTAGAATCTTATCCAGTATTTGGCTCACAGAAGTTACTAATTAGTATTATTCAGTTCAGTTCAGTCGCTCAATCATGTCTGACTCTTTGCGACCCCCATGAATCACAGCACGCCAGGCCTCCCTGTCCATCACCGGAGTTCACTCAAACTCATGTCCATCAATTCAGTGATGCCATCCAGCCATCTCATCCTTGGTCATCCCCTTCTGCTCCTGCCCCCAATCCCTCCAGGCATCAGAGTCTTTTCCAATGAGTCAACTCTTTGTATGAGGTGGCCAAAGTACTGGAGTTTCAGCTTTAGCATCATTCCCTCCAAAGAACACCCATGGTTGATCTCCTTCAGAATGGACTGGTTGGATCTCCTTGCAGTCCAAGGGACTCTCAAGAGTCTTCTCCAACACCACAGTTCAAAAGCATCAATTCTTCGGTGCTCAGCTTTCTTCACAGTCCAACTCTCACATCCATACATGACCACTGGAAAAACCATAGCCTTGACTAGACGGACCTTAGTCGGCAAAGTAGTGTTTCTGCTTTTGAATATGCTATCTAGGTTGGTCATAACTTTTCTTGCAAGGAGTAAGCGTCTTTTAATTTCATGGCTGCAGTCACCATCTGCAGTGATTTTGGAACCCAAAAAAATAAAGTCTGACATTGTTTCCACTGTTTCCCCATCTATTTGCCATGAAGTGATGGGACCAGATGCCAGGATCTTCGTTTTCTGAATGTTGAGCTTTAAGCCAACTTCTTCACTCTCCTCTTTCACTTTCATCAAGAGGCTTTTTAGCTCCTCTTCACTTTCTGCCATAAGGGTGGTGTCATCTGCATATCTGAGGTTATTGATATTTCTCCCGGCAATCTTGATTCCAGCTTGTGTTTCTTCCAGTCCAGCGTATTTCATGATGTACTCTGCATAGAAGTTAAATAAGCAGGGTGACAACATACAGCCTTGACGTACTCCTTTTCCTATTTGGAACCAGTCTGTTGTTCCATGTCGAGTTCTAACTGTTGCTTCCTGACCTGCATATAGGTTTCTCAAGAGGCAGGTCAGGTGGTCTGGTATTCCCATCTCTTTCAGAATTTTCCACAGTTTATTGTGATCCACACAGTCAAAGGCTTTGGCATAGTCAATAAAGCAGAAATAGATGTTTTTCTGGAACTCTGTTGCTTTTTCCATGATCCAGCCCTAGAGGAGCAACCCCACGTCCAAGAAGTGGCAGCTAGCTGCACGGGTGCAGGAGGGCCAAGAGGAGCTACTCCACCTTCAAGGTCAGGAGGGATTGCCGTGAGGAGATACCCCTCATCCAAGGTAAGAAGCAGTGGCTGAGCTTTGCTGGTGCATCCATGAAAAGATACCCCACAACCAAGGTAAGAGAAACCCAAGTAAGACAGTAGGTGTTACGAGAGGGCATCAGAGGGCAGACACACTGAAACCATAATCACAGAAAACTAGCCAATCTGATCACACGGACCACAGCCTTGTCTAACTCAATGAAACTAAGCCATGGCCGTGGGGCCACCCAAGATGGGAGGGTCATGGTGGAGAGGTCTGACAGAATGTGGTCCACTGGAGAAGGGAATGGCAAACCACTTCAGTATTCTTGCCTTGAGAACCCCATAACAGTATGAAAATTAGTATTATTAGTCTTTGCTTATCTGAATGAATGACTAGAAGGCATGTTTGTTAAGCACTTACCAACGCTGGGAGAAACATTAACAGAGATGCTGGTTCTTGACTGCCATCTTCAGTGATCACTTATTTGCCTAAAAAGCATGGAATCAGAGCAAGGGGACTGAGTTGGATAGTTTCCACGGCCTGTGCCATCAAGCTGTGATTGATGCAGTTATTTCATTTATGCTACAGGTGTATGTTTGCCCCACGCAATGGACCATGCTAGCCATGGTCCAGGGCTCCCTCTCTCTCCCCTGCCTCTCAAGCAGCAGAAAAGACTGTAGTGTTTGCCTCTCTGATTCCCTCTCTTCTTGGCCTCCATTGCTCATCAGACAGCGCTTGTTGACATCAAGGGACTGCAATAGCTTGCAGATCCAGTAATATCTGACATGGCAGATTTCCAAATCCACTCATATAATGATATAGAAATGGTACCATAAGCAGAGTTCTGGTGTAGAGGAGAACCTCTCTAAAAATAGCTATGATCAGAAACTTAAGAGTTCTAACTCCTTTATATGGGACGACAAATTCCCAGATAGCTAGAAGCACTCCCTGGGGATTCCAAAAATAGCTATAGTGGAATAATCCATACTCTAGCTATTCAAAGTATGATCTGAGAGACTTTCCTGGTGGTCCAGTGGCTAGGACTTCATAATCCCAGTGCAGGGGCCCTGGGTTCAATCCCTGGTCAGGGAACTAGATCCAATATGCTGCAAATAACACCCAGCACAGCCAAATAATTTTTTTTCAAAAGCATAATCTGAGATCAAGAAGCATCAGCACCATCTGAAACCTTGTTAGAAATGCAGAATCTTAGGCTCCAATCTGTACCTATTGGTTGGATTAGAGTCTGCATTTTAAACAGATTCCCCCAGGTGATCTGTATGCATATTTAAGTTTGAAAGGCACTGATCTATAGAACATTGAATTTTTTATAACCAAGCAGTTACAAAAACCATGGAGTTTCTGTACTTCAAGCAGTTACCCTAAACCATGGAGTTTAGGGTGTTAATGCTAATGGTACTTTATAATAATAAATACTATTTATGTACAATTGAGATATTTACATTCATTCTGTCACTGAATGAAAAAATAACTCTACTACTTAGCCAATTAAAATCCACCTGATGCTCAAGCTTGAAAGCTCACCATCTAAAAAAGAAGTGGAATAATCCACATAATGAAAATGAGTATATTACCCAAACCAATCTATAGTTTCAATGCAACCCCTATCAAGCTACCAACAGTATTTTTCACAGAACTAGAACAAATAATTTCACAATTTGTATGGAAATACAAAAAACCTTGAATAACCAAAGCAATCTTGAGAAAGAATGGAACTGGAGGAATCAACCTGCCTGACTTCAGACTATACTACAAAGCCACAGTCATCAAGACAGTATGTAATGGCACAAAGACAGAAATATAGATCCATGGAACAAAGTAGAAAGACAAGAGAGAAATCCACACACCTATGGACACCTTATCTTTGACTCTAGATATGCGAAGAAACAAGAGGGAATCTTTTCCTGGATGATAACTGTCTAGTAAGACAGGTGGTTCAGAGACTTTTGGCTACTGTTAACAGGGCCTAGTCCAGGAATAGCACATTGAGTGACCTAACAATGAAATCCTGGTCGAACCTAGGAATGAGCATTCTTAGTTCTGTGGGACAAAAGGAAATGCCTCCCAAACTTTGGCCAAAATGAAGACCAAAGGGGAGGGTAATCACAAAACAATGTTGCTCACTATTCAGTTCTACAAGAATCAAGTTATCAGCCACTACAGTCACTGACCTACAGTACACCCTGAAATGAATTCAGGACAAAGCTCAGGATGAGGCACTTTGTTCACTGGGAAAACTGGCAAAACTGGCCCTTAGAGAGTTAGATATTTCCAAGAGAAAATTTTATGAACCCAAATTTCTTGCATCGTCCTATATTTAGCATGCATGCATGCTCAGTCACTTCAGTAGTGTTCAACTCTGCGACCCCATGGACTGTAGCCTTCCAGGCTCCTCAGTCCATGGGATTCTTGCCATTCCCTTCCCCAGGGGATCTTCTTAACCCAAACTCAAACATGCGTCTCATATATTACAAGCAAATATCACTGAGCCAGCAGGGAAGCCCTTAGAAAAGCACAAAAACCATTAACTAAAGTATCTGTTCCTCAAAAATAGCAGTAACCTTATACCAAGATGTGTCCTTGATTTCAAATACCCTTTGTCAAGTAAAATATATCAATAGCTCTCTGGCTCTATAAAGATTGAGCCATTTTGAGTTTATTTTTGTGTATGGTGTGAGAGAGTGTTCTAACTTCTTTGATTTACATGCAACTGTCCAGCTTTGCCAACACTGCTTACCGAAGAGACTATCTTTTCTCCATTGCATATTCTTGCTTCCTTTGTTGAAGGTAATAATCAGGTCCTTAACTTTTTAAGTCTGTCATTCATTGACAGTTATTGTCTACTCTGATGCCTTTGCAAAAATGCTTCATCTTCAAGAAGATTCATAGAAAGGACTTTTTGACAAGTATGTTTCCAACAAATTTCAGATCATACCACTGAATTGGGTAAGAACTTAAATAATTCTAATGGAAACCCATTAGAATTTAATGGAAGCGAAGAAAAACTAAAGAGCCTCTTGATGAAAGTGAAAGAGGAGAGTGAAAAAGTTGGCTTAAAATCCAACATTCAGAAAACTAAGATCATGGCACCTGGTCCCATCACTTCATGATAAATAGATGGGGAAACAATGGAAACAGTGAAGGACTTTATTTTGGGGGGCTCCAAAATCACTGCAGATGGTGACTGCAGCCATGAAATTAAAAGATGCTTGCTCCTTGGAAGGAAAGCTATGATCAACTTAGACAGCATATTAAAAAGCAGAGACATTACTTTGCCAAAAAAGGTCTGTCTAGTCAAAGCTATGGTTTTTCCAGTAGTCATGTATGGATGTGAGAGTTGGACTATAAAGAAAGCTGAGCACTGAAGAATTGATGCTTTGGAACTGTGATGTTGGAGAAGACTCTGGAAAGTTCCTTGGACTGCAATGAGACCCAACCAGTCCATCCTAAAGGAAATCAGTCCTGAATATTCATTGGAAGGACTGATGCTGAAGCTGAAGCTCCAATACTTTGGCCACCTGATGCGAAGAACTGACTCACTAGAAAAGACCCTGATGCTGGGAAAGATTGAAGGAGGGAGGAGAAGGGGATGACAGAGGATGATGAGATGGTTGGATGGCATCACCAACTCAATGGACATGAGTTTGAGTAAACTCTGGGAGTTGGTGGTGGACAGGGAGGCCTGGCATGCTGCAGTCCATGGGGTTGCAAAGAATTGGACATGACTGAGCGACTGAACTGACTGAATGGAAACCCTGATGGTTTCATAAAACTGTTAACAAAAGATCAAGAATTAGCTGCATATGACTGAGTGAACTGATAAATATGGTTATAACTTTATGGGATTTTTTGGTCTGAAATATTATTGGCTTCTAATCTGTGTACTCCAGACATAAAGAAACCTTTATCCTTAAGCTAATTATGAAAAAAAGTGAGAGCACTAGTCACTCAATCATGTCCGACTCTCCAACCCCATGGACTGTAGCCCACCGGGGTCCTCTGTCCATGGGATTTCCCAGACAAGAATACTGGAGTGTGTTGCCATTCTCTTCTCCAGAGGATCTTCCCAACCCAGGGATTGAACCCAGGTCTCCTGCATTGCAGATGGATTCTTTACTGTCTGAGCCATCAGGGAAGCTCTATATTAATACCATTGTAAGTAGAATTGATTCCCAGGTAGCACAAATGATAAAGAATCTGCCTGCCAATACAGGAGACACAAGAGACTTGGGTTTGATCCCTGGGTAGGGAGGATCCCCTGGAGAAGGAAATGGCACCCACTCCAGTATTCTTGCCTGGGAAATTCCATGGACAGAGGAGCCTGGCAGACTACAGTCCATGGGGTTGCAAAGAGTCAGACAGGACTGAGCACACACACACACCAAAGCAGAATTGAAAAGTTTATCTTTTTTCTCTCTGAATGATCCCTCCATAAATTGGAAATTCTTAGGTTTCCAACAGCCTTAACAGGCTATTATCAGGCCTAAGAAAGGCCACTTCCTGACAGATGAAAGAATCTCAAGATATCTTGGGGACCTCAAAAAGAGAGGAAGTCATCCAAGTCTATAGATACTGCAGGTGATATCTGATCACAAGTCCATGCCATGGCTTTCCTGGCCTGAAGAGATCTTTTGAAATTTGAATCTAAGATTATGAAAAGTTCCAGCAAAGCCAGTTTTTTGAAAAACTGTATGCTCAATCACATATGTAAATAATCAAGCCAAGTTTATCGAAATCAGACTTATTTTACACATAAAATAGTCTTAATTTAGCTTTAGTTAGTAGAAATAAGGGTAATTTTAGACAGAAAAAATTATGTTTCAATAATACAGCTTTGTAAACATTCTTTGACATAAATCATACCAATGTTTTCTTAGGTTAGTCTCCCAAGGCAATAGAAAAAATAAAATAAACAAATGGTACCTAATCAAACTTACAAGCTTTTGCACAGCAAAGAAAACCATTAAAAATGGAAAGACAACCCTATGGAATTGGAGAAAATATTTGAAAATGATGTGATAGACAAGGACTTACAACTCATACAACTCAACAACAAAAACCAAACAACCCAATTGAAAAATCAGCAGAAGACCTTAATAGACATTTCTCCAAAGAAGATATACAAATGGCCAGTAGGCACATGAAAAGATGCTCAACATCGCAAATTATAAGAG
Source organism: Capricornis sumatraensis (assembly GCF_032405125.1). Classification (NCBI taxonomy): domain Eukaryota; kingdom Metazoa; phylum Chordata; class Mammalia; order Artiodactyla; family Bovidae; genus Capricornis; species Capricornis sumatraensis. The sequence continues at coordinate 9,256,197 of NC_091092.1, forward strand.
AAATGCAAATCAAAACTACAGTGAGGTACTACCTCACACCAGTCAGAATGGCCATCAATAAAAAGTTTACAAACAACAGGGACTTCCCTCATGGTCCAGTGGTTAAGACTTCACCTTCCAAAGCAGGGAATACAGGTTTGATCCCACATGCCGGCAAAAAAAAAAATGGTCCACATCAAAAAGTCTACAAATAACAAATGCTGGAGAGGATGTGGAGAAAAGGGAACCCTCCTACACTGTTAGTGGGAATGTAAGTTGGTACATCCGCTATGGAAAAAACAGTATGGAGATTCCTCATAAAACTAAAAATAAAATTACCATATTATCCAGCAATCTCATTCCTAGGAATATACTCAGCCAAAACTGTAATTCAAAAAGATACATGCACCCCTGTGTTCATGGCAGCACTGTTCACAACAGCCAAAACATGGAAACAATCTATATGTCTATAGACAGATGAGTGGATAAAGATATATATATATATAGTGGAATACTACTCAGCCATAAAAAAGAATGAAATACTGCCATTTGCAGCAACATGGATGCAACTAGAAATTATCATACTAAGTGAAATAAGTCACGAAAAGAAAGACAAACACTATATGATACACATATGTGTAATCTAAAATATGACACAAATGAATTTATCCACAAAACAGAAATAGACATGGAGAACAGACTGATGATTGCCAAGAAAGGGGTGAGGGAGAAGGATGGACTGCAAGTTTGGGAGTTTGGGGTTGGTAGATGAGAACTATTACATTTTGAATTGATAACAAAGTCAATGTATAGAACAGGGAACTATATTGAATATTCTGTGATAAACCATAATAGAAAAAAATATTAAGAAAAGAATGTATATATGTGTATAACTGAGTCATTTTGCTATACAGCAGAGATAGGTACAACATTGTAAATGACTACACTTCAATTTTTTTTTAATTTTAAAAATAATACACTTTTGTGGATATTAAGTTCTAGTGCTGAAGTTTGGTTGTTGTTGCTGTTTTAGTCGCAAAGTCATGTCTCTTGTGACTGCATAGACTGTAGCCCAGCAGGCTCCTCTGTCCATGGGATTTCCCAGGCAAGAATACTGGAGTGGGTTGCCATTTCCTTCTCCAGGGGAATCTTCCCAACCCAGGGATCAAATCCAAATCTTCTGTACTGGCAGATGGATTATTTACTACTGAGCCATCGGGGAGGCCCCTGAGGTTTGGTATTCACTGACTAAGACTCACTTCCTAGATGACTCCTTGTTGCAGTGTTATACTATTATAAAGTTTAATTAAATTACTAAAAAGATATCCTATAATAATTTTCTTTCTGAGCTTATCATAGTAATCTATCTTGGAATAAAGATCAGATGCCTCATGACCTGCAACTAGGATATTATGCATACTGGAAAAGATACCATTTAAAGGACTGCCTCCAACCTAGAAGGAAGGACCCTTATCAGGTTCTCTTAACTAGCTCATACACAGCAAAACTGAATGGAATTGACTCTGGATTCATATTTCTCACTTAGAAAGTGCTCCTGCATTGGACTGGTCTGTACAGAAGACTGCTGATCTCAAAATCACCTTAACCCAATGCTCCAACATAGGAGGAACTACACCCACATCATGATGGGAAGATGACATCAGAAGCAGAAAACTGTCCCAAGGTACTGGACCTGACCTGTATATTTACAGTGCTTTCTTAATTTCTTGGTTGTTGCTGTTTTGTTGCTAAGTTGTGTCCAGCTCCTTGGCTCCCATGGACTCTAGCACGCCAGGCCTCCCTGTCCCTCACTATCTCCCAGAGTTTGCCCAAGTTCAATTTCTTGGAGTTTTCCATAAATCAATGTTTTTTCTAGCTATTCCTCTATCGCTCCCCACACTTCAGTCCCCTTTCCCCACAGGTAGCCCGCTGAGTGGTGGGGAGAAGGTCAGGTAGGGGTGCCTCTGGAGGACAAAGAAAGAATCTGATAAGAATTCATTCTTCCCTCTCCTTGCCTGTTTTCCGTAGATCCTCAATCCCACACTTACCTACATCCAATACTTCTGGGTTACCTTGATGGATTTCTCCTCTCCAAGGCTCTAATTGGATGGCCCTTAGGAAATTTATTCTAGACGAAAGACGTTATAGTTCTGTTTTGGCCAGTATTGATAATTAGTAGATGGGATTCCCTCACTTGGCCAATCAATCATACTTGCTATGAGCACGACCATAAATGGCTTTTCTTTTCAAGTTATTCAAGCTCAGTCAGAGAAACTAGCTAAATTTCAATCAAAGAATATAACCTTCAGTTATGGGATAGATTAATATGATTAACATCAGGCTACGATCATCTAAGTTTACAGCCCCTAATGTTAGGAACAAATGAATCATACTAAGGATAATCAGCCTAATGACACTAGGTAATTGAGCTGGGTGCCTTATGGGCAATGCCAAAATAATCATTACCTTGAAGATAGAGATTGGTATGGAACAGACCTGGGGATATACTGGGCCACACTTAAAGTTCTTATATAAATATGTACTTATAACCCTATTAATGTTACTAGCTAGGAATTCCCTGGTAGTCTAGGGGTTCTGACTCCATGATTTCACTGCTGAGTTTGCAGGGAACTAAGATTCCACAAGCCATATGGTATGGCCAAAAAATAAACAAGCAGAAAAACACAATGGTATTAGTTATATTACTTGTAGTCTGCCTATTTTGCAAGACTATTGTTTTTTGCATTACCAAAGTATGATTGAACTTCCAATAAAAATAATGATGGCTAGGTAACTTGGAACACTTGACCAAATATAGTTCTATAAGATCAATGTTTGTAATAGTGTAACTCTAGTGTAACTCTAGATATGAGACTAAGCAACAAGAGGGAACCATTTCCTGGACCAGAACAGACTAGTACATTGTGTGGCTTATCAATGAAATCCTCGCCTGACCTGGGAATTAACATTCCTAATAGTGTGGAATGCTAAATGGTCATAAAATGCCTCCCAAACTTTGGGCATATGTTGACAATGATGGAGCACTGCCAACTAAAGAAGGGCTTCCCTTGTGGCTAAGTTTGTAAAGATCCGCTGGAGAAAGAAATGGCTACCACTCCAGTATTCTTGCCTGGAGAATTCCATGGACAGAGGAAGCTGGTAGGCCACAGTCCATGGGGTCTCAAAGAGTTGGACAGTACCGAGCAACCAACACTTTCACTTTCATGCCAACTAAAGAAGGTCATTCACCACCTGCTTCTACAAGAATTGAGTCATTAGCCACTGAAGCCACTAACCTTTGTTGTGTTGTGTTGTGCTTATACATATTGACCTCCCCCCTTACCTCTTGGGAGCAGTTCCTCAGAACTTTCTGAGAAGCTGTCTCCAGAGCTATAGTCCTCAATATCTCCAAATAAACCTGAAACGCACAGCTCTTACTCTTTGTTTCTCTGAAATCGTCCCCTTCACCTCTTTGGAGCAGTGCTCAAAGTTCTTTAAGAGCTGGTCTCTCAGGTTATAATCCTCAGGTTGGTTCAATAAAAATGTCCATTTCTTTCTTAAATTGACTATGATTTAATTTTTTCATCTATGGGGGGCTGGATTTAAGCATGCCCTAGAACGGCAACCCACTCCAGGGTTCTTGCCTGGAGAATCCCAGGGACGGGGGAGCCTGGTAGGCTGCCGTCTATGGGGTTGCACAGAGTCAGACACGACTGAAGCGACTTAGCAGCAGCAGCAGCAGACGGTTACCAAAGTAGTTTTCGCCCCTCAGAGATGGGCAGGGAGACTCCAGAAGTCCCTTCCTCCTGGAGGCCACCGGCTGTCAGTCATCGCGCTAACCACGCCCCCTCGTACAAGGCCCGTACTTATCCCAGAATGGCCAGGGCCAGACCTCTTCCCTATCCCTCTTGGGAAAAGAAATACACTAAGGGGTTGGGTGGGGAGTGTCGAGGGTCTCTGGAAAGCGGACGGTGAGAGGGAACAATGAATTCTTTCCAAATTCTTTGTCTTCCAGAGGGGCCCCTACCTGACCCTCTCACCGTCACTCTGCAGGCTAAGCCGTGTGGAAAAGGGGGCTGCAGTCTGGGGAGCTATAGAGGAGCCGCTGGACCCAGCGCTGGTCAGCGCCACCCTCCTGACTCACGTCCCAGGGCAAAACTACCTTTACATCATCCCCTGAGGATCCGAGACATTTCCTTCTTTCCCTGGCCAGACGTCATTTCCTCTCCCTCCAGCACCCTGCTTCTTCCCTAAAGACAAGGTTGATTCTTACTCTCCCAGAGACTCAGTTTTCTCATCTCTAAAGTGCGTGCTTGACAAAAGAGCCCTGTGCAAAGGAGGGAGGGTGGGAGAAAAAAGGACTCTTGGAAAAAGCATTTCCACAGAAGCTCCAGGCGCAAACTAACACCCTCTTTTCCCAAACGAGGTCTTGCACCACGCTAAGCTTGTGACCCCATGCACATGTGTGGCGTTTTTTGTGTTTTTGTTTTTGTTTTTGCATTCACAAGACCGAATTTTGGTCATTGTGGGAGCAAGTTGTGAAATGGCCCTTGTGACAATCTCACCCTGGTATCATGCACAGCAAAATGGAATTTCATTCCATCAGCAGCTGTTTTGCAACAGTCCTCGAGGCTCAGCTTGGAGAAATCCTCATTTTTGCTGACAGCATTTTCCCTGAAGGAAAAGACCTTGGTTTGTAGATAAAACTTACAGTGCTTTTGTGTATCAGTTCACAGGGTGGTTGGGGTGGGGTGGGCCGGGATCAACCAAGCCTATCCTGGGGTTTGGTGACATCTAGTGGCTAACTGAAGAATCTTTGCTTATACTAAGAGAATGTTCTGGAAAATTAACTGAGCAGCCTGGAAAGCAAAAACTCCTACTTGTGAACCCTCTGAAAAAAGCCTCCTGAAAGCCTTAGGAGGGCAAAGTAAATAACTGGCTTGGTATGACATGAGTTGAAATGGTATCTTGCTTTCTTGGCAACTTTGACAGAAATTAGAAGTCATTGAAGAATTTCAAATCACTACCCACTGTATCCTCAGCATGGTTTTCAATAAAAAGTGTCCTTGAATAAAATGGAATCAGGTAATACCAATCTGGTAGTTGCTTCCGGCTTCAGAGCGTTTCTCTGGGCCTCAAGCTCTAAACAGACCAAGGATTTCCAGGCTAGACAGAATTCTACAAAAACATCTATCAAAGTTCAGGTGCAACTGGTATTGGCCTGAGGGCATCCAGGCCTGAAGGCCATTGAGAAGTGTAATTGTTAATGGCCACTATGATATGGGTGGAAATGTAAGGTAACCTCAGATGTCACAGGTTTTCAAAGTCCTCACGGGAGATGCAAAGTATTATAAATAGCCATATGCAATTTATACTTTCATAGAAAGTTTAAACTACTTGATACAGGATAGTGGGGGAGGCAATCAAAAATCAGGGAGCAAGCAGCTTCTTAGAGTTGCATTTTAGGGTTTATAGGCTTGTACCCATTAGAGAACTATGATGAAGCACAAAACATGGTCTTGAGACCAGCCCCACCAGCAGATTCTCAAGCACCACCCCCGAACTACTGAATTTCAGAAACCCTTAAGAGTGGGCCCCAGTAACCAACGTTTTAACAAGCCCCATAAGATGATTCTGGCGCATACTAAAGTTTGAGAATCAATGATTTAAAACAAGCTTTAAATGCCCCCTTAAAAACCTTAAACAGCTGATTCATCTCATTGTACAGCAGAAATCAACACAACTTGTAAAGCAATTATCTCCAATTTAAAAAAATACCTTAAAGAGTGTTTAGAGACTATTAATGAATTCATGGAGAACACCGAATTGTTTCTGTAACATAGGTCTACTTCTTTTAAACATATAAAGGTGTCTCAGATCTTCTAAACTGACAGTTAAATGAAAGGAAGAGGATTATTTACTGGGCCTTTACTTCTTTGGATTTTGGAGCATGCTGCCTTGAAAAAGTACAATGTCTCCAAAGTAGCTCAATAGTCCTATGGATGTGATGAGGATAAACATAAAAATAAACACAAAGATGCTCCATCTCAATATCAGTCTAAGGAAGACAAAGTAAAATAATAATGGGATACAACTTTCAACTAACAAACTGGCCAAGATCAAGGAGAAAAATGTGCTTCATTGAAGATGCTATGGGGATCCTATGAGGATTCATTCATATGAGGATGCTAAATTTTTTTAAATACAGTCCTAGTGGAAACACAAAGTACCATAATCTTTCTGGCAGAGGACTATATAAAAGAAATGGCCTGTAAGACAGAACGTAATAAAAATGAAGCTGTACAAGATTTTTCCAGTTTTTAAAAGGAAGATTTATTTAACAAGTTTCACTTAGTACAATACATCTAATGGAAATCACAATACAAGGAAAGATTTAAATCAAAGCCTCAGAATTTCATACAAACAACATGACCAAACTCCTAAAGTATTGGTATTACATTTCAAAATTGTCCCAGAGCTTTTTAAAAAAAAATTAAAAGTGTACACTCACGTGCCTTACAGGATATTAAACCAAAAAGCTAGAATTAACAAACATGCCAAATGTTTTCACTTGAAATCGTAGACACAGCTCCTATATTTGAGTTTTTACAGAAAAGCATGTTTCTCAACATGCATCCAAAGTTTTCAATGTATCATGGTATAAGAGCAACATTTAACATAAGTGAAACTGCTTTAACCTAAATACGCTTACTGCTTAAGTACACTCCTATAACATAACTAACTTGAAGAAAGCTGAAAGTTTTAACAGTTATGGTCAATACTGAACTTTGTTATTACACCCTATGTGAATGTTTCAGTGTTCAAAATTACTGAGCTTGAAGTTTTAAAACAATCCTGACTTCCACTTTACAGTAAGCATGAATTACAAGCCTGTAATGCAAAACTGTTAAACTTAATTTTTGTTTATTAAAAAAAGAGAGAGAAAAAGAAACAAAGAGAGGGAGGGTAGGAGGGAGGGAAGGAGAAAGAAAGGAATGAAAGGAAAAAGACAAGGAAGCTAGCTGACCAAGAGTGATCAGAATCAATGATAATTCCCATGTACCAATCATACTGGATATGCCTGACACCCTTCCTATTCTAGTTAACTCCCATAAATGCACGGCTGTTATTTCTATTGTTGTTTGGTACTCCTTCTCTGCCTAAGCGAGGTTTGATTGATAGTCACTGGAGTTTTCCTGCAGAACTTGGTCATATCCACTCATACTACTCTGACCACCATATCCACCTCCGTAACCACCACTCAGCTGCTGACTGGCAGGACCTCCATAACTAGACTGGTTGGATATGCCCATGCCTCCCATCATTTGGCTACCATAAGCTCCACCACTTGCCCCGGCTGTGGAATTCAAAAAAAGTTCTACATAGCTGTGATCATAGGCTCCCCCACTTGTGCCTGCGGTAGAATTCAAGAAGAGCTCCACGTATCTGTGTTGCATGTTAGCTTTGTCTTTTGCCATAGCTGCCACAGCATCTTCATGAGTAGCAAATTCAACATCTGCCTCACCAGTAACTCTGCCATCAGGTCCGATTTCAATGTGTACTCTCATGGGATTAAGAGGTGAGAAGAAATTGTAAATATCATTCTCAGTGGCTCTGTAAGGTAATCCCCTCATGTGTACACAGTGCCCTGTGGTGCTCTGAAAACTGGACCCACCATCTCCATATCTATGATCAGACATTCCTGAAAAACAGTAATTGAGGTCTCTTCCAAATCTATCAGATCCAAAGCCATATCCATCATTATAGCCACCATAGTCGTCATAGCCTCCATACCCTCCACCATAGGCACCCCTTCTCATCCTTTCAAAACCAGCCCCTCTGCCAATGCTATTATACCCTCTGCCAGCCCCTGGCCTGTCATAGGGACCTGGCCGCTGCATAGCCATGAGCTTTCGAGGGGGGTCATAATGGGTTCGGACTTCAGCTCGGCTACTCTTGAAGATTTCAATGTACCGGTGCCCTATTCTTTCCTTGTGTTTCTTTAAGGCCTTTTCAGCTATCTCCTGCGAAGCAAACTGCACAAAGGCCTCCCCTGTGCTCCGCCCCTGAAAGTCCACCGGCAGTGTCATCCCATTTGGCACAATTTCCAACCCTGAAAAGAACTGAACAATCTCTTCCTTGCTACAGCCAAATGGGAGTCCTCTAAGCCGGACGAAGCCGTCATTGGCAGTATCAGGACTATTCGGACCTGTGTGCTTCAACACCCAATCCATTTCAACACTGTTGGACTTGAATACTTCAACATATCTGTGTCCCATGGTTTCTCTGTCCTTCTTCAGAGCGAGTTTCACTTCATCTTCAGACTCAAGTTCGACAAATGCTTCACCACTTGGTCTGCCTTCTCTGGTGTAGATGAAACGAATACCTGATGTGCCGTTTTGGATTTTACAATCGGAGAAGAAGCGCATCACTTCATCAGCTGAGCAGGACCAGGGCAGGCCCCTGACCTTCACCACGAACCCCTCCCTGCCTTCGGTACTCAGCATCATGGTGGTTCTTGAATTCTGGCTGGCAGGTTCGGTTCAATGTAATTTTGGTATAGCTGAAAAAAAATTAAGACTACTGTCATGGAAACATGTTCATAATATGGTTAAGAGAGAAAAAGCAAACTATTAATAGAAAATTACACTGATAGCTTTTTCTTAAGACATTTGTATAACAGAAAGACTTCACCAAATTTCTAACTCATTCATTCATTCAACAACTATTTATTTGACATCTATTTTATGTGCTGGATACCATTAATGGTGGCTATTTCTGGGTGGTAAGATTATGGGAACTTTGTTTCAGGGAATGTTTTCTTTGGCTACTTCTGTATGTTCTAAGTTTTCCACATTCATCATATATAAACACAAAGTCAGGAAAGATATACAAAAGATAAAAAGATACACAAAATGAATGGCAACTAAATACATCGACACATAAAAGCTACATCTGATTATATAAAAATGGAAAACTTCATTACATCAAAAGTAAGATTAAACATAAAAAACAAACAACAAACAAGATAACTACAACAAATACATTACTATCTTTATTATATTGAAAAACTCATAGATTTTTTAAAAATCAAGTAAATATTAAGGCCAAAGAGATAAATGGAAAAAAAGACACTACAGAGAATTTACATCTTCATTTTACATTGTTCAGTTGCCAGATCCAGTACTAGGTTCTGGCATATAAGGATCAATAAGCCCAGAAATGACTCATGGTCCTACAGAGGCACTGTACATCTGTTCTGAAGACAAAATGGGCAAATAAACATTTCTCTACTATGACATAATTATGAACAGGGTGAAAGGGTGTTATAAAGCAGGGATTGACTGGTCAATTCTATCAGCGTAGAATAGTTAAGTGAAAAGGACTAACCGGCTCAGGGATCCACAAATTCTAAAAATTATGATGGAGCATAAACTAGGAGGCAAGGCAGGAGATACGGCTGGCAAGGTAGAGATTCATCCAGGAGGTCTTATCAGACAGACAAAGGCTAGAGGCCTTTTAAGGGTTTTACATGGGGCACTGAGGGGAGGAGAGAGGGGGGAGGGAGGTAAGGGGAGAGAAGTGAGGGGAGGAAAAAGAAGAAGGAAAGTGAGGGGAGGAGAGTCAAGTAATCAGAACCTTTCAGAAAGATCACCATGGCAACAGTGTGACGCTCAAACAGAGGGGGTGGGGGTGACACTACCCAGAGCAGCTAGAGCTCTGTTAGAGATATGTTAAGGTGTTTATCTAAGGCAACAGCACTTTTAAAATGGGGGGAGGCAAGATACTTTTTAAAAGTGGGGAGAGGCAAGATATGATCTATGCATTCAAAGCAGTGGACTCTGGGAGACTTGGTAACAGATTAAATGTATGGGAAATACAGACGTGAAGATACAGAAGAGTCTGGGAAATGTTCAATACTCATCAATCATCAGAAATACAAGTTAAAACTACAATTAACTGCCATTTTTCATCCATCACCACAGTGAAAGTAAAATAGGAAGGATAAGTTGATACTGATATTCAGGGTTCCCAAACTAATATACTCCCAGAGCAGGGAAAGTTGATGCAGTATCTCTGGAAAGCAATTTGGAAATATGTCATGCCTTTTGATACAGTAAATCTACTTCTGGTTATATGCCCTAAGAAGGTCTGAAATTCAGACAAAGGTTTATAGAGCTAAATATTCTTTGAAAGATATTTTACTAAAAAAGATGAAATATTACCCACTTTAAAAATTGGAAATCTAATAACATAAGAAATTACTTATGCTATAATCTTGTGACCTAAGATCATAACTGTGTTATAACCACAACTGTGAGAAAGATATATGTTCATATATCCTTCAACCATGCTAGAATTCCTTCCAGGAACCTGGTCAACAGAAATACTCACAAATGTTCACTGTTGCATTGTTAGTGATGGCAGAAAATTAGAAACCTAATTATCCATTAATAGGGGAATGACAGAGTGAATTATACTTTAGCCTTAAAACAGAAAGCCATGTAGCTCTATTTTTTTTTTTTTAATCTGCCCTGACCCTGGAAGATTTCCAAACTAAATTAAATGAAGGAATAATGTATAGTATGAACCTACTTATTTTAAAATATAAGCAGGCACATCTATATGTATGTAAATGCAGACAAGTTCTGGAAGCATATAAGTTGTTTTTTGAGAAAAGGAACACTGTAGGGTAGCAAGAATGTAGAGGAATTTCACTTTTTACCCTATATACTTCTAAATAGTTTAATTTTTAAAAATCACTGTAATTGGAATTCTTTTAAAAGTTAGGAAAGTGCATGCATGGGGAATTTGTCACATGTTAATAGAGGCTACTCTGAGTGGTAAGTTTATGGGTTTTCTCAACTTTTTTCAATTCTTTTGTGCATTCCTAATTTTCTATAGAGAGAAACTTTTATTTCAGCAAAAAAAAACAGAAAACAAATTAAAACGTTTACTTTTGTGATATTTGGTATAGCAAATTTGAGAAAAATTTCTATTTTTGTATGTGCATGGCTTATCTGACAAGGTCTGGGAACAGTGGGCCTCTTGGAAAGAAAGTACAAAGTGCACTAACATCCCTAAAACTACACCAAAGATTCAAGTCAGCATTCACTAACTCCCTAAGATGTGCCTGGAACAATGCATGTGCAGTGCTAAGTTTTCCTACAGATCATTCTCAGGTATGAGTGACAGATTTTCACACTGGTTTTTTGCCTGCCTTAACTCTTGGACAACCCATTCCATATAATGTCCCTACAGCCCTCTTACACACTGGTTTTTTGCCTGCCTTAACTCTTGGACAACCCATTCCATTTAATGTCCCTACAGCCCTCTAGGCCTTAACATCCCGTGTGGGGACACGGAGGTTCTGCTTCATCACTGTGTCTCCTGGGAAGGCCACGAGGACTCTGTTGCCTGAAGTAGGAACCCGGATTCCATTTGTGAGTTAAGAATTTGTGCATTTACGTGCGTGTTATATACAGACGTTTTACAGACCGAAATGCTGAGTAGTTGTCTGCGAGTGATGAATTACGTGTATTTTTTTTCAATTTATAGCATACCGTTATTTTTCCAAAGTCCAAAAATTGAACATGTAGCTTGTTAAACGCCGGAAAAATAAACGTTATTTAAATATTTAATTCAGTAAAAACATTCATTGGGCGCCGCGGTCAGGCACGCAGTATTTGCCTAGATGTGACTCTACAGATCAAATTCGCTTGGTGCCTCTCCCTACCGACCATCAGGCACTGGAGACTGGGTGCCTGAATGGGTGGACTAGCATTCAGACCACTGGACTCCAGATCTGTTTTTCCTAATCCGGGGACGTGGTTTTCCAATGTTTTTCAGCTTACGGTTTCTCTTAAGGGTCCTTTGAGACCCGCCCAGACAGACAGATATACAAAAACACAGACAGTCACGAGCGTCCACCATTTCCCCACCAGGCGCAGCAAAGGCGGCTTCCCGGCACTGAGATGGGGGAAGGGGGAGCGGGGGAGGGGAAAGCAGGAACGAAACAGGCGGAGGCGGCCCGCGGACCCCGCTTTGGTCTGCATCATCACCACCCCCGGGTCCCCGGTTCCCACCCACACACCAACCTCTAACGATACCGGATAATTTTCCTCTTTCTTCCCTCAAACGGCTTATAGCGAGACGGTAGACGACGACCAGAACTACTTCTGCTCACGTAAGCGATAGGTCACGTGAGGATCTACGTCATGTGAGATCTCGGTCACGTGAGCGCCGCTAGGCTCTAACCCCGGATCATTAAAGTGCTGCACTTCCTTCTGGTATAAAAATAGGGCGGGTCGACATTCAGAAAGAGAGAGAGTGGTTGGTGGCGGCGCGTCTTCTGTGACTGGTCATTGGTCGGCCTCTGGGGATAACCATCCCAGTTGCCGGAGAAACATTCACGTCACGGCTTAATTACTCACCGGTGATTGGTGATGGGGACCAAAGCGGGTTCCGCGGACCGTCTCCGCCTTTTTACCCCTGTAGGTTAAATTTAAAACCCCAGATGACTCTTGGAAATCTGTGCTGTATGATGACCGCGATGGTGAGACCGGTGAGCAGAGTCCTGCGGCTGGGCTGCGTGCTGGCCTTTTGCTTCCAGGTCCTGGTTCCCTGCGGGCTCCCTGGGGCTTGGGGCCTGGACAACGGCTTGGCGATGACCCCTACCATGGGCTGGCTGCACTGGGAGCGCTTCATGTGCAACGTGAACTGCCAAGAAGAGCCGGATTCCTGTATCAGGTATCAGAGATATTGGGTACCTTCTTCCCTTCGCCTTTCCATATATTTGTCTGGATGTGTTTGGAAGGATGGAGGGTCTCAGCGAGAAAATTTTGAGCCGGAGGGAGAGCTCCCCTATCGCTGCTGCTTTTTTATCCCCAGCAAACTGCCCTGGATGGGGACTAGCCCTGAATTTTCTCTGTGACCCCTGGATGGGGACTAGCTCTAGATTTTCTCCATGTGACCCCTTAGGTTGGGATTCTGGCCAGCGACCTCTTCTTCTCCACGTCTTTCTGCCTGTTCACCCACCTAAGGTTTTTCTCCATTTACCATCCAGTTCGTTCAGACCTTTACTGAGGGCTACTGCCCTGTCTCTGGAGAAGGCAATGGCACCCCACTCCAGTACTCTTGCCTGGGAAGTCCCATGGACGGAGGAGCCTGGTAGGCTGCAGTCCATGGGGTCGCTAAGAGTCGGACACGACTGAGTGACTTCACTTTCACTTTTCACTTGCATTCACTGGAGAAGGAAATGGCAACCCACTCCAGTGTTCTTGCCTGGAGAATCCCAGGGACGGGGGAGCCTGGTGGGCTACCATCTCTGGGGTCGCACAGAGTCGAACACGACTGAAGCGACTTAGCAGCAGCAGCAGCTCTGTCTCTGCAGGGTACTAGCACTGAGAGCAGCTGTGGTGAGTAGGAGAGACAGGACTAAGACAGGTGTCATTTCTTCTTTTGGGGTCACGGGTTCCTTGGCTCTAATTTGAGGGAATTTAGAGAGACCATAGTGTCTCCTAGATCTCCCCACCCCATAGCCCTTGGGTATGGCTCTGGTTGGAAGGTTATGTGGAGGATCTTTAGTGGATAAGACAAATATGGATCCTATCAGACCCACACATCCTTTGTCTGCAGATTGGGAAAGCAACTCTTACCTCAGGGAACCAACTCTGGTGATCTTTAAACAGTTCTTATCTCACACAGGTTGACTTTCAACTAGATAATCCATCTGAAGGACAAAGCACAGTGCAATACCAAACCCCCTCAATTAGGCATATGGAAGGAATGTTCTTATCCCATGCTCATGCTCAGCCCACGTGTCTGACTCTTTGCGACCCCGTGGACTGCAGCCTGCCAGGGTCCTCTGCCCGTGGAATTTTCCAGGCAAGAATACTGGAGTGGGGTGCCCTTTCCTCTTCAAGGGGATCTTTCTGACCCAGGGATGCGTCTGTTGCGTCTCCTAATTGGCAGGTGGATTCTTTACCACGGCTTCCTAGGTGGCGCTAGTGATAAAGAACAGACACGGGTTCAATCCCTGGGTCAGGAAGATCCCCTGGAGGAAGAAAGGGCAACCCACTCCAGTATTCTTGCCTGGAGAATCGTATGGACAGAGGAGCTTGTCGGGCTACAGTCCATAGGGTCACGAAGAGTCGGACACAACTGAGCGAGGGCACAGGCAAGCAATGTTCTTAGCCTGGAATCTATGGGGAAATTAATGCGAATCTGCAAATGTGAGTATATGTGTTTTTCTGGAGAGAGGATCTTGAGCTTTGTTCAGATTCTCAAATAGATCTCCATCTAGAAAAGGTTAAGAATCACTGATAGATATTGTTTAAAAACATAATAAAGACAACCTTGGTGCAGAGGCCCCTCTATAAGCAGCGGTCATGGTACATCCCAGTGGCCATAAGTTATTCCTTTGAATGTCTTCACAGATGTTGGTCAAACATGACAGAGTTAATTGGCTTTCTAAGTTTCACACTAAATCCATCATGACCCTGGAGTAAAGTATGGCCATCCCATATTTCTTTCTGTCTTTTCCTTTTTTTTCCTAAGTGGTGGTTGTCTTATTTTTGTATCTGATTATGAAATTAATGTGTGATTATGGCAAAAAATGTGGATAGTAAAGAAGAGTACAAAGAAGATAGATTCCCCTCATTTCACCACCCAGAAATAATCATGGTTAAAGTGTTAATATTCGACCTTTCCTTTTTTTTTCTATATAAATATAAACACGAATTTCTTTTTAAAGTGTTTTTCAGTAAAAATGAAATCACGTTTATGTCTCGAGCGGTTAACAAGACTCTGAAGTCTGCCTGCCTGGGTTCAAATTCTAGCTTATTATTACTTTGCCAGGTGATCTTGGGCAAACTGATGATCCCTTTGTAAATTGAAGAGTGAGTGCCTGGCACAGAATGAGAGTTTCATAAGTGCAGATTGTATGTATTCACCATACTTTATTTAAACAATCTGTTCATAACTACTCACACTCTTCAATTTTTCATTATTATGAACAAAGCTTACTAATAACCACCCTTGTACCTCATCTGATTTTTTTCCCTAGAAGTCTAAATCCTGGGTCCAAGGGTATGCTCATTTTGTTTCATATCAAACTGTCCTCCCCCAAAAGTTTTACAAATGCACCTTCCCAACAACCACGTGGGCTTCTGTGGTGCCCTGCAATGCAGAAGACCTGGGTTTCAATCCCTGGGTCAGGAACATCCCTCGGAAAAGGGAATGACTACCCACTCCAGTATTCTTGCCTGGAGAATTCCGTGGACAGAGGAACCTGGTGGGCTACAGTCCATGGGGTTGCAAAGAGGTAGACAGGACTGAGTGACTCAGGCTTGTGTATGAGTTCCTGTTTTTTGTTATTCTTCTGAAATTTGCCAATCTGGTAGTTGTTTTTATTTTTTTATTTGATTACTGATAAAGTTGAACATCTGTTAATAAGTTAAATTGGTTGTTTGTTTGCATGATTTCTTTTCTGCACTGCTTGTTTGTTCCAAATTTTTCAATTGGAGTGTTTGGGGTTATTTTGTTTTCTTTTTGGGTTTTATTTGTTTGGGGTCTACCATAAGTTGTGAATTCAGTGGTTCTTTTTTTTTTTTTTTTTGGACCATTTCGCACAACTTGTGGGATCTTAGTTCCCCAACCAGAGATCCAACTTAGGCCCTTGGCAGTGAAAGCTCAGAGCCCTAACGACTGGACCACTAAGGAATTCCCAAAACAGTGGTTCTTCCTATGTGCTGGTTTTGATATTTATGTATCAAACACCAGGTTTTTCCTTTATGATTTCTGGCTCTGGCATCATGCAAAGAAAGTTCTTTCCTATCTGAATATAAAATGGAATACAAAATTTATATTTTCTACTAGCATTTTTATGGGATTTTAAAGTATTTAAATCTTTAATCCAGCTGGACTTTGTTCTCCTATAAGCAATATTACATTTAATCTGTACTAAATTTCATGATATCAAATGGCTTGAAGGATCTCTTTTTTGAACTTCCTCTTTGATTCTATTTATCTGTGTATTCTACTGCTAATAGTAGAGCACCAGCTTCATTTATCTTTTATAGACTATTCATGCATATAACTTTTGAGGTGACGTTTTTGAGTCATGTTGCAAACTTCCTTAAAAAGTCCTTTGGCGATTAGTTAAAGGTTTTAGTGAATGTCTAGAAGTGTACAGGGAGAGTTTGCTTTTTTTTAATACTGAGTTTTCCTATTCAGGAACAAAATAATGTGTCTCCGTTTATTCTCATAAATTGGAACATCCTCAGTTGGTCAGTTCAGTCGCTCAGTCATGTCCGACTCTTTGTGACCCCACGGACTGCAGCACGCCAGGCCTCCCTGTCCATCACCAACTCCCAAAGTTTACTCAAACTCATGTCCATTGAGTGGGTGATGCCATCCAACCATCTCATCCTCTGTTGTCCCCTTCTCCTCCCGCCTTCAATCTTTCTCAGCATCAGGGTCTGAGAAACAAATGAGTCTGTTCTTCACATCAGGTGGCCAGAGTATTGGAGCTTCAGCTTCAGCATTAGTCCTTCCAGTGAATATTCAGAACTGATTTCCTTTAGGATGTACTGGTTGGATCTCCTTGCAGTCCAAGGGGCTCTCAAGAGTCTTCTCCTACACCACAGTTCAAAAGCATTGATTCCTCGGCACTCAGCTTTCTTTATAGTCCAACTCTCACATCCATACATGACTACTAGAAAAGCCATAGCTTTGACTAGACTTCACTGGCAAAGTAATGTCTCTGCTTTTCAATATGCTGTCTAGGTTGGTCATAACTTTTCTTCCACAGCAAGCATCTTTTAATTTCATGGCTGCAGTCACCATCTGCAGTGATTTTGAAGCCCCTCAAAATAAAGTCTGTCACTGTTTCCACTGTTTCCCCGTCTATTTGCCATGAAGTGATAAGACCAGATGCCATGATCTTAGTTTTCTGAATGTTGAGTTTTAAGCCAACTCTTTCACTCTCCTCTTTCACTTTCATCCAGAGGCTCTTTAGGTTTTCTTTGCTTTCTGCCATAAATGTGGTATCATCTGCATATTCAGATATTCTGCATATGCAGAGGTTTTTAATATTTCTCCTGGCAATCTTGATTCCAGCTTGTGCTTCATCCAGCCCAGCATTTCACATGATGTACTCTGCATATAAGTTAAATAAGCTGGGTGACAATATACAGCCTTGACGTACTCCTTTTCCTGTTTGGAACCAGTCTGTTGTTCCATGTCCAGTTCTAACTGTTGCTTCCTGACCCGCATACAGATTTCTCAAGAGGCAGATCAGGTGGTCTGGTATTCCCATTTCTCTCAGAATTTTCCCCAGTTTGTGGTGATCCACACAGTCAAAGGCTCTTGGTATAGTCAATAAAGCAGAAGTACATGTTTTTCTGGAACTCTCTTGCTTTTCCGATGATCCAGCGGATGTTGGCAATTTGATCTCTGGTTCCTCTGCCTTTTCCAAATCCAGCTTGAACAACTGCAGGTTCATGGATCACAAACTGTTGAAGCCTGGCTTGGAGGATTTTGAGCATTATTTTGCTGGTGTGTGAGATGAGTGCAACTGTGCTGTAGTTTAAACATTCTTTGGCATTGGCCTTCTTTGGGATTAGAATGAAAACTGACCTTTTCCAGTCCTGTGGCCACTGCTGAGTTTTCCAAATTTGCTGGCAAATTGAGTGCAGCACTTTCACAGCATCATCTTTTAGGATTTGAAATAGCTCAGCTGGAATTCCATCACCTCCACTAGCTTTGTTCGTAGTGATGCTTCCTAAGGCCTACTTGACTTCACATTCCAGGATGTTTGGCTCTAGGTGAGCGATCACAGCATCATGGTTATCTGGGTTGTGAAGACCTTTTTTTGTACAGTTCTTCTGTATATTTTTGCCACCTTTTCTTAATATCTTCTGCTTCTGTTAGGTCCATACCATTTCTGTCCTTTATTGATCCCATCTTTGCATGAAATGTTGCCTTGACATCTCTTAATTTTCTTGACAAGAGCTCTAGTCTTTCCCATTCTATTGTTTTCCTCTATTTCTTTGTAGTGATCACTGAGAAAGGCTTTCTTATGTCTCCTTGCTATTCTTTGGAACTCTGCATTCAAATGGGTATACCTTTCCTTTTCTCCTTTGCCTTTTGCTTCTCTTCTTAGCTATTTGTAAACATCATAGTTTATTCAAATGAGCCCTGCACTTAATTTTAAAATTACCTCTGGGTATTTTAGGTTTTGTCTGTTGCTTTTTTGATTGCTCTTGTGAATGGTGTCTTTTTCTCTGAATAGGTTATTGTTGATATCTAAAGAAGCTACTGATTATGTTAACTTTGTAGTTTTACTTTACTGAACTGTCTTCTTAGTTCTAATAGCCTTTTCAGTTTCATGTATTCCTCATTCCTCTTTTAATTGTTTGGGGTTCTTAGGGGTAGAAGGGGAAGGAGTGAGAAGAAAAAGGGCCAGTTCATTTTACCTTCATTGGTTGTAATTACTACCAAATTATTACTGGGTTGAAAAATAAATTGCAAAACCTTGAGATGCCTAATAAATCGAAGTACCCAAGCATTTGTCTAATGAATTGTAATGATTCTTGGAATTTGTCTTTCAGTGAGAAGCTCTTCCAGCAGATAGCTGAGATCATGGCCTCAGATGGCTGGAAGGATGTAGGTTATGAGTACATCTGCATTGATGACTGTTGGATGGCTCCAGAAAGAGATTCAAAAGGCAGACTTCAGGCAGACCCTAAACGCTTTCCTGGTGGGATCCGCCACCTAGCTGATTATGTGAGTGTATGGGTAATTCTCTTTTTCATTCAGGTGACTATAAGCATTTCTGTACATAATCTTGCTCAAAACACTTGGAAAGGAAAATAGCTGTTACTATCCAAATTGTAAGGCTTATTGGGTGGAATTTTCATCCCATCAGCAGATCTGTGTTTCACAATAGTTCTTGAGGCCCATCTTGGAGAAGTTGTCTTTTTGCTGAAACCACTGAATTCTCTAGGAGAAAAAGGGAACTTGGTTCTTGACATGCGTGCATATATTTCCATATAAATTTTGAGCGGTTATCACAATTGTACTATAGACTACAACTTTAGAAGATAGAAGGAATATGTTCTAGAGATTGTTAAAGAGCAATGGAGCCAAACACTAGTTAAAGGCAGTGAAGACAGATACTGAGTACAATTCAGTACTGTTGTAATAGGGAAAAGAGCCAAGTTCAATCCAAAATACACCAAAGATGAGTGGAGTTTTAAATAGCCAGATTGTGGGGGTCAGTGGATGAACAATTACTAAGAGGAGATATCAGGAGGAGGGCAAGCAAGCCAAGGACTTAGACATCAAGGCTGGGGCATAAGGAATTTGATCAGATATTAAAAGGTGGAGGGGGGAGGGTGACTTTGTAGGATTCTTACTAAAACTAGACAGGGTAAGCTAAGGTAGAGGCCTACTTGAGAGGGGGTTTAGAGGTGCCTAAGGTTCAGTCAAGGAAAGAGTCTTTGTCCAGATAAATCTATCATTGCCCTGAAAATGTAACTTTTAAGATCCCGTCAAACAAAGATCAGAGCAACTGACAGCTTTCACATCAGTTCTGTGCTATTGTTACATGTAGAGTTTGAACTCAGCAGAACTGAGGTCTTTGCTGTTTATCTCCTGACAAACTAATCTGGATAATTTTATGGGCTGGGGGGCAGGGGAAAGCCCCCCCAGTATCTACCTGGTGAAGTGTACTGGTCTCTTCGTCCAGCCTGAAATGGTTCTCTCTCTTTCATGATTGCCCTTCTAGCGAGGTGACTCTTTTCTCTCATTTCAGGTTCATAGCAAAGGACTGAAGCTAGGGATTTATGCAGATGTTGGAAATAAAACCTGCGCAGGCTTCCCTGGGAGTTTTGGATACTATGATATTGATGCCCAGACCTTCGCTGATTGGGGAGTAGATCTGCTAAAATTTGATGGTTGTTACTGTGACAGTATACAACATTTGGCAGAGGGTATGTTTCATCCACAAGATTTAGCCAAGAGCAAAAGGCAGAACTTTGAGGACAAGGTAGCTAAGCATCCAAAGAACTACTCCTCACTTTGGAAATATCCAGTCACGATACTGGAAATAATGATTCTCTGTGTGCCAGAGTTCCTGCCTCTTCTTTCAGTTTGTCCATCATTCATGCATGTAAAAGCCACATGTACCTAACCACAGCTAAGGCCATGAACTTTTCATGTAAGAGAGCTCTGAGTTGACTCCAGATAATTGTTAACTCTCTGTCCATCACTGGGAAAAGAGTCCCAGATGTCAAACAGTCACAGAGAGAACATCTTCCTTCCTGCCCTTCTTCAATATAGCCACCATCCCGCACTCTCTCCTCAGAACAATCCCAGCAGTCTGGGTGGCACTATGCACAGTGTAAGCACAGAACAGTCACCTCTCTGTGCTGCTGGCTTAAAATAGAAACGTGGCCCTTCCAGGCAGCTTCTATTAAAAAACATACAGTCCCAGCCGGAAATCCCTTTCCTTATTTTATACATTGTTTTCTTATACAGGTTATAAGCAAATGTCCTTGGCCCTGAACAGGACTGGCAGAAGCATTGTGTACTCCTGTGAGTGGCCCCTTTATATGCGGCCCATCTTTAAGGTGAGCTAGTGAGTCCAGAATCCAGTAGAGCCTTGCTGGTAGATTTTCAGAACTCAAGAGCAAAGGAGACGAAGGTCCCTATCAAAGTCCAGCCTTACTTAATAGTCTCATCCTGCCGTTTCTCCCAGGATCCATCCGCCTCTCACCATGCCCACTGCTGTAACTGGAGACTAAGCCACCATCAGCCGAGAAGCCAGCCATCTTTGACTCTTCCTTTTTGTCTCATGGTTCACAACCTATCCACAGCAATCCTTTTAGCACTGCCTACAAAATATATCCTGAACCAGCCCACTTCATTATCATGTTAACCTATTCAGTTTCCTTCTGTGAGCTTAACACTATATGGAATTATTTGTTGATGTACCTATTGTCTGTCTCCTCCATTAAAATGTAAGCTTCAGGAGGGCAGAGACCTTTTCTGACTTCATCAGTGTATCCCTACCGTATGGTAAGTGTTGAATAATTACTTAGAGAATGAATCCCTGTTATCTCCTAATCTCTGCAAAATTCTCTAACCTCTTTCTAAACATCTTAAACCTCAGATAGCCTACCTGCCTATCTACAAACTTATTTCTAATTAAACATAACAAATTATATGCCTGGGATTCAAATTGCCTTATCATCTGCTGGCTGAGTCCTGTGTAATTTGGAACTTTTACTTATTAAGATTATTTTAGTTATGTTTTAATTGAAGTATAGTTGATTTATAGTATCATATTAGGAAATCACTGTATTTGCTTCTGATTATAAAAGTAATACATGTGCATTTTGGAAAAGTTTGACCGTGAAGTATAGAAAAAATTAAAATCCTCCATAATCCCAATACGGTAGTCCCCCCATCCCACAATTTTTGCTTTTCATGGCTTTGGTTACCAAAGTCAACCACAGTCCAAAATATTAAATGGAAAATTCCAGAAACAAACAATTCATAAGTTTTAAATTGCACACGTTCTGAGTATTGTGATAAAATCTTATGCCATCTCACTCTATCCTGCCTGGGACATGAATCATCCTTTTTGTCCGGCATATGCATGCTGTGTACACTACCCACCCATTGGTACCTGTATAGGGGAAAAAAGGTAGTACATATAATACCACTCAGAGTCTTAGAATGCATCCCCCACACATAAGGGGGGACTGCTGCACCTAGTTACTGTTTGCTAAATTTCCAGCAAAAACAGTGTTAAGACCATTTTAAGTTAGATAGCTTACTTCTGAAGCAAATGTCTTACAATGAAATTCCATTATATTAATGATAAGGATTTAGCTCTCCTCATAGAGACCTTTATCGGGCTTCCCTGGTAGCTCAGACGGTAAAGCATCTGCCTGCAATGCGGGAGACCTGGGTTCAGTTCCTGGCTCGGAAAGATCCCCTGGAGAAGGAAATGGCAATCCACTCCAGCGTTCTTGCCTGGAAAATCCCATGGATGGAGGAGCCTGATAGGCTACGGTCCATGGGGGGCAAAGAGTCGGATATGACTGAGCGACTTCACTTTCACTTTTACTTTTCATAGAGACCTTTAATCTGTAAACTAAGGAGGCTACAAGTGCCTTTTTAAAACATGATTGTTTTCCTATCACAAGAATGTTAGAAGAAGGTAAACAGAACAGTTCTCTCTGTTTTCACAGCCCAATTACACAGAAATCCGAGAGTACTGCAATCACTGGAGAAATTTTCCTGACATTTATGATTCTTGGGAAAGTATAAAGAATACCTTGGACTGGACATCTTCTAACCAGAAGATAATTGTTCCTGTTGCAGGACCAGGAGGTTGGAATGACCCAGATATGGTAAGAACCTAAGCCCTCTGCTTCAAGCTCCTGAAGTGGACCTGTTTCCTTCCTACTTGACACCCAGGATAAATCAGAAGGGAGAAGTTCCTGGGAGAAGGCTTTATGTGAGAGTAATCAGAGCAGGATGCCCTGGAAGGTGACTTGACTCTATGTCTAGGTAACTAGACATAGAATGTTTTATCTGCCTTGAATTCTTTCTTCATTCTTTGTCCTAGTTGGTGATTGGCAACTTTGGCCTCAGCCGGGATCAGCAGATAACTCAGATGGCCCTCTGGGCTATCATGGCGGCTCCGTTACTCATGTCCAACGATCTCCGAAGTATCAGCCCTGAAGCCAAAGCCCTTCTTCAGGATAAGGATGTAATTGCCATCAACCAGGACCGCTTAGGCAAGCAGGGATACCAGCTTAGAAAGGTATAGTAAATAATGTTCTATGGGAGAATATAGGAATTGGCCAGGAACATCTTCTCTTGCCTTATCATTTACAATTCATCCAAATGTTTATTTGGGGTGTGTATTTTATGATGGTTTAATACTCAAGTACCAAGTTTGTCTTGGACTGAAATCTGTTACTTTATGGAGGATATGCACTGATCTTTTAAGAAGGCATTTTTTAATCTTGATATCATAGTGATGAGGCTCCTTTGTGCTACTTTTCTCTAGAAGTGCTTGATAATTCTAAGACATAATGCCACAAATAATATGGCAACTTATTCCTAGTTACCAAACTATCACACCTCTTTTTCTGGCTTGTTTTTCAGGAGGACAACTTTGAGATATGGGAACGCCCTCTCTTGAACTTAGCATGGGCTGTGGCTATAGTAAACCTGAAGGAGATTGGTGGACCTCGTTCTTACACCATCACTCTTACTTCCTTGGGTCGAGGACTGGCCTGTAATCCCAACTGCCTGATCACAGAGCTCCTGCCTGAGAAGAGGAAGCTTGGGTTTTATGAATGGACTTCAAGTTTAAAAACTCAAATAAATCCCACAGGCACTGTTTTGCTTAGGCTAGAAAGAACAAGCTCAGCTCAGTTCAGTTACTCAGTTGTGTCTGATT
Organism: Capricornis sumatraensis; assembly: GCF_032405125.1. Taxonomy (NCBI): domain Eukaryota; kingdom Metazoa; phylum Chordata; class Mammalia; order Artiodactyla; family Bovidae; genus Capricornis; species Capricornis sumatraensis. The sequence continues at coordinate 9,279,664 of NC_091092.1, forward strand.
CTTTGTGACCCCATGGACTGCAGCATGCCAGGCTTCCCTGTCCATCACCAACTCCAGGAGTTTACTCAAACTCATGTCTATTGAGTGGGTGATGCCATCCAACCATCTCATCCTCTGTCGTTCCCCTTCTCCTCTACCCAGCATCATGGTCTTTCCAATGAGTCAGCTCTTCGATCAGGTGCCCAAAGTATTGGAGCTTCAGCATTAGTCTTTCCAATGAATATTCAGGACTGATCTCCTTTAGGATGGACTGGTTGGATCTCCTTGCAGTCCAAGGGACTCTCAAGAGTCTTCTCCAACACCACAGTTCAAACGCATCAATTCTTCAGCGCTCAGCTTTCTTTATAGTCCAACTCTCACATCCATACATGACTACTGGAAAAACCATAGCTTTGACTAGACTTCTTTGGCAAAGTAATGTCTCTGCTTTTTAATATGCTGTCTAGGTTGGTCATAGCTTTTCTTCCAGAGCAGGCGTCTTTTAATTTCATGGCTGCAGTCACCATCTGCAGTGATTTTGGAGCCCCCAAAAACAAAGTCTGTTACTGTTTCCATTGTTTCCCCATCTATTTGTCATGAGGTGATGGGACCAGATGCCGTCTTAGTTTTCTGAATGTTGAGCTTTAAGCACACTTTTTCACTCTCATCTTTCACTTTCATCCAGGGGTTCTTCAGGTTTTCTTTGCTTTCTGCCATAAAGGTGGTGTCATCTGCATATCTGAGGTTATTGATATTTCTCCCAGCAATTTTGATTCCAGCTTATGCTTCATCCAGCCCAGCATTTCACATGATGTACTCTGCATATAAGTTAAATAAGCAAGGTGACAACATACAGCCTTGATGTACTCCTTTCCCGATTTGGGACCAGTCTGTTGTTCCATGTCCAGTTCTAACTGTTGCTTCTTGACCTGCATACAGATTTCTCAGGAGGCAGATCAGGTGGTCTGGTATTCCCATCTCTTTAAGAATTTTCCAGTTTGTTGTGGTCCACACAGTCAAAGGCTTTTGGTATAGTCAATAAAACAGAAGTAGATGTTTTTCTGGAACTCCCTTGCTTTTCTGATGATCCAACAGATGTTGGCAATTTGATCTTTGGTTCCTTTGCCTTTTCTAAATCCAGCTTGAACACCTGGAAGTTCATGGTTCACATATTGTTGAAGCTTGGCTTGAAGGATTTTGAGCATCATTTTGCTGGCATGTGAGGTGAGTGCAACTGTGCTATAGTTTGAACATTCTTGGAACTTTTCTTTGGGATTGGAATGAAAACTGACCTTTTCCAGTCCTGTGGCCACTGCTGAGTTTTCCAAATTTGCTGGCAAATTGAGTGCAGCACTTTCACAGCATCATCTTTTAGGATTTGAAATAGCTCAGCTGGAATTCCATCACCTCCACTAGCTTTGTTCATAGTGATGCTTCCTAAGGCCCTGTTGACTTCTCATTCCAGGATGTCTGGCTCTAGGTGAGTGATTACACCGTCATGATTATCTGGGTCGTGAAGATCTTTTTTGTATAGTTCTTCTGTGTATTCCTGCCACCTCTTCTTAATATCTTCTGCTTCTGTTAGGTCCATACCATTTCTGTCCTTTATTGAGCCCATCTTTGCATGACATGTTCCCTTGGTATCTCTACTTTTCTTGATGACAGCTCTAGTCTTTCCCATTCTGTTGTTTTCCTCTATTTCTTTGTAGTGATCACTGAGAAAGGCTTTCTTATCTTTCCTTGCTATTCTTTGGGACTCTGCATTCAAATGGGTATATCTTTCCTTTTCTCCTTTGCCTTTAGCTTCTCTTCTTTTCTCAGATATTTGTAAGGCCTCCTCAGACAACCATTTTGCCTTTTTGCATTTCTTTCTCTTGGAGATGGTCTTGATCACTGCCTCCTGTACAATGTCATGAACCTCCATCCATAGTTCTTCTGGCACTCTGTCAGGTATAATCCCTTGAATCTATTTGTCACTTGCACTGTATAATTGTAAAAAATTTGATTTAGGTCATACCTGAATGGTCTAGTGGTTTTCCTTACTTTCTTCAACTTAAGTCTAAATTTGTCAATAAGGTGTTTATGATCTGAGCTAGTCAGCTCCCAGTCTTGTTTTTGCTGACTGTATAGAGCCTCTCCATCTTTGGCTGTAAAGAATATAATCAGTCTGATTTCTGTACTGACCATCTGGTGATGTCCATGTGTAGAGTCTTCTCTTGTGTTGTTGGAAGAGGGTGTTATGACCAGTGTGTTCTCTTGGCAAAACTGTTAGCCTTTGCCCTGCTTCATTCTGTAAGGCCAAATTTGCCTGTTCCTGCAGGTATCTCTTGACTTCCTACTTTTCCATTCCAGTCGCATATAATGAAAAGGACATCTTTTGGGGGTGTTGATTCTAGAAGGTCTTGTAGGTCTTCGTAGAACCATTCAACTTCAGCCTCTTCAGCATTATTGGTTGGGGCATAGACTTGGATTACTGTGATATTGAATGGTTTGCCTTGGAAACAAACAGAGGTCATTCTGTCATTTTTGAGATTGCAAGCTAGACTGCATTAAAAAGCTTCCTTTACGAGTGACTACCCTGCTTTTGTCCATCTTCAGCTGTTTTTATTTCCTTGCGTAAGATTTTCCACATTTGAGCTATCTGAAAACATTTTGGGGAAAAGCCTTTGAACCAGATATGAATAGCTTAGCAATATTAATAAGTAAAATAATAATTAACAGACATACCTCGTTTCGTTGCATTTAACAAATACTGTGGGGGTTTGGGGTGGTTTTTGTCAAAAATTGAAGCCATCCTGCGTCTGTCACAAGTCTATCGACCTTGTTTTTCCAACAGCATTTATTCACCTCATGTCTCTGTGTCACATTTTGTTAATTCCCACAATATTTCAACCTTTTTCACTATTACTGTATTTATCATGGTGATTGTGATTTACTACGGCAAAAAATATTGACTCACTGAAGATTTAGATGGTAGCTAGCAATAAAGTATTTTTAATGCATCCATTGTTTTAGACATAATGCTATTGCTAATATTGACTAGATTACAGTGTAAAGGTTAAGTTCTATATGCACTGGAAAACCAAAAAACTGGTGACTACCTTTTTATCTGTTGCCTGTATTGGAACTACAGACCAGGCACTATTTTAGATGCACAAGATGTACTGACCTCAGAACAACCCTGATGCAGGTACTTAATCACTGTAAATTACAGCCAGGAATTTAAACCAAGGCTGGTGGCTCAACTGGTAAAGAATCCACCTACAATGCAGGGAGACCCCAGTTCAATTCCTGGGTTGGAAGCTCCCCTGGAGAAGGGATAGGCTGCCTACTCCAGCATTCTTGGACATCCCAGGTGGTTCAGCTGGTAAAGAATCCACCTGCAGTGCAGGAGACCTGGGTTCAATCCCTGGGCTGGGAAGATCTCCTGGAGAAGGGAACAGCTATCCACTCCAGTATTCTGGCCTGGAGAATCCCATGGACTGTATAGTCCACGGAATCCCAAAGAGTTGGAAACAACTGAGTGACTTTCACTTTTTAACCCTTACACCGCTACCTACTTGGATGGCACTAATTCTTAGCCTAAACGCCAGTACTTTGGCCACCTGATGCAAAGAAAGAGCCAACTCATTGGAAAATACCCTGATGCTGGGAAAGACTGAAGGCAGGAGAAGGGGGCGACAGGATGAGATGGTAGGATGGCATCACCAACTCAATGGACATGAGTTTGAGCAAACTCTGGGAATAGTGAAGGGCAGGGAAACCTGGCATGCTGCAGTCCATGGGGTCGCAGGGTCAGACACAACTGAGTGACTGAAATGAACTGAAAGGGAATATAAAAAGAAAACTACTTTCTCAGTTTAAGGGGGGAAAAGAATTTTTTGGACGATTTAGAGGCAACCCATGCATGTGTGCTCATCTACTTCAGTTGTGTACTACTCTCTGCAACCCTGTGGACTGCACCCCACCAGGCTCCTCTGTCCTTGGGATTTTCCAGGCAAGAATACTGGAATGGGTTGCTATGCCCTCCTCCAGGGGATCTTCCCTTTCCAGGGATCGAACCAGTGTCTAGTATGCCTCCTGCAAAGGTTGGTTCTTTACCACTCACTGTGCCACCTGGGTGGCAATCCAACAGACCACATTACTGAATTTTTATGGAAGAATATTGTCAGCAAACACCCCTCCACACACACTTAACTTTCTAAATCTAGAAACAATTGTTTTTGTAATCTAGGTCCAACAAATGCAAATGGCTTTCTTTCACCAACAACAGTTGGTACATTATGACCTAAAATACTAAACATCTGGACAGAAGACACCCTCCGCTCTAAGATGAATTGCCTTATCTTGAGGTCCCACGGTTTCAAATTGGGGTATGGAGGTATGAGTCACTGGAGGATTTCCAACCTTCCTTTTCCTCTCATGACTTTCCTGGTGGCTCAGACAGTAAAGCGTCTGCCTGCAATGCGGGAGACTGGGGTTCGATCCCTGGCTCGGGAATCCCCTGGAGAAGGAAATGGCACCCCACTCCAGTACTCTTCCTGGAAAATCCCATGGATGGAGGAGCCTGGTAAGCTACAATCCATGGGGTCACAAAGGGTCGGACACAACTGAGTGACTTCACTTTTTCCTCTCATTGGTTTACTTAAGGACCAACCTGCAGCAAATGCTTCAGGCCTGCCCCTTCTCCATTTCCCCTTCTACCATTACCCTTTTCCCACATAAGCAAAAAAGCTATTCAGCTCACCCATCATGAATGCAAGACAGTACAAAAGGCCCACTCAAAACACAATGTGCATGTTATAATAATTCCTTAGGCTGTCAGGTGATAACCAACTTTTTTTCAATAAAACTGGAGGACTATTAACTGACTAAAACTGTCAGTTATTAAAATTGGAATAGAATTCGCAAATCCAGACTTAATTCATCCACAGAAACTTGGAAGGAAACACCTCCATGTCCAGTTACCAAAATTCATAGCTGATTTGTTTCACCTCCAGTTTTGCTGCACAAGAATGAAGAATGCAAAAGCATACAGAGGATTCCAACTCTTAGGCATTTTACAACGTGAATAGGTCATTCCCCATAGATTCCACTGGGGAGTTTAATAGAAATTCTACCCTTTGCAATGATTTCAGTATGATTAAAATAACTTTTTTATCTACTTAAAATCTGAGGAAGTTTAGGTGGGATGAGAGCAAGTCTAATACATATAAGGGCTTCCCCAGTGGTGCAGTGGTAAAGAATCCACCTGCCAAGCAGGAGACTGGGATTCAATCCCTGGGTTGGAAAGATTCCCTGGGAAAGGAAACGGCAACCCATTCCAGTTTTCTTGCCTGGAGAATCCCATGGACAGAGAGAGGAGCCTGGCAGGCTACAGTCCATGGGGTCACAATGAGTTGGATGTGACTGAACAATACTATGCCTAGAGAACTGGGTTGAAATTCCTCAACTTTAGTTGACTTAAATTCTGGTGACTGTAGTAGTAAACATGTGAGACAAATTATGTCATGCCTGGTGAACCCCATATTCAATATGGACAAAATTGTTACTAATCTTATCCCATTAGCAAAGTTTCAGTTCTCTATTTATATTCCATGATAACCAGTAACAGCCTTAGCTTTTTAACAATAAGTCCCAAGTGCTGAAAGTACCAAACCCATCACAGCATCTGATGTGAGTTCAACCAGTCAGATTCAACTCCAAATGAGTCAAGAACCCAAAACCATCAAGCATAAATAAGAGGATTTTATTGATGGCATTTTTATTGTCTTCATAATAAAATACGAAGCTCAAAACTGGATCACTTGGCCCTGCAATAGAACAGGAAAAAAAAATAGTGAGTTTTTGTATTTTGTGAAGAATCTTTACTCCATCAATAATAGTGTCTATTCCTAAAAGGATCACCATCCCTAATTAAAAACCAGTCTTTTCATTTCCCCCTTCTTACATCAAAACTCCAGAATCTATGGATCTTAGTTATATTGAGAGGACTGACTGCCCCTGATCTTAATGAGGGGCCACAAAAAATGAGTAGGCAGAAATCTTCAGCTCTCAACATCTTCCCTGGTAGCTCAGATGGCAAAGCATCTGCCTACAATGTGGGAGACCCAGGTTCAATCTCTGGGTTGGGAAGATATCCTGGAATAGAAAATGGCAACCCACTTCAGTATTCTTGCCTGGAAAATCCCATGGATGGAAGAGCCTGCCAGGCTACAGTCCATGGGGTTGCAAAGAGTTGGACACGACTGAGCGAGTTCACTTTCTTTTCTTTCAACATTACAAAACCATATAGAAAGGATTGCACCTTTCACCTCATAATTACATACCTTTCTCTTCTTATCACCTCCCAGCTCAAAATGCTTGCATCTCTTAATAGCCAGCATTCTCTTTGATCTACAGTTGGGCTCAACACATTCAAGCCTCAGTACAATCTTCTTTGTAGTTTTAGCCTGGAAAAATAAGTCAAAGCCTTCATAAATCACTGCAGAAAATCCTTCTTCAAAAATATGACTATGCTGGGTCAAGTATGTAAAGCAAAGCTCTGCAAATTTTAAGAGTTGTGACAATTTGTCTTTAGCTATAGGGAGAAAACAGAATTGTGAAAATAAGTAGATGCTGTGGTGACCCAAGGAGGGTCTTGGAACGCAGAAACAGTAAAACAAGACCCTTATCATCCTCTCCATGTTGTAACTATTAATGGATTTCAGGTCCTTCTGAGCAGTATAAACTATCTCCCTTCCTACCCCATAGGGAGAAGGTATTTGCCTTACTCTTCCCCCTACCCAGTATACATGCCTCATCCAATCAGCAAATGACCCACAAGACCCCTATCCCACTCCTTGTACCCTGAGTATAAAAGTGGACTAAGGACCCCTGTTCAACGTCAGTTCTCCCTTGAGCTAGCCTGCTGTTCTAGCAGCGTCTCCCATTCTAATAAACTTTATTTCCCACTCATTCTGTCTCATGTCTTGAAATTCTTTTCCAACTCGCACCTGGACCACAACAGATGTGAGAGAAACTAGTGGCATTATCTATTTGAAATCAAGTTCTCCATTCAAATCAAATATCATAGAGGGTTTCTTATCAAATAGGCCCTCATCACACCACCCTGGCCTTTTAGCAGTTAAGTATTCTGCACAGGCAAAAATGGGTCAACTGAGTCCATGCAACTATACTTCAAACAGCGTCTGCAACCCATTAAACAAGGTTAATAAATATTACTTAAATCTACTCTTCAGAGACTACTAACAATTACATTGAGATTTTAAATATTATGTAACTCAGAAAGTATACTTCCCACAAATACTCAACTTTTAAAGCCTGCTCCTGTAGTCAGAATTCTATTGCTACTAGTTTGCAGTTCTCAAAAGGGCAAAAACATAGATACAATGTCCCCATCTCCTAAACAAGCTACCCAAATGTGGAAATGGAAATTACCACCTTGAGATCAAACCATTTATTGTACCTAAATGTACACTGAAATCATTCCTGAATAGTTTCTGGAACCAGGCTGAATGAGGAGCTAAGTGCCAAAAGAAATGCTGTTTGTGGGAAGGCTATGCTCCAAGCATTGTGTACTTTAAGGGGTAGACAAATTGGAACAGAAACTCAGAAATTCAGACGGAGAACCACAGGTTATTCAGGAAGTCAGTGGCAGACCTAAATGGCTATTTAAAGAACTTTTAAGACTTCGTCAGGTAAGTAGCTGACTTCAGGGTTCTGAACAGAACTGAGGCTCAAAATAAGAGAAAGATTCTTAGTGCAAGCATGACGGCTCCTTAGGACATGACAACAGATGAGAGCAGGGCAAAGGAAAGGATTTACAGTTGTGCTCAAGCTTCAGTCTTTAGGAAAGAAAGTCTCATTCCTTGATGTCTGCCTCTTCACAAAGAGGAGGACAAAAAATATAAAACAGCGAGGCAGTGCAATACTGTACAGTGCAGTCAGACCTGTACTGCGCTCCCAGCGACTAAATATCTCCACCGGTAATTGAGGAAACTTCACTGAAACTATAAAACACACACCTATACTGTAGACGTGTGTGGGCTAAAAGCAAATGTAAAGTCTCTGCCACGGTCAGTGAGAAGCATATCAAACAGTAATTATTACGAACCTTTTTCCGGAAAATCGGCTTAGTCTGCCCACCATAGCCACTCTGTTTCCTGTCATAACGCCGCTTTCCTGGGAGAATGCAAGGTATTTGTCAGGGCTTATCAAACATAACCAATCAAAACAGACACGTGGAAAAGTCTTCTCATCGATTTTATCTTGGACTTTCCAGCAGAAATATCAATGTCCAAGTGGAAAAGGGAGGGGAGACTGGGCTCGCGTATTCGATTACTACACAAATGTTGCATTAAAACCAAATCACGTACAAACCATCTTACCCTGGGCATACAGAGAATCCTTGCCCTTCTTGTACTGTGTCACTTTGTGGGGCTGATGCTTCCCACACTTCTTACAGAAAGTCCGGCGGGTTTTTGGAACATTCACCTAGTAAATAAACCGTTCAGAACATACAGTGTTATCAGACCATCGGCACAAAGCCCAACCCGACCCAGCTGGAGCTAAGGCATCCCACGAGGACTCGACTATCAAACTCCTCGCCAACACACAACGCTGACTATAAGGTGGTCTAGCCCCATGTACTTCAAGTATAGCGGCCTCTGCCGAGTCCCAAACTAAAACAAGAACATATTCCCTCTACCGCTGCCTACGTCTACCCCATCACTTCAATTCCTGGCCCCGAAGCCCAGTCCCTTTGGGCTCGATCCTGGCAACAATGGGTTCCTTTGGTACAACGAGTCCACTCAGGAGCCTGGACTCATCCCGAGACAACACCATCAACAGAGAGGGAAAGATTAAACTGGATGTTACCAGACCCCCCCCACCCCAGCCCGCCCTACCATGTTCGCGAGAGCGATACCAGCACAGAAAGAAAGAGACCGGGCCGGAAGCGGAAGTATATAGGAGGTTTCTCGTCGCGCTTCCTCATGGCAGTCGGTGGAAACAACCATAGAGTCTCAGGCTCTGTGCGCACCTCCCTCTGGCGTCTGAGAGGACTCGACTCAGAGCTGCAGGCACAAGCTTAAAGAAGGGCTCTGGCTGAGGCTGATCCACTCTCTTCGACTTCCTCTCGCCCCACTCCAGCTTTGCAACTTTTCCTCACTTCCTCACTTTTGGCGGATACTGCTGCGTAGCAGCGTTAAGTGAAGGAAGCAGTGTTTCCAGATCGTCTGGCTTCCATGTGCCTATCCCCGAGGGAAGCCAGGACCAGAGTGAACTGGACGAGCCCTCCACCTCCGTGTTCGATTCCTGTTCCACTTCGAGGTCACTGGGAACAACATCTTCCAGTGAACTGTCGGTTCACTGAAGGCTTACAGGGAGCCAGTGCTCTAGTTCATCTATCACATCGCTAGTTGTTGCATTCAACAAATGTTTATTGAAGGCCTATTCTGTGTTGGGCACCGTTCTAGCGGAAGGCGGGCAGGCTTAGTCGCTTCAGGTGTCCGACTCTTTGCCACCCTATGTACTGTAGCCTGCCAGGTTCCTCTGTCCATGGGATTCTCCAAGCAAGAATACTGGAATGGGTTTCCATGCACCACTCCAGGACATCTTCCAAACCCAGGGATCGAACAGGCAGTCTCTTAGGTCTCTGCATTGGCAGGTGGGTTCTTTACCACTGAGCCACGTGGGAAGCCCTCATAAATGTATAATTGGGCTTCCCTGGTGGCTCAGAGGTTAAAGCGTCTGCCTGCAATGCAGGAGACCTGGGTTCGATCCCTGGGTCGGGAAGATCCCCTGGAGAAGGAAATGGTAACCCACTCCAGTATTCTTGCCTGGAGAATCCCATGGACGGAGAAGCCTGGTGGGCTACAGTCCACGGGGTCGCAAGAGTCGGACACGACTGAGCGACTTACAGACTAAATACTTTGTAAGAAAGGAACAGTGCTCAGCATTAAACAGCCCCCGTTTGTTTAGGGAGCAAGTTGGCTACCCTAGATTCTGCAAAGTGAGGATTAAATTGTTCCGCTCCGACAACAGCAATAACCAGGCCAAAAGAGAGAACATATCCAGCAGCTCACTTCTTTGCACACCTGGCAGAAGTCATGTGCCAGGTTTCAAGAGAATCCATCAGAGAAAGACTGAAGGGTTCTGGGCATTTTAAGTGAATTGTCCCATAAAATTCTCACAGTAATTCTAGAAGGTAGCTGATACTATTATTCCCATTTTACAGTAGAGGAAACTGAGGCCATAAGGTGTTAAACAATATGCTCAATGCTGATAGTATTTAGTCTGGAGGAGGAAATGGCAACCCACTCCAGTATTCTTGCCTGGAGAATCCCATTGATAGAGGAGCCTGGCAGGGGTCTCTAACAGTCCATGGGATCTCAAAGAGCTGGACACGACTGAAGAGACTTAACACATACAATAGTATTTAGTAGAACCAGGGTACAAACACAGGTGATCCGACTCCAGAGCTTGGGTTCCTTTACCATAGTATAATATGATTGTTGTGGCCTGCTAATTATAATCAATCAATCAATCAAGTCAGTCACTCAGTCGTGTCCGACTCTTTGTGACCCCATGAACCACAGCACGCCAGGCCTCCCTGTCCATCACCAACTCCCAGAGTCCACCCAAACCCATGTCCATTGAGTCGGTGATGCCATCCAACCATCTCATCCTTTGTCATCCCCTTCTCCTCCTGCCCTCAATCTTTCCCAACGTCAGGGGTCTTTTCAAATGAGTCAGCTCTTCGTATCAGGTGGCCAAAGTATTGGGGTTTCAGCTTCAACATCAGTCCTTCCAATGAACACTCAGGACTGATCTCCTTTAGGATGGACTGGTTGGCTCTCCTTCCAGTCCAAAGGACTCGCAAGAGTCTTCTCCAACACCATAGTTCAAAAACATCAATTCTTCTGCGCTCAGCTTTCTTTATAGTCCAACTCTCACATCCATACATGACCACTGGTAAAACCATAACCTTGATTAGATGGACCTTTGTTATAAAGTAATGTCTTTGCTTTTTAATATACTGTCTAGGTTGGTCATAATTATAATAGCTAACATCTATTGAACACTTATTATATGCCAGGCATTTTCCTAACTACTTCACATACTACCTGCTTTTATCCTAACAACCCAGGTGATACATACCTTTCTTAGTATTTAACAGGTGAGAAAACAGGCATGAGACATTAAAGTTGATTTAATGGTATGGCATTACCCAAAGTCACACCAGTGGTTATTATATGGAGCTGGAATTTGATCCCGGGTAGTTTCAAGACCACAGCCTTGTACCTCACTGTGGCATCACAAGGGGCAGCAGGAGCATCTACAGAGTAGAGAATGATGAAGAGAGAATTGGCAGGGACCCAGGAGGAGGTGTCGCTGGATTAGAGGCCCAGGAGCCTTGACGGCCTGGGCTCTCATGCTTGCATTACCCTCCAGGAACACCCACGAGTCTAGAGCTGACTCTCTGATCAGCTCTATTTTGTTGAACAGTGTCTGGGAATGAGATAAAAACATTACCACTGCCTACCGCATTTCCCAAAAGTTTCTTTGCCCAACAGCCAGCCTATAGGCTCAGAGCATTTCCTTCTTCTCCTCAGCCTCTTACGCAGTGTTACTGGCCTTTGAGTTGTTTCTAGAGATTGCTGATGTTAGCAACATGGAAATATGAAGACAATGGACATGGCCCCTCTTAGTCTAATGGACCTTAGTTCTTTTTATCACACCTCATGTGGCATAGCTTTGGTTTAGATTCCTTCACCAATCCTGGTCTCTGGTTTGAACATGATCCTGCTCATTGATTTCCCTTAAGATGAGGAACTCAGAATTGAACACAGGACTCCTAGACGTAGCCTGGCTTCACAGTGTATGTGACTTGTTCACTTACCTACATCTAGACATTGGCACTGTTTGGGTGCACTCCTTCTGTCACCTGGACAAGTGTGTGAGAGGAGTGTACATGGGCAGAGTGAGGGAAAGTGAGTGTCTGCGACCAACTCTCAGGCAGATCCCTGGAGCAGCTATTCAGAGGTGGCTAGTGAAAGGATAAAAATTGTCAACAAAATAGATCATGCAACACTGGCTGCCCCTTTATCTTGTATGGATCTGAGGATTAACTAGTCAACTAGCCTACAAATATTTTTGAAAAATGTCTTGTTCCCTTAAAAATTCTGACAGACTTCTAGTGGGATTTATGATCTGTTTCTACATATAGCACCTGTGCTGTGTTGTGCTTAGTCACTCAGTCATGTCTAACTCTTTGCAACCACATGGACTATAGCCCACCAGCCTCCTCTGTCCATGGGGATTCTCTAGGCAAGGATACTGTAGTGGGTTGCCATGCCCTCCTCCAGGAGATCTTCCCAACCCAGGGATCTAACCCAGGTCTCCTACATTGCAGGCAGATTCTTTACCCGCTGACCTACCAGGGAAGCCCCACATATGGTGCCTAGGACAAGTAAATATGGCAGTGGCTGATGTGTCAAGATGGGCAAGCAGATCAGTTACCCAGGGCTCTGTGGCCATCATGGTCTATAGCCAGTACTATCTGCATGTCCTAGGAGAGCCCTCCTGGAGACGCTCTCTGCTAGAATGTGAACTAGAAGGTGGCTGAGGAAACATTCAGGCTTCAAGCAACACATCTAGTCATCTTTTATGAGACAAAAGAGAAAGTTGTAAATGAAGAGTCAATCCCCGAGGCCGAATCTAAAATGGAGAAAATCAACATCCACAAAAAATGGGAAGGACACATGTCAGTGTGTGGGCTTACACTCAGACATTTTTATCTGTAGAAAAAAAAAAATGCTTTCTTAGAAAATGACTCAGCAGGGGGAAGTCTTGTCTCTACCTCCGTCAGGATCTGTACTTTGGGGTCCCTTCGTCAATAGTCTCCATCCTTCATTGTCAAGTTTAACTGTGTGGCCTCAAGTCTGCAGATCTGCATTTCTCCTCTTTTCTGGAAGTCTCCGCTCCCTCTGTTGACCATCCCAGTGATCCTTTAGCGATGTCGTCCCTTTACTTTGGGGAGGTTGGCCTGAGGACATGTCTGCTCAACCCAGCCTGGTCTAGAGTCTCAGTGGCCCCAGTCAAGTAGAGAAGAGTTCTTTCAGAGCAGACTCAACTAGTACTGTCAGAGGTCCCAAGCAAATGAAGGGCGGGGACTGCTGGGCGGGTGGGGGGGTGGTGGAATAAGGACAGCAGCAGGGAACCAGATACCATGCTGCTGAGAAGAAGAAAAAAAAAGACATTGGTTTAAGTCAGGAAACAAAAAAAGGGAACTGAGTGGCTGTGAAAGGGTGGGGTTTGCTCAGACTGTCCTTCCTCTCTGGACTGTAAGAATATGTCTCCAGGGCCAGTGTCTTCTGACATCGAGTCCCGACTTCCAAGTCCCGGCATCTCAATGCATCCGGGGAGCTGCCTGCATTAAAGTCAGAACTGAGGTGGGTCCGGGGCATGGCAAGGGCTGGACAGCAGCAGTAACTGCCTTTCCTAGGACCTTGAAGGTCAGAGAGAAAGCGTGGCTGGTGCCATGTAGTCTGAGGCAGGAGGAGGCAGATGGAGGGTGGGAGTGTCATCGCCTAAGGCCCTGGTAGTCCCTTCTGATAATCAGAAGAGGCTGGAAGGGTCCTTTCTGGGGAGGTCATAGTTGGGTGGAGACAAGAAAAAAAAAAGTGACATGAGGTGACCATCTGAACAGGTAGCAGATGTTGGAAAGAGGCAACTCTGCACAATTTGGCAGAAAAGCAAGCTTTCATGCCCGTGGCTAAATAAGCCAGGATAAAAATAAACTGTTTGGGTAATATTGCCAGAAGACCCCAAATGGATCCTTGTGTCAATGAGACCTTAGGAAAAAGAAATTTTTAAGAGGCAGATTGTCTAAAAAAATTGGTCAAAACGCATATGCTTTTGAGCTCTGTAAGCTACGGAAAGGCTCAACCAGAGTGGAAAGCCTCTGGCTGCATTGGGCCAGTGCTGCTGGGATCAGAGCTGCCTTGTTGGAAGGACTGTGCGTGCCAACCTCGTGGTGACAGTGGGTAAGAGATTGGGCCAGAAGTCAGCCTCGGCCTCGCGGCCCAGACAGTGGGGCCAACCCCTGAGGTCATGGGGAAGCTTTTTCCTATTACCATTGCCTGCCATGTGCACGGCCCTCTTCTTTTCTAGGCTCCATCATTTGCTTCTCTCCTTTCCTCTCCTCTCCATCTGTCTCTCCCTTCTCCTCCTTTTCCTCCTTCTCCTTTCTCTACCTGTATCCCCTCTTCTTTATCCCCTCCTTGATTTTGATCATTACCACCCCGGAACAGAGCCAATGCTTAATAAATTCGTGGGGAATCTCAGTGAATTCTTCTTGCCCCTTTCTTCCCTTGCTGTTTTCCCTTTGCCCTTTCCCCCTACTTGCCTAGTGCCTTCCCCATAGGATTGTCGTGAGCAGTGTGTTATCCTATGTAAAGTAGTTAAAATGGGGCCCAGCAATAGTCAGTGTGCCCATCTCAGTGTTTGCTATTATTTGTATTCTGCCTGAGACCTGTCAAGGTCCCCAAAAGGCCTGCCTAGAACAAATATGTGGGGTCTAGAATAAAAAGGATTGCTGGCTCTGACCAAGACATCCTTTTGTGAGTGCGGGCCAAATGGAATTCCAGTCCAGTTTCCCGGTCACCCTGCTCTCCAAGCTCCACGTCTCTGTCTCATGTTGTCCGTTTCCGAAGGTAGGGCAGCAGCAAAGCCCAGAGGCAGGGCTCTGTACAGCTCAGGGGTTATCTTCTGTGCTGTTAGTTACATGCTGCTTCTGCTCCTTCCCTCATTTTGCATGCCAAGCCCCTGACCAAGGGTGCTACGGCCTCTTGGAGCCTCAATTATTTGATAAAAAATGTCACCTACCAAATAAGCCACAAGATGCAAATACCCTAAATAATCTAAAGCGTTCTACTGAAATGGAATCCCTTAGCGTTAGCCCTATCTGGTCTATTCTGACCCCTTCAGACAACTTAAACTGTCTACTTGCCTTCAAGTCCAAATTCCTGTGGCTTATGGCTAGCGATGTGTTTGTTTAGAATCTTTTGTAAACTCCTCATGGTGAGAACTAGTGCAACTTTCCATCCACTTCTAGGGTCTGGGTGCAATTTAAAATTATCATCAGTATGATTTACTATTTCCATTTGAGCAAATTTCCTATAGAGAGTTTCCTTTCAGCGGACTAGACCCATACCAGGAAGTGACTTAGGTATAAGGGGAAGACATGGCTTTTGAAAACCAGTCTGAATGTTCTCCAAAGAGTCATCAGACACTTGCTGCTTTTTGCCTGTGGATGCCATGCCGATATCCGATGGCTAGACCCTCGGAATAAGAGTGACATAGGATTTTCAGGAAGGCAGTGCTCAGTAAGAAGTTAGAGACAGACCTTGACCTAATTCACTCCAAAACTGCTGGGTTATGCAAATGAAGCCATCAGGGGGAGGGGGAGAGAGAAATGCTCTGAGGACCCTGAAACAAATGGGCCACGTGTGACTTTCGGTTTCTCTGGAGGTTCATGTGCACTGGCTGAGGGTGTTGGGAGAGCATTTGAAAAGCAAAAGCCTTAATCCCAGGCTTTCTACCTCCCTCTCTGTGAGCAATTACCACATCCCCTTAGGGTTAACATCAGTTAGCTGAACTTCCAGAAGAAGCTATTCTCGCTGCCTTACATCCCCAAAATGAAAATGAATTATAGTCTATTAACTCCTTCCTACATATTTATTTGTAATAGAAACAGAATAAAAAGAAACTGATTAGAAGTGGAGCAGAAAAGAGACAAAAGTATGGAAAAACAGGTTCTCCAAAACTGCTATTTGGAGTGGAAATCAGTTACAGTGTTTCTGGAAACTATTTTGTCAATATATTTCAAAATGCAAAAGGCACAAACTTTTTGACTCAGCATATGATGTTTATATAGAGATCCTAACAACATGGGAAAACATCTGAAATAATGTTAAACAAGAACTTTAGATATTTTGTGGACAACGTATGTTGGGTGAAGGAAGGATACTTAGGTAATAAGTATCTAAGTATAAGAATAAGAAAAATAAGCAAACTATAAATATTAGGTGCAATATGATCTCAAATATAGTCAGAAAAACACAGAGAAAAAGAATGGAAGGAAACATGCCAAAGATTAATGTGTCTGGATAATGAGCTTGTAACTGATGTTTCCTTTTTAATATCCCTGTACTTAAAACATTTTCTATAATGAACATGTTTTACTGTGATATTGAGGGAAAAAGTGATATATTTAAACCAGGGAAAACAAAAGCTAAATTGAGAAAGAAGGCCAAAGGGTCACACAAATCCAGAGTGAAAGACGGACATCCTAGCAGTCACTCTCAGGGGCAAAGGAGCAATGCTGAAAGTATCACCACCAACCTGTTGCTCAAGGGAAACTTGCAGATTGGTTATCTGGCTCTCCTTTCATCACTTGGCCAGAATCTATTGTGTCTAGTGCAGGGCAGAAGAGTTGACAGAGACCAGAAATGTCCAAAACCACAGAAGAAAATTGTAAAATGTTAACAACATGAGATGCTGAAGAAGAACCAGAGTGCTGAGACCTTTTAGAAATGATTGCAGTAGATGAGAATTTCCCAGGTTAGCCAGCAGCCAGAAAACTGATTTTCCTGGAAGTCTTCATCACAAATTTGGTCACCTGTAGCAATGACCCTGGAAACATCATCAAATAATTAGCTTTCACTGGGGCCTGAACAGACCTTCTTGAGGACTTAACAAGAGTAATTATGGCTCTTTGTTGCTATGGGTATGATATTGTAATGACAACTTCTCTTCTGGTTCCGAGATGGGGAAATTCTCAATCAAAATCTCAGTCAAAACCTGAGAGATGCTTCTTGGAACTGAGAAGAGATTTTTAGTAGGCCTATCAGTTATACTCTACTCTACTTAGAGACCACTGATAATTCTACCAGATTTCATAGAAAACGTTCAGGAAGATTGAACCAAAAAAAGAACAAGGGATTACATGAAGTGCATAATCCAGCACACAAGCTGGGCTGGGTTTGCCAATTTGACTTAGTAACTGAGAATTCATTCTGAGAGTGGAAAACTATGACCACAGGTACAAGAATGTTCATGGTAGCATTCTTTATAATTGAAAACAAATAACCTAAGTATCCATCAATAGGAGAATGGATCAATGTGATATATTCATTACACAGAATACTTGATGCATATCAAAATGAATTAAAATGTATGAACTAGAACTAGGTAAAAAAAATCATAAAATGTTACATTGAGAAAAAAAGCAAGTTGCTAGTATGTAACACATAAATTCAAATGTGAACCGTGACAACCAATGCTAAGTACCTCTTTTGGATACTTACTTAATATTACCTATTATGTCGTAATTCCTACTATGACCTATTACATATTAATAGTAATATTAGTAATAGTGATATTAGCTACTATTACCTATCACATAGTAATAATATAAAAACGTGCCTAGGAATGCTAAATGCTAAATTCCAGAGATTAGTAGCCTGTAGGGAGGGAGGAGACTAAAATTGTGGAAGGGCGCACAAGGGAGTTTTGACTGTATGGACAGTATTACAGTTCTTAAAAAAAAATAAAACAGAAACAAAGTCGCACAATGCCAGGACTCTGTTAAGCTGACGGTGAGCACATGAGTGTGATGTTATTCTCTTTCCTTTCTGCCTATTTGCAATATTCCATAATACGAAAGAAAGTGCATTCAAACAAAGTTTGATATGCACAGTAAGCAATAACAACCCTAGAACGAAGAGTTGGTGTTCCATCTAAACTCGATGCTTTTATCCCTTTAACAATGAAAAATCCTGAAGGGAAAAACAGCTGGTGAATCTAAAAATCGACCAGTAAACAAGATCTCCTTAGAGAGGATTTAAAGGAAAACGTAAGAAAACCCTGGTGGAACTGAGAAGAGTCCTCATGTGGGAAAAAGTACTGTCGTCAATTAAATAGGACAGACCATCCTTTCATGTGTAGAGGAATATTGCAGAGAAAAGTACCCCTGGATCCTGAATTCTTTCTTACTTATCCCCACCCTTACCACCATTTCCTCCTTTGTCTAATGTTCTTAGAAGATGGAGAGGGTTCTGTCCCCACTGCTCTTTGATGATAGCCATGGGCAGTGACAGAGTGCTGAGGTGAATGACATCACACTTCACTAAAGACAAAAAACAAAATTCCCTCTGGGAGGCAATGAGGTACAACAGAAACAGCAAGGGTGCCGAGTCACAAATAGATAGATCTAGGCAAGTCACATAACCTCCATGAATCTCGCTTTCCTGTTGGTCATAAAGAGTAAGTGAAAGAATGTGTGTAAAATGTCTGATGATGGACTGTACTAAGAGAAGCAGGAGTTGCCTCCCATTCTCCTGGGGAGAAAAGGAAATGGCTAGAATCTTGCTGGGCAATTAAGTAATGCTTTAAATGAGGGATAAGCACAAAATGCAGCTTATTGGATATTTCTGTCTTAGTAGTTATTTGAACTATGACTGTTCTAACTAGCATCTCCTAATAAGACCTTTCCTAATCACAGTCAGGCTGAGCTGTTTTCTGATTTTTGCTCTGATGTTGTCCCTAATAATGAGCAAAGATAGGAATCAAAGGTGCTTTACTTTACCAATTCTGCAAGTGCTATTTATATTAATTCCTTGGCATAGGGCAGTTTGTAAAGTGGCTGAACTCTTACTACTAAGCATTCTCTTTTTGAATTCTACTGCTCCATAGGGTGGAGAAGGCAATGGCACCCCACTCCAGTACTCTTGCCTGGAAAATCCCATGGACAGAGGAGCCTGGAAGGCTGTAGTCCATGGGGTTGCTGAGGGTCGGACACGACTGAGCGGCTTCACTTTCACTTTTCACTTTCATGCATTGGAGAAGGAAATGGCAACCCACTCCAGTGTTCTTGCCTGGAGAATCCCAGGGACGGGGGAGCCTGGTGGGCTGCCGTCTATGGGGTCGCACAGAGTCAGACACGACTGACGTGACTTAGCAGCAGCAGCAGCAGCAGCAGCTCCATAGGGAGACTAGAGGCTGCACAACATGGCCATGTGAAAATCCTGCATCTGTAGATTAATAAAGAGAACATCATTACACTGTAACTTTACGTTTTAGATGAAGAGCCATGTGTGTCTATTCTTTTTCCTCCTCTTTCTTTTCCTATATGAAGTGTGTGTGTGTGTATGTGTGTGTGTGTGTAACATTCATGTCACTTCCGTTTCCACCCCACCCCCACCACTTGAGTGAGGTGCAGGGTCAGCCCTCACTGTGCATCTTTTGTGGTCAGTTGACTGTGGGCTGCTGAAATTGTTAGAAAAAAATTAGGACTTTCCATAACAAGTACCCAAAGAAGCTGCAACTATCCTCTAAAGCAAAGTGTCCATTACACACCAGCCTTCAGGAAGATATAAAAGTAGATGCCTCTCCTTTCACCATTAATGGACCAGTGGTGACTAAGGAAGAGCTACCACATTGTCAGACCATGTGTGTCTTGAATGGATCACAAAGAATAGGGGGAAGCAATCAAAGAGGGAGCAATCAGGCCGTGGAAATCCCAGCAGTCCTCCAGCTCAGTGATCTACAGGTAAAGGCCATTTCCCCCTACGCTCAGAGGGGCGATGGCTAGTGAGAGGCTTACTTCCTCATACTTAGACCAGCTCTAAACCCTACCCCAACACAGCTACTTGAACGAGAGGAAGGCTTCCTCTTGTACAAACTGGATTTGTTCTGAAAAACAAAAAGAACAGAGGCAGCTTCCAGAAGGACCTGTCTTATGGGAAATAAGAGGAGAGGCCAAGGCTGAAGCAGATGCTGGGTCTGAGCGGGGAGTGTAGTCACCAAGAGCTTGCAACAAAGCTAAAGGTAAAATGACGGGTGTGCTTTACTCAGCTAAAAGAGGCACAGCTGGATGTGGTTTGTTCAGATGATCCAATTTACTGGTCATGTTACTCGATTTCTTTAGGGTATTACTTTCTTTTTTCTAAGTTGAATCTTTGGTTGTGAATAGGTACTTAATTGGGATTCACCATGGGAACAAACAAGATATTAGTACAGGATCTCGATGAGTTGGCAGTACCTGAGAGCCGACCATTATTAGTTGGTTATCACTACTTCTGAGTAAATGAAAAATCTTAATGTTATAAGAAATCTCTTTGGGGATTGAGCTGGATCTGAATGCTACAACTCTTATCAGTTTCTCAGTCCTGTGAGAGATGATTTAAACCCGGGAATCATGGAAGAGAGCTGTGTGGCAAGGTGTAGGGAAAAGTGTACTCCTTGGCCCGATTTTCTCAAAAAATCACTTATAAAAAGTTGAAAAAATCTATCACCAGAGAACAGTGGCATCCAGATGATGAACAAGTAGCAAAGTGATCGTTCTGAACATCCTTGGTGTTCCTGTAACCTATTTTTGTCTCCTCAGTACAATAATAGAACTGTTTACACCACAAGAAAGAGCAAAATAATGGTGTGGATAGCCTCAGACTTCGATACAAACCATTCCCTTGCTTTCCTGGTGTGAGAAGTAACTTATGCTTGTCAAGTAGGAAAAAACTACTGACTTTATTCTGCCACCAAAAGCATAAGGAATTTAGTTAAAACAAAACAAAATCTATCCCCTTCAGGAAAAGAACTTACTTCCAACAAAACTGGATGGGGAAGGGGCTGATCATTTGGTGATTTTTTTTTTCAGAATTTTTTAATGCTCTGTTTTTGTGTCAGTATTTATGTCTTCACTTTATCTTTCTAATGAAAGTTGTGGATTAGTACTACAAGATAATGCATTTAAGTGAATAACTGTGTGTTTTGTTTGAATTAAAAAAAAAAATAAAACCAAGGGTGACTTTGTGTAACTTTCTTTGCCTTTGTATATTTCAGTTACCCAAACTGAGTCTTTCTGAATTATTGTTAAGTTTGGAGAGACTAAACAAGTTACTTTTCATAAATGATCAAAGATGGCATCTCTAAGAGTTGATGATCCAAAAGAATGAATCTAAGCAAAAAGGAAGGGAAAAGCAAAAACCAAGCAAAACAACTGCCTCTCAAAAATTGTTTTTCAATTTTAGAGCAAAGCTCAGCCAGAGCTACAAAGGATGGGCAAAATCGGTTGAGTGGCAGTTAGTATATGTCCACAACTGCAGGTGCAGCCTCCATATCCTTATTAGACCCCTTGGTTACAGACCCCAGTGGGACAAGGTATGAAAAATTACACTCACTGTCTAGGAAACTGGGAACTGAAAGTCCAATATCTGCCTCAGTGGAGTTCTGGCACCTGCATTATACCTTCTGGGGATATTAGGTCCAACAGCTGCACCAAGACTTTTTATTGTTCACAGATTCTGCACATTCAGTAAAAGGGTGGTTAGGGTAGAGTTGCTTCTAGACATTACCAAGCACGTGGTACATGTCGTTGATATCCAGAGCACTCCATTGACTTAGGCAAGAACCCAGTTTATATGAACTCATAATGTAGAACCAATCACCCCAATCCAGTGTGCATCCATTATACCTGAAAACTGGCAGAAAGGAGGGTTATGGAAGGAGGACATCAAGGTAAGAAGATCGTTCTTTGTTAGCTTTGAACATTTCTATTCTATTTGAAAGTAGGTGGCTAGGCTGAGGGGGAACCAGGAGGGATGAGGAGGATCAATGTGCTGGGTCTTCAAGAACTTTCATTATCAATAGCACCCAGTGAGCTCCAGAAAGAAGCGATGGCTGCAGTGATATTGGAGAGCATCTTTCTGAAGCGATCGCAGCAGAAAAAGAAAACATCACCTTTAAATTTCAAGAAGCGCCTCTTTCTCTTAACCGTGCAAAAACTTTCCTACTATGAGTATGACTTTGAACGCGGGGTAAGTTTCTCTGCTGTGAAACCTGAGTTTTAAGGACTTGGCCTTAAATCTGCCTTGGTGAGGATGTAGATCCTTTTTGGTTGGAATCGGGGGTGGAGCCAGATAGAAGGGACCTAAGTACACTTCAAACTCAGCAAAGCATTTCCTAACCCAGAACTGGGAAGTCATACTGGAACAAAAATTCAAAGATGCTAAGAAGCTATCAGGGAAATCTCACCATGGATTTTCAAAGTTGGTGAGCACTCATTAAATGATTATTGAGAATGAAACCCAAGAGTTGGAAATTGTTTCCTTATTTTTTTATGTTAAAATAAAAACAAAGCACACAAAGTCAATGCATTTGCTCTCCATCTGGTAGTCAAAAAAGATCAAGTTAATAGTTCTGGAAGTTGTTTGGGTTTGGTTTGTCTATTCATTTTTTCAAAATGGCAGGTCCTGATATAGAGTGTGGGTGTCACCTCACTATGTTGAATGATGAAATAGCAAAATCTAATCATCTGGTTGCTTAATCGCTCTTAACCTTTCTCCATTTCTTCCTCATTCTCTTTCTCAGAAAAGAGGCAGTAAGAAGGGTTCAATAGATGTTGAGAAGATCACTTGCGTTGAAACAGTGGTTCCGGAGAAAAATCCTCCCCCTGAAAGACAGATTCCGGTGAGAAGAGACCATTGTTAGAACCAGGCGCAGGGGGTGGGGTGGAGTTCAGAAACTTGGAACACTTCAATGCTCTGTAAATAAACTGGTGATATTGTGCAGTGGTGGGACACACAAAGGTCCCTTATACCAATATGCTCTTCACTCCACCACATATTTGTTATGCTGAGTCTCAACGTCTTTTTCCCCAGATGCAGAACAACTCACTTAACTGGAAAACTTGTAACACCAGTTTTAAGATGATATCCCATCAAGTGTTCAAGCTGATCAGAGATGATTGGTTTTACTCCCTCAGTCACCGGGATCAGATTTACAGACTTGAATTAGTCTGCAAGCCAGAACCCTAGGGCTCTGAGTCTTGAGATTCTCACTGCTTCTTCTCTCATTTCCCTGAGGACATAAAATCTACTGATTTCCTGATTTTTTTAAATGTCATTTTTTTCTGATGACAAGAGTAAATGCATGTTTATTACAGAGACTCTGCAAAATACAAAGAAAGCACATAAAGAAGATAAAATTCTGCATAATCTCATTAGTCAGCTAAAACAACTATTAATTTGCTCATGTACAGACTTATTGATGTTTTTCTCCATTAACAACACATACACTCACACTAATATATATGTTATATATTTAAAACACAGAATCATACTAAACACCTTGCTTTGCCACTTATATTTTCAATTTACCAATATATGAAAAATTTTCCCCAGGACAATAGGTAATCTTTAATAATATGATTTTAATGACTATATAGTGTTCCCTATCATGGATCTATTCTAATTTGTTCAGCTAGTCTCCTATTACTAGACATTTAAATTGTTTCCAATTATTTTATATCAGAAATCATGTTGAGGGGAACATTCTTGCATACATCTTTATGTATCTTTGTTATTCTTTATAATGACTTCCTAGGAGTAATATTTTGTTCTTTTCTTAATGAAATCTGTACACTTTGGTTATTTTTATAGTTTTATTCTATTTTGTAGAAGTAGAATTTGAATATTATATATTCCCACAAGCTGAATATGAGAGTATCTATGCCTCTACATTCTTTTCAACACCAGATAATTTAAGTATTTGCTAATTTGAAAGCCAAAAATGATTTAATTTTTAAATATTTAATTGCTTTTCTATTGAAATATTTACCTTATTCCCAGTACTTTTTAAGAGATCTAGATATATTAACTTTATAATATCTGTTGAAAATATTTTTCCAGTTTTTCATTTATCTTTGAATTTTTTTTTTTAAACGATACTGGGTTTTAAAATCCACGTCATCAAATTAGCTCATCTTCCTCTCAATGGTTCTAACTTTTAGTATTATATCAGAAAGGCCTTGCCTCTCACAAAATTATATGAATATTCACTTTTTTCTGTTATTCATAGTTTCATTTCTTTCATAAGCTCTTGAATCCATCGAGAATTTATTCTGGTGTACGGTGTGAAATAGCTACCTTAACTACTCTCCTACCTCTGCCAATATTAGTGGTTAAATGTTTGTCCCAGCATCATTTATTGAGTAACCTCCCTTTCTTCAATAATTTGAGATTTTTTTGAATGAAGGTGTGCTGGATCCTATGGCTACGTGTCCCCACTGGAATATAGGAAGTCATCACTAAGGATTAGCACTGTCCATGCAGGATAGTCTTGTGGAACCACTGCAAAAGACTCCCAGTACCTAAGGAAATCCAGAAAAGAGTGATGCATCAACCAATAACTATGATTTTTTCTGTCATTGCAGAGAAGGGAAGAGAGCAGTGAAACTGGGCAGATCTCAAATATTGAAAGGTTCCCTTACCCCTTCCAGGTGAAGTATTCTCTCATCAGTTCACAAGGGGACCTGTAATGTAATCATCAGGGATGGCACAGGCTGAGGGTGTTTGCTTTTCTATTTTCCAGTCAAACATAGTTTCTTTTACTCTTTACACCTCAAAGAGAATCCGTAATGGCACTAATTCTATTATGGTGTGTCTTGTCTATGAGAACTGCATTGAGAAAGATGCTGTTTGTTGAGTGAGCATTTCACTTCCTTCTGGTTCTGCCTCTCTATCTAATGGTGGTCATGTGGGTTGAAAAGACAGAAAAGGGGAGGGAAGGAGTAGTATTAGGAAGTTCAGTGTGGGGAAACCCTATTAGATTTACATATAAACTTAAATTCTATTCAAGTCTGGGATAACTGAAGAGCCACATACATAGACATCTGTTTGACAGATGCAATGTAAGCCATCAGAGAGAGCAAGAGCTTCAGATTCAATCAATCTCTGATTTGGTTTGCTTATGTCCTTAGAACTCTGTAGGCTACATACCATGAATAAAGCAGTCTCTGCAACAGTGAAAGCCAGAAAAGGAAGTGGAAAGTCTCAGGGGAGGGGGCTTTCTGTCATGGATTTATGAGCACAGCAAGACTAACAAGCAAAAAGAAAAAATGTAAAAGGATCTTGTTCATGTCCCTGACTATAACAAAGTTTACAAAACCTACCATTGTTTTTCACTAAGTTGATGTTGTGACTGGCCTGGTAGATAATGGTAAATAGCAGGTAATTCACAATTAATTTACATTTGACTTTAGAATCTACTGCGATGTCTACTAAATCTGTGAGGGTTGAAACCATGTTTTATATGTTTTGTACATCTCCATAACACATAGCACAAAGTCTTGTATAGGTGTAGTGTTCAAAAACTACTGACTGATTTGATGATGATGCTTAATATAGACTTCACTCTTTTTGAATAGGTCTGTAGTTCCAAACTTAGTTTATTTTGGCTAATATTGGCTAGGGGGTGCCGCTAGGCATTGGGGGGAAAATTAGCCATGAGTTAAAATTTTGCTCATATTGATGAAGTTTATAATTCATATGTACTAATCAAGATTTGTTACATAAATCATTCAATTATCTTCTATACAAAGTTTAATAAGATCATAAAATATCCTTCATTGGATAAACACAAAGATTATGAACTAATTTTACACACGAATTGAAACTCAACTCAGGAGGACCTAGGAGAATTCACAAAGCTAAGAATTTCTTAATCCTACATCCTTGGATATGAATTGTTCAGGAATTCTTTGCATGACACCAGCCCCACTGCTCACTGAAGAGCCTGCCTTTTTGTATTCCACTGTCATTATACAAGGGCTTCCCTGGTGGCTCAGATGTTAAAGCATCTGCCTGCAATGTGGGAGACCTGGGATCGATCCCTGGGTTGGGAAGATCCCCTGGAGAAGGAAATGGCAACCCACTGTTGTAGCTTAAGATTAGTTGCTTCAAGGTCTTTCTTTTTTTTCCGACTCCTAACTGCTGAAGTCTGTGTGTCCATTGCCCCAGGTTGTATATGATGAAGGGCCTCTCTATGTCTTCTCCCCAACCGAAGACCTGAGGAAGCGTTGGATTCACCAGCTCAAAAATGGTGAGAATTACTTGGAAAATAAGCTAGTTTCCAAAGG
Organism: Capricornis sumatraensis; assembly: GCF_032405125.1. NCBI lineage: Eukaryota > Metazoa > Chordata > Mammalia > Artiodactyla > Bovidae > Capricornis > Capricornis sumatraensis. The sequence continues at coordinate 9,305,627 of NC_091092.1, forward strand.
AAGGATGGGAGGGAGGAAGGAAAGAGAGAAATTGAGAGAGAGGGAGAAAAAGATAGAGAAAGAAAGAAGGAAAGAAAATGGGGACAGGGAGGAAAGGAGAGAGGGAGGAGAGAAGAAAAAAGAATGGATGCAAGAAGGGAGGTGAAAAAAGCAAGGGGGGAAGGGAAGGAGGGAGAGAATGAGAAAGGAGAAGGGGAGGAAGAAATATTTCATTTTCTTCAATATTAGTGATACAATTGACAATATATTCCTTCATATTTGATGAAAGATCAGGTGCTAGACTAAGAGTTTCAACTCAGTTCTACCACTGTCTCTTTAATGCAATTTTGTAATTATAGGCTCCTCCATTTCCCTACTTATAAAAAGGTCCCATTCTTTACACCAATTTACAATGGTGGTGTGGTATGGTACTCAATGGTTATTTCAATATTTTGAATCATAGATATGAAATATCTGGTTCCCAAAAAATTAATATGTGATTATGAGAGTGCTTAGGGTCAGAGTAAAGACCCTGGTTCCAAGTCTTCTTCTACCACTGATAAACTGGGTGACCTCTGGTAAGTAGGCCAATAAGCTTCTTTGAGGTTCAAGTTCTTTTTCTGAAAGAGAAAGATGGTGATAATAATAATGATGATGACGATGATAATGATATGTTAATAATGATGATAATAATAATGATGTCCATGGTACCTATCTCTGGGAGGTAATGTATGTGAAAGCACACAGCAACTGTAAAGCAATGTACAAGAAAGCACTGTACATCTTTTCATTGTTGGTAAATATTTTCCAAAGAGCTATTTTCTGTTCCTTGCTTTGTGAGGACCTCAATTGAACATAGTTCAGTTTTTCACATAGACCATATAGTATGCTCAGATAAACTCGACTGTAAATGCTTACACAGGATGCATGCACACATATTTGTGTGTATATATAGCCACATGTCAAGTGACTGAGAGATTAACTGGTTGAGTTGACATCAGGAAAGGCTGCCTAGAGAAACAGGAAGGATGGCAGACTGATAACAGCATGGTTGGGTTATTGCATGACAGCCCTTTGTCTTAATAAACATGTAGATTCTGATATTTGGTGGTTGACTACACCAGCTTTGTTCAGTCCCTTGAATGCAAGTCTGATTGGCCAATACAAAAATCATCAGATCTTTCGAGCCAAAAGAGGAGAAAGAAACAGAGGGGTCATTTACTTAGTTCTTTTTGTGTGCCAGACACTAAGCTAGATATCTTGTAATCATTATCTCATTTAATTCTCACAGCAACCTTAGGCTGAAAACAACTAACACCTAATGAGCATTAATTCTGTACCAGGCTCTATGCCAAGTGCTTCAAACATACTGGCACGTTTAATCCTGCCGATAAGCTTATTTAGTATGTATTATACCCCTAATTACAGATGAGGGAACTGAAGCTCTAAGAGGTTAAGTAAGTTGCTCAAGGGCACATAGCTAGTGAGCTGTGGAGCCTGGGTTCTTACTACATCCCTAAGTCTGGTTGACGCTAAAGCCTAAACTCATCGCAGAGTTTTGTGCTGCCTGGTTCTCAAGCCCAGAAATTGCACCTGTAGTTGGGTACAAGATATTTTAAGAGTAAAGCCATGTGGACATTACAAATAGGCAATATCTTGTACCACGTAGTTCAGTTCCTGGCATGTTTTGAAGAGGTCACCTTTAGTCTTGAGGGTACAAAATGAGCAAAGACTTCAGTAATGCTTATTATGATCCAAGATCTTAAGTCCTTGATGTACGTTAACTGATTTCTTCTTCCTATCAGCTACACGAGGCAGTTAATTTCACCATCCCCATTTCAGAGACAAAAAAACAAACCCAGAGGTATAGGAGGTTAAGTAACTGGCCCAAAGGCACTCAGTTAGTAAGTGGCATGGTCAGGCTTTGAACTCAGGCTCCAAAGTCTGTGCTCTAAACCAAGATGCCACCTACAAGGCAGAGAAATATATGCAGAGGCTGAGCTGGAGTTCCAGAGGGCATATATATTTGTACTTCTTTTGTTCTCTCCATAGTACCTTATACATTGCCTTGCACACAGAAGGCAACCAACGAATAGATGTGTTAAGTGATTTTTCTGCAGAACAATCACCACCAACTTGGGATCCACACTGATGGACAGCTAGGATTTAGTTTGGAAATAGGGGAAGGTGGGACATACTAGATGAGTGAGAACCAAAAGGGAAAAAATGTGGTATGTATAAGTTAGTAATTCCTTTAACACTTCAAACGCCAATTTCAAAACCAGTTGTAGGTTAGCTCAAAAATATATAGAGTGCCCACTATATTCAATTTATGAGTAATGACTGAGGATAAGACTAGTCAACATGTAAACCTGTTTTATTGACTCTGATATTAACCTCACTATGTTGATTATGGCCTGCTATTAAAGTTTCATAGGTAAGTAAAATTCCAACAGTAAAAACAAAACCAAAACAAACAGAAACCACTGCTACTTCAGTTGGTTCATTGGTTCAATTTTGCTTCCTCTTCCCTTGTGTTTTACTGAAAGCATTTTTTTTTTCATTTACTCCAGAATCTACTTGGGCTAACCAGCCCCAAAGTAGCTGCCTTGCAACAAACACCACAGTTGTTGGGAGATTTAGATGCAAATCCTAAAGATCTCAGAACAGCCCCAGATGCTGGCAATGCCAATAATGAGATCTCTGGAAGCTGTAAAATCCCACTCTGGTGATGTTATCCCACTCTGGAGTGAAATGCACCAATTGCAAATCACTAACATGAGAAGGGGGCCTCATGGTATACAGGCTACCTCTGTAGCAGTATTGGCTGTGAAGAGGCACGAGGGAGCCTTCTGAGGTGCTGGATCTGAGTGGTGGTTAAATGGTTTTACACAAATGTGGCTAGCTGGATACCTCAGATTGCATGTTTTATTATATATTAGCTATATCTCAATTTATATATTGATATGTAAGCTATACCTCAAGGGCTTCCCTGGTGGCTCGGATGGTAAAAAAAAAAAAAAAAAAAAAAAAAAAGCTCCCTGCAGTGCAGGAGACCTGGGTTCTACCTCTGGGTGGGGAAGATCCCCTGGAGAAGGAAATGGCAACCCACTCCAGTATCTTGCCTGGAAAATCCCATGGACAGAGAAGCCTGGCAGATTACATGGAGTTGCAAAGAGCTGGACATGACTGAGCGACTAACACATTCACATTCATACCTCAATTTAAAAAGTAGGATGTCAGGTATCTCATATTGAACTGCCATCTCTTTTCAGTGGTACTTTCCACGCAAACCTTGTATCCTTGAGCCCTGAGCTCTCTCCTTCCATTTCCTTGAACATGACAGTGGGCACTTCAGTATTACAGCACCACAGACACTTGTCTTCATTTGGTCAAGCTCAATAGAGCCTATCCTAACTGTAGCTTCAAAAATGAGCAAAAGACCTGACCTCACCAAAACGAATGAGTGGCATTTGTGAAACTCCAATGATGTATATGGAGGGTAATCAATCACTCATGCCCCAAACTGAATTTGAGCCATTATCCTGACAAAAATGGATATGAGAGATCAGTCCATGATATACTTGGAATGTGCATCAACCATTAGTGCTTTGTGGCCCCATGCACTGGCGAAGTAAGCAGTTTTCTCCTAGTTCTGCCACAACAAAATATCATAGATCAAGTGATTTAAACAACAAACATTTATTTCTCACAGTTTTGGAAGCTGGGGAATCCAAGACCAAGGTGTTGGCCAGTTTGGTTGCTGGTGAGAACTTTCTACCTGGCTTGCTGACTGGTCACTTTTCTCACTGGTTCTCATATGGCAGAGAAAGAGAATCTCTCTCCAGTCTCTTCTTATAAGGGCACTAATCTCACCTTGGTGGCTCAGACGGTAAAGCGTCTGCCTGCAATGTGGGAGACCCTGGTTCAATCCCTGGGTCTGGAAGATCCTCTGGAGAAGGAAATGGCAACCCACTCCAGTATTCTTGCCTGGAAAATCCCATGGATGGAGCCTGGTAAGCTATAGTCCATGGGGTCGCAAAGAGTTGGACACGACTGAGTGGCTTCACTTCTTCATTTCACTTCAATCTCATCTTGAGGTTCCACTCTCATGACCTGAGTACCTTCCTAAGGCCACATCTCCTAATATCACATGGGGGCATCATTATATGAATTTAGGGGGACACAAACATTCAGTTTGTAACAGACACTGCCTTTGCAGTTCTAAGTAGTTGGAAATACCAGCTCTGCATTAACCAACAAAAGAAGAGTGTCATCTTCGAGGGATCTCTTAACTATTCGGAAATGTAGGGTGGGTTCTTAATGACTGTGCTGGAGGTAGGGGGTTAGAAAGTCCTATAGCCTCTCATTAGCATATTAGGATAGCTTAATTTATCAGAGCAGCTAGTTGTTGATTAAGAGTTTTGAAATGTCTACTGGTGCTGAAGCCTGCACCCAAGGTTCTTCAAATCCCTCAGTGATGGGCATGGCACGAGGGAGGGGTGGGGCAAGCAGAGGGTAGGAGCAATCAGTTCTAGCTAGGAAGAGTATCTGAAACATTGTTCAGAATTGCTAGAGTTCAGTTCAGTTCAGTCACTCAGTCCTGTCCAACTCTTTGCAACCCCATGGACTGCAGCATGCCCAGCCTCCCTGTCCATCACCAACTTCCGAAATTTACTTGAACTCATGCCCATTGAGTCAGTGATGCCATCCAACCATCTCATCCTCTGTCGTCCCCTTCTCCTGCCTTCAGTCTTTCCCAGGATCACGGTCTTTTCAAATGAGTCACCTCTTCACATCAAGTGGCCAAAGTATTGTAGTTTCAGCTTCAACATCAGTCCTTCCAATGAACACCCAGGACTGATCTCTTTTAGGATGGACTAGTTGGATCTCCTTGCAGTCCAAGAGACTCTCAAGAGTCTTCTCCAACACCACAGTTCAAAAGCATTAATTTTTCAGCACTCAGCTTTCTTTAAAGTGCAACTCTCACATCCATACATGACCACTGGAAAAACCATAGCCTTGACTGGACAGACATTTGTTGGCAAAGTAATGTCTTTGCCTTTTAATATGCTGTCTAGGTTAGTCATAGCTTTTCTTCCAAGGAGCAAGTGTCCTTTAATTTCAAGACTGCAGTCACAATCTGCAGTGATTTTGGATCCCAGAAAAATAAAATCTGCCACTGTTTCCACTGTTTCCCCATCTATTTGCCATGAAGTGATGGGACCAGATGCCATGATCTTAGTTTTCTGAATGTTGAGCTTTAAGCCAACTTTCTCTTTCACTTTCATCAAGAAACTCTTTTGTTCTTCTTCACTTTCTGCCATAAGGGTGGTGTCATCTGCATATCTGAGGTTGTTATTCTCCTAGCAATCTTGATTCCAGCTTGTGCTTCATTCAGCCCGGCATTTCACATGATGTACTCTGCATATAAGTTAAATAAGCAGGATGACAATATACAGCCTTGAGGTACTCCTTTTCCTATTTGGAACCAGTCTGTTGTTCCATGTCCAGTTCTAAGTGTTGCTTCCTGACCTAAATTCAGATTTCTCAAGAAGTAGGTCAGGTGGTCTGGTATTCCCATCTCTTTCAGAATTTTCCACAGTTTATTGACTCCACACAGTCAAAGGCTTTGGCATAGTCAACAAAGCAGAAATAGATGTTTTTCTGAAACTCTCTTGCTTTTTCGATCATTCAGTGGATGTTGGCAATTTGATCTCTGGTTCCTCTGCCTTTTGTAAAACCAGCTTGGACATCTGGAAGTTCACGGTTCACGTATTGTTGAAGCCTGGATTGGAGAAGTTTGAGCATGAATTTACTAGCATGTGAGATGAATGCAATTGTGTGGTAGTTTGAGCATTCTTTGGCACTGCCTTTCTTTGGGACTGGAATGAAAACTGACCTTTTCCAGTCCTGTGGCCACTGCTGAGTTTTCCAGATTGTCTGACATATTTAGTGCAGCACTTTCACAGCATCATCTTTTAGGATTTGACATAGCTCAACTGGAATTCCATCACCTCCACTAGCTTTGTTCGGAATGATGCTTCCTAAGGCCCACTTGACTTCACATTCCAGGATGTCTGGCTCTAGGTGAGTGATCACACCATCGTGATTATCTGGGTCATGAAGATCTTTTTTGTACAGTTCTTCTGTGTATTGTTGTCACCTCTTCTTAATATCTTCTGCTTCTGTCAGGTCCATACCATTTCTGTCCTTTATCGAGCCCATCTTTGCATGAAATGTTGCCTTGATATCTCTAATTTTCTTGACAAGAGCTCTAGTCTTTCCCATTCTATTGTTATCCTCTATTTCCTTGTACTGATCACTGAGGAAGGCTTTCTTATCTCTCCTTGGTATTCTTTGAAACTCTTCATTCAAATGGGTATATCTTTCCTTTTATCCTTTGCTTTTTGCTTCTCTTCTTTTCATAGCTATTTGTAAGGCCTCCTCAGACAGCCATTTTGCTTTTTTTGCATTTCTTTTTCTTGGGGATGGTCTTGCTCCCTGTCTCCTGTACAGTGTCACGAACCTCTGTCTGTAGTTCAGGCACTCTGTCTATCAGATCTAGGCCCTTAAATCTATTTCTCACTTTCACTGTATAATCGTTAGGGATTTGATTTAAGTCATACCTGAATGGTCTAGTGGTTTTCCCTGCTTTCTTCAATTTAAGTCTGAATTTGGCAATAAGGATAATAGAAGGCCTACAGACTTTTGATTGGCTTTATTATTATTTTAAAATCCTCTACAGACAATGTAGCCCCTTTTAGCTTGCACTCCATCTGATCAGCTCCCAGCACTCTGCATTTGGTGGAATGGTGAAGGGATATGCTGAAAAAGTGAGGGGTGAGTGTGTGTGGGCAGGAGACACTGGTTAGAAGTCTTCAAATCCATGTTTAGAAAAGCATCAAGATGGCACTTTAAAAAAAGAAAGAAAGAAAGAGAGAGGCAGCACTTTTTCTTCATTTGCCTGTAAAATGCACCTGGCCACCAGTAGCTTCTAGGCCTCCTCCAAAGTCTTGAATGAGTAGAGTGTGACTAGCAAGCTCTTAAGGGCTTAAGCTGCTCTCTACAAAGGAAGGTTTTATTTTGTTTTTATTTTTATCTTTTAAAAAAAGTTATGCAGGGCTTCTTTTTAGCATCAAATGCTGAAATGAGTATGTCCTCAAATATGCACATTCTTAAGCTAGCCTAAATCTTTGGCCCAAAGCTAGCTATCGTCAGTTATTTCCTTTGTCTTTGCTTCTCTGTCATCTGGCAACAGGATCCCAGGATGACTTGTCTAATCAACTTCCGGTTAAACTTCTTGCAATACCACAGCATTAAAAACTGTAAAACTAATTCCTACTATCTGCAACCCACCCTGTTGTCTATTCTGAGAGACCTTTTGGGCCTCACAACCCTGTGAGGGAAATAGAAGTGCTGTGTGTATCTCCCACAAGGAGCTCAACCCTCCTCAGTGGCCCTAGGAAGATCGAACTATGTTTATTCTAGAGGCAAAATCACCTTCCTTTGATCCTGAGCTCTGTTCTGGTGACTGTTTCATGAACACAGAAAGTGCAAGGCAGGAGTTTTCACAAAGACAAATAGCTCTAAAAGAGCACTCCAGAAGCTGGGGCACTGGTATATTGAGAGCCGGAGTGAGAGCTGGCTTGTCACATTGTTTCCCTTTTCTGGGAAAGACCACCAGAGTCAACATCTGCTTTACAGGAAGATTGTAATGGCTACCGGGAAACCATAGATAACATATTTTTGTTCTGGGGCTCTGGAGACATCAGATATTCTTATCGCTTTGATCACTGGTTGAGAGATAGTCATCGTAAAAGAACCGCTGAAGAGAATGACACAGGAACGCTCCACGGCGAAGCATGTGAGCCAACTGGTCCTGCGTTTGCTTCCCTTCAGGGTGGCTGAGGAAGCGGCAGTTGTCTGAAGTTCACCACTACACTCAAAGAGGAAAACATGCCTAAGGTAGATTCTTCCACAAGTCAAATGTCACCTCTCTCTCTCTTTTCTTCTCTTACAGTAATCCGGTACAACAATGATCTGGTACAGAAATATCACCCTTGCTTCTGGATTGATGGGCAGTATCTCTGCTGCTCTCAGACAGCCAAAAATGCTATGGGCTGCCAAATTTTGGAGAACAGAAATGGAAGTAAGAGATCTGATCAGTATAATCTCTCCCCCTTTGACTCTATCCATCACTTTCTCAGGGTTCTATCAAACCCAGGTCTGTACATTTTGGCCAGTGTACAAAGGAGCCTGGGGGAGAGGATGGGTGGGAACCAAAATCCAGCTGATGCTCTGTTCTTTCTAGCTGGGAAAACTGGCATTGGGCTGCAGCCATCAAGACTTTTCATAACTTATGTAAAGCCCCCAAATACAAGAGTAAAGTTCCTGACCAAACCTGTCCCTGGGCCCTTCCCAAATATGCACTCTGTAGCTATGATCGCTGGTTTCTTACTTTGCAGGCTTAAAACCTGGGAGTTCTCACCGCAAGACAAAAAAGCCTCTTCCTCCCACACCTGAGGAGGACCAGGTATACAGGGAAATTGGGTGCTGCTTCAATGGAAATTTACAGTCACACCCAGAAAACAGACCAGAGTCTTAGAATTCTCCCTGGGATATGGCAGTGTAAACTGGTATTCTTGTTGAGATAGGGGATCTGGCCTTCTAAGTAGGACTTCCTCTTTGGTGGAGAGACAGAGGCTTATTAGGAAGCTCTTGGCAACCATTTAATCCAATCGCTTGTTTAGAACAAAACAAAGCCTGATTTTTTTAAATGAAAAATATTTTCAAACATAAAATTGAAAAATTTTAACAGTGAATGCCCATATACCCAATATCTTGAATTTACCACTAATATATTACTTTAAAACTTGATTTTGGGGGTTACTTTTGGAGGTCTAGAAAGGCTTTTCTCATATATTGTAGGTAAGCAAGGCAGGAATTCTTATTACGTTCATTTTACAAACAAAGAAAAGAAGATTCAGAGCCACTTAGTGGGTCCATGTACTAGTTTAGTGCTAAATTTTCCAGATGGGGGCTGTACAGGGTTTTTGCCCAAGAAGCTTTATGAACACTGATGCCTGGGTCCAACCCCCAGAGATTTTGACATAGTTGGTCTTTGAAACTGCTTGGGTGTTGGGATTGTTAACTGCCCACAAGACGGTTCTGATGAGCATTCCATGCTGAGAGACTCTGCAGGGGTGCTTAAAAATGGTTGTTGAGTAAATGTTGAATAAACCTTTTATTTTGCCTGATTTGGGTTAGAATGGTTGGGAGTGCCTGATATCTAGCCAATCTCCCCAACTTCTTTTTCCTAACAACACAGATCTTAAAAAAGCCACTGCCCCCTGAGCCAACAGCAGCACCTGTCTCGACAAGTGAGCTGAAAAAAGTTGTAGCCCTTTATGACTACATGCCAATGAATGCAAATGATCTACAGCTGCATAAGGGCAATGAGTATTTTATCCTGGAGGAGAGCAACTTACCCTGGTGGCGTGCCCGGGATAAAAATGGGTGAGTTCATGTCCGCTCTCCCTGAGCCTTGTATCCATCTACTTTGTGCTTAGTCGCTCAGTCGTGTCTGACTCTTTGTGACCCCATGGACTGTAGCCCACCAGGCTCCTCTGTCCATGGGGATTCTCCAGCCAAGAATACTGAAGTGGGGTGCCCTCCTCCAGGGGATCTTCCCAACCCAGAGACTGAACCCAGGTCTCCCAGATTGTGGGCAGATTCTTTACCATCTGAGCCACCAGAGAAGCCCAAGAACACTGAAGTGGGTAGCCTATCCCTTCTCCAGGGGATCTTCCCAACCCAAGAATCAAACCAGGGGCTCCTGCATTGCAGGTGGATTCTTTACGAGCTGAGCTGCCAGGGAATCCCTCCCACCTACTCTGCTGCTGCTGCTAAGTCACCGGCAGCCCAGCAGGCTCCCCCCGTCCCTGGGATTCTCCAGGCAAGAACACTGGAGTGGACTGCCATTTCCTTCTCCAATGCATGAAAGTGAAACGTGAAAGTGAGGTCGCTCAGTCGTGTCCGAGTCCTAGCGTCCCCATGGACAGCAGCCTACCAGGCTCCTCCGTCCGTGGAATTTTCCAGGCAAGAGCACTGGAGTGGGGTGCCATTGCCTTCTCCACCCACCTACTCTACACACATGCAAAGTCCTGCATCGTAACTCCCCTACTCAGTATCCTGATCAGAAATTGTTCTTCCCACATCAAAGGGAATATGCTCTCCCCCCAAGTACTTCCCAGAGCGCAGCTCTGCACGTGGCCCCCTCCCTGAGCCCACGTGTTGTGGAGCATATGTGATCAGAGCTGCAAGTGCAGAAGCTACACACTCCACCGGCCTAGCTGTGCATTGGCAACATGATCCTCTTTGAGGGCAGGACATTTTATATACCACCATTTGAGACTGGTTTTGAGCCCCAGGATACAAGGTAAACAAATCCGTCTCTCACCCAGATTGGGGAGTGTTGGATGATCAACCCTGTTGTCTCCTCTACAGGCAGGAAGGCTACATCCCTAGTAACTATGTAACTGAAGCGGAGGACTCCATAGAAATGTATGAGTGAGTATGCTTATGTTCCCAGCATAGAATCTTCACAATACCGTATAAACCTTTTTCATACTTTCAACAAAATTTTGATATCAAGATACTTATTAAAATCAGCATCAACTGGGTCAAATGATGCCACCAATTCAACTGATAGTGCCTACATCTTACCCTTATCCCAAACACCCTGTTGATGGAAGCTGGAGAGATCACCATACCCCCTCCTCTCCAAATCGGAATAACTACACTCAAAGAAAACCACAGCCTGATAGGAAACATTTGAAAGGGTGAAAAATGGCAAACTATTCTGGTTGTCCATTCTCCTGAATCAGGGAAGTGGGTTGTCTTTGAAGGCTCTGACCCTCATCTGTTTCCTGCAACCTTCTGCCACTTGCTCTCCATTTCCACAATTCTTCAGCAACAAGCAGGCTTTGGGAAAAGGATATAGTGTGCTATGCACATGACAGGCACTCAGTAAATAGCAGTGGAGTGAACTGACTGACTCAATGGCACGGATGAGCCACAGACAGCACTCTAACGAGCCACTCAGGCCATGACTTAGAAGCCAGCCAAGCACTCTCCCTTTCCAGGTGGTATTCCAAACACATGACTCGGAGTCAAGCTGAGCAGCTGTTGAAGCAAGAGGTAAGTGTGTGACCACAAGTAAATGGCAGTCTCTTTGCACCACAAGCAAGGATCCCGAATTGAGGGCTTGCTGCTGTCCACCACCTCCAGGCAAGGCAGTGTCAAGGCTCTCATTTGATGGGGTCCCAATTACACTGTGCAGTGTCAAAAGCAACAAGGCTGCAGCTCAAATGTGGAACTTGGCAGTGAAATCAGGGCTTCTGTTTTGTCTTGGGTTTGGGCAGTTGGGATGCTGGTGGCAGTGCCATTTCCTCCTGATGGTCAGCTTCTTTTCCCATCTTTTCAGGGTAAAGAAGGAGGCTTCATTGTCAGAGACTCCAGCAAAGCTGGAAAATATACCGTGTCTGTGTTTGCCAAATCTACAGGGTGAGTGTTACTGTTTTAAGGCCCTGGGGGAAAAGAACAGGGGCACCCATCCAACAGTTCCTTAATGAAGTGCTTCTCCCACTTCCTCTGTCGCTTAAACTCAAAACTCACCTCACTTCACTTCTTGGGTCCTTTGGGCCCTTGCTCCCGAGTTGCTGACTCAGCGTCCACTTCTTCAGGGAACCTCAAGGGGTGATACGCCATTATGTCGTGTGTTCCACACCTCAGAGCCAGTATTACCTGGCTGAGAAGCACCTTTTCAGCACTATCCCTGAGCTCATTAACTACCATCAGCATAACTCTGCTGGTAAGTACCAGGGAAACCAGAGAAGAAGGGTGTGACAAGTACCAAGAGAAGGAATTTAGGACAAGGTGGTTAGGTGAAACATTAAGCCTCATAGGGTAGTGACAATTAGCTGTGAAAATGAACCCCTGTGATGCTGGATTGAAGTCAAGTGAAGAGGAGGTCAAAGGCAGACCTTACACCCAGTAGGGACTGACTTCTTATTTGGTGATTGATGCTCAGTGCTAAGGAAGGACATAGAAGAGACTGGTAATTAATCAATCAGCAATATTCATTGAACTCCTAGTGTCTACTCCGTAATTTTGCTACTAGAGAACACACAAAAACTATTACTTTAGGTCCTTGCCCTTAAAGAACATACAGGTTCAAAAGCATCAGAAGAGAATTTCTAAGCAGTGTAGACATTCTAAAAACCGGGAGATTGGGGAGAACATGAATACATGGGAAAAGCTTCATCAAGAAGGCTTGCAGCTGTCCACCATGTCCAGGCAAGGCAGTATGAAGGCTGTCATTTTATGGGGTTCCAATTACACTTTTCAGTATCAAAAGGAGAAGGAGGATGTGAGTTAAGCCTGGACTGGGAGGTGGGGATATATTTAGCTGGGGAGCATACTTCAGTTAGTATTTTCTTTTTTTTTTTTTTTTTGGTCCCTGAAAAACATTTATAAGAGGAGAAACTTTCAGAAAAATTCAGCTTCATGGCAATCTTTTGGGATTCAAAATGTACTAGAAAGATGGATACTGGAAGTGTGAGGCATTAAGTGTGCAGGGCATCTCATTCCCTGCTCTGCACCAGCAGCATGACCCTCTCTGTATGTTTTAGGGCTCATATCTAGGCTCAAATATCCAGTGTCTCAACAAAACAAGAATGCGCCTTCCACTGCAGGCCTGGGATACGGTAAGTGCTTATTTCTCTAGGGCAGGGTGGACCAGCCAGTTGCAAGCACTACTCCATCTGGCAGACCCAGCCAGACCTTGCCTCTCAATCATTCTTGCAGTTCACTGTTCCATCCCAGCTGCCACAAGGAATGTTAACACATTATTGACCGGAGACCTATAAATGCCAGAGGTGTTAGTTTCTGCAAAAATCCCCCAGTCAATAATGTGTTAAGACAGGGCCAAATCAAAGTTATCTAATGAGTTTTATCCCTCTGGTGGCTCCTACTGGGACTGCAAAAACATAGATTCATAAAGATTTGGGTTTTTTTTCAATTGTGGGGAAAATATCATAAAGGGATTTTTTAAAGATGTTGTCTAGTTGATCTTCTTGCTCTATGCCTGACTTGTACCAAAAATTCCCAGACTCTTCCAATCAGCAATCCCCTGTCCCTGAGATTTACCTGAGCAAAAATGAATTAGTACCCCTGAGACTTTCCCTTCTACTGCTTGTCTATTTCTACCCCCAGTAGGGATTCTAGTCTATTGTAGAAATTATACATACATGACTCAAAGAATCACATCAAGGCGTTGTTATTATAGGATCATGGGAAATCGATCCAAAGGACTTGACCTTCTTGAAGGAGCTGGGGACTGGACAATTTGGAGTAGTGAAGTATGGGAAGTGGAGGGGCCAGTATGATGTGGCCATCAAGATGATCAAAGAAGGCTCCATGTCTGAGGATGAGTTCATTGAAGAAGCCAAAGTCATGATGTGAGTTACAGTCCAAACCCAACTCTCCATCCAGTAGGAATTACAAGGACGGTTCCCACTGTGGTTTAAGGTGATTTATAACAAGGGGGATTTGGGACCTGGGCCTGAGGTCAACCTTTGATTGGTGTGAGTCCTAACTGCTAAGGTACTCATTTCTCTTTGATACTGATGGAGAATAGTATTGCTCATGGGCGGGTATCATCTTGACGGTATTTGAGGGTAAATGTAGAGAATGAGACTTTCAAAAGGAAGACATTCTAATGTACCCTTAGTGTTCACTCAGCCCTGGACTTGTTTCCTGTTCTATCGATGGCTCCAAATCCTGGTTCACCCTCACATGTTAGGCACTTAAAAGGTTATTATGATCTCTCATTTGACACTCTACTCCAAGACCAACTCCTTTCCTCCTCAGTTCCTTTCTGAATGATATTCAGAGTCAGAAAGGGAAGACTGGTTCATTGCCTCTCCTGTAGGAATCTTTCCCACGAGAAGCTGGTGCAGTTGTATGGCGTCTGCACGAAACAGCGCCCCATCTTCATCATCACTGAGTACATGGCCAATGGCTGCCTCCTGAACTACCTGAGGGAGATGCGCCACCGCTTCCAGACTCAGCAGCTGCTGGAGATGTGCAAGGATGTCTGTGAAGCCATGGAATACCTAGAGTCTAAGCAATTCCTCCACCGAGACCTGGTAGGATCTCAGAAGGATTGGTCTGGGTCCAAGGGCTGAGGGGGGTGGAAGTAGCACAGGAAGGCATATCATCCATCCATGGCTGAGGAAGGTGGCTGGGGCCGTGATTTCAATTTTATCTAGAAAATACTAAAAGTTTGGTGAGCCTCTGCCCCAGTGGTCAGCTGGTCAAGGAATTCCAGCCTCAACACCATAAGTTTCCCCACAATGGGAGCTGTAATGGTCACTCCCAGCCCCTCCTACTATGACGAGGAAATGGTGGAGTCCTCCAGGGACAGAAGGGCAGCCCTCATCCTGATGGAACTGTTTTTTAGCACAGGACCATCATTCTGGTTATATCAGAGTCACAAACTGGGTGTCTGTTGGTGCATTTTTAAATGTTACATTAATATATTAGTTAGCAAACACTTAAAAACATTTCACATTAAAGAACTGAATTTACAGCTTCCCATGAAAATGGACATCATCTTGTATCACCAGACCCATATTCTCATAGGCCATGTTAACTGTCAGCCTATAAAGTATGGGCCTGGTATTACAGGATGGTCTACCTGATCACAGGAAAGTGGCTGGCCTCCCTTAAACCAGACACTTTCCTGACATCTCCACCTCCCCACTTCACTCTACCACTTCCCCTGCTTGGCCTCCCAGGGCATATTTATTTCAGCCATGCCAAGGCGGAAATAGCCCTAGTCCTGTTGGTAGAAAAGCAGAAAACAAAACACACTTGCCTTCTGTTCTCCGTTAATTCTCTCGACATTTCAACGCACGAAGGGTTGTCATGGAGTTACCAGTGTGCGTGAAATCATGCTTCAAGTGTTCAGTGCTTTACTTATTATGGGGGTTGCTCTATATGTGATGGAAGTATATCAAAATTCCTCAGGGGCATCAGCTGACTCCTGTTAGGTGGGAAGGTGTCTCTAGATAAAGGAGATGAGGCTTCCCGCCTCTGGCGGACAGAAGCTTTGTGCCCTTAACCTGTGCACCAAGGACAGAGTCTCACTGGTGTCCGTTGCACTACAGGCTGCTCGAAACTGTTTGGTTAACGATCAAGGAGTTGTTAAAGTATCTGACTTTGGCCTGTCCAGGTGAGTGCAGTCTTTTTCACCTTTCCCTTTAAAAGTAAAACTGGCACAGTACAAACGTGAGGTGACACTGTAACTTTTAATTGTCTCCCTTTCCCCCTATACTTCTAGTTTTTCCACCATCTTTCTCTACCTCTTCTTTCTCTGAATGGTTTAAGTCACTTTCATCCTTCTGTTTCATTGTTATAGTCCTCTCTTCTCCTTTCTCCTTTCTCTTTTTTTTAAAAGCTAATTTCCCCAATATTCTGTCTTGTTCTGTTAATCTTGTTGACTTTACTCTGTCTCCTTTCCTAATGAGCCTAATTGCCATTGTTGACTGCAGGATTGAAGGAAGGGAAGGATGGGAAAAGAGAAAAGAGGGAAGGGAATACCTATTAGACCTTATTCCACTTCATCCTTGCTGTATCTATACTGTCAATCAGGAAAGCTAAGTCGGATATGAAAACAGGAATATGTTAGTAATGGCATTTGTAAAAGACACTGGTTCGCCTGCAGTATTTGTGCAACTCTTATGGCTCTGCCAAGAAATTTTAAGCAAATATCAAACTCTCCAAATTGTAACAGCAACAAGTCCTGAATCCTTTGCAGGTATGTTCTGGATGATGAATATACAAGCTCAGTAGGCTCCAAATTTCCTGTCCGGTGGTCTCCACCAGAAGTTCTTATGTACAGCAAGTTCAGCAGCAAATCTGACATTTGGGCTTTTGGTGAGTGGATACGATTACATGGATTATACAGCTCAAAAGAAAATGAATGCTGTTGGGAAATTCACACTCTGCAACCTGCACAGAGAGACTGTGATTTGTTCTTGCTTTCATTCATCTAATCCTTAGGGAATCGGGCACCGCAGGGGTTTCTGGGGATTAAAAACAGTGAAGTAGACACGATTCCTGCCTTCTTAGAACTTAGAATCTATTGAGGGAAACAAACAATTCATTCAGTATTCCACAGCTTCTGAATACTAATGATGTACCAAGGACTCTGCCAGACCCTATAACCACAAACACAAATAAGATGTTGTCTCTCTCCTAGAGGAACGAATGGTCCATGGCAATCCTGATTACCTCCAGCATACTCAGTACTATAGCAGAAGTTTGAACAAAATTTTAAAAAAGCCCAGGGGTGGGGTGGGGGGTGGAATGAGCTGAATGTAACGTTTGAAGTTGATCTAGGAACACTAGGATGCCTCCTACCTAGAAACAATACATTTTGTTTTTTCATTGTCTAGGGGTGCTGATGTGGGAAATTTACTCTCTGGGGAAGATGCCATATGAGAGATTTACTAACAGTGAAACAGCTGAACACATTGCCCAAGGCCTACGTCTCTACAGGCCTCATCTCGCTTCAGAGAGGGTATATGCCATCATGTACAGCTGCTGGCATGAGGTAAGTGTTTTAGTGGGACCTCTTAAATTATTTCCTTGAACGTACTTTCCCATGTAGCTGACCAAGCACCCACACCCTACTCTTCCTCGCCATATAGCAACTGAGCACAGACAGATAGCTGTACACATTCTCAAACCCCAGCCTACATTCCAATCCTTTCATGACCAGAAGTTTTTCCAGGCCCACTCCAATTATCACTAGAGGATCATTCAGTTAAGTTCAGTTCAGTCGCTCAGTCGTGTCCGACTCTTTGCAACCCCATGAATCGCAGCACACCAGGCCTCCCTGTCCGTCACCAACTCCTGAAGTTTACTTAAACTCATGTCCATCGAGTCAGTGATGCCATCCAGCCATCTCATCCTCTGTCGTCCCCTTCTCCTCCTGCCCCCAATCCCTCCCAGCATCAGAGTCTTTTCCAATGAGTCAACTCTTTGCATGAGGTAGCCAAAGTACTGGAGTTTCAGCTTTAGCATCAATCCTTCCAATGAACACCCAGGACTGATCTCCTTTAGAATGGACTGGTTGGATCTCCTTGCAGTCCAAGGGACTCTCAAGAGTCTTCTCCAACACCACAGTTCAAAAGCATCAATTCTTCGGTGCTCAGCTTTCTTCACAGTCCAACTCTCACATCCATACATGACTACTGGAAAAACCATAGCCTTGACTAGACGGACCTTTGTTGACAAAGTAATGTCCCTGCTTTTCAGTATGCTGTCTAGGTTGGTCATAACTTTCCTTCCAAGGAGTAAGCGTCTTTTAATTTCATGGCTTCAGTCACCATCTGCAGTGATTTTGGAGTCCCCAAAAGTAAAGTCTGACACTGTTTCCACTGTTTCCCCCTCTATTTCCCATGAAGTGATGGGACCAGATGCCATAATCTTCGTTTTCTGAATGTTGAGCTTTAAGCCAACTTTTTCACTCTCCTCTTTCACTTTCATCAAGAAGCTTTTTAGTTCCTCTTCACTTTCTGCCATAGGGTGGTGTTACTCTAATACCATGTCGGCTCTAGGGAGAGGGGTGTCATGGGGCCATGTCACCTAGCATAAGTAGGCAGGCAGAGGCATTCAGACAAGTGTATGTACATTAAAAAAGAAAACTAATTAAAATTTGTGTTCATTCCTTTGGGAGTCATTGGCCCTTTCTTCTACTTTACTAACTGTACACTTTTTCTGGCTGTGGTCCTAAATGAGATTTTTTTAAAATGCTAACACCTGAAAGGGAACTAAAATAGGGAGTTCTCGTGGTTTTTTTTTAAATGCAGTGCATTATGGGATATGTGGGTAGATGTGGTATTTTGCAAATAAAGAGCCTGTCCCGCTATTATTAAAATGCTTTGCTGCTCTCACCTTGGGTTCTTCAGGAGTGCCTACTCTATTTTCAATAGATCCTTGGCAACCTTAGTTTGGCAAACTAAATCTCTAGTAGGAAATGAGTGCTCAGCTCTTAGTTCTGCCCCTTTAACAACAGGGAAAGACTGACAGTGTCCAGGAAGCACGTATGTGAATCTGCAGCCATCCCTGTGGGGTGAAAAGTAGGCATCTTGATCAGAACATGGCTCTTTTCCCTTTGACAAATGACTTAGGTCACAAAGAAAGTGTGGAGAAAGGGAGAACTCTAAGAGCCATTTCCCTTCTCTCTCCTGTGCTGGGCAGGATTGAGGGTAATTGACTGCTGCTCTCTCCCAACTAGCACATCTTCTCTCTGCTACTTAAGTATTTCAGATAGGCACTTTCTCCACAGCCTGTTAACATAGTAGTCATGAAACTGGAATCACATCAGAATCTCTGTGGAACTCTTAAAACTACAGATGACTGGGCCTTACCTCCAGAGATTCTGACTGGGTATGTCTAGAGGGTGCCTCGGGTATGTCTTTTTAAACTTCCCAGGAAATTCTGATACTCAGTTAGGTTTGAGAATCACAGATTCAAAGGAACAAAAAGTTGATGACTTCTGGGTTCTGATGGATTGAGACTTTTCTTGCATGAATATATCTTGAATCACTAAATACCTCATGGCTTATGGACCATGGCTGCCGCAAGAGGCCTTAGTCTGAAGGCCAGATGGTTGTAGTAAGAGGTCCCGGGTGCTTAGGATGCCTGCCCAGTGAAGCAGCTCCTGCTCTTGACATGTTCATTCCTTTGTTAACTTTGGCTTTAGGATGGTAGAAACAAGTGGTTGAAACCAAACAAAAATTATAACAGCTTATAGGATGTCAGTTCAGTCAACCACTTAAGTTTGTTAAGAATGCATTGGTGTAATGAATTTGGCTTTAGTTTCAATCAGCGTTTGTGAGAATAATTTTCAAAATTTCCTCACCACATTAAAAACCCGATTTACTAAAGATTTAAAGTGCACAAGGACTTTATGGAATACTTCTATTTCTCCTCTCTCTCTCTCTCTCTTTTTTGGGGGTAATCCACAGGGTATCCTACTGGGCATATAGTGTAAACTTCACAAACATTTGCTGTTTACTCATTGTGTTTCCCTTGAATTCTGGACTCTGGCCCACTATAACACTACATTTTTTTTCTTTGGTTTTAGAAAGCAGATGAACGTCCCACTTTCAAAATTCTTCTGAGCAACATTCTAGATGTCATGGATGAAGAGTCCTGAGCTCACCAATAAGCTTCTTGGTTATACTCCTCTCCTCCACAATCTCAATTTCACTTTCTCTGAGGAAATCCCAGGCCCTTCGTGCCCTTGCTGAATACACAAAGGGCCCTCTCCACATATAGGAATGCCTTTCTGTCTCTTCCCTGGGATACTATTAATACCTTCTGAGCAAAGGCCAGGGAATTTTTGTGCCTGGTATTTTCCCCCAGAGAGGAAATTTTCCAAAAGTATTAAAACAGACTGAATGTAGGATTGAATCATTTGGAGGGAGGGAGGGATGTAAATAGCCTCACAATGGGGGTCCGACAGCTCTTTGGGTAGGCAATAGAGCTGGGGGGAGGGAGGTAGAACTTGGCAGGAATAAAATGGTGTCATAAAAATGGAAGGGGAGGGTGTTTTGATAAAATAAAATTACTGGAAAGCATGAAGGTTTCTTGCTATTTCGATTAATCATGCAGCCTCCCTGAAGCGCCCTATCTCAGTGTTCCCGGAAACTGTTGTCTGGGTTGGTTTGTCACATTTCTACTTTCAGAACTCCACGGGATTCTCCACATTTAATCCCTCTCTTAAGTCGCTCAGTTGTATCTGATTCTTGGCGATAGGAGGGACTGTAGCCCCAGGCTCCTCTGCCCCTGGAATTCTTCAGGCAAGAATACTGGAGTGGGTTGCCATTTCCTTCTCCAGGGGATCTTATCCACCCAGGGATGGAACCCAGGTCTCCCGCATTGCAGGCAGATTCTTTACCATCTGAGCCATCGGGGAAGCCCCTTCAGGCCCTCTGGCTCTTGGTAAGATGCTGCTTCTGAATCAGGTGGTGGTGGTGGTGGTGGTTTTGTTGCTAAGTCGTGTTCAACTCTTGCGACCCCACGGACTGTCGCCCGCCAGGCTCTTCAGTCCATGAAATTTTCCAGGCAAGAATCCTGGAGTGGGTTGCCATTTCCTACTCCAGGGGATCTTCCTGACCCAGGGATCAAACCCGCGTCTCCTGCCTTGTAGATGGACCGTTGTATTGCAGGGTGATGCTTTACCGCTGAGCCCCCAGGAAAGCATCTGAATCACAGACAGAGATCACAAACCAGAGCTCACACCCTGGCACGCTGTAGGCATTAGATATCATCGGAATAAATCTAACAGGTGAAGACAAAATCTGCCAGCGCCACTTTTTGCTACGTCAGGCGGGGTAAATTCCATTAAAGAACTAGAGCCAGGGGCCCAGGACAGCAAAGCTACGGGCCCAGCAGTCCCTGCCGAGCACCAGCGCGGCAGCGGGGAAAGCGTGGGTCAATTTGAAACCCGACTGGGGCGGGGCTGTTGGGCCGGTCGGGAAAGGGCCACATGGTCCGAAGTAACTTCCTTTTTTTAACCTTCTTTCTTTTCTTTTGAAATAACGTCTCGACAGCGCCACGGAGCTGGGCGGACAGTCCTGAGACCTCCGGTCGCAGACACGGCGCCGCCGCAGGGTCGCGTACGGGGCGGAGCGAGGCGCGTGGACAGCTGGAAGGAGTGCCCAGAACCCGAGCTGGGGTGCGGGCGGGGGCGGGCCCCCGCAGAGGGCCCCGCGCCCGCGCAGTGCGCTCGCGGGGCGGTCCCAGAGGCAGCGGGTTGTGGTTCCGGTTCCGCCGCGGAGACACGTGAAGGTCGGTGAGTTGGTGTGGAGTTCGTCCCCTCACGCGTGACCGCGCTGGGATGGATTCCTCCTCGTCTTCCTCCGCGGCCGGTTTGGGCTCGGTAGACCCGCAGCTGCAGCATTTCATTGAGGTGGAGACTCAGAAGCAGCGCTTCCAGCAGCTGGTGCACCAGATGACGGAACTTTGTTGGGTGAGGAGCCTGGGGCTGGGACCTGGCCACGGTACCTACTTGCCTGTCCTTGCCTCGCGCAACTCACCCCGACGTCTAGAATTCGGGGAAGGGACAGGACCCGGCAGAACCCCTTGGTTTCCTTAGGTTCCTCATGCCAAGCCGGGAGGGGAAAAGGGTGACTCCGCGTCTCAGGGTGGGTGTAGCTCCGGACCTCGGCTTTGTTAGTGCAGAGGATTGGGTATTGTAGAAGACTTATGCTGATGTCTCAAGCAGAACTCTAGGCATTCAAGGTTGAAGCTACCTAGTGCTTGGTCACTAGGACTGATGAGCGCCCCCGCTATTGGTATTTAATGTTTGCTATCCTGAGTCCCAGGATCAGTCCCAGAATCAGTGAATCTCCCGTCCCTGCACTCCTCAGAGTTTGCCTGGACTACTTAGTTGCTCTAACCGTCCCTGCTGAGGAGTGGCTCTAACCCACGAACCAAAAAAGTGGAGTAATGTCTACCAACATACACACTTTTTTGCCTTCTTGTTGGATTGTTGTGTAATACCAAGCCGTTTCAGGTCTGAAGGTTGAGGAACTGTGTATGCCCTGTTAGGGGACTTTGGCAAAAGGGTAGAAGGCATTTATTTGCAGCTTGGAATCAAAGTGTTCTCTGGCTGCCAAGGACAGCATAACTACTCTGCCTTGACATACAAAATTCAAAGAATTCAGAAGCCAGGGATAAATTTCCTTGGAAGTGGAAAGACTGAGGCTTGTATACACAACAGAATAACGAACGAAATTCATCTGAATTAAAAACTTATGGTATCGCTGGACTCTGACCCTCAACGAATGATTGCTTAGCTTCCGTCTGCCTTGAACTAGAGCGGTTTGATTCTTTTAAATATCTGGTTCGTTACATTTGGACCAGGCGGTGGTGTGGTTAAAGACTCCTTTAAGAATCTGAAAAGCAGTGGGCACTTCAGGAAAATTCATACAATTTTCCATTCGTCTTGAGAGAGAGGATTCAAGAGCCTCTGGCTTAAGTATATATTATAGAATCTCCAGTCAAATACTTTTTTTTCCCCTTTGGTAGCTTTTATGGTGTCTTGCTTCAATGATCTATCCTTTCACCCATTTATCCTGCAGTTAGTTTAAAGGCACTTAATGCAAGCAGCATTGTAGAGTTGTAACCAAATTCAGCAAAGGGTTAACTTCCCTAGTATTTTCCTTGCATTTTGTCATTTGTCTTGCTCTGTAATATCTCAGCACCATCATTTTCTGACTTATTATCTCTGTGCCACAGCTTCCCTCTTTGTGAAATGAAGATTAATAATAAACAGAATCTGTTCCAAAGGGTTGCTGTGAGAATTTAAGGCTGTGGAAAATTGCCACACAGTAAACTGCTGAATGTGAACTGTGATTAACATATCAGATACTGTTTTTAGGTGAAGTTTTTCCTCTAAGCAACAAGAAACTCCACCTCCTTTTTTTTTTTTTTTTTTTTTTTTTGCCAAGTTCCCTTTGTGATTCTGTATCTTGTCCTGAGCAGGAAAAGTGCATGGATAAGCCTGGGCCAAAGTTGGACAGTCGGGCTGAGGCCTGTTTTGTGAACTGCGTTGAGCGCTTCATTGACACAAGCCAATTCATCTTGAATCGACTGGAACAGACGCAGAAATCCAAGCCAGTCTTCTCAGAAAGCCTTTCTGATTGACCTCAGCATTACCTCTTTGGAAAAGGAAGGTAGTTCAAGAGATGAAGAGCAGTTGATGGGATAGTTGAAGAAAAGGCTATGGGGGAATTGGCCCCCACCTTTGTCACTCTTGGGACATCCTGTCATCTGAGAATGAACAAAGACCAATTTTTGATGTGGGGGATTTGAGAGTCAGATGTATTTGGGGTTGTGTTTTTTTAATGCTAATCTTGTGAAACAATTGACAGATGAATGAAAAACTCTACTAGATGCATATTACTGTTTGTGGGATGATGCTTTTCTTGTAGTCCCATTAACTGCTTCCTATAATTTTAATAGTGGAATTGCTCTATAATTTGATACTGGGACCAGATAGGTAATAATCTGTTATTTGTGTGGATTCATTTCAGATTTTTGGGGAGTTCAGTATACATCTTTGTGTCTTTCAGAAATGGCAGCAGTAGGGGAAGAGTAATTTGGTACTCAACTGTAGGCCTCCTTATCTAGTGTTTAATTATCAGTGCTGGAAAAAATATATTTCAACTTTCTAGATTCTCTGCCTCCCTTATACCATGATTCACTTAAATATCTATATGACATATGATCTCGAGCTAGTACAGGTTGCCTGAGAGTCTAGAGGCCTTTAGTTAAAGGAATCTAGCCAGTGAACGTAATTTTCATACTAAACTGCCACAAGGAAGAAGTTAACTTACCCTGTGTATCAGGGTTCAAAAAGATTTAATGATGTGCCTCAATGAAAAAAATTAAGATTTGGGCCAGTCAGAAACTAACAGCAGTATCAGGCTGAGGTGCATGCCTAATGTAAATCAGTGTAGTTTCCATTTACTGCGTCTTTTAATGACTGAAATAAAAGCTACAAGATTCAAGTCTGTGACTGAGAAGGCTTTCTATTCTGATTATCACCTGCACCCTGGAGAGATTTGGTTCCAAGTGGGCTGGTTCCAAGGCTGAAATGTAGTCAGCCTGGGTACCTGTTCTGTGCAAGTTATGGCACGGTATTACAGCAACCCCTGACCTTTCTGAGAGTAAAGAGGACTTTGAAATGAGATGAAGGGAAAGGAGTTCAGTACTGACAGTCAGTTCCCTGAGTGGAGTGGAAGAGATTCTCGAGACTGGATCCCATTCCTCTTAGTTCACATCCTAGTGGGATGGAGTGTAGACCTAAATTGGAACTCTTGTTGCGAGCCTCTAGTGCCAATCCATGAAGACTGGGAAATACACATTTCTAGAAGCCTCTAGTCCCTGTTTAACTTTCCACCATACAGGCAGTACAAGGAAAGTTTGGAAACTCTAGAAAACACAATAAAATAAACATTTAAGTACTTACTCTGCCACACACCGTTTTGGGGACCAGGGTGTCAGCAGTGCTCAGAAATAGTCCCTGCCTTCATGTAGCTTCTATTTTAGTGAGGGGAGACAGGCCACAAACATATCCATGTGTCAATATAAGGAGTGCCATGCAGAAGAAGCAGAGTAAGGGTGTCAAGGAATGTTTGTGGGGCATTGTTATTTTAGCTAAAGATGATAGGAAAAGGCCTCCTGGGGGAGGTGACCTTTCAGCAGAGACCTGAAAGAACTAAGTAACTAAGCCATGTAGGTATCTGAGAGAAGAACATTTCAGGTAAGGGAGATGCCAAGTCCAAAGGCCCTAAGGAAGGAACACCAGTGTAGTAGAAGAATCTGAAAGTCAGTGTGGCCGAAGGTAAAGTGAGTAAGGAGGATAGTACGAAATCCATCAGAGACTGATTGAAGATGGAGCCTGGGGACGTGCACTGATCTTTTCTTTTTTGTTCAGTCACTAAGTTGTGATTCTATGTAACCCCATGGACTGCAGCATGCCAGGCCTCCCTGTCCCTCACTGTCTCCTGGAATTTGCCCAAGTTCATGTCCGTGTCCCACTGGAGGAAGGAAATGGCAACCCACTCCAGTATTCTTGCCTGAAGAATCCCATGGACAGAGGAGCCTGATGGGCTACAGTCCACGGGTCAAAAGAGTTGGACACGACTGAACTACCATACACAAGTGTTTTTTTTCCTGTATCATTTCTTATTTTACTGTATCAATATTTCTTATTCTTCATTACCTTTGGATACAAACCGATTTTTCTGTTCTTACAAAGTAGTATTGCTTGCTCAGCTAACATACATAGTAAGAAAGTGGGTCTGTCAGATTCAGGCAGTACACTTGAGCACCAAGTATATGTTCCCTGCTGCTAGACACAAGGGGAAAGAAAAAGTAGACCATTTGCCCACATCCTCTTGGAGGTTAAGTCCCAGAGCAACAATTTGAGCTCTTGTTTGTCAGTCTCAGAAATTTATTTCAAAACCTTGATAGAAAGGGTACTGTCAGCCCTAACGACATTCAAAGTCCTCATTTCCAATATTGAGGATAGAAAATTCAAACCTCAACTGTAAAACAAGAGGACTGGATTAGTAGACCTTTCCTGAAAGGAAAAGGAATCTAAGATATAAAATAGAAACGCAAAGCTGCTCTGGTGGTGGGGGTATCTGGAGGCCTCCTCCACATCCCTGTGCAGCAGCCCCCCTGGTAACTAAGGCACTGTCTCTAGGGTCTACCCAAGCATACTGTGGACCTCCAGGGTTTACCCAAGCATACTGTGAAAACTGGAACCATACTATCCCTAAGGCCCTTGCACATGAATGAGCATCAGGGATAACTGATACACGGAAATCAAGCAAGACCTTGGTATTTATGCTAACAAATCACGAGGAGTGTGAATTTAAAAAAAAATTCAGTAAACCCCATGTAAAATAGCCTTTACATGGAAAGCAGTCGATGGCCCTTTTTTAACCAATTTTCCCTTAGTACAAAATTTTGGCCTAGGGAGATTTTAATTCAGTCCTCCAAGTAGGGCTTCTTTTAAGATTCCTTATTCTCTCAGCCTCATTTTTTTGTTGTTGGCATTTTGCTGGACTCGAAAGAGATTGGTGGAAAAAAAGTCTGGTAACTCTTTCATTCCATGGAGGAGTAAGGGTATTGTTTAGATTTATTGATCATAGACAATAGGGGCTTCCCTGGTGGCTCAGATGGTAAAGAACCTGCTTGTAATTCAGGAGACCTGGGTTCGACCCCTGGGTCAGGAAGATCCCCCTGGAAAAGGGAATGGCAACTCACTACAGTATTCTTGCCTGGGAAATCCCATGGACAGAGGATATAGTCCATGGGGTCACAAAAGAGTTGGACACAACTGAGTGACTTTCACTTCATTCATAAAAGACAATAGCTATGGACCAAGAGGAATATCTTAAAAGGTAGAGAGGGAAAACAGCCAAGAGCTGTGGAAAGGAAGCCACAGGAGGTACCACTAAAGTTGTTGAGGGCCATAGGCTGCCATTTCTTGAAAAGGAAATACTACATGGAATGACTGCATAGGTACTGAAAGTACCAAGGCCCTGTTCAGATAGTTTATCTGAATGCTTATACAAAGCACAAGACAAATAGTATCCAGCCCAGGGCTGGGTTTGTGATTGGCTTCCCTAAAAGAAAGGGTCGCAAAGAGTCAGACATGACTGAGCGACTTTCACTTCAAGGCAATGTCCAAACTTGATACGTGACACAGAAAGTGAGCCAACAGAAGAGCAGATTAGAATACACACCAGGAGGTTAGTCTGGCCATCCTGAGGTTCCACTATGAAGACAAGCAAGTAGAACTGATCACTACACACAGGGCAAAAAAAGATGAGTCCTGCAGTAAAGGAATTACTGTTGTTAGCATTTATATAAGAAATGCCAAAGCAATTTGACAATTAAATCATTACATTCTTAACACCCTAACAAGTGAGCAGCATTTGAGCAATTAGCTGTTTAATGTATGAATTAAAATTAGTGTTCTAGAGCTATGTCTTGGAAAAATCACTCAAAAAGGAAAGCCTGTACAATATAATTATGCTACACAGAAACGCATAGAAGGGACAATTAGGATATGGCAAATCACGATTCAGATGTACTGACCAGGAATTCCAGATGAACAAAAGGGACAACAGAATTTTGAGATGCACCTGCAGTATAATGATAATAATAGCTATGCTTTATTGAAGTTATACATACTATTTGCCACATACTGTACTAAGTATTTTATATTGGATCATCTTTTGAAAACAATTCTGAGTGAGATCTATTGTACTCATTTTACAGATGGAAAAGCTGAAGTTTGGAGAAATTAACTTATTGAAGGTTATATAGTTAGTTGGTTGTAGGGCTAGGATTTGAACCCAGGTAATTTGCCTCGAGCTCATAGTCTGAAATACTATACTAAGCTGCCTCCTAAAGTGTTAAAGATAAGAAGTAATGTTCCTCTAGATGATGGGGCCAGAATGCTGGGAACATTTCATTCTAGAAATAGCATGGAAGAGTGGAAAGAGCCTAAGGTTCAAATCTTACCTCGCCCAGTACCTGTGTCCCATTGGGGAAGTCACTTGACCTTGGATCCTCAGTTTCTTCATTAAAAAAAATTAGATGGTAATGCCTGCCTTACAGGGTTGAAAAATGAGATTACATGTAAAGTGCTTGACACACTGTAGATACTTTAATGTAGCTATTTATTATTTTTCAGAACTGAGCATCTTTTTACAATTTTAATTATTTTTTTTATTTTTTGGCTGTGGCGAGTGGCATGCAGGATCTTAGCTCCCCAACCAGGGATTGAACGTGGGCTCCCTGCATTGGGAATGCAACGTTTAAGCCACTGGACCACCAGGGAAGTCCCAGAACTGAGCATCTTTGATAACCCTAGCAGAGTTGTTGTGTGGGAGAAAAAGAGAAAAGCAAGGCATCACTTCGTGAAGCTAACTGATGAAGTGATAGAACTAAAGGAGACTGTAATGTTAAGTTTGAGTTTTATCTTGCAACCATTGGATAGCTGTTTGAAAATTTTAAAGTGGAATAATATGATATTTGTGCTTGTTTCATGACAGAAGTACTAAATGCATGGTATTAAAAGTTTCAAACAATATAGAATTGCTTAGAATAAATGAAAATCCTCCCCTTACCCTCTTATATACATTTAGAAAGATCATTTTCGCAGCTCTATGGTAGTTGGATTAAGACTGGGATAATAGTAAGTGTATTTATTTTGCTAGTTCAGGCAAGAGGCTGGAGGATTGAATTCAGAGTGAAAGTGGGGATGGACAGGAGGGGACATTTTAGAAATATGAGAGAGCTGTGAGAGGAGAAAACTGGAGCAAAGTAGAGAGCATGATAGGGAAAGAGGTTAAGGTGAAGGTGAAGGTGAAGGTGAAGTCGCTCAGTCGTGTCCTACTCTTTGCGACCCTGTGGACTGTAACCTACTAGGTTTCTCTGTCCATGGGATTCTCCAGGCAAGAAGAGGTAGGGGATAGAAAAATGTGCCAATGAGATGATGCCTTGGGATTCAAAGGGGTGCAAAAGTGACTGGGAAGAGAGGAAGGTAACAGAACTTACCCTGTTGAACAGGCTACAGAAAGCAAGTTATACAAATGGTCATTCTCAGTGTCTGGGTAACCCATGGAATTTCTCTCTGCCCTCAAATTTAAGGGACAAGTAAACTTTTCAAAGGAAAAGTTAGAAGCAAGCTAAGAGGAAAAAAAATAACAGTTGAGTTTTAACTCTGTATTCTGATAAGGTAAGGAAGAATGAGTAGAAATACAACAAGGAAAAAGGAAAAGAAGAGGTTGAGGAGTCAGCCGTTCAGGCATCCAGGGGTATTGGTTCCAGGACACACACCCCCACTGCTGCAGAAAGTAAAATCTCCAGGTGTTCAAGTCCCTTATAGAAAAATGTAGTGTTTGCATATCATTTACACACATCTTCCTATATACTTTAAATCATCTCTAGATAATGTATAATGCACAATACAAGGTAAGTGCTATGTAAATAATTGCCAAAGTGCAGGAAATTAAAAGTTTTGCTTTTTGGAACTTTCTGGATTTTTCCCCAAATATTTTCAATCTGCAGTTGGTTAAAATCCACAGAATCAGAACCTGTGGACACAGAGGGCCTACTGTTAAGCTGTACTTCAGACCTGGGGCTTCCCAGGTGTTTCAGTGTTAAAGAAATAATCTGCCAATGCAGGAGACGTGGGGTCAGTCCCTAGGTTGGAAGATCCCCTGGAGCAGGAAATGGCAATCCATGCCAGTATTCTTGTCTGGAGAGTCCCATGGACAGAGTCTGGAGGGCTACAGTCCATGGGGTCGCAAAGAGTCAGACACGACTTAGTGACTAAATAACAACAAACTTCAGACCTATAGTTATTTCCTTATAGCTTAAACCATTTTGTGGCTTCCCTGGTGGCTCAGAGGTTAAAGCCTCTGCCTGCAATGCGGGAGACCTGGGTTTGATCCCTGGGTCGGGAAGATCCCCTGGAGAAGGAAATGGCAACCCACTCTGCCGGGAGCCAGCGTGAGGAATTCCACCCGTGACAAGGTCATGCAGCAGATCTCTGATGGCAAGGCTAATCAGACCTCAGGTTTTCCCCCTGGAATTTCCTGAGCATCCACCCCCCAAAAAATAAGAATCTGCCTGCTTTTCTACTCTTCTGATATTCTCTGGAAAAAAGTCAACTCAGGGCTTTAGTCTTCTGCATTTGAAAGGGATGTTTCAGTTAAACGTCCTCTGATAGCTCTCTAGCTAGCCTTACAGGTTCCCCGGACCTCTTACAGCTTGTGAATTGCTTACAACCCCCCAACCGAGAGAGGCACAAAGCTTAAAAGCATCTTAAAGATACAGAGCCTTTTCTAAAGAGTTAAAACTCATATTGGTGATGGGTTTTCACTGCTGACTCAATGACTGCTGCCAGGGCTCCATATTCTTTATCTTTTAGGCACCTGGGAGGATGTTAATCAATGTAAATGGGATATGGAAAAAGATATATAGTAGTTTTGATGTTATCAACACTAGACTTTTGAGTTAATTACTTTTCTCTTTGTTATATATCACTGCACTCCTCTTGTGTCCTTACTATGAAAGAATGTAACTTTATTTAGTGCTTTCTGAGAGTGGCACCAGACCTTGGGAAGATCAACACAAGTCTTCTGGTTGACAAACCCTTATCAGAAAAAAGGCTGTAAAATGTTAATTGGCCCTTTTGGCTGGAAGATGATGTAAATCACCTAAGACTTGTGTATACAATTAGGTATGCAGAGAGAAAAGCCTGGTTTTGATAAGTCTGGACTGCTAATGCTGCATAACTTTGTGTTACCCATTGATCTCCATGTTTTATCAAAAGTATAAAAGGCCTTCTGAACAATAGAGGCTGGAGCCAGTCGCTGGACTGGTTTCCCCCGTGTCTCTCTCTCTTTTTCTCCCTCTCCCTCCTTTTTCCTCTTTAATTTCAGGCTGAATTCCCATCTGGAGTGGGGCGGCTCACTAAGTCTACTTACTTGCCCTGGCTTTTAAGACCCGCGCGAAAGGGAGCCTAAGGAGGGGCACCCTTAGATATTCAAGTGGGTGCCGGTGGCCCAATGGAGATAGTGCAAGCTCCTTGTCTGGAACTTTATTGGCCTTCCCCGTAAGCCAAGTTATTCAGCCTTCTTTCTCCACTTAATTTTCCTACTACACTATTTCTTCCTAATCTAATCTTATATTAATAAATAATTTTTTCCTTGCCGACTCCATCCACCCTTCAAATTCCCTGGATCCACTGGGGCTGGACCCCGGCACCACCCCAGTACGCTTACCTGGAGAATCCCATGGATGGAGGAGCCTGGTGGGCTACAGTCCATGGGGTTGCAAAGAGTCGGACATGACTGAGCGACTCTACTTTTCACTTCACTTAAACCATTTGCTGCATAACATGACTGACCTGTGCACTAAAACAGTATTGTTTAAATTAAAAGTCTCAGGTGGTCATGATATTGCTGGATGTACCTTGACACTACAAAAGAAACATCAGCATGGCCGCGTTGCTTTTCTGAACACCTATCCATCATTGTTTGGCTGCATACACCACCAGGTCGAAAGAGTTGATCCCTTTTCAAGCATTTTTTTTTCCGTTCCCTCAGGCAGATCCCAGGGATGCTTTATTTTCTTCTTCTTTTTTTTTTTTTTCTTAAAACTGCCAACACTCTGGTGCATGGGGATGACCCACAGAGATGTTATGGGGAGGGAGGTGGGAGGGGGGTCATGTTTGGGAACACATGTAAGAATAAAAATAATAATAATAATTAAAAAAAAAAAAACTGCCAACACTGAGGTTCTTTTCCCCATCAGATTAGTTATTATTCCTATTTCACCCCATTCTCCATAAGACAAGCATATCTTAAGGGTTTTCTTATAGATATTAAGAGTTTTGCTTTGAATTACCATGGGAGAATAGCCATGGGACAACACACAGAATAAATATGGGTAATTGCAAAGGTTCAGAATTTTACAAGTTTTTAACAGTCAACTCTGATTCATAGTCTCTTCCTTACTGATAAGGTGATTAACAAGATCTCTCTCAGTCTTTATTCTTTAGTGAGCTTCCCCAGTTCACACAAAACTCACAAGCCAAAAAAAAGATTATTAATTTTGTCTACATAAAAAAATACATGAACAAAAGCTTCCATAAGCAAAGTTAACAGGAAAACAAATGGGGAACAAATATTTGAAAATTTTCAACAAAGGACTAATTTACTTATTATATAAAGGGCTCCTTTTCTGGTGGTGCAGATGGTAAAGAATCTGCCTGCAACATGGGAGACCTGGGTTCAATCCCTGGGTTGGGAAGACCCCCTGGAGGAGGGCATGACAACCCACTCCAGTATTCTTGCCTGGAGAATCCCCATGGACATAAGAGCCTGGCAGGCTACAGTCTGTGGGGTCGCAAAGAATCAGACATGACTGAACGATTAACACTACTAAATCTATTCCAGAAGTCTGACTTCTAAGAATTCATCCTACAGATACACTTACATGTACAGGATGAGGAACCATCCTGCAAGGTAGATATTGGAGAATCTCTGGAAATAAGAATTGCAAGGTAGATGTGAACTATTTAGTTATGCCCTGCTAAGGAGTTTAGATTTTATTTTGAAGGTGATGGTGAACCTCTAAAGTATTCCTGAAGTATTTCAATCTTGTAGGAAGATTACAATCACACCAGTGACAAAGTCCAAAAAAGGGTAAGACTGAAAGTAGGGACCTGATAGATTAAGTTAGAAATGTAATTGCAAGGTAGGTTGGGTAAATTCTGGTGACTAAATAAGAGAGCAAGGGACTTCCTTGGTGGTCTAGTGGTTAAGACTCTGCACCGCAAGGGGGAATGGTTGGATCCCAGGTCTGGGACTAAGATCCTACATGTCTCAGAGTGTGGCCAAAAAATACTTAAAATTTTTTTTAAAAAATGAGGAAAAGGGGGAAAATGAGAAAAGAACAAGAAATTTAAAAAAAAATCAAATAATTTTGAAAGAGAATTCTAGAAGTTCAAAAACAGTTTTAATATTAAAAACTCAGTGAGTAGATTAAACCATAGATTGAGCACAGTTAAAAAGTGTTAAACTGAAACACAGATATACAAAATATAAGAGAGATAAAGAATTAAAAATATGAAAGAGGTAAAGAGACAAAGAGGACAAATGGGAAAAAAAGTAATACTCAAAGAAGTACTGTGTCAGAGTGTTCTAGAACTGATGAATTAAAGATGTGAATTCTGATTCAGAAAGTGAGTCCTGAGCAGGAAAAATACAAACTAAATTCACATTTAGACCATTTTTTATATCTTCAGTTCAGTTCAGTTCAGTTCAGTTGCTCAGTCGTGTCCGACTCTTTGCGACCCCATGAATCGCAGCACGCCAGGCCTCCCTGTCCACCACCAACTCCCAGAGTTCACTCAGACTCATGTCCATCGAGTCGGTGATGCCATCCAGCCATCTCATCCTGGGTCGTCCCCTTCTCTTCCTGCCCCCAGTCCTTCCCAGCATCAGAGTCTTTTCCAATGAGTCAACTCTTCACATGAGGTGTTAAAAGTTTTGGAGCTTCAGCTTTAGCATCATTCCTTCCAAAGAAATCCCAGGGCTGATCTCCTTCAAAATGGACTGGTTGGATCTCCTTGCAGTCCATGGGACTCTCAAGAGTCTTCTCTAACATCAAAGTTCAAAAGCATTAATTCTTCATCACTCAGCCTTCTTTACAGTCCAACTCTCACATCCATACATCTTAGAACATCAAAACAAATGATCCTAATGATAATACTCTACATTTTCTATGTGCCAGGATTGTTCTGAACATTTCACTCAAAAGACAATAATTTTAATATATTGGGGTATTTTTCTTCCAGTCTTTTATCCATGCATGTTTATGTATAAAAACAAAAAATTTGAAGAAAAATATACTACACATATAATTTTATATTCTAGTTTTTTACTCAGCATCTTTCCATAAGCATTTTCCCATTATTAAGCAGCAGTAGCAATAAAGGCATAGATAACAACTAACATTTTACTGTTGTAGTTATGAACATGGGTTTTTGAAGTCAAGCTTTCTGTATTTGAATCCCAGGTCACTACATACTAGCTGTGTGGCTTTGGATAAGTGACCCATTCTCTCTCTGCTCCCATTTACTCATCTATGAGAACCTACATCCTAAGAGTTATTGTGAGTTACTGTTTACTAAGCTATCTGCCACGCACTGTGCTAAACACATGAATAATCTCATTCAGTACTCACAAAGTTCCTGTGGGTTAGAACTGTTATTGCCCATGTTTTACAAATGAGAAAAGTAGGGCTTAGAAAGACTGTTACGTGATTTGCCTAAAGTCACACAGCCAGTGATGGTGCTTAAACTTGAATTCAGATGTTTCCAAATACTATTATCTTGATTGTCATGCTGCACTCTTCTTCAGTGTGTTTGAATGGCTTCATAGACTGTAGGGATCATAAAGCTCATCACAATATCCCCAAATGTTGCACAGATTTTTCTTTAATTAAAGTGCATTCATCTACATTTAGATCTTTTCCACTTATTTCCTATTACAGATAACCCAGTGAAGAACATCTTTGCACATCAAATATTGTGTGCACTTCAGGTAAACTGTTTAGGGTAGTTATTCTGAAGTGGACTTAGACTAAGTCAAAAAGTTTGAACATTTTAAGACTCTTAACAAAGTTGGCAAACTGTTTTCCAGAAAGGTTGAAACTATTTACATATCCATAGGTAGTTAACAAGAATAAAGTTGAATATTTTTTTTACATATTGACCACCTACTTAAATGCTTTGGCTATGTTTCTTCAGAGATGTTCATTTTTCTAATTTGTATGCTATATAGTCATATATTATGTTCAGTTCAGTCCAGTCGCTCAGTCGTGTCCGACTCTTTGCGACCCCATGAATCGCAGCACGCCAGGCCTCCCTGTCCATCACCAACTCCTGGAGTTCACTCAGACTCATGTCCATCGAGTCGGTGATGCCATCCAGCCATCTCATCCTCTGTTGTCCCCTTCTCCTCCTGGCCCCAATCCCTCCCAGCATCAGAGTCTTTTCCAATGAGTCAGCTCTTCACATGAGGTGGCCAAAGTACTGGAGTTTCAGCTTTAGCACCATTCCTTCCAAAGAACACCCAGGGCTGATCTCCTTCAGAATGGACTGTTAGGTGTATATATTATATAGGCTTCCCAGGTGGTGCAGTGGTAAAGAATCTGCCTGCCAATGCAGGAGATAGGAGTTTGATCCCTGGTCAGGAAGATCCCCTGAAGGAGGGCATGACAGCCCACTCCAGTACTCTTTCCTGGAGAATCCCATGGTCAGAGGAACCTGGTGGGCTATACAGTTCATGGGGTTGCAAAAGAGTCAGACATAACTGAACAACTAAACAACAGCAAATTTATTCCCAGGATGCCTCTCTTATTTGGGTAATTTTCCTAGCAAATTTGCTTCATCCTCAAAATAGAGGATATTCAAAGACTGGGACAATCTCTCTTCTACTTCTTCCCTCCCCTCCTTCGTTCCTTCCTCTTTTTTTTTGCCTTTTTTAAAAAATTTTTATTTCTTACTTTATTTTGCTTTACAATACTGTATTGGTTTTGCCATACATTGACATGGGTCAGCCCCGGGTGTACATGAGTTCCCAATCCTGAACCCCCCTCCCACCTCCCACCCCAAAAGTTTCTTCCTTATAGTGCAGGCCTTGAGAAGTGAGATTCAACTGTAACTCTAGGCCAAGGCAACAGGAGCTGAAGTTAAATTTGGTTTTGCTTAGCCACACCGAAATGGATCTGAATGTAGGGCAGAGACAGAAATATACTCTTGAGATGATTTTTTATTATGTAAAAGTAAGTAAATGTGTATCTATGCTTATGTAACTATGTCTGTGTATGTGAATGTGCATGTAATTATTGGGAGGAAATGAGATTTTACTGAAAATATCTGGGAAAAAGAGAAACCCTGAATGCTTGTTGGCTTATTCTAAACCTGACTGTGATCCATGGAAAAAAAAAAAAAACACAACTTTTTTTATCTGAGCATTGAGTTAAATATAATTCCAATACGTTGTACATTGAAGAATGCTTACTGAATATTAGTCCAGCCCACATTCCTTCAAGTGTGTAGCCACTATGACCTAAATAAAGGCAGAAGTATTATTAGTCTATTAATTCTAAAACAGTATAATATGATAAGCTTATATTGCAACTATTTATATTTTTCTTCAGGTGAAAAGAGAACTGAAGAATGTAACTTGTTTATAAGCTTTAGTAAGGAACTTGGATTTTTTTTTTCTTATTAATATCAAATTTATTTTATTCCATTTCTGAAACAAGATATTTACTTGATTTTTAAAAAGCTCAATTGTTTTTTCTGATCATTATTAACATGCATATTAATTGCAAAAATAAATCAGAAAATACAGAAAAGTGCAAGGAAGAAAATGTGCTAATGGAAAGAAAAGAAAGAAAAAGAGAAGAAAAACTAAACAGTCATTTTAAAAATGTGGAGATTGCTCTAATGGAACTGCTGCTGGTCACTTTAATAAGGCCTATCTTCTATAAGATAAAGTTTCTTCCAATGAAAATACTGGAGCTGAGAACCAAGACTAGGCCCATGTAGAAGTCAGAGTGGCCAGACACTGTGTCCTTCTAGCAATGATTCTCTGTTGAGATAAAATACTGAGATGGACAAGTTCTCTTGATTAAAACATAAATCCTGTGTTTGAGTTACATCTGTGAAAAAATGGCAGATTAGGAAACACCAAAAGTCCTTCTCTTCACAAAAAAACAAACTGTCAAACACTGTCAAAATCAACTTTATAAGAACTCTGGAAACAAAAGTTTATAGCAACTGTAGTTGAGTGACATCACCAAAAATGGCAGAATAGGGAACTCCAGGGTTGTATCTACACAAAAACAAATAAGACATCAAAATCTGTCAAGCTTTGCAGAATTCTAGAATCTAATTAAAAAATACAACAAACAGTGGAAAGTTTAGTGAAGAAAAAAGTGGTTACATTGCAGTAAGAGTGCTCTGGTGCTTTCAATCACCTGCCTACCAACTCTTCACTCCCCAGGTCAGTGACAGCAATGAAGAATGACGTCCTGCACTCTTGGCGCAGGTTGATATTGCCAGAATGAGTAATACAGACCTTGTTCCCAAACATTATGGGTTTCCCTAGTGGCTCAGATGGTAAAGCATCTGCCTGCAATGTGGGAGACCCGGGTTTGATCCTTGGGTCAGGAAGATCCGCTGGAGAAGGAAATGGCAACCCACCTCAGTACTCTTGCCTGGAAAATTCCATGGATGGAAGATCCTGGTGGGCTACAGTCAATGGGGCTGCATAGAGTCCGACACGACTGAGCGACTTCCCTTTCTTTCCCAAACATTGTGATTGTTTCAACCTGACTAGTGGCTGTCTGGTATAAGGACCTGACTTTATTTCACCTGAATTAGAGCATTCCCATGGCTTCCTCGGTGGCTTTTGCCAAAAGCATTTAAAAGGAAGTGTTGTCTGGAGTAGCCCAGGGAAAGGGATAACAGTAGGGATAGGAAATAGACAGCTTGAAAAGCCTGGAAAAAGGAAGTTCGGAAAGAAAATGTTCCAACAGTTTTCATGTATACCAGCGAGTTGAGAAAGCTACATGTATACCAACAGCTGGACTCGTTCAAAAAAGGCTGTGAGAAGATCTAAGTTTTTACCTCTGCCTGATCTTCAGGATTTGTGCAAACAGGAACTGACAGTTAAGGCAGAGTTCTAAATGTAGTGGCTAAGCATTTATACAGTCCCCAAACACACAGCCAATCTACAAACGTTGGTAGAGTACTTTTTTCTTTCTCATTTTTCCTTTCTGTATTTCTTTTCTCGACTCCAAGCAATTAAGCAAATTCTGTCAGAATACTAGTTGACCACTCAGTTAATGGAACACAAACCTGACTGGCCACATTACACACTACAGTAGTTCCCCCCTTACCTATGAAGGATATGTTCCAACACCCCTAGTGACCAAATCCTATACATACTATGTTTTTTCCTATACATACATATTTATGATAAAGTTTAATTTATAAATTAGGCAGAGTGAGAGATTAACAATAATAATAAAATCAAACATTTATAACAGTATGCTGTAATAAGAGTTATGTGAATGTGGTCTCTCTCTCTCTCAAAATACCATATTTTACAAACTTAACACCTTTTCCATTTTAACCAAGCCCTTATCATGCACTGTGGCCATAACTTTTCATAGTTTGAGGTGCAACAGCAAAGGTATCATGAATTTCTTTTTCCTTCTTCATGATTTCACAGATAGAAGATTTGTTCTGTCGATCTTACCAACCTCAGCAGACATTTTTTTTCTCTTCTTATTAAGTCAAGAACTTTCACTTTTTTACTTAAAGGAAGAACTTTAAAGCTTCTTTTTGGCATATCTGAATTGCTAGCATCATTACTCTTATGCCTTGAGGCCATTATTAAGTAAAATAAGGGTTATTTGAACATAAGCACTGTAATGCCCTGACAGGTAATCTGATAACCAAGAGGGCTACTAAGTGACTTATAGGCAGGATATGTTGGACAAAGAGATGATTCATGTCTCAAGTGAGATAAGATGGGAAAATGAGATTTCACCATGCTACTCAGAACAGAATGTGATCCACTGGAGAAGGGAATGGCAAGCCACTTCAGTATTCTTGCCTTGAGAATCCAATGAACAATATGAAAGGGCAAAAAGATAGGACACTGAAAGAGGAACTCCCCAGGTCGGTAGGTGCCCAATATACTACTGTAGATCAGTGGAGAAATAACTCCAAAAAGAATGAAGGGATGGAGCCAAAGCAAAAACAACACCCAGTTTTGGATGGGACTGGTAATAGAAGCAAGGTTCGATGCTGTAAAGAACAATATTGCATAGGAACCTGGAATGTTAGGTCCATGAATCAAGGCAAATTGGAAGTGGTCAAATAGGAGATGACAAGAGTGAACACAACATTCTAGGAATCAGCGAACTAAGATGATGGACTGGAATGGGTGAATTTAACTCAGATGACCATTATATCTACTACTGTGGGCAGGAATCCGTCAGAAGAAATGGAGTAGCCATCATGGTCAACAAAAGAGTCCAAAATGCAGTACTTGGATGCAATCTCAAAAACGACAGAATGATCTCTCTTCGTTTCCAAGGCAAACCATCACATAATTCAAGTCTATGCCCCGACCAGTAACACTAAAGAAGCTGAAGTTGAATAGATCTATGAAGACCTACAAGACCTTTTAGCACTAACACCCCAAAAAGATGTCCTTTTCACTATAGGGGACTGGAATGCAAAAGTAGGAAGTCAAGAAACACCTGGAGTAACAGGCAAATTTGGCCTTGGAGTACAGAATGAAGCAGGGCAAAGGCTAATAGAGTTCTGCCAAGAGAACGCACTGGTTATAGCAAACACCCTCTTCCAGCAACACAAGAGAAGACTCTACACATGGACATCACCAGATGGTCGACACCAAAATCAGATTGATTATATTCTTTGCAGCCAAAGATGGAGAAGCTCTATATAGTCAACAAAAACAAGACTGGGAGCTGACTGTGGCTCAGATCATGAACTCCTTATTGCCAAATTCAGACTTAAATTGAAGAAAGTGAAGAAAACCACTAGACCATTCAGGTATGACCTAAATCAAATCCCTTATGATTATACAGTGGAAGTGAGAGATAGATTTTAGGAACTAGATCTGATAGAGTGCCTGATGAACTATGGATGGAGGTTCGTGACATTGTACAGGAGATGGGAATCAAGACCATGCCCAAGATAAAGAAATGCAATAAAACAAAATGGCTGTCTGAGGAGGCCTTACAAATAGCTGAGAAAAGAAGTGAAGTGAAAAGCAAAGGAGAAAAGGAAAGATATAAGCATCTGAATGGAGAGTTCCAAAGAATAGCAAGGAGAGATAAGAAAGCCTTCCTCAGAGATCAATGCAAAGAAATAGAGGAAAAGAACAGAATGGGAAAGACTAGAGATCTCTTCAAGAAAGTTAGAGATACCAAGGGAACATTTCATGCAAAGATGGGCTCATTAAAGGACAGAAATGGTATGGACCTAACAGAAGCAGAAGATATTAAGAAGAGGTGACAAAAATACACAGAAGAACTGTACAAAAAAGATCTTCATGACCCAGATAATCATGATGGTGTGATCACTCACCTAGAGCCAGACATCCTGGAATGTGAAGTCGAGTGGGCCTTAGAAAGCATCACTATGAACAAAGCTAGTGGAGGTGATGGAATTCCAGTTGAGCTATTTCAAATCCTGAAAGATGATGCTGTGAAAGTGCTGCACTCAATATGCCAGCAAATTTGGAAAACTCAGCAGTGGCCACAGGACTGGAAAAGGTCAGTTTTCATTCTAATTCCAAAGAAAGGCAATGCCAAAGAATGCTCAAACTACCACACAATTACACTCATCTCACACGCTAGTAAAGTGATGCTTAAAATTCTCCAAGCCAGGCTTTAGCAATATGTTAACCATGAACTTCCAGTTGTTCAAGCTGGTTTTAGAAAAGGCAGAGGAACCAGAGATCAAATTGCCAACATCTGCTGATCATCAAAAAAGCAAGAGAGTTCCAGAAAAACATCTATTTCTGCTTTATTGACTATGCCAAAGCCTTTGACTGTGTGGATCACAATAAACTGTGGAAGATTCTGGAAGAGGTGGGAATACCAGACCACCTGACCTGCCTCTTGAGAAACCTATATGCAGGTCAGGAAGCAACAGTTAGAACTGGACATGGAACAACAGACTGGTTCCAAATAGGTACAGGAGTACATCAAGGCTGTTTATTGTCACCCTACTTATTTAACTTACATGCAGAGAACATCATGAGAAATGCTAGGCTGTAGGAAGCGCAAGCTGGAATCACGGTTGCTGGGAGAATTATCAATAACCTTAGATATGCAGATGACACCACCCTTATGGCAGAAAGTGAAGGAGAGAGCCTCTTGATGAAAGTGAAAGAGAAAAATTGGCTTAAAGCTCAACATTCAGAAAACGATCATGGCCTCCAGCCCCATCACTTCATGGCAAATAGATGAGCAAACAGTGGAAACAGTGGCTGACTTTATTTTTCTGGGCTCCAAAATCACTGCAGATGGTGATTGCAGCCATGAAATTAAAAGACGCTTACTCCTTGGAAGGAAAGTTATGACCAACCTAGTTAGCATATTAAAAAGCAGAGACATTACTTTGCCAACAAAGGTCTGTCTAGTCAAGGCTATGGTTTTTCCAGTAGTCATGTATGGATGTGAGAGTTGGACTGTGAAGAAAGCTGATCACTGAAGAATTGATGCTTTTGAACTGTGGTGTTGGAAAAGAGTCTTGAGAGTCCCTTGGATTGCAAGGAGATCCAACCAGTCCATCCTAAAGGAGATCAGTCCTGGGTGTTCATTGGAAGGACTGATGCTGAAGCTGAAACTCCAATACTTTGGCCACCTGATGCAAAGAGGTGACTCATTGGAAAAGTCCCTGATGCTGGGAAAGATTGAGGGCAGGAGAAGGGGACGACAGAGGATGAGATGGCTGGATGGCATAACTGACTTGATGGACATGAATTTGGGTAGACTCCAGGAGTTGGTAATGGACAGAGAAGCCTGGCGTGCTGTGGTTCATGGGGTCGCAAAGAGTCGGACATGACTGAGTGACTGAACTGAACTGAACTCAGAACAGTGTGTAATTTAAAACCCATGAATTGTTTATTTCTGGAATTTTCCATTTAATATTTTCAGATCATGGCTGATTATGGGTAACTGAAACCATGGAGAATGAAACTTAGCATATGGGGGAACTAATGTAGAGATTTTACAAAATAGTTTAGAAATATCATTCAACAAACACAAGCCACAATACGGATCATAAATACACCCCGAGGAAGGGGAACAATCATATTTCAAAAGTTACCATGTTGTAACATTCAAAATATTCAATTCTCAACAAAAATTATAAGACAGGCAAAGAAAGAAGAAAGAATGGCACATTCACAGGAAACAAAAGAGAAATTAATAGAAACTGTCCCTAAAGGAGCTGAGAATAAGAGTAGACAAAGAGTTTAAGACTTTAAATCAACTGTATTCAATATGCCTAAAGAACTTAAGGAAACCAAGAACAAAGAATTAAAGGAAACAGTAGGACAATGTCACATAAAGCTGCTGCTGCTGCTGCTGCTGCTAAGTCGCTTCAGTCGTGTGTGACTCTGTGCGACCCCATAGACGGCAGCCCACCAGGCTCCGCTGTCCCTGGGATTCTCCAGGCAAGAACACTGGAGTGGGTTACCATTTCCTTCTCCAATGCATGAAAGTGAAAAGTGAAACTGAAGTCGCTCAGTTGTGTCCACCTCTTAGGGACCCCATGGACTGCAGTCTACCAGGCTCCTCTGTCCATGGGGTTTTCCAGGCAAGAGTACTGCAGTGGGGTGCCATTGCCTTTTCCAGTCACATAAAGCAGAGAATATCAATAAAGAGATATAAATTATAAAAAGGAATCAAAAAGAAAGTCTGGAGTTGAAAAGTACAACTGAAGTAACAAATAAAAATTCCACTAGAGAAGAGAGTTTTTAGCAAGATTTGAGGAAGAAGAATCAATGAAATTGAAGATAGATTAATCCATATTATCCACTCTGAAAAGCAGAAAAATAATGAAGAAAAATTAATAGAGCCTAGGGCTTCCCTGGTGGCTCAGATGGTAAAGCGTCTGCCTGCAATGTGGGAGACCTGGGTTTGATTCCTGGGTCGGGAAGATCCCCTGGAGAAGGAAATGGCAACCCACTCCAGCACTCTTGCCTGGAAAATCCCATGGACGGAGGAGCCTGATAGGCTACAGTCCATGGGGTCGCAAAGAGTCAGACACGACTGAGCGACTTCAGTTTCAGTTTCAAGAAACTGATGAGACACTATCAGCCATATTAACATATGAAAAATGGGATTCCTGGATGGAAGGAAGAGAAATAAAAGGGAATAAAAAACATTTAAAGAAGTAATAAATGACTGATAACCTCCAAAATTTGATGAAAGTCATGAATCTATATATACACCAAGAAGCTAACAGCTTCCAAGCATGGTAAATTCATGAGATCCACACTGATACACATTATAGTCAAATGGTCAAAATACAAAGCCAAAGAGAGAAGTTTGAAATATCACAGAAAGAACTGACTTATAATGTGTATGAAAGCCTCAATAAGATTAACAGCCTATTTCTCTTCAGAAGCCATGAAGGCCAGAAGACAATGAGGTCATATATTCACAGTGCTGAAAGAAAAAAACTGTCAAGTAAGAATCCTATATGTGGTCAAACTATCATTCAAAAAAGGGTAGAAATTAAGATATTTCCAGATAAGCAAAAACTGAGAGAGTTTATTACTAGTAAACCTGCCCTACAAGAAATGCTAAAACTCATCCTTCAGGCTGAAATGAAAAAAAACACTAGAGCATAACTGAAAGCCATATGAAGAAACAATGAACAACACAAAGATAGCTACAGAGGTAAACGTATAGGCCAGTATTATTGCATTTTTCATTTGTAACAAAGATGGGGGACAGGGCTATATAGAAGTAGTTTTTGCATGCCTATCAATTTAAATTAGATTATTGTAACTTTAGGATGTTAAATGTCTTCCCCATGGTAACCACTAAGAAAATATCTATAGAATGTACACAAAAGGAAATGAGAAGGGAACCTAAATGTGTCACTACACAAAATCAACCAAACACAAAGGGAAATGAGGGATAAAAAAGCTATAAGACATATAGAAAACAAATAGCAAAATAGCAGAAATTATTTATTTTTCCTGAGGAGTAAGGGATCTGAGCTCCACACCAGGCACTCTAACTCTGATCCTGCACAGGAGAGAAAAGACCCTCAAAGTCCTGGCTTCGAAAACAAATGGGTAATAATCCAGGAAAACTGTAAAACTACAGAGAACAGAAACCCACCC
Source organism: Capricornis sumatraensis (assembly GCF_032405125.1). Classification (NCBI taxonomy): domain Eukaryota; kingdom Metazoa; phylum Chordata; class Mammalia; order Artiodactyla; family Bovidae; genus Capricornis; species Capricornis sumatraensis. Next base: position 9,348,778 of record NC_091092.1, read on the forward strand.
TTGAAGGGCTCATGTGTAACCATAACCCTGGCACAACAGGAGGATGCAAGAAACCCACATAGGGGACATCCCTTGAGTGCCTGGCTCTGGTGACCAGGTGGGACTGCACTTCTGGGCCCCACACACATCTACGTAAGGCCATTCATTCAAGATTGCGAGAGGTAACCAATTTACTAATACATAGAAACAAACGCAGAGAGTTGGGCAAAAGAAGAAAGAGATTGTTCCAATAGAAAGAACATGACAAAATCTCAGAAAAAGCACTAAACGAAATGGAGATAAGCAGTCTACCTCATAAAGAGTTCAAAGTAATGGACATAAAGATGCTTACCAAACTCAGGGAAAGAATGGACAAACACAGTAAGAACCTCAACAAAGAGACAGAAAATGTAAGAAAATACCAACAGAACTACCAAGTGACCCAGCTATTCCACTTGTGGTTATTTTCTGAATGGGACAGAAACACTAATTTGAAAAGGTACATGCACCCCTGTGTTCACTGCAACATTATTTACAGTAGCCAACCTAAGTGTCCATCAGTGTATGAATGGATAAGGAAGATGTTGAATATATATACAATGGAATACTACTCAGTCACAAAAACGTTGAAATCCTGCCATTTGTGACAACATGGATGGACCTTGAGGGTATTATGCTACATGTATAAACATATATTCTGAGATTTCACCATGCTACTGAGAACAGTGTACAATATATACATATATATTCTTTTTCAGATTCTTTTCCATTATAGGTTATTATAAGATATTGAATATAGTTCCCTGTTCTATATAGTAGGTTCTTATTGTTTATTTTATGTATAGTAGGGTATATCTGTTAATCCCAGGTGCCTAATTTATTCTTCCCCTCCCTTTCTCTTTTGGTAACCGTAAGTTTGTTTTCTTTGTCTGTAATCTACTTCTGTTTTGTAAATATATTTCTATCATTTTTTAGAGTCCACGTCTAAGTGATATAATGATATTTGTCTTTCTCTGACTTCACTAGTAGGATAATCCTAGGTCCATCCATCTTGCTGCAAATGGCACTATTTCATTCGTTTTCATGACCAAGTAATAGTCCATCACATATATATTGACATTTATGTTGCTTGTTATTTATGTCTTGGTTACTGTAATAATAGTGCTGCTATGAACATTGGGGTGCATGTATCTTTTCAGATTTAGAGTTTTCATCTTTTCCAAATATATTCCCAGGAGTGGGGTTGCTGGATCATGTGGTAACTGTGTGCATGCGTGTGTGCTCAGTTGCTTCAGTTGTGTCCAGTTCTTTCTGACCCCATGGACTGTAGCCCGCCAGGCTCCTCTGTCCATGGGATTCTCCAGGAAAGAATACCAGAGTGGGTTGCCATGCCCTCCTCCAGGGGATCTCCTCAACCCAGGAATCAAACCCACATCTCCTGCATTGTGGGCAGATTCTTTACCTCTGAGCCACCTGGAAAGCCCCGTATGATCACTCACTTTCAGCTTTTAAAAGAACTTCCATGCTGTTCTCCATAGTGGCCACACCACTTATTCCCACCAACAGTGCAAGAGATTTCTCATTTCTCCACACCCTCTCCAGCATTTATTTTTTGTTTTTTTGCTTCCTTTTGTTTATTTGTTTTTTGACAATAACAGAAAATCTGACATTTATTGCTAGTGAAAAACCAGGATAATATTTAATAGATTTAATTCTCTTTTGAAAAATTCAGAAAACTGAGGTTTCCCTAAAGGAAAATGAATCACATTCAGAATGTTTTTTAAGCATTCTGTTAAATTCCTTGAATTTCTGCTTATAACTCTGTCCTTGGGGAGTACAGATGGAACTAGCAGATGATAACAACATTTATTATTTATAGACTTTTTGATGATGGCCATTCTGGCCAGTATGAGGTGGCACCATGCTCATTGTATTTGTGATTTTCAGTTCTCTAATAATTAGTGATTTTGAGCATGTTTTCATGTGCCTATTGACCATCTAGGAGATGGTCTTTGGAGAAATGTCTATTTAGGTCTTCTGCTCATTTTTTATATTGAGCTTGGAAGTTGTTTTCATATTTTGGAAAATAATCCTTTGTCAGTCACATTGTTTGCAAATATTTTCTACTATTCCGTAGGTTGTCTTTTCATTTTGTTTATGGTTTCCTTTGCTGTGCAAAAGTGTATGTGTTTAATTAGGTCTCATTTGTTTATCTTTGTTTTCATTTTCTAGGAGATGGATCCACAAAAATAAAGCTGTGACTTATGTCAAAGAGTGTTCTGCCTATGTTTTCCTCTAGGAGTTTTATAGTATCCAGTGTTATATTTAGGTTTTAATCCATTTTGAGTTATTTTTGTGTATGGTATTAGAGAATGTTCTAATTTAATTATTTTACATGCAGCTGTCCAGTTTCCCCAGCAGCACTTATTGAAAAGACTATCTTTTCTCCAGTGTATATTCTTGCCTCCTTTGTTGTATATTAATTGATATGGTCAGTTGATTTTCCACATGAGTGCCAAGACCATTCAATAGGGGAAAGGACAATCTCTTTGACAAATGATTTTGTGAAAACTGGATAAGATGTCCACATACAGAAAGATGAAGTTGGACCTTTACTTTACACCACATATAAAAATTAGTTCAAAATGAATCAAAGATCTAAATATAAGACACAAAACTATAAAACTTGTAGACGAAAACATAGGGGAAATCTTCATGATATTGGTTTCAGTAACAATTTCTTGGATATAACACCAAAGGTACAGGGAACAAAAGAAAAAATAAATTAGATGCCATAAAAACTAAAAAAAAAATGTGTGTCAAAGGATTCTATCATGATTATGAAATAGTAATCCACAGAATGGAGGAAAATATTTTCAAAGCATATATATGATAAGTGATTAGTTTCTAGAATATATAAAGAATGCCTACAACTCACCAACAGCAAAAAATAAAAACCAACCAACTCCACAGAGTGTACATACCTCAACATAATAAAAGCCATATATGACAAACCTACAACTAGCATTATACTCAATGGTGAAAAGCTGAAAGTATTCCCCTTAGATCAGGAACAAGACAAGGATGTCCACTCTCACCACTTTTATTCAACATAGTTTTGGAAATCCTAGCTACAGCAATCAGAGAAGAAAAAGAAGTAAAGGGAATCCAAATTGGAAAAGAAGTAGTTAAACTATCACTGTTTGCTGATGATATGATACTATATGTAGAAGATCCTAAAGATGCTACCAGAAAACTACTAGAACTCATCAATGAATTTGGTAAAGTTGCAGGTTATAAAATTACTACACAGAAATCTGTTGCATTTCTATACATAACAATGAAAGATCAGAAAGAAAGTCAAGAAGCAATTCCATTTACCATCACATCAAAAAGAATAAAATACCTAGGAATAAACCTACCTAAGGAGACAAAAAACCTGTATTCCAAAACTGTAATATGCTGCTGAAAGAAATTGAGAAAGACATAAACATATGGAAAGATATACCATGTTTGTGGATTGGAAGACTCAATATTGAATGCAATCCATCTCAAATGGCATTTTTCACAGAACTAGAACAACAACAACAAAAAATCTCAAAACTTGTATGGAGACACAAAAGAGTCCAAATAGCCAAAGCAATCTTGGAAAAGAAACACAGAGCTGGAGGAATCAGCCTCCCTGACTTCAGACTATACTACAAACTACAGTCATCAAAACAGTATGGTACTGGTGCAAAAATAGAAATATAGATCAATGGTACAGGATAAAAACCCAGAAATAAGCCCATGCACCTGTGGTCAATTAATCTATGACAAATGAGGCAAGACTACACAATGTTGGAAAGACAATCTCTTCAACAAATGGTGCTGGGAAAACTGGACAGACACATGTAAAAAAAATGAAATTAGATCATTCTTTAACTCCATACACAAAAATAAGCTCAAAATTAATTAGAAACCTAAATGTGAGACTGGACACTATAAAACTCCTAGAAGAAAATGTAGGCATAATACTCTCTTACATAAATCACAGCAACACCTTTCTCAATCCATCTCCAGAATAATGGAAATAAAAGCAAAAATAAACAAAGGAGATCTATTTGAATTCAAAAGCTTTTTCATGGCAAGAAAAACAATGAAGAAAGTGAAAAGACAACCCACAGATTGGGAGAAAATATTTGCAAATTATGTGACCAATAAGGGATTAGTCTCCAAAACTTACAAACAGCTTATGATGCTCAACAGCATCAAAACAAATGACCCACTAAAAAAATGGGTACAAGACCTGAATAGACATTTCTCCAAAGACGACATACAGATGGCCAACAGGCACCTGTCCAACATGGCTAGTTATTAGAAAAATGCAAATCAAAACTGCAATGACCTCACACTGGTCAGAATGGCTATTGTCAAGAAATCCACAAACAATAAATGCTGGAAAGGGTATGGAGAGAAGGGAATCCTCCTACACTGTTGGTGGGAATGTAAATTGATACAGCCAGTATGGAGAACAGTACGGAGGTGCCACAAAAAACTAAAAATAGAGCTACCATATGACCTTGCAATCCCACTCCTGGGCATATATCTAGAGAAAAACATGATCCAAAAGGATACATGCAATGCAGTGTTCATTGCAGCACTGTTTACAATAGCCAAGACTTAGAGGCAACCTAAATGTCCACCCACAGAGGAATGGATAAAGAGGATGTAGTACATATATACAATGGAATATTACTCAGCCATGAAAAAGAATGACACTACACCAGATAGAAATAATTAGGGATTGGGAGAGAACGTGATTATTTATTTAAGACAAGGGACCTATCAACGGCGATGGCACCCCACTCCAGTAATCTTGCCTGGAAAATCCCATGGATGGAGGAGCCTGAGAGGCTGCAGTCCATGGGGTTGCTAAGAGTCGGACACGACTGAGCGACTTCACTTTCACTTTTCACTTTCATGCATTGGAGAAGGAAATGGCAACCCACTCCAGTGTTCTTGCCTGGAGAATCCCAGGGATGAGAGAGCCTGGTGGGCTGCCGTCTATGGGGTTGCACAGAGTCGGACAGGACTGAAGTGACTTAGCAGCAGCAGCAGCAGCAGCAGCCAGTAAGGTTCACAGTTGTTAAGAGGTGGATGAAAACGGGGGCTGAGCTTCCTAGCAGCCATAGAAAGGAAAGTTAATTACATAATTCACACTGTCCATAGGATTCTAAACACACAATTACTTAACTATCTCAGTTATGGAGAAGAATTTTCCTTTGAATTATTATTAAATAATTATTTTTGATATAATAAATGCCATCAATAATTTTTTACAGGAAATAAAAAACTAGTTTCATCGGTCCATTTTGTGTTGCAATCCTCAATGTACCCCCACCAAATAACGCTAAAGTTCAGTGGCTGAATTCTGAAAGGGACAAAAACGGTTCTGTGTAGATCTGAAGCTCTGGCAATTTAGCTTCACTGAAGGAAAAAATTTTGTATCCAGAAGAAATGAGGATATAACAATTAGTTTTCTAAAAATATTTATTTCTTACCATGAAGTTTAGGTAAGTGAAAGCAACAGAGACATCATGGCTATAATCTTCTAACAGGCACCCCATAATATTTCTAATATTACCCCTGTGTCTTTAAGGGAATACCTATGACATCATTTTAGGAAATCCTGGCGTCTTTCGGATCTTATGACGCAACAGGAAGCCATTTTACAATCTCAACGGTATAGACCAGAGAGCTCGAGGCACGTCGCCCCAGTTTCTCGGAATTTGATCCAACATCAGGAGTAATGAGCCTCCAAGATTCCCAGATTCCTGCTGACCATGGAGCTGAAACTTCTGGCGATCATGGAGCCCAAACTGCCAGTGACCAAGGCATTCAGACTCCGACTGATGGCCCTCACGGTGATGCCGCCATTGCCGCCATGGCCGCCATTGGCACCGAGGCTGCTGCCCAAGCCTCTGTGGAAAACTTACCCCAAGAGAAAGGTAAGATGTTTTTTCCTCTAAGAATCTTTGACAGAAACGAACTATTAGAAGTTTGTTTGAACTGTGATGACCGCAAGAAAAATAAACGGACTACCTACTATCTCTTGCGCAGAAGATATAAAATAGTGACCTCGTTGAGAAGGGAACAGTTAATCCGTTAAAGTAGTTGGGACTCGGATTCTGGTTATTTAATGGGTTTGTGCGTCGGTGTATTTGTCACCAGGCGAGGTCACCTCTCCGAGGAACAAATCCGTCCAGCCCAATGGATTTTGCAGGGCAACCGATTGTGCCAGCCCTTGTACAGATATTTGTGTACTGGCAAAACTCCCGCGGCCGTTCCCAGGGTCGTCCCTGGGTCAAGGGTGTTTGTTCTGCAGCCTTGTTCGGCGAGGCCCCAGAGCGGCTGTGTCCCCGCGGCCATCAGAACCCTTCGTGCCGCCCTTCCCAGGCACCCGGCGAGCTGGCCACCGCCTCGAGGCCACCCTCCAGTACGCTGGGCTGGCGGGGGAGGAGGCATGGCGAGGTGGGGAGGGGTGTCACGCAAGGCTCCTACCTGTGGCTACAGTCAGCCCGTCGGCTGCATCCCGCCAACGCGGGACGCAGCCTGGGAGCCCGCTCGCTTCTGGAAACCCTCTGGGCAGAGAGGCGGTCCCAGCGCCAATCAGCGGAGGAGTGGGTGAGTCCGGCTACCCTTCCAAGCTGGCCGGGGGTGACACTAAGGCTTAGGGCCCCTTGGACCCGAGAGAGATTTTCTAGGGAAAGCAAAGACCCGGAGCCGCGCTCTGCCCTTGGGAGCTTAGTGCCCCCCCTTGGATAAGGATGAAGTGGTCATTGCCTCCAAACTGCAGCCAGCGGCAATGAACTTGAGAAAGTACCAGCTTAGGCTTGTGCTGAGTTGTGCTGCTGGGAGCACGTGATCAGGCACTCTCCATCTAGCTATAATTCTAATTCCAATTCTAATTCTGGTGAAATGAGGTGGAGCTGGTGAAACGTGTGTGTGTGTGTGTGTGTGTGTGTGTGTGTGTGCGTGTGCGTGTGCGCGCGCACACAGACACACACACCCGCGCATGAGAGAGAGAGAATGGTGAAGAGCGGTCCTGTTAATTTAATTCAGTATCAAAGAGTGCTTGCTGCAAAAAAGTGGATGCCCTTTCTTGAAGATGATACAACCAGTTCATTGTATAAAGTGAAAGTGTGTTAGTCACTCAGTCATGTCTGACTTTTTGCGACCCGATGGGCTATAGCCCGCCAGGCTCCTCTGTCCATGGAATTCTTCAGGCAAGACTACTGGAGTGGGTAAGCCATCCCCTTCTCCAGGAGATATTCCCGACCCAGGGATTGAACCCAGGTCTTCTGCATTGCAGGCGGATTCTTTACTGTCTAAGCCAAATTTGCAGGTAGCAGATCTTAAAAAAAAAAAATCATTAAAACTCATTTCAACTAAGGGTGTTTACCTTCTTTGAAATGATTCCAAGTTCTTACATTCTTTTTTTCATAAGAGAGGAGTTGCCAGAAAGGCACTGAAATGAACAAAATACGCTAGTCTTAGTTCTGCTGAGAAATCTAAAAGTTACTACTGATCTTAGAAAATCTTGCTTAGCAGCTAGTTCTTCTGTACTTCTGCTACTTCTGTGAATCTGTACTTCTGCTCCCTATCATGTTTGTTGCTTTTATATTAGGCAGTGTACCCAGTTCCAAGATTTTTTTGTTTAATTAGCTTTTCCCCTTACCTTTACATTTAGTTTTTGTATTTATGTGGGCATGTGTTTGTATAACTGTATGAAGCAGAAAAAAGGGAGAAATGACTATCACAAGTCATCAGTCTCTTTTCTCCCTTTTTCTTTCTCTCTCCCTCTCCCTTCCCTTGCTGTCTCATCCTGGATGTCTCATTTCAGTTCTTGGTTTCCCTTGTGCTCCTGTGCTCTTCTGGTAGTTTCTGAAGTCAGCCTAAAGGACTGAAACCATAACTGGTGAATGATTTACCTATAAAAGGGTCTCAGACTCACTTGTATATGTTTTTATTTTTTCCTTTTTCTCTATGTTAACTGCTGCTGCTGCTGCTAAGTCACTTCAGTCATATCCGACTCTGTGTGATCCCAGAGACAGCAGCCCACCAGGCTTCCCTGTCCCTGGGATTCCCCAGGCAAGAACACTGGAGTGGGTTGCCATTTCCTTCTCCAATGCAGGAAAGTGAAAAGTGAAAGTGAAGTCGCTCAGTCGTGTCCGACTCTTCGCGACCCCACGGACTGCAGCCTACCAGGCTCCTCCGTCCATGGGATTTTCCAGGCAAGAGTGCTGGAGTGGGGTGCCATTGCCTTCTCCGCTATGTTAACTGATAATGTTAAATATTCTTTGTCCCCTCCTTTCCAATTTCTTCTTTTATTGAAGTATAGTTGATATGCAGTACTATATGTTACAAGTGTACAATATAGTGATTGACAGTTTTAAAGACTTATGTTCTGTTTATTATTATAAAATATTGGGTACAGTCCTGGTGTTGGACAGTATATTCTTGTAGCTTATTTTATACCTAAGAGTTTGTACCTCTTAATGTGCTACCTGCAAATTTCCCCTTCCCCTTCCCTCTCTCCACTGGTAACCACTAATTTGTTCTGTGTATCTGTTAGTCTGCTTCTTTTTTGTTATATTCACTTATGTGTTTTTTTTAAGTTTCCATTGCTTTTAAGTGAGATTTAAATCGAAAACTCAAAACTCAATGAATGGTTTACAGAGTATTAGGAACTGTACATTATCTGGAGCTTTTTGTCTAACTTAAAAGTATAAGATTTTATAACTTGGTGTATAGCATAGTGTCCTCAGAACATAAGAAAACTTTGTCAGATTTCATATATGTACATGGCTTTATTTCCATTTTTGAGAAAAAATTCCTCAGAAGTAGTGTGGACCCTGAAACCCAAAATGCAAGCTATTACAGATGTATCTCAAATAGAAGTTAAAATAAGATGAAAAAAATGAAGATTAACTTGGAGATTATTCATTTTACAGAAGGTGTATTTTATATGTGTGTATGAAGTGAAGTGAAAGTTGCTCAGTCATGTCCGACTCTTTGCTATCCCATGGACTATACAGTCCATGGAATTCTCCAGGCCAGAATACTGGAGTGGGTAGCCTTTCCCTTCTCCAGGGGATCTTCCCAACCCAGGGATCGAACCCAGGTCTCCCACATTGCAGGCAGATTCTTTACCAGCTGAACCACCAGGGAAGCCCGTGTGTGTGTGTGTGTGTGTGTGTGCACATGCATGCATGAGTGTGTGCTCAGTCATGTCTGACTGTTTGTGACCCCATGCCAGGCTCCTCTGTCCGTGGCTCCTCTGTCCATGGGATTTTCTAGGCAAGAATCCTGATGTGGCTTGCTATTTCCTCCTCCAGGGGATATGCCTGACCCAGGAATTGAACCCACATCTCCTGCGGTTGCTGCATTGCCAGGTGGATACTTTACCACTTGAGCCAGGAGGGAAGCCCATGTCATTGTGTGTGTGTGTGTGTGTGTGTGTGTGTAGCTTCCCAGGTGGTGCTAGTGGTTAAAGAACCTGCCTGACAATGCAGGAGACGTAAGACATACAGGTTCGATCCCTGGGTGGGGAAGATCCCCTGGAGGAAGGCATAGAAACCCACTCCAGTATTCTTGCCTGGAGAATCTCATGGACAGAGGAGCCTGGCAGACTATGGCCCATAGGGTTGCAAATCTTTGGACACAACTGAAGCAACTTAGCTCACATGCTTGCAAGGTGGCTTTTAGAAATAATCAAGATATATCAAATAAGGTGTTTCCAAGCTGTATACACATCATTCCAGTGAGGGTTATTAGTAAGATATCATATAATTTAACCAGTACTACCACTCCAGTACTCTTGCCTGGCAAATCCCATGGATGGAGGAGCCTGGTAGGCTGCAGTCCATGGGGTCAAGGAGAGTCGGACACGACTGAGTGACTTCACTTTGTCTTTTCACTTTCATGCATTGGAGAAGGAAATGGCAACCCACTCCAGTGTTCTTGCCTGGAGAATCCCAGGGATTGGGGAGCCTGGTGGGCTGCTGTCCATGGGGTCGCACAGAGTCGGACGTGATGTGACCAGGAGTGGTCGGTAGAGGGAGCAAGAGGAATTTTTAGTAACTTTCTGTTGGTTTTATTTCTGGTTTCAAGAAGTTGAAAATAAAGAGATGAGTGGAAGCCAGGATGAACCTCCTCATGAGCTTGAGAACCAGTTTATACTGCGTCTGCCTCTGGTAAGAAACCCTTGTATCTCAGACCAAAGATCTTCAGTGCATAAGTATTAGCTTTGCTTGGATTCTTAAATATTTCTGTTTATTTAAGATAGCCTATAAAACCAAGAACATTTGTTTCCCAGGAATCATGTTCTATTGGCAGTTCTATCCCAGCATGTACTCTTTTAAGCAGTATTTTTTTTCATCCTGCACATGCCACTTATCTTCCTGGTTGATTTCCTGGCAAACGGTTAGGACGATGATGGACTCAGTCACTTATCACCAGTGCTAAGAGCTTTGCTCACTGGACAGCCCAGACAGGACTCTTCTAAAATAGAGTTCTTTTCTGTCACCTCAAAAGGGGCAGTCGAGTGGTCAGCACTGTCTCCTCAGATTCGTCACCATGCAAGGCTGTTGAAGCTCACCTCAACAGTGTGTTAGCGTTTCTTCCCCTGTTGATACCTGTGTTCAAGTATTATTTAGTCTAAGAAGGGTATATTAAGGATGGGCTTCAGACAGGTATTTCCCCACTTAGGGTTAATTAATATACCCTATAATTAGTCGGACATGACTGAGCGACTGAACAACAACAAATATACCCAGTAAACTGCAGCTAAGCCTTCCCTTAGCAGCCACAACTGAAGGGCAGCAGTGAAAACCAGGAATGTACAGCTAGGAGAAGGCATTATCTGTAGCTACTAAGAGACAATAGTGAGATTAGAGTCCGCTTCTTCCTAACGTGACTTCACAGTGCACAGTATCACATGGTGCATGGCACTCTTCCTAACGTTTGAGATGTTTAAGGTTTTATTTAAAGGAGGACTGTTTCTGACATATCTTTCTGTTAGCTGCTAAGTTGACAGCTGATCCTTCTGATTTTTCAATTTACCTCCTTTTTAGGAACATGCTTCCATTGTCAGAAAGATGGTGCACTCTGGAACTTCTGCCATGAAGAATAAACTAAAAATTGACTTATTTTGTAAGTAGTTAATATCCATTCACCATACATTGAACAGTAATTCATTAAGGGATTGCTGTGTGTGAGGCATAGTATTAGATGCCAAGGATGTGGCAAAGAATACAATGTGGTCTCTGCCTTGATGAACTCAAAGAGAGGCTTCAGTCACCCCCATCTCTTCTTTTTAAGAGGAAAGAAAATAGAACTTGCATAAAACTTGAGGTAATTATCATGGTGTGTATAAGACAGAACTTGGAGGTCAACTGTGGGATTTACATACTGGTGATTGTCTGCTAGATGCAAGTTTTTCTGACTTACTAGCGGAATAACAAGTGAATTTACTATTTTTTGTTCACAAAAGTGACATATCTTTATCTCTATAGTATTTATTAGATTTTTAAATATGGAGAGGTATATGAAGAATAAAATTTTAAATGGCCCATAATCCCAGCACTCAGGTAGTGTATGACTGATTGTTTCTCTCTCTCTCTCTCTCTGGCTATTGTATAGAATTTTACCTTTGTGACTTTAACTAGAGATTATAACTTGAGACATATTAGTACTATTCTAGAATCAACCGTTCCCTTTGAAAACACCCACGTTCAGTGACATGATCGAGTGCTCCTAATGGTGTCCAAGTGAATGGATTTGAATGAATGGAGTTGGTCTTTCAAGATGAGAATGAAAGATTTACTGCCTCATTCACTTTTAGTTCACAACCATTACCAAGAAACTTATCTACTTTTGATTGAGTGACATAAACTGGAAAAAAAAAAAGAGCTCCATATACTCCACTTTCTTTGCTCTGGGAAGTTGCTAGTTGTGTACCCAATTCTAGCATTATGAGAAATAATGTTTCAGTGAAAGATGCATCTGTCTCACATAAGTCTTCATTATTCAAACCATCAGTTTTAAGAGTACATTGGGAAGATGTGAACCTTAATTTTTTCTACTTTTCTTTAGCTGACGCACGTCGTGCAGTTGTTGAGGTAGACAATGTCTCACTAGCTGCTAAGCTGGTTGATTTGCCTTGTGTTATCGGAAGCCTAAAAACTCTGGATAAAAAAAGCTTTTATAAAACGGCAGATGTTTCCCAGGTATGGACAAGTTTTCTTAATCTATTCACCCTCATATCCTTTTAGGATTTCCTTTCTCCATCCTTTTCTTTCTTTCTTTCAATTCTCCTTTCATCTGTTTGTCATTTCTAATTTCCAGCTCAATTGCACAGGAATACAATGTCATCTGCTAGTTTAGCATTTGATCCATCACTTTTCACTACTTAATTTTATCCAAATCGCCTTTAGAGCCTCCTGTTTGCCATTTATCATTATTTGAAAAATATGAACATCCGGGATCTTCGTCTGAACTTCCTGCTAACTCTGGAGGTTTACACTGCTTCTTGTTTATCATCTCTACTGTTGATTTTTTGATTTTCTTTCTAAAGCAAAATGCTAAGATATATCTTTTTTTCAGCCATATTCCTTCTGCAGCGGTAAGCACTTGAGCAAAAAAACAAAACAAAACAGAAACCTCTCAGCGTCCATATGCAGTGCTGCTGAGATAGAGAGGGAATGAATATGAGTGTATGTAATACTTGGTTTTCTGGAAATGCCAAGTAACATTCTCCCTCTGTGCCGCAGGATTGCTGGTGGTAAGAATGATCACTATCCATTACTAACTGAAGATTTGTGGCCATGGTCAACTTCTTTGTCTTTGTCAAATGTAGATGCTTGTGTGCACTGCTGATGCTGAGGTTCCCTCTTCTCCTGAAGAACCAATAACCTCTACTGATCCTAAAGCAATCAGGAAAGCTGAAAAGCAGAGAAAGAAAAAATATACTTGGAAGCATGGCAGTAAGTCAACGACAGTCCCTTGCTCATTCTGGCTAACTATATTTATCTGCTGAGTTCTGATTACTTGTGAGCCAGGGATCTGTTGTCATACTTAGGTATTTGGTTCAGGAGGCATCTAGAGACTCTTGAAAGAACAAGTCATGTCATGAGCCTGTAGCTTATAGTGTGGGCTTTCTCTGTCCAATTCAGATAGATATGTGACTACCATCAATCATATATACATTTCACCACGTTGAATTTATTTCAGTTACTCCACCACTTAAGAATGTCAGAAAGAGAAGGTTCCACAAAACAACAAAAAAGGTTTGTGGCATGCAATTTCTGTGTCTTCTGGGTGGATTGGAAGAGGATTATGGTGGGGAGGGAGGGAGACAGTCAGTTGGATGTTCATTTGTTCATTCATTTATAAGTCCAGTAAATATTTATTGAGTGTGAGCAACATGCCAGGCACTGTGTGCTAACAAATGGAAATATGTAATGAACAAAAATAGACTGGACTCTTGAAGTTATAGGCTGCTGCTGCTGCTGTAAGTCGCTTCAGTCGTGTCCGACTCTGTGCGACCCCATAGACGGCAGCCCACCAGGCTCCTCCGTCCCTGGGATTTTCCAGGCAAGAACACTGGAGTGGGTTGCCATTTCCTTCTCCAGTGCACGAAAGAGAAAAGTGAAAGCGAAGTCACTCAGTCATGTCCGACTCTCCTTGACCCCATGGACTGCAGCCCACCAGGCTCCTCCATCCATGGGATTTTCCAGGCAAGAGTATTGGAGTGGGGTGCCATTGCCTTCTCCAGTTATAGGCTAGTGTTTAGGAATCTAGATGTGTCATGAATTTGAAACTTCTGCTAATGCTTTCTAACATTTCCAACTTGAACCCAGCCAGAACCTGAGAATTGGGAAATGTGGTTGTAGTCCTAACCTTACCTCAGATTTGTAGAACCCTGGGAAAACTACAAGAGTACTATGCCTTGGCTTCTTTTTTAATTACATTTTTTATTTTGAAATAATTGTAGATTCACATGCAGTTATAAGCAATAAAAAAGAGATACCATGTACCCTTGACCTAGTTTTTCCCATTGTGACTTTTTGCAAAACTATAGTAGAATATCACAAACAAGAAATTTACATTATCACTATTCACTAATCTTTTTCAAGTTGCTCCAGTTTTCTTGTACTCCTCTGTATGTGTGTGCATGTGTTTGTTGTTGTTGTTTAGTCGCTAAGGCATGTCTGACTCTTTGCAACCCTATGGACTGTAGCCTGCCAGGCTTCTCTGTCCATGGGATTTCCCAGGCAAGAATACTGGAGTGGGTTGTCATTTCCTTTTCCAGAGGATCTTCCCAATCCAGGGATCGAGCCCGTGTCTCCTGCATTGACAGGCAGATACTTTACCGCTGAGCCACCAGGGAAGTCCTTGCATGTGTTTAGTTCTATGCAGTTATCCCATGTGTGTATCTACCTACACCATCAAGATACTAAACAGTATTGTCACTACTGGGATCCCTCATCTTGCCCTTGAAAGCTACACCCACCTCCCTCCAACCGCCACCACCAGGCTCTAACCCTCGCTAATCACTAATATGTTCTCCATCTCTATAATTTTGTCATTTTGAAAATGTCATATAAGTGGAATCATACAAAGTATAACATTTGAGATTGGCTTTTTTCCAGTCAGATTAATTCCCTTAAAGTCCATGCAGACTGTTGCATGTATGAATCGTTCCTTCCTTTTTATTGCTGAGTGGTAGGCTGTGTTATGAATGTCCCATAGTTTGCTTAATTGCTCACTCATAGAAGAACATCTGGGTTGTTTACAGTTTTTGACTGTTATAAATAAAGCTGCCAGCAGATTTTTTGTGTGTGAACATAAGTATTCATTTCTTTGGCATAAATACCCAGGAGTACAATTACTGGATATGTTGCATATTTAGTTTTATAAGAAACTACCCATAGCATTTTCCAGAGTGGCTGCAGCATTTTACATTAGCACCAGCAATGTTTGCACAATCCAATTCTCCATTTTCACCAGCATGAGGTGTTGTCACTAATTTTTAATTTTAGTCATTCTGATAGTTGTGTAGTGATCTCACTGTGGTGTTTGCTTTTCCCTCGTGGCTAATGATGTTGAGCATCTTCTCAGGCGCTTGTTTTCCATCTGTATGTCCATTTCAGTGAAGTGTCTGTTCATGCCTTTAGTCCATTTTCTAAATGGATTGTTTTTATTGTTTTTATTGAGTTTTGAGGAGTTCTTTTTTATATTCTAAATACTAGTTTTCTGTCAGATATGTGGTTTGCAAATATTTTCTCCCAGTCTGTAACTTGTCTTTTCAACTTCTTCACAGGGTCTTTCAAAGAGCTAAAGATTTTTATTTGATGAAGTCCAATTTATTGATTTTGTTTTCTTTTAAGGATCTTGCTTCTCATGTCAATTATAAGAACTATTTGTCTAGCCCAGATCCTGAAGATTTCTCCTATTTTTTAAAAAAAGTTTTACATTTAAGTTTGCAATCTATTTTGGTGTTAATTTTTGTACTTGAACATTAGTTCAAGATTCTTCTTTTTTTTTTCTCTTTGTATGTCCCAAATCTCCAGCACCATTTGTTAAAAAGGCTGCCCTTTGTCCATTGTATTGCTTCTGCACTTTTGTCAAAAATAAGTTGGGCAAAAAAAAAAAAAAAAGTTGGGCATATTTGTGTGAGTTTTTTTCCTGGATTCCCTATTCTGTTCGACTGATCTGTGTGTTGACCACCAGTTCCACAATGTAGCTTTGTAATAAGTCTTGGAATCACGAAGATTGATTTTATTTTTTATTCAAGATTATTATAGCCATTCTAGAGCCTGTACCTTTCCATATACATTTTAGAATAAGTTTGTCATGTATTACAGAAAAGGTTGTTGGAATTTTGATAGGAATTGCATTAAACCTATAGATCAATTTGGGAAGAACTGATAGTTTTACTATGTTTAATCTATGAACACAGTTGCTTTGGCTTTATACGGTTAGTCTAGAGCATTTATTGAGTGTCTACTAAAGAAAACTACGTTAAAAATGGGTCTAGAGCTCTTTAAACTTTAGTAAAATAGAAAAACTTCATCGTTTACTGTCTTCTCTTTCATAGGTTGCTGATATCAAACAAACTGAAGAAATAGAGCTTCCTGAGGTAGACAAATCATAATATAACCTCATTGTTTACCTATAGTGGATTTTATTTTGCAGGTTTTAACAAACCCCAAAAACTATCAAGTCTACTTTTGAGCCTTCCTTCTCACCTGTAACCCCCACTCCCATACACATAGACTGAATTTGATTCACTGAAAAATGAAGAATTCATTGTTTAATGTTTGACAACTCCTAGAGTGGAAGAAGCAATTTGAGCAGTAGTCTTGGTATCTTAATCTGCTTCTTTTCTGTGATATTTATTTTAAAAAATTTTCTTGGAAGCCAGAGTTCACTTTTACCAGCAGTTTTTTGCAATTGCTTATTCCCCCTCAAAGTTCTAATTTCTATTTGTGGCACGATGAATTGGTTGCCATGGAGATAATTGTCTAAAACTGGATTTAAGGGAGAATGTATATAAAAACAGGCTAAGGTCCTGTTTTTATAAGCAACTCTCTAATAAAGATTTGGGAAAGTAGAATCTGGGAATTTGGGTCTTTACACAAAATTACGTCTAAGTAGCAAAGTATCATAGTTCTTTGCTAGTAAGGGTCAATGCAAATAATAAGTGAGACTTAAGGGTGGTACTTCTGAGAGAGTCTTTAGAGTTGCAGGTTGAAAAGATTAAATGTCTCAAGTAATTGATTGGGAAAAAATAAGCTTGCTGTACAAAAATGTAGACCCTGATCAAAGTTTCATTTATAAATAGCATTGTTTAAAGTAGAAATTTGATTGGATGTATCTTAAGCCTAAATTTTTTAATTCATTTGTGTGTAGGAAAAGGCCATTCCTGCAGAACACAGGGCGTTAAGTGACATTGGTATTCCTTCTTTCCCTACTGCGGTTCAGCACATTGAATCTCCTGATGTGGAAAAGGAAGTGAAAAGACTGCTGTGTTCAGATGCTGAAGCTCTCAATGCCCGTATCCTTTTATACAAAATATTTTCTGTGCAGTTTGTTCCACCTCAAATGCACTTGGTGGCAAGCCCTCATTTCTGGTATTTGTGTGCTGACGTTAATGTACAGAACTTAGAATTGGGGGTAATGTTACTTCCTAGCTAGGAACAGTACATTCACATAATAGAAATCATTCACTTGTGTAATTCAATATAAAACATTTATCCATACTAGGAATCCAGCTACAAGCGGCCTGAAGTTGGACTAAATTAAATAGCACTTTCAGATAGAGAGCCTTTTCCCTTTCAACATTGCCTTCTTTCTTTCTGCCTTTTCCTTGACTTCCTCTCCTTTTAGGGTGGGAGGTCATTGCTGAAGATGAAACCAAGGAAATTGAAAGTCAAGGCTCCATTCCTAGCTATGCAATAGCCTCAGGAATGAGCGACTATAAGCAGGGTCCTATCTTACCAGGTACGCTAATAAAGGCAAAGCAGAAGATTCAGAGAGAGCAAGTGTTGACTGTGTGTAGGCCCATTCTCCACAGACTCACAGGCCAATCACAAAAAAAAAAAAAAAAAAAGATGCCTTTGCCCTTCTTGCCTCTTATTGTTCCCTCAAGTTAAGGGGTTTTATATTAGGGTTCTAATATCCCATCCATCACTGCTATTCTAAAATTCCTATGGGCCCTTGGGTTGTCTAAATATTTTGATCATTGAATACATGAGTGAATCTTACACTGTTTTGTATTTTCTGTCCTTGTTTTATAAACGGAATCATCTTCCTGTGAGACAAATTATTTATGAAATTCATTGGTTGCCCAGTAAACTTGAAGGGGGGTATAATTGCAGCTGGTGTGGGAGTCATTTAAAAAGCTTAAAATGTTCTCACCTTCCTCTTTTTTAAAACCCTTAGAATATTACACGCTTCGGGAGATGCGCAATGATTCTAGCAATAACACTGAGGACGATGATAAAGAGGAGGAGGAGGAGGACTATTATGAGGAGGAGGAAGAATATTATGACGAGGACATAGAAAGGGAGCTACAGGCTGCGTTCACTGAATATGGCCAGTGTGAGGCAAAGGAGGGAACCAGCTCAATGGGTAAGTTAGAGGGAAAAACAAAAGGGTGGGACAGAGTGGGTGCCAGTACTAAAGACTGACTTTTTTTTTTTTTTTTTTTACTTTATTTTACTTTATAATACTGTATTGGTTTTGCCATACATTGACATGAATCCACCACGGGTGTACATGTAAAGACTGACTTTGAACTGGCATGAGATGCAAAGTTAAGTTTGAGAAATTATTGCTCAAATATGTACTGGAGTTTTAGTTGATTTGGACCTTGGTCCACTAGTTTAGGCCTTGTTTAATAGATACCTGAGGGTTTTATCTATCTTTGTTAGTCATGGACATTCAGAAGTACACTCAATACACAGAGAAAAGGCTCTATGAGATTCAGCGCAAGGCACAAAGACAGAAGGAGCTCATCAGCAAAGTGGAAAACCTGATACTCAAGGTAAATTCTTGTTGGCGGGTATAAAGATCTTACTTTCAACATCCCATCTCTGTGTTTTCCACTCATCTCATCTCATCTCTGTGCAGCATTGTAGTTCATTCATGAACCTGAGCAACTGCTTTAGAAATCCCTGATAAAAGACAGCCGTATTTTGTTTTACCTGAGTAATTTTGTTCATCCTATATAAGCATTTGGGGGAAGGGACCAGCAGACTTGAAATAATAATTGCCAACATTGAACATTTAATAATGTGAAAGGCATACACAGAGCTAAGCATTTTACATGTTCACTATATTTCATCCTGACATCCCTGAAATACAGGCACTGTCACTATTCCCATTTTATAGATAAGAAATTGAAATTTAAAGTTCAGGAATTTGCTAGGGACAGCAGTAAGTGGTAGAGCATAGATTGCATCTTATTGCTCTGTATCAAAATGTATTCATTGTAATGAAAGAGAATTAAAGTTAATTTTTAAATTTCATGATGCCTGCTTGAATAAGAATACCATGCTTGAGTTTTATTAATACAAATTAATGCATATTTTATTAATACACATTTCAGCAAAAGGAAAATGTATGTCTAGGCCATGTTTCTTCCCCTTTTATAGTGAGGGAAATTCTGAAGCATTCGGGGAATTTCTTGCCAGATTTCTTTTTCTGTAGAGCTTTTGTCGTTGAAGGGGAGAAACCTGATACAGAACTGTACTTATTCAGAGTGTTGTCCTTCAGAATAACCAAGTGAGATAATTGATGTGGACATACTTTGAAAGTACAGATATCGTGATTACTATTGTGTGCAGTATTAGTTAAGAATGATAATATTCTGTCCAAGTGCAGGGGAATGAAAGAGTTAGTAACAAATTCCAGGCCAGCTTTTTAAATGGTTCACCACAGTCAAAGAATTTGTGCTAAGCTACAGAAAGGTAACATGGAGGCATTCCAACTGTTTGTTTTAGGGCAAGGAAAAAAAATGCTTTGTAGGGTCAAAAAATCAAATAAAATGGCCCTGTAGTTGGAGAGCATAGTTTTTATACTCTAAATCCTTTTTAAATTTTTTTATTGAAGTATAGTCGATTTACAGTGTTGTGCCAGTCTCTGTTTCATAAAGTGATTCAGTTACACACATAAAGACAGTCTTTTTCTAAATCCTTTTTAAAAGTCTTTTGTTACAACAGACAGTTTTTTTTTTTAATTTATCAAATTATTTGCCAAACTCTTTGTCTCTCTTGGTTCTCTTTTCCTTTGCGACTCAGCATTCATCATTTATATGATTTGCTTTCCAGAATCATTTACAGTCTGTGCTGGAGCAGCTTAAGTTACAGGAAGAAGAAAAAACTGAGCAGGTAAGAAGTGTGTTTTCACATCAAAGAAAATTATTTGTTTCACACAATAAATTATTTGATAGAAAGAATCCCCCAATCTCATTTCTGGCTGTTCTTTTCATAGGAATAGTAGTGGCCCAAATCTTCTAAATGAAGGTAGCAGGTTGAAACAAAGTTTTTGTGAAAATTCACTCATTCAGTAGGTATTAAATGCCTACTAAGTGAAAAGCACTGGATGTACACACAGTGTTGAAGAAGACAGATACAATACTTGTCCTAATGGAACGAACAGTCTAGCGGGGAAGATCAACAGTAAACAAATTATAATACAAATAAAAAGGTGCAAATAATAGAGGAGAGCTGTGAAGGAGAGTCAGGGATGTGCTTTGAATAAAGAGAGTCCTGAATTAAATTGGGAGGGGGGATCATAATCAGCCTTTCTGAGGAAGTGATATTTAACCTGAGACCTGAAGGGTAAGTCCAAGCAAAAAGGATATGAAGAACTTCTTGGGTGGAGCATATGCCAGGTCCCACACTGGAAAAGAGCTTGGTCTCTTTGAGGACCTCTGAAGTATTTAAAGCAAGGAAGTGACTCAACGTGAGGTTGGTGAAGTATGCAGAGGCCATATTGTATGGTCCCTTGCAGGCCATGGTAAGGAAGATGGGTTTTATTCTTAAGAATGCAATGGGAAACCTTGGAGAGTTTAAAGCAGGAAAGTGACATTTAATTTAGAAGTTTTAAAGATCCCTTTGATTATTGATATCTGGAGAATGGATTGTGGGAGGACAGGACTAGAAGCTGAGAGGGCAGTTAGGAGGCTGTGTCGTAGTCTAGCAAAAGATGATGGTAACTTGAAATAAGGAGGTGGAAATGGAGATAGAATAAATAATTTTCTTTTTTTTACTGAAGTATAGTTAACTTACAATGTTGTGTCAGTTTCAAGTGTACAGCAAAGTGATTCAGTTATATTTGTGTGTATGTGTGTGTGTGTGTGTGTGTGTGTGTGTGTACATGTGTGTGTGTATCCATCCATATATCACGTGCTCAGTCGTGTCTGACTTTTTGTGACCCCGTGGACTGTAGCCCACCAGGCTCCTCTGTCCATGGATTTCCCAGGCAAGAATACTGGAGTGGCTTGCCATTTCCTGCTGCATGGGATCTTCTCGACCCAGGGGTTGAACCCGAGTCTCTTGAGTCTCCCACACTGCAGGTGGACTCTACCGCTGGAGTCATCTCTTTTCAGACTCTTTTACATAATAGGCTGTTACAAGATACTGAGTATAGTTCCCTGTGCTATACAGCTGGTCCCTGTTGTGTATCTAGTTTATACATAGTAATATGTGTATGGGGTTCCCTGATGGTTCAGTGGTAAGGAATCCACTTGCCAAGCAGGAGATGTGAGTTTGATTCTTGCCTGGGAAATCCCATGGACATTGCAAAAGTCAGACACGATTTAGCTACTAAACAGCAACAAACACGTATATGTTAATCCCAAACTCCTAATTAATCCCTCCCCACTCTTTCTCCTTTGGTAACCATAACGTTGCTTTCTATGTCTGTGGGTCTATTTTGTTTTGTATATCAGTTCATTTGTACCATGTTTTTAGATTCCACATACAAGCAATATAATATTTGTCTTTCTCTGACTTACTAATACTTCACTTAATATGATAATCTCTAGATCCATCCATGTTGCTGGAAATGGCATTATTTCATTCAGAAAGAATATATATATTTGTAAATGCAATAAAATGTTTTATAACTGTTTTATTGGGATATAAATTCATGTGCCATACAATTCACCCATTTAAATTGTACAACTCAGTGACTTTTAGTATGTTCACAGAATTGTGCATTCATCACCACAATCACTTTTACATTTTCATCACCCCCAAAAGAAACTTGTACCCATTAGCAGTCACTTCCCATGTCTTCTGACCCTCCCACACACTCCATACCCATCCCCACCCCCCAGCTCTAATCTAAGAAGATTAGTAACCACTAATCTTCTTTCTACTACCCTACTTTGCCTATCTTGATTATTTAATATAAAAGGAAATATAAAATACATGGTCTTTGTGTTTGGCTTCTTTCACTTGGCATAATGTTTTCAAGGTTAACCATGTTGTGGAATGTATCAGTACTAGATTCTATATTATGGCCAAATAATATTCCATTATACAGATATACAACATTTTGCTTTATCCATCAGTTGACACTTGGGTTGTTTCCACCTTTTGGTTATCACAAATAATGCTGCTGTGAACATTTATATATGAGAGAATATATTTTAAAGTTAGAATTGATGGGACTCAGATCAGTTTCTGGGCATTGAAGGAGAAGGGAGCGCTAAGGGCATAGGCTTGATTTCTAACTTGAAAGACCATTATTTAAAGCCCCCAAAGAGTGAGCAGAGTGAAAAGAGAAGAGGGCAGTGTGGGATTAGTGAAGGTCAAGCAGCTGTACAGAAATGTATGCTGCTTAAGAGTAGGATAATGGTTTTAAAGAGAATGGTGGTCTTATTATGAGGATGGACTTAGCATGGGGCTCTTTTTAGTTATTTACTTTTGGCTGCCCCATGCAGTTTGGGGAATCTTAGTTCTCTGACCAGGCATTGAACCTCTGCAGTGAAAGTGCAGAGTCCTAACCACTGGACCACCAGGGAATTCCCTAGCATGGAGCGCTTAAGGTAATGATGCCATTCCGCCATGTCCATCCCCATACCAACAAGGTCAGGAGAATTCTCACATTCTGTATATGCCCTTCCCCTCGGCACATCACTCACCCAAGTACTGCTTATATACAACCATGTGAACAGTTAATGCTACGATTGCTTTAACACCCACTAAACATCTTTATTTTCCTCTATATAAGTAGTTAATATTGGGGAAAGTGCTATTTTCAACATAGAACTATTACTGTACTCTTTATTCACTTAGAGTCCTTTGTGTGCTGCGTGCTGAGTTGCTCAGTCATGTCTGACTCTTTGCGACCCCATGGACTGTAGCCCACCAGGCTCCTCTGTCCATAGGGATTTTCCAGGCCAGAACACTGGAGTGGATAGCCTTTCCCTTCTCCAGGGGATCTTCCCAACCCAGGGATCAAACCCAGGTCTCCCACATGGCAGGTGGATTCTTTACCAGCTGAGCCACAAGGGAAGCCCTTTATGTTAGCTCATTGATTCAACACAGATTTATTGGGTGCCTACTTAAAGCTAGGCTCTGCAGGGAACTACAAAATGCTTATGTCACAATCTCTGCCTCCAGTTGGGGAGAAATCCATGAGAGGGATAGGAATTTAAAGGAATGAGAGCTCACCTTGTCCATGGAGATTAGAGAAAACTTCATACAGAGATGGTGTTTAGGGCCTTATGAGGTGGCTAGGATTTTAATAAGCTTCCCAGGTGGCCCAGTGGTAAAGAATCTGCCTGCCAATGCAAGAGACTGGGTTTCGATCCCTGCGTCGGGAAGATTCCCTGGAGCACAAAATAGCAACCCACTCCAGTATTCTTGCCAGGAAAATCCCATGGACAGAGAAGCCTTTGTGTCCATGTGGTCACAAAGAGTCAGACATGACTGAGCAACTGAGCACACACAGACACAGGGTTTAATAAAGAGATAGAGAAACAAAGGCATTCTGTATGGAGAGTAGCATGCACAATGGCTCAGAGGTGGTGGTGCCAGGCTTCAGAGTTGAGATTTTTGGTGTAGTTCATAATAAACCTTAAAAGCTTTTTCACCTGGAGAGTAACTCAGGAAAATTTCTGTGCCAGAAGTAGATAGGAGAAATTGAGGTAGGAAAAGATTAGAGGAAGATGCAAATGATAGAAGGAATGTGAACTCAAAAGTTGATTGGCACTGTTCTTTTTTAACATTTTAAGACTAAGTAAGATAACCTTATAAATGCCAAATGACAGTCTTTCTATTTGGTTTATATAAGTAAATTCTAGATCAAGTAATGGGACTTAAGATTTCAGATGAATTTTTTATGTTTTTTTCTCCCTCTGCCTACAGCTCAGTTATCTACAGGAAAAACTGAACTATTTCCTGAAGAAGTGAGGAGAGTCTTCAATCTGGCACCCAGGCCTTCGATTAACCATCAGACCGAAGTCTAGATAGATAAACTGTGCCTGTTTCTTTTCCTTTCATTGCCTTATGCCAAATCATTTGTATTTACTTCTCTGAACCTTTTTTTTTTTTTTGCTAGTTCTGTAGGACCTGAAGACCCAGCTCAACTATGAGACTTGGCTTCTTTTTATTAAGTTTTAAGAATTTATTAAATGCTTCTATACTATGGTGCCATCAGATAATTCGGCCATGCTTGCCAAAGGCAGACAGTCTTAACCTGAAGGCTACATAGCCAGTCTGCATAGATTTTAGCTTTTTCTTCTGCTTGTTTCAAATATTTACTGAAATAGAACAAAGTCAAACCATTTCTGCCAAGTGCTAGAACCCACCACAGTGAATTTAAGTGCCTTCCTGGCAGCAGTTGATACTAAGTTGTGAGGTGTCTTTGTTCAAGCATTAGCAGCTGCTTTCCTGCTCAGGAGAAATTTCTTGCTGCTACCATCTTCTTTCCATTGTTAATATTTTTAGAATTGTGCCTGGTTGTTATTTGGCAGCTATGGGAATAGTTAGAGCAGAGGTGAAATTCTGAGCTGTTATCCTTATGCTGAGCCTCTTCATCCTAACCCCCACCAGAAAAGGTTAGGAAAAAGCAGACACCTGTGAGTGTTCCCTGGTAGCCCACTGGTTAGGATTCCAGGCTTTCCACTGGCGTGGCCAGGGTTCATTCCCTCATCTGGGAACTCCTGCAAGCTATATGGCCCAAACCAAAAACAGATGCCTGTGAAAACATCCTTAAAAACCGTGGGCCAGTTCCTTTATTTCTAGCTGTATTAAGATTTTCTAGTCTGTGTTTTTAAGCAATAAAATTATTTAAATGGACTACTGTCACTTTATTGAAACAGTTCCCTTGAGAAGTACATTCAAATCCAAAAGGAAACTGGTGAGACAAGCAATAAATTCTGCAGTTAGGAAATGACAGAAGATGCTGTCAGCACTGGGCCATCCTTCTAAAGAGCTCTTAGGATGATTCCTAATGAGCTAAGCAAATCGTCTCATATTCACAATACATCACTGGGCTTTTGAGAGAAGGTACAGAGAAGTGATAAAAATGGCAGCTCCAATATTTGCACTGAATTATGTTGTAGTCGAAGGAACACAAAGTTAGAATCCTGGCTCTGCTACCTAACTTTGGCAAGTCCCTACACCTCTTAGATCTTCTGTGTCCTTATGTGGAAATTAAGGGTGATAACGCTTATCACCAAAAGGCAGCTGAAGGTTTTCTGCAGGTAGCCCAGCTTGACCCAGGTCTGGTCTCAGTTGGTGAAGTTGGTGCCACTCTAGGAGATGAGCCCCCAAGCTTTCTCTGCCACTTTTAGTGCTCCCATTCCAAGCTGGAAGTAGTGAGCCAGGGGCAGAGAAGGGGAAGTTAATATGTATGGGCTGGGCCTGTGCAGAAGGGATGAAGACACAAGGAATGCTTGGGGGAAAACGCCGGGGAAAAGTGGGACTAAAGGGAAGGAGAAAATGAAGCCAAGCTTAGGAGAGAAGTTAGAGGACAGTTTGAAAACCAAGATGATTTTTTTTTTCAGAAATCCAATTTAAAAGATGAAAGAATAGGGAAAAGGAATTGTCATAGGCAGATGGTGGGGGAAGAGGCAGGATTTGAAAAGAAGGTTGGCCTTTCTAGGTGAAAGATGGCAGAGGACTAGGGAAGAAATGGAAACAGTGCCCTGGGGACATGGCTGGAGAGACTGCGGCCAGAAAGCTGGCACATATGCCACATGTGGGGCCATCGTGTGGGAGCAGGAGAGCCTTAATCCGGCCTCTATCCGATACTGCACCCCAAGAGCAGCCAGAGCTCTGGTGAGAGGCCATGGGGAAGAGAAGACAACAGGCAGGAGCAAATTCATGCATCTTTGGCGCCCTTCTGCTCCCTCCACCACCACATCTCCTCACCCTGGGGAACTGCCTCACCACTGTCCAATCCCCCCTCAGGCGGCAGCAATAAGCTGCCCTGGCTCCCTCCTCACCCCAGCACACACACGTGATACATCATGAAGTTTTCCTTCTCTACAGCCCAGTGATTCTGACTTTGACATGTTACAGAACTGTGCTGTCCAATATGGTATCCGCTAGCCACATGCAGCTTTTGAGCACTTGACCTACGGCTAGGCAAAATTGAGGTGTGTCTTTCCACGTAGGCAAGGCTCAACTGCAGGAAGCCCTAGGCCTTGGCGGAATGCTCCATGAGCCTCCTGAAACCTGGAAAGATAGGCAATCTCATGGGGATTCAGGACACTCAGCTTCCTGTTTGGAGGGAGGCTGTCATGGGGCAGTTTCTCATCTGCCTCCCTCATTCTGGTGAGGCATGGGGTTTTTTTGCCTGCCTCCCTTCTCCCCTGTCCTTGCCCCAGAAGGTTTGCTGCAAGCCGTAGAGCTGCTTAGCGGAGGTGTGGAGCTGCCACTCAGGAACGCAGTGCGCCGCCACTCCTGTTGCATGCCATCTGGCCCCTTTTGTTTCAGTATCATCCTGTGCAACGGACACAGGGAACAGTTCCCATTGCTGACCTTGCTTTTACTGTCTCTTCAGTAATAAAGTGCCTGGCTCTATGTGGGTTTCTAGTTTTTTACCAGCTGAATTTGTACCCTGCTTGACAATTTCTGAAAGTGTAAGTGAAAGTCGCTCAGTCGTGTCTGACTCTTTGCCACCCCATGGAGTGTAACCCACCAGGCTCCTCTGCCCATAGGGATTCAGGCAAGAATACTGGAGTGGGTTGTCATGCCCATCTTCAGAGGATCTTCCCAACCCACAGATCATAGCCAGGTCGCCCACAATGCAGGCAGATTCTTTACCTTCTGAGCCACCAGAGAAGCCCAAGAATACTGGAGAGGGTAGCCATTCCCTTCTCCAGGGGATCTTCCTGATCCAGTAATCAAACTGGGGTCTCCTATATTGCAGGCAGATTCTTTACCAGCTGAGCTACCAGGGAAGCCCCTGACAATTTCTAAGGCTTATTTAAAAAAAAAAAAAACACCAATACAGTATACTAACGCATATATATGGAATTTAGAAAGATGGTAATGATAACCCTGTATGCGAGACAGCAAAAGAGACACGGATGTATAGAACAGTCTTTTGGACTCTGTGGGAGAGGGAGAGGGTGGGATGATTTGGGAGAATGGCATTGAAACATCTATAATATCATCTATGAAATGAATCGCCAGTCCAGGTTTGATGCATGATACTGGATGCTTGGGGCTGGTGCACTGGGATGACCCAGAGGGATGGTACAGGGAGGGAGGAGGGAGGGGGGTTCAGGATGGGGAACACGTGTATACCTGTGGCAGATTCATGTTGATGTATGGCAAAACCAATACAATATTGTAAAGTATTTAACCTCCAATTTAAATAAATTTATATTTAAAAAAAACAATATAAAATATGTTAGTAATGGTTTTATACTGATTACATGATAAAATGAAAATATGTTGGATATATTGGGCTATTATTAGAATTAATTTCATTTGGGTTTGTTGGGCCTTTTTTTATTATGGCCGCTAGAAAATTTTAAGCTGCATATGTGACTCACACCATATTTTATGTCAACTTCATTGACAATGAAGTCATAGACTGGTGAGAAAGAAGATTGGTGGTGGGGAAGAGGGACTGATGGGGATTTATTTTGCCAGAAAGATGTATTAAAAAAAACTTACCACCAATTCACAGAGACATTTAACACAGACATCCCCTCAAAATATATAACCATAATCTCAGAATAAAGGATACATTTTTCCTGTATCAGGATACATTTTAAAATTGAATATATGTAACTTTATGGAAACTCCCTGCATTGTCCATATTTTTCTCTTACTGCTTTAGGGTGGTGAAAAAGTCCTCAGACTGATGAGGACGGTGTTGAAGAACCATTGCTATAGAGAGCTAATTCCCTGAGTAAATAACTAGCTAATTTTTCTGGGGCCTTTAGAGGTGACCACTGCAGGTAACGGTGGTGGATGAGGCTCGTGGGGTGTGCCTTTTTTGTCCTGTAGGTGGGTTGGACTCTTCTGGTGTGTTTTGCAGTGTTCTTGTGGGCTTGTGGCCCCACCCTCTCCTCCCACACGCAAATGAGGGAACAACAGAGAGTGTCAGAGTCAAAGAGCGTAACCAGAGGAACCAAAGTCAACAAATACGAATTTATTCTTTCAAAGCAGAATTTAAGGGAAAGGGGGAAAAGCACCACGGTGAGTGGCAAAGTTAATCAATTTGTTCCCAGCCCTGTTCTTTCATTCCAAAATTTTCTAGACTAGTATGCCATGCTTTCTGCTTCCCTGAATACCACCCTTGTGACCACCAGCTCTTGTAGCCAGCGAGCAGCATCACAGGCTTCAATCTGGCCTCAAGACTGCCCTAGGGACACCAAAGACATTGAGCAGGTGCCCCTTCAAATGTGGCAGCTGTGGGAGGAGATGAAGCCTAGGAGCTTAGCCTTGGCCTTGAACCTTTTGCTCTCCCACAGTCACTGGTGTTTAAAGAACAACAAGGAGCTGATGTATTCCTTTGTTCTCAGAGTCAGCTTTTGGCAGGAAGGCCCAGAGATAGAACTGCCCAGCTGAGTAACTTAAGTCTCCACAGCCCTAGGGCAAGCCTCCACTTTTCTCCTCCAGAACTATTTGTCTTAGGACAGTTACATTCTTAGTTATCTGTCACTTACATCAACAGAACTTTGATGAGAGTCTTGGCTTGAAATGTTCTCAGAGGCCATGATTCTGTCATTGAGAATGCCTGTTCAAGGAATGTTCTAGCCTGAAGTTGAATATGGAGCCCAGATCCCAAACACACACTGCAAGCATCATGGGTATTCCTTAAAATTTATCCGGAAGGAAATCATCACCCAAGATTGGCCTCGGTTTGACCTCAGGGTTTCTCATTACCATGGCCTGCCAGCCCAGCCCCTAAAGTACGACAAACTCAAGCAAGTTTCTCTACAAGGAACTATCTCCAAACTTTGGGCCTTGAAGGAAATGGGCATTTGAGGGCCTTGGTTTCAGCCTTTCCATCCTGGAGGGAAGGGTGCATATCCTGGGTTGGACCCTCTCTAGGGAACCATGCAACAAACAGCCGGATGTCCTCCAACCAGTCAGCCTTCCTTAATAATTTCCCAGTCAACCTGACTCCACTCTGCTCTCACTGGAAGCAGAGGCACCCTCCTAATGGCTTTTTGGCCTCTGTCAGATTCTGGCAAGAATATATCACCTATTGATCCTAACTGTTCCCCATACTATATGACCACAACCCCAGCAAACACTCACTTTCCTTACCACTGATGCTAATCCCACAAGTCAGAGGTTTTCATTAGGCCGCCTACCCAGCAACCCCCCTCACCACCCTTCCAGTGCAGGGCCATAAACTTCGCAGCACCACACACTCTACCTCTAGGAGACAAGCCACACAGCAGACGGCCTAACACACAACATATCTCAGGAAGTCTCACCTTCATCTGAATTCACAGTGCCCAAAGATCTGTTTACTTCACTGTGGGCAAACTGTGCTACAGTGACTATCACTGGACCCTTGAGCCATATGCTCACCTCAGGCATCAAGGTAAACACAGGACCACAAAGTGTCAGTGACCCTATTACTGAGAATTCAACTCTTGACCTGCTGCTTCAGTCCACCTATAACACAAACCCTACATAACAAGATCTACATCTTCTCTACCGTGACCCACTGCAGTTGTCATAGGCCCTCAAGAGCCCAAGATCTCTCAGGCGGAGTAGAGATTGTGGAAAAAGAGTTTGCAAAACTTTCCTGGTAAGATTGTTTCATAACATGTGCTTTCTTCAGGCTTAGGCAGGCATATGCCTCAAAGGTCCTGAGCTCTCAGTCCTATAGAAAATTTCTCCTATCCCTAATGTGCTCAGTTGCTCAGTCATCTGACTCTTTGAACGACAGGCCCCATGGACTGTAGCCCACCAGGCTTCTCTGTCCATGGAATTCTCCAGGAAAGAATACTGGAGTGGGTTGCCATTCCCGTCTCCAGGGTATTTTCCCAATCCAGGGATCGAACCTGGGTCTCCTGTATTGCAGGTGGATTCTTTACTGTCTAAGCCACCAGGGAAGCCCCTACCTATAATCTAAGCTCCTACAAATACAGGTCCCTTGCCAAGCTTGCTAACCGATGCCCAGGCTCTTTGTTTGATGCCTGCCTGCCACCTGCTCACCATATATTACCAGTTCTCCTGCCCTGAGACCTCATGAGCAGTAAGGCAATTGTCATGAAAAAGTCTGACACCCTGAACCTGTGGCTAGTGCCCCTTGGTGATTCTAGAAGGAGGCAATCCTAGGTTTCTGGACCAAAGCCACTGCCTTCCATGCCCTGCAGTAGTAGATAAATCTAGTTTCCCAGCAGTTCTACCCACTGGCTACTGCTTGATTATAAGAGAGCACTCCAACCATCTCACACCCTTCTAACCTTTGTGGCAATTTCTACTTTCTTTAAAGCCCTGAGTCAGACTTAGAAATTGGAAGGGGCAAGATGTACTCTGTGTCTTAGCCTGGCTATTTGTCCCTCCCTTTATGCACAGGATGGGTAGAGCTTGGATTTGCTCTTTTTTGGCCCTTGAACTATTATTCAGAGAAGCCCAGAAAAATTCACCCCAGGACCAGGTCTTCAGGGAACAAGATTTGGAATGAATGAAGAGAATAGAGTGACTCTTCCTGTTACATTCCTCTGTGGCCACAGGCTTTCTGTTGCTTTGGTCTTGAGGATGGCTCACCTCAAATATGAATGGAGAGACATCCTAAATGAGCAGCTAGGAGGCATCTTATCTGTCCATCCAGAGGCTGGGACTAACAAAGAGCAAAGCAGAACATTAATACTTCAAGAGGTATTAGAATTTAATGTGTGAGTGAGGCTGGGGTAGTACTGATGTACAGTCAATATGAAGGATAGCTAAGTATCTATATAAACTTAGGCAAATCAAGTCAGTTGCAGGATTCTAAGTTATAAAGTTCCTTTTGACAGAAATCTGCCTAAATGAGACTTGACTCTGTTCAAAGTTCCCAAGCCTGCTCCCCGAAGCTCCCCCCTCCCACTATCTACTCTGAATAGTTTCTGGATAAAGGGATCATGGTATGTGTTGCCTAGGAAGAGTTAGATAAAACTGCCTAGGCAGATTTATCCAGAAATCTGCCTAACAAATTTGAGGACTGGGTTCATTTTCCAGAGTTAGAAAGAAAGGTTTTATGCAAAGGAAGGCCTTGTTGTTGTCTGTGCAGAAAGTGGCCAACTTGCTGATCTGAAGCCCGTGGATCCTAGGAAAGGGCTGCTGTTCAGGGTGGACTGCTGCATGTGCCTTCTGCTTAGCTGAGGGATATCAGCCACCTCATCTGATTCAACTTAAGAGAAAGAAGGGTCACAGCCGTCAAGGGTGTGGGACAGTCACACTCCTCTGGTCTAGGGGGTGGCTTTCCTTTCCTCACCCAAGGAGAAGGCCCCCTTGCTGAGAAGCTGCCAGCCCTCCCCCGGGGCTGTGAGGGCTGACTCAGAAGAGTTGGTCTCTCAGGATGCTGAGCCTTTCAGGAAAGAGGAGGATCCGGGGAAAATATCTAAACCCTTACATATTTCTTTACTGTTTCCCAAAGTAAGGTGAAAATAGGAACCTGAATGAACTGTTCCCCCTTGAGAAAGGTCTGCCAGGGACTGAGGCAGAAGAAACTGAAGATATTCACAGGGGAAACAACATCTAGGTAGCATCAGGAGGACCAGAGCTATACCCTCGAGCTGAAGTTACATGACATACATTGCCCAGATTTTTCAGGGGTACTTTGGGGGCTGGGAGTGTCTTCAGACTACCCCTTCACCTCCCTTGTGTTGGGTCAGAGAGTAGGGCTAAGTTATGTGTATTCATAATGCTGGAGCCTTGGGGCCATTAGGTGCCCTCTATCTCCATCATTCCACGGAGAATGGAAAGGGCCCAATGGGCACTGCTTCACAAGGCAACCCAACTGAATGGCTTCCAAGTGCCATCAGCCTGGGCTGCAACAGAAGCATACTGAAGGGACTGACCTCAAACTTGAAGTAAAGGGCACATTTCTACAATCAGAGGAATGATGCTTCTCCCTCCTCCAGCCCCCCTACCCCCGCCTCGCATACCACCAAATCTCTGCTGCTGCCCGGAGCACAAATTACTCCAGCTGAGGAGAGTGGGGCCACTGGGGACTGCGAAGGTTGGGTGAAGTCTGAGGAAAGCCTTTGGCCAGACCAGGAGAGGACCATGGACTATAGGATGGGGCTCTGGTTCCCTCAAGAGGCCAGCAGTGTGTTGGCAGTCACATCAGAACTTCGTACACTGGGGAAGGCATGGCGGAGCTTCTCCATGATGTCCTCCAAGCAGAGGCTGACATCCTGGCTCTTCAATCCCACATCATCTGAATTGGAAAGAAGACAACTAGAGATCCCCTTATGAGGTCGAGGGGCCGAGGTAGGACGCTGCCTGCTGAAAGATCAACCTGTAGCATGTGTATCTTCCCAGCACGATGCCTAGGTACGCATGCGGTGATCAACATACATTTGTAGAATAAAGAAATGAACGAATCATCAATAATCCAATCATCCCTGACCCTAAGCTCAAAGACACGAGAAGAAACCAGTCCCAGCCCTAGCAGAACCTTGGGCAGGAGACCTGAGGCAAGACAAAGCCATGGAGGAAGGGGTTGTGAGAACTTACCTGCAGCTTCAGTGTCTGGAGTAGTCTGTCCTTTCTCTTGGGGGTGACTGCCTTCTGACTGCTGTGGAGAGGAAGCCAGAGACGAGCCTGCAGAGCCATTGCCATTGGATTCGATAGGTGGCTGGCAAGAGGTAAGGCAGAACTTAAGTGACTTTGCCTTCCTGACCTTACTTTGACAGACTCTTGAGCTTAGAAAGGTACTTAGAGACGTCATGCCCATCTCTTTACCCTAGGACTTGAAGAAACATTTGATGGTGCCCAGTCAGTGGCTTCTCCTTTCAGGAAACTTCTTAGAATATTTAATTACTAAACATCTTCTTCCTTCAACACCAGGTATCAAAGGCTTCCAGTTCTTATAAGGATGGCATTGCCCCCAGAAGATCTCTTGCTTGTCGTTTCAGCTATAATTAAACTATTTAGAACCCAATTCTGTCTGGAAATATAGAGTTGCACCCCTGATCCTTAGGTCATGACATAATATCATTTGTTAAGACCTCCAGAAATTGATCCAGAGGTCATCCCTTGGAAGATCTGGTGTGGTATTCCCTGGTATGGATAATGACAACAATAGGTAACACTTATGAAGTGTTTACTAATATTTCTGGCATCATGCTAAATTCAATAAATGTATTATCTCATTAGATTTTTACCACAATTCCATGAAATTGGTATATTTTCATCCCTGTCTTACAGATGAGGAAACGGGCTTAGTGAGGCTAAGGAAGTTGCCTAACAATCCAGGGCCACTAACTGGCAGAACCATATTCAATTCCAGGGCTGTTGAACTCCCGAACCACACTACATTCTGTACACTCCCTCTCAAAGAGGAAAGGGATAAAAAGTAACAAGTGATCTGTCCACAGCTAAAATCTTTCTTTCGCCAAGCATGCCCAAATTCGCTTCTTTCCAGCAAACATCAAAGCAGCAAAATCAACCTTTTGGATGGTTCTTTGAACTTGTTCTTTCAATGCCAGATTCAAATGGGGGTTGGGGACATGAGCCCCCAAAAGCCCTCCCTCTGCCCGAGGCCCCATGGTGACTTGAGAGTAACACAGAAGGATGGAGTGGAAGCTCAGTGCAAGAAAATTGGCTGAGCGCTGTGATATAGTGGCTCCTTCATTACCCCATCTTTTCTGATTGCCAGCTCAGCGCTCTTTAGAAAGTCTTCCCAGCCCTCCCGTGCCCAGAGGCTGCTCTGGTTCTTCCCCTGGCCCCAGACCCACCTGTAGGAGCAGCTCCCTTAGGCGCTGCAGCTGGGACTCCAGTTGCTTGTTGTGGTCTTCAAGAATCTGCATGCGCGTCTCCAGGCGGCTCTTGTGCTGCCGAAGGATCCGGGCCTCAGCCAGCAGCTCCTCATTGCAGTGGCCCTGCACCACCTCGGCAGAGCCCTCAGTCAGGGCGGGTACCTCAGTGGCCTCCTCATGCTGCCACTTCAGGCGCCTCAGCTCTCCCTGGAGAATCCTGTCAAGGATGGAGACGCCAAGGCTGAACGTCCTCATGGGGTATTGACTGTCCAGGGCCCAGCGTCCCCTCAGAGCCAGGTGTGAACAATCCCTTTGCACTCCCATTCCCAGCCCACTCCAGCTGTGCTCCTGCCTGAATGGCCATATCCATTTCCTCTCCAGCATATGTGTCATTTACTCTGCTGTTCCTAGGCTGCAGCGCAGAGAGAGCTGACATTTAGTATAACAAATTTCTCAGCACTTTGATGTGCTGCTTTGGGGATTAATTCTGACCTTAAAGCCAGGCAGAAACACATTCTGCAAAAAAAATGAGGCATTAGAGCCGCTGACTCACCTACTCCACTTTTAGATTTTTAGATTACAGGGGAAGAGATAACATAAACAAAAGATCACCCATCTTTCCTCTTCTCTCTGCCACTCTCCTCTTTGGCCCACTTTAAACACCTGCGTTGGGTCATCAAGGAAACAGATTCCAAAGAGATGCTCTCCTTTCGGGGATATTACTCTTTTTTTTTTTTTTTATAATAGAATCACTCTCTCTCCGGTGCTTCCCAGGGCCTCCGCACCACTGCTCTAGCACAGCACTTCTCAAAATATCCATAAGGAAAAACCAGGGGGATTTTTCAATCCATTGAGGATCAGTGTTTGGTCTGAATGCATATGGCTAGTACACTGGTCATGCCACACAGTGCTTGCCGCACAAAGTTCAACAATACTCAAACTGGTCTACATCCTATTCAGTGAAGACAAGTCCACTCATTATATGCTTGGATATCATGGCAATGTCAAATTGCTATGAAAGTTTCTAGAAGCTTACTCTGTATTTATGTATTTATCTTGTCTTGAACCAGTAAAAGATACTTTGCGAACACGCACTGTTCTAAGGACTAGCAACTCCAGACACAGTCTGTTAGGCCAGCAGCATGGGCAACTTCTAGGTTAGAAGAGCAGGAACTGAGGCCTCACCCCAGACCTGCAAATCAGAACCTGCATTTCACCAAGTTTCCCAAGTGGCCTGTATGCACACTGATGTTTGAGAAGCACTGTTCCAGGGGGTGCTATTTATTCTAGGACACACCCCCAAAGAGGCTTAGATGCTCTTCAGACTCCTGCTGCCCTCTGTGCTTTAGGGAGATCAATGTCATCCCCGTAATCATCTTCCTCTTCGCTCTTCCAGTCCTCACATGTTCTATGCAATATTCTCCTCCTCTCACCACTTTCACTAAGTGATAAGGATTTCTTTCCATTTCCAACAGCTGAAAGTTCCTTGAGGGCAGAGACAAGCGGCATCTCTTCTGTATTCTCAGTTTGCATTCTGTCTGCCGGCATCTCCTGGGTACTTGGAGATACTCAGCTTGACTTAAAATGATTCAAATAATTATTAGTATTGTGTGTGTGTGTGTGTGTGTGTGTGTGTGTGTCTATTTGTTCAGTCATGTCTGACTCTTTGTGACCCATGGACTGTAGCCCACCAGGCTTCTCTGTCCATGGGATTCTCCAGGCAAGAATACTGGAGTGGGGTGCCATGCCCTCCTCCAGGGGATCTTCCCGACCCAGGGATTGAATGCATATCTCCCATGTTGCAGGTGGATTATTTACCATCTGAGCCACCAGAGAGGCCCAAGAATACTGGAGTGGGTATTCTAACCCTTCTCCAGAGGATCTTTCTGATCCAGGAATTGAACCAGGGTCTCCTGCATTGCAGGCGAATTCTTTATCAGCTGAGCTACAACAGGGAAGACCAATTATTAGTATAGCTAGCTTTTATTTTAGCTATTGAAAGGGCTATTTTAGAACCCTTTCAATAAGACAGACACTGGCTAACACATTATATGCCTGATCATTCTATCTTCACAAATAACTCTCAGACATAGGTACTATTATCACCATCCCCATTTTACAGATGAGGAAATGGAAGATCACAGAATATAAGTCACTTGTTCGAGTCCACAGAGTTAGGATGTGGAAGTCCAGGACTTGAGTTAAGCTGTCTGACTGTAGAACCCACACAGATCTCTGCCATTGTCACACCCACCGGTTCTCATCCTCTAGGTGGGCTAGGATCTTCTCAAGCTCCCCTTTGCTCCCCGTGGCCATGCTGTGCGGAGCCTGCTGTCTGAAGGCCGGCTCCCGGTCTGTAACGGGGCTGGAGTGCCGTAGCAGGTACTGGTCCTCATCTCTGTGTGCGTGTGGAGAGAGGAAAGAGGGGCTGGGCATTGAACAGGGAAACAGCTCAGGGTGTGAGTTCTCAGCTCCCAGCTCAAGCCCCAAGACACATGTTGGGGAAGTCCCTCTCTAAGTTGCACACAGCAGGAAGAGGGATCAAAGTGTTCAAAGGTGCAAGGGTCGTGCTTGGGGGTGACAGGAGAGAGTGCTTCCAGGATGCTGGGGCGTCTGGGTTCTATTTGTAGTGATCTGGGAAACAATGAGCAAGTCACTTCCCTTTCTGTGATGTTCCCCCACCCCATCCCCCTTCGCTTTCCCATCCCCAAGGGAACTGTGGCCTGCCTGAGTCCCAGTCCCAGGACTGGATTTATCCACGTAACTGACAGTTCCTAGGTCCTCTGAGAAAGCTGGGAACCTCCCTAGAAATGACAGGTCCCTTCTCTGGGCTAGAGCATCCAGGAATCTCTCTGGCCACACTTCAGTCAAGCCCCTGATATCTCCCCAGGGTTGATGTGACCGAAGATGGGGCATTAGCATTTTGAGCATAAGATACGGCTTATTTGTGAAACTTTAGATGAGGGCATATTCTTCTTCCCTTAGAGTTGGGAATAGGATGGGATCTTACAACAGAAAGGGACCTTGATGGATGGCAGGGAGGTAGTACATCCTTCACTGCCCATTTCATCTGATAGAGGGCACACTGTTCCCCTCATTACACACTGCCCAGAAAGCAGCCTTCTTTCCTTAGGGTGTCAAGGACCCTAACCACCACATCCCTCTTCCCTTGAGGATATACCCTTCCCAAATAGTGGCCAAGGAGAGCTATTCTTGGCAAATAAGCAGCTGTGAAAACTCACATGCTGTCATCTGGGGACAGGCTGTCATTAAAGAAGGAGCAATTTTGACTTTCCATCTCAGCAAGCCTGGGAAGAAAGAGCAGGAACATAAGGGAACACAGAATATGAAGCTTGCTTTCATCTCAAGGACTCTCATCACACAAAAGGATAATCAGGGACTTTGGGGGGCTGTCCCAACTCTCCCTCCCCCCAAACATTGGGCCTTGCTGGCTGCTGCCTATCCACACTGTGCCCATCCCCCTGGCTGTGGTGCCATTCTCTTGCCCCAACTGAAAACCCTTTCCCCCTTGGACTCCTGACAATTCTCCTCCCCCAAATGTGGTGGTACCTGCTGGCAAAATGCTCAATTCGGGAGTGTGTGTCAGCGTGTGGCAACATCGGGGAAGAAGCTGGCCTGGAGGAAAGCAGCAAAGACTCAGAACACCAAAGAGTGTGCAGCTGGGCAGCCTGTCTCCTCACCACCACCCAGCCACACCACCCCGTCACCACCACCCATCCACACACACCCCGTCACCACCACCCAGCCACACCACCCCGTCACCACCACCCATCCACACCACCCCGTCACCACCACCCATCCACACCACCCCGTCACCACCACCCATCCACACACACCCCATCACCACCACCCAGCCACACACACCCCGTCACCACCATGGAATTAGAGAGCTGGGCAAGAGCTGATGGGAGCAAGATCCAGAGACTGGATTCAAATCTGTTTCTTGGGTCAGACTCCTGGTCAAGCCCCAGCTGAATTGTGCTGTCACTAGTTGGGTTTGTCCTGGAGCACTGCCCTAGCCCACGCAGGACTCGGCCCCTTCACAGCATACCCCTAGGCTCAGTGAGGATGCCTGCAGCCCCTGCTCAGCCTCCCGTACTCACGTCTCACTGTAGTCAGCCTCCAGCACTGATTGAACAGGCAGATAACCTCGCTGAGGGTGTTTGCTGAAATAATGCTTTGAGCGGAATTTGTTCTTTAAGGTAGTGGCAAAGTCCCTCATGTTCTCACTGGATGTGGTCTGGGGGGAGACAAGACAGGGGGACTCACACTAATGGGCTTTTCTATGGAGGTGTGGCTGCTCCACTGGAGCAGGGAATGTGACTGGTAATCAACTCTCACTTATCTTTATCACATCTCACTCCTAGAAAAAGATCTAGAAGGATATGTGCCAAACTATGAACACTGGTTGCCTCAGGGAAGTTGGGCTGGAGGGGTGAGGAACATACTGAGAAAAGGGGACTTTGTTTTATATTTTAAACACCTCTAAAAATTAGAATCTTTCATAATGATCATATATTTGTTAACTTTTAGATATCTTTTACATAAATTCTAGAGATGCAGAAGATGAGCAGGAGCTAGAGGATTATCAGTCTACCATCTCAAGCCAGTTTTCATGTATGATTTTAATAAATATTTATTTCTGCAGTGCATGGTAAGTCGCTTCAGTTGTAGCTGACTCTTTGTGACCCCATGGACTGTAGCCCACCAGGCTCCTCTGTCCATGGAATTCTCCAGGCAAGAATACTGGGTTCCCATGACCTCCCCCAGGGGATGTTCCTGACCCAAGGATTGAACCCGCATCTATTACATCTCTTGTACTGGCAGGCAGGTTAATTACCACTAGTGACACCCGGGAAGCCGAATGCTTATTTTTAGATGATAATAAAAGAAAAAATGTAAGGGCAACATCACTGCTTCCATTGGGTCACACATGTTTCTGTGCCAACAAAACATAGAGAAGAAATGACAGCTCATGGAGATGGATTATGGAGATGAGGAGAGGAGATGGAAGAGAGCAGTGGGGAGAGCTAGGGATATGCCTGGGACTTTGGTCTTATCTGTGGGAAGAGGGATAAAAGAGTTTAGGGAGCAGAGTCAGCTCAGGAAGCTAAGCCTGGAGCTGTGGGTCCTGAACACAGCAGAGGAGAAACTCTGTGGCTTGAGTTCAGGGATGCTGACCAACCTGGTCTCAGGAGGCTATGAAGGGACCAGTTTTCAATGAAAGCCAAGTCAGTTTTGGAGACCCAGGTAAAGAGCATGCCCTCCCTTTCCCACAAGAGACTGAGTAATGAATCTGAGCACAAACTTTGGTTTTGATTCAGAGGGATAGAAGCAATGACAAAGTAGCAAGTGAAGACCAGGGAACAAGAACGATCCAGGAAGCTAAGCAGGAAAAACTGGAGGGATCAAAGGCTAGTCACCAGGAACTGCCTTGCCTTGCTCTATTTTTTTCCTAGACTTTTCTCTGCAGGAGAACAGTGAGTACCTTTTAGATGACCAAGAATGTCCTGGGCTGATCCAACCAGTTGCAGCCCAGGTGAGGATGAAGGACAAGCTCTGCTAGAAGAACAGGCCTGGATCCCTCAAACCAGTCAATTACCAGGCCTCTACGGAGGATGCTCCCCAATGGAGAGTACAATACAGTGAGCCAATGCTGGGAAAAATGGATCAAGCACCCAGAAGCTGAGAGCTGCCGGCCCTTCCCCGCCAGCCCAGAGGCTCCATACCGGGGTGTAATACTCCATGATGGGGTAGTGAAGTTTGTTGCCCTTGCTGGCCCTGCCAGTCAGGAAACAGGTCTGGCAGATGTCCACGTTAAACTGTTTCAGACTCCGGTACCTTGGGGAGAGGAGAGGTGGTGGGAAAGAGGATACAGTGTACTCTAGTGACCTTCCCCTCCCCCAAACATCCAAATTCACACCTAAATTAGAAGAGGGTGAAGCATGGAACTCTAACCTCCTGTACATGGGGTATTTAACCTCCTACACAGAGCAGTGGCAGAGTCCTCACTAGATGACTAGTCTTACTCCAGAGACCATAAATCTCCATGAAATTACATGCTCAGAGTTACAGGAAGTTTGGGAAATAGCATTGCCTCACCATCTTTTTCAAAGGGAGGGTGGTATAAACAACAAGGTCCCACCGTATACAGAGAACTAAATTCAATATCCTGTGTTAAACCATAATGTAAAAGAATATTTAAAAAGAATGTGTATATACACATGTATACATGTATGTGCATATATACATTCTGAATATATATATAATGTATCCAAGTCACTTTGCTGTACAGCAAAAATTAATACAATGTTGTAAATCAATTATACTTAATGTTGTAAATCAACTATACTTTAATTAAAATATATATAAAAAGGAGGGTGGGACAGGGGTAAAGAGCTCATTATATCAAATGGCCTTCTAAACAAGGGTGGCCTGAAAGGGTACAGTTTCACAGGTATGACCAGCTTCCTTGGAGAAGGTACACTTTCATTATGAAGACAACTGATTCTATCAGCTGTGGGCATGTTGACTAAAAGCTATTCCTCAAAGTTATTTATAATAACTCTATTATGACTGAATACAGACTAGCCATTCAGATCCAATTCCAAAGCCTTCCTGGACTGCCCAGACCTACCTAGTAGCGTGGCATGGTGAAGTACCTAGACAGAGCAGTCAGAGGCCTGACTGACATCTTGTCCTAGAGCTACACCAGCCAGTGGCATAACCACCTCTGTGCCTCATTTGCTTATAGAAAGCAGACTGCTTGTCAAAAGAGTATGTGCTAGAGCTTTAAAAAGGTTTTTATTATTTAGTCAAGAAGTCGTGTCCAACTCTTTTGTGATCCCATGCACTATAGCCCTCTAGGCTTCTCTGTTCGTGGGGTTTTCCAGGCAAGAATACTGGAGTGGGTTGCCATT